>NW_024508100.1:13146229-14346229 GCF_017590135.1 Pyrgilauda ruficollis | reverse complement strand
ATCAGAAGAAACCAGAGGTGATATTCAAAAGTAAAGAAAAATATCCAAAGTAAAAATAATTTGTGACCTTGAATCTTAATTAGGTATTTTCATGGAGGGAGTGCCAGGCATTTTTTCACAGAAGCAAAAGACAATTTAAAAAAATCAACAAAACAAACTGTGTTTTAGAAAGGCATTCATGAGCTTTTCTTATCCTGGGTTTGTTTTATCAAATATGATATTGAAATCTTTTACTAATCAAACTTAAAGATATTTTTAACACAACCCACTGGATATTGTCCTAAAAAAAAGGAGCACAGACTCCTTTTTGGTTGCTATACATTGGATATTGATGCAAATTGCACCTAATTTATACTGTTTTCTTTTTACTTTATGTCAGCTTCATACGTTTGATGAATCTCATTGTGGTTTTTTTGTTTGTTTTATCAAGAAATCCTAAATCCCCAACACCCAGAGATACAGGACATCTGTCCCATTGTCTTTAGGTCCTATAAATAACTGTTAGATGTTCAAACAGTCATACAAAAGAAGCAACAGGGTTGTTTCAGGTTAGTATCTGCAATTAGATTTCTATTTTAAATAGAATTTTCCAGACCTCTACTCATCTGTTTCATATTCACAAAAAACTTTTTACTCTGATAAAAGCAGAGAAAGGAGGAGGGAAGAGAAGGGGCAGAAAAGTATGTATTACTGCCTTCTATAATACCTCAAAATTGCCTGCTGAATTAGTTAAGATTGGTTCAAAATCAGATTTCAAAAACTGAAGTTATATCTGATCTCTCTGACACACCCTATTCATACAGCATTTATGCAACACTTACAAGGTTACTGTCATAGAACATTTGAACAAAATCTCATTTTGTCCTGACAGGTTTCTGTTCAACAGGTAATAGATGGCAATGTGCCCTCCTAACCATACAGTTTTGTAAGCTTAATTACTTTCTGCCTCGTCTCATCTTGCACGATCTGTACTACTACATTCATTCTGAGAACTGATTTGCTATTCCTTTTATTTGGACGTAGAATTTGGTCTGTGAAACGAGCCCAGCTGCTTGTATCCTATGCCATCTTCAGAGGTTATGAATACATATCTCTGCATGTCCATTCCAGAGTACAAAATCTCACAGAAATCAGAACTGTGGGGTTTGCCCCATTCCAGATAGGAAGGGAAATTGTACTCTTACTTCTGGACTATCTGTACCTCATAAAGCTGTCTTCTGTAAAAAATATGACCCTCCAATCATGTGTAACATTGAAAGCATTTCTGGTGGGTCCAGATTCTTTTGGTATGCACTGGCGTTTCCTTCTTTTGCCAAAAAAATAAGAAAAACTCTTTACATTTTAATGAAAGTGAGACAATGAGCTAAACAGGCTAAAGCAGTTCTGGGTCTGCACAGGAGAAGTGCTGTAAAAAACAACAGCTTTTTAAAATGAAAGATGGAAGTTGTTAATGTTTCTATGCAACAGCTAAAAAGATGTTGAGGGACACTGAATTATGACTTCAGATTCAGATTACTCAGTTAGCACTGCAGATATACAGAATCCTTCTGGTTACCTAATTCTTCCATTGAAATACCCTCCTGCAAAGAGCAAGTTTGCTTCTGTGCAGAGCAATATGACTATTTTTAATGATTAAAGATAATTTCTGGCTCTAAGTAATACCATATTCCATTTCTATATGGTAAATTGGCTTCTAAAAACTTCTTGGGTCTGTTTTGTGGATTAAATATTAATTTTGAAACTGCTGAAACTGAGGCTTTATTCATTTAGCCACACATTTTTTAAGAGACTCTAGGGTAAGCAAGGTATCTGCATGGGGTGACATATATTACAATGCCTGTAGGAAACTTATACACTTCTAAGGTTGGATCTGGGGATCAGAGAGTTTTCATGTTGTCAAACCGTATTAGACATCTATATATGACCAACTGACTCAAGTCCTTAGTGCTGAATAATATTTTAATGCTCTTTTATCCCATGCAAAACAGTCAGTCAGAAATCCTATTACTCCAAAGGATTAATTTGAAGTCTTGGCTTAGTAGTAGTTCATGATGAACAGCTGTTATTTTACTTCTCACATGAATAAACTATTCCATGTATGATGTACGATATATATAGTCTTATTAAAATCTTATGTATCTTTAGATTGAGTGAATATGGAAATGCTGTTTCTGAGTGTTAAATTAGTTGAAATAAATTGACTATGCTTTGAATAATTACACTACATGTTTGTAATGAAGAAAACTTCCTTTCATGTTATATTTGGGACTTATATGTGAACTTCTTCCTTGACTACAAGGAAGGAAGATTTCTCCACAAGATTCTCCAGAGACCTCTGTCTGGATCAAACAATGGCATCGACACTAACAGGGAGCGCTGCCTGTTGCAGAAGGTATTTTCTGACAAGCTTAACCATATAGAAGTTTCAGAACCATTTTGTCAGGGACCAATGGTTCAAGTTATACTTAGACTGAGTTGCTGTCATTCATTTGACTGGTTTGTGTTGAATATAACAAAGAGGAAATTCAGTGCTTTGAAGGGCTATGTAGCATATACAGTTTCTCATCATTATGAATATATGCTCTTACCATTATTTGATCAATTGAGGTCCTGTAGATATCTTTTAGTGTGGAGTATGAAATACCCTCAGAGAGAAAGGTCCTCTTTTTTTTCAGCGAACCTGCGTAGGGAATTCAGCACCACACACTCGGAAAAAAACCAGAGATGTCTCTGTATAGTATAAGCCTGAGTAAATACCACCTTTCCAAAATGATGACAAGTACTTAACTGTAATTACATACATTTCTAATGCATTTTTTTTATCTGCTGAAAACCCTGGTGCAAGGTTTTTTTTTTTTTTTTTTTACTTATTGTAAATCTTGGGCTGAATTTTTCTCCTTTCTACAGTGTGATAACTTCAAACTTATCCTCAGTGCCTTGCTGATATCAATCCTGACCTAACTGCATCCTGCTGAATTGCATGAGGCCCTGCAAAGTAGCTTTTATGTTTTAAGGTACAACTACCATAATCTTCTAAACTATCTGATAAAATTTTAATCTCTCTGCCCTCCTTTTTAGAAGTCAGCCAAGGAAAGATGCATTGACAGCATCTTATTTTATTTACTTCTCACAAATCCCTATGTCTGCCATGTTTAATCGTTTATCTTCTTCCTCCAGTTTTCCTTCCCCCTCCCTCTCACTTTAATCTTTTCTTTCCATTTGGCTTACTGTGGCTGAAGTCCAGCTTTGCTCTATTCTAATTATTGTGCAGACTATATTCCTTTATCTAAACACACTCTTTGTTTCCTGAAATGCTCCTGTACTTTATCATTAGATTCTCTCAATGTCATCACAACTTGTGCTTTTCCTGTCTTGATTATTTGATCATTGATGACAGAAAGGATGAACTGCAGTTTATTAGATTTATTCTGTGGGCCTTGTTGCTAGGTGATACCCCTTAGCCACTGCTATAAATACTTAATAATCTTAAGATTAAATTTCCTTGTTACTTTACATTTAAACAGTGTAAGGTACCTGAAATTTGATGATTTAAAGTGCATTAGAAAACTATTTGGATTAAGAGAGAATTCTGATTGGCTACAAGATTATTGCTAAGGGATGGATTAATTTGTATGAAGCACACGGTTCTGCACTGCTATTCAGTATTTCAAACTGCAAAACTCATCTTGTTCCAACCGTTTGACATACCTTTTTCAGACTGGAACTGTTAGGAGAGAAGAAACACAACTAAGCAAGCTATTTAGTAATTATGAGGTAACATTCTAGAAGGATTGAAAGTTTGAGGGTCTGCTGGGTTGTATGATTGTCCTATGCTAATGACATACCTTATGCTATTTATCCAACTAAATATTTATATAATATTTATCCAACTAAAATTAACTATTTAACTCATGTATGATCTTGAAAAAAAATTCCTGTGTGAAATACAGTACCATGAATATACTATGGTTGTTGTTATAAGAGTGTCTGCAAAAAGTCATTTTAGCGTCTGAATATTTTTGTAATTATGAAGAGGGTCATCTGCTTTCAAACAAGATTTTAGCCAGAAACTGGAATCAGAATGGAAAATTTGCATTTGCTGTCATTTTTATCAGTCAAGAGAAGTTCAAACAATTTCCTTAGGCCTGTGCCCTTATTTAGGTTAAATCATTGGTTCATAACCCTGTCAGTATACAGGAACCACAAACTATACCTATTTTAACCTATTTTCCTATTTTGTTGCTATAGGAAAATAAAGTAGCCTTTTAATCTAAATTATTAGTGGGCCTCATGACTCTTGTTTCATCAAGACCTCTCACTTCAAATATTTTTTTCTTTCTTTCACTTTGTATTCTGTTCTTGCTTAGTCCACTTCAGGGTTTTGAAATATTACTGAAATGAGTTTGCTCCACAAACAAATTAGGCAGATATTACACCAACTGATAATTTAAGTAGGATGTATAGCTTTACAACAGTAATTTCTGCATGCTTAATCCTTATTAAAGGTACAAATGTAGATAAAATTACAGAAAAAAAACCCCACAAAGTCATGTAATTGAAAAATGGAAAGAAATTAAACTGGAAGTAAATGCGTAAATGAATGAAATTCAAATCTTAGTATTGCTTAACAGTACAATGAACCAAAATATATGGGAGGAGCCTGCATGATGAAGAAAAGCATCTTCCCAAATTGAAGACAATCTAGAAAAAACAAAGCATAAGATCAAAATATCTCCATAATTTTATTTTGGTTTATTAAAGAGAGGGACAAGCATTCATTTTATTATAGTGCATAAGTATTTCCATGCAGGAGAAATAACTGTTAAGGTGCTCTTAAGGTGATCAATATAACCAATATAAAAGCCAGAAACATTCAAATAAGAAACCTAGGAGAATTCTTTAAAATTCACAAAAAATTCTATCTCTAGAAAAGTTTGCTAAGAGAAGTGTTGCATTTTCTGTCTCTTGAAAATTTTCTATATTTGTGTAATATTTATTAGTCTCAATGCAGTGTAACTGAGTAATATGCATGGGTCTGTCTTAATTTAAAGGTCAGACAATATGATTTAGTCATCATAGGCATACAGACACACACACACACATATAAATGTACTATATATATATATTTGGTCAGGGGAGACGTTAAAAAATTCCCCTATCAAAGTGAAGAAATTAGATAAATACCAGCAAAACCCCCAAAAGCTTTAAGTAACTAAACACAACAACAACAAAATGCAAATGGTATAAGTCCAAAACTCAGCAAAAAATGTATTCTTTGCTCAGTTCTTAATATTTTCTGTCAAGGATTAGAATCCCACTGTACTGAAAATAATAAAAAGAAATAAAAGTGGCTTATATTCTAAACTGGCAAAACACAGCCACTGAATAAACAGGGTCTGCAGGGTAGGATAAGGTTACTGTCCAGGCAGGCATGTGTGGAGAAATTAGATTTGACAATGGCCCAGCCATCACATGTGGTTATCAATCTAATCAATAGCAACAGAGCAATTATTCATGGGAGTATTTTAGTACATATTTTTCCCTTACATTTAAGACAGTTTACTTAATTTCATTTGTTTATATCCCCTGAAAAAGTCATGGTCATGCCTACTTATTATTTTCAAATTTACTAATGTAAATTAAAATTCACGAATCAAAGGACATTCATGATTTCCACCAATATATTTCATTGTGTCATTACTTCAATATTTCAAATAAGAAATCTGATGATCACCAATACTTCCCTAGATTTGCTGACCATGAGTTTAACATTACAAACCCTAAGTCCTGAAGGATCAATTCAGTAACCAACATTTGCATTTACTATTCATATTCTCACTACAGAATGTGAATGTCAGCTTCAAAGCCATCTCTTCATTATGCCAAAATATTTCACCTGAAATGTGCAACATAATTTAATAATATTGAGGTCTGCTTGTGGTGGGATAAAGTTTTCACCAAGGCATGAAAGAAGACACATAAAACTTCTGACCAGCATTTTCATAAAATAACCCCAATGGTAACTGCTAATCTGAACAGATTTATAGTAGCTAAGTAGCATGAAGGATAAGAAGTTATAAAACTAAAAATAAATAAATATAATAATAATATAATAATATAAATATTAAATAATATTAAATAAATATAATAATATTTATTAATGTTTTGAGAATTGCAGTTTTATTTCTCTGTAGTAATTATACCACAAGTTGACAAACCTTCCAGAGTTTTGTTTCAGGGTTTACTTGGCAAAGAAGAGAGTTATAATCTCATAAACAGGAATTTTAAGGAAGCATTCTTAGCCCATTACCAAACACATTACATGCCTAAGGGGAAATTTCAGACAGAAAACCAACTAGTATTTTCAGCATTTACCTACTTCATAAACCAGTATATCCACTCAGTAGGTTACCATTTTCCTCAGAATTTTTACTCATGACCAGTTATAAAAGCCTGTTAAGAATTCCTAGCATTCATGGTGAGACATCAGTGTAAGACTGAAGATTATATTTGCTCATTTGAGTACAATTGTGTAAGTCTGTAGAAAATAATCTCTTTGTTATTTCCTCATATTTATTGTGATTTATCAGTATGCATCCACAGGCAGTGTCCAAATCCAGTGAAGCTAGAAGTAATTCACAAGGCCTTAGACTTACCGTTAGCGAAACCACAAACTGAACCTCTGAAGGATACAGTGATGATTTGAGTGCAGATTTTTATTTTAAATAATAACAATCTAAACCTGTTGCAATTATTTCAGATATCATGTTTATTGATTTATTGTTTCTGAAAAAATGGTGAGTACTTTTTAATATGTAAGGCTTTAGTTTTTAATAAGTAGGGTGTTAAGACACCAGAAAAATATATATAAAGAATAACATGTATTCTGTTACCAGACATTTATTCATATAAGAAAAGAAATTCCTGGATGAACTGTATATACTAATCAAAAAACTCTACACTTTACTGAGTGCCATATCCAATACTCTACTTAGTAAAAATGTTATGGTATATAATTAAAATATTTATCACTTTTTTCAGAGCCAGAGGCATTAGTATTCATATTTTCAGATTATGTTAACATGGTCTTTTTCATCATAGTGTATTTGTAGAAAATAATCACAGATTTAAATTTTTATTCCTCTACAGACAAGATCACATTAGCTTTGTCTTGGGGAGTTTGACTTCTCTTACTGGTCTTATGTTAAAATATTTTCAAGGCATTAGCACTAAGGATATATTTATAGTAACATAACACAGCATAACATAACATGGAGAAGTAATCTACGTCCCTTTTTTATGAATTCTTGACTGAATCTTTCTAAGTGATACTCCTAGAACTCACAGACAAGATAGGTGTCATTGGGAAGCTTCTTCTGAGGAAACATATTTTATTTCTCAGAACACTTGACAATCTTGGGAGTTAATATTTCATCCACTGAGATGGCATTTTAAGAAAATCTATGTCACATTATCTCTTTAGAAACCCAGAAAAGCATGTGTATGGTGAAGCAAACTCATACCCAGTTCTTGTAGTTCAGGTGGAAAGAGCATTCAGCCTGCTTCTGGTTCCCTTTTCCCCCTCTCTTTTCAAGCATGAATAATCAGCATGATTAAGCGGATTTACCTTTCATTCTTAACATGGGTATTTTCACATCCACTCAGAGATGAGCCAAAATATAAAAAGCACCAAAAAAAGCATTGGAAAACTGCTGAGGAGATAGTCATAAACATTTGGAAACATTCCCTCCCACACTTTACTGTCTGAAAACATCTTTGGAAACTTATATTCTTGGTCACCCACCCCCTCAACATCAAAAAGTACTATGAAATCTAAAAATGATTCACATAAAGACTATTAAAGAAAGTACTACACAATAACAGATTTTATAATGATGCTATTAAAAAATTATTTCTTTCAGGTATGGAAAGCATCTTATGTGTTTCTCATAGCAAGTATAATATAACAAAATTTATTTTCATATATTTTTCATGTTAAATAGTGTCATTAACATCCATAGGACAACCTGAGTGGATAAGGTAAGCTAGATTTGTCCCCAGTCTATTTTCTACTCTGTCTCATTTGAATGCAAACATCTTTGAAGATTTTGTATAACCACTTCAAAAATTTAAACAGAACCTCAAGAGAGGTTGTGTAATTTTCAGTTCACTGAACCAGAGAATAGCCTCTCAAAGCTGTTTCAGTGTTGTCATTACTTCCACCTACAAAAGAAACAGCAATGCCTCAAAGTTGGAAACAAGAATAAATAAGCAAATACCTTCATAACAGATAGTTTTCAGAAACTGCCTATTCAACATTTTTCTGGAAAGTTTTGCCTATGGTAGATAACTGGAACTTTAATTTCAGTATCTGAAATACCCTGAGTATATTTCAATATTTTTCATCACTTTGATAAAGTAATAATCAGACAACTTAATTTCAGCCCTAAACTTTCCTCTTAAAGAACCAATCATAATAAACAATTTCCTGAACACCATAAATTTAAATTAGGACCAAAGTGCACTTTCCAAGCCTACCTAAATTAATGATGTACTGAAGAAAACAGTAGGTTTGGTGACTCCTTGTGTGCATGATTTCAAATAGGAATACAAATAGACATTTTTCCTTAGAGAATAAGGTCTTCTGAATCTCTGTCTTACTGACCTGAAGGCTGCACACATCCTGAAGGATGGTTTCATGAAAATTACATTAAAGAGGAACTTATGTTTCATGAAAATTGTGCTTTGACCACAAATTACTAACAAGCTGCTGTTATATTTGACTAAATTAAATTTGGGACATCTTCTTTTCTGTAAACAAGAAATCTTTGGAAATAATCTATGCGGCGAAAAAATACTAGCACTTTGAATTTTAAATTCTGTAGAAGTTTGAAAATATTCTACTTTTTACATCTGTGTGCACATTGTGAATGAGAGTGATTCACAATGTGCACACAGATTGTGAATCTAAATACAGTAATTCAAAGTAACTAGTCATATCTCCATATCAAATTACAAAGTCACAGAATATGATGCATTGGAAAGATCCCACATGATGCCATAAATACTTGTATATATATATATGATATGTGTGTATACTCACATAATAAATGCTGCTTATGTTATATGGAAATTTGTGAACTACTTTAAGTTTAGGCTGTTCATGTTAGTAAATTCAGTGGAAATTAATTACATTCATTACATTAACAAATGCAGCAAAAATTAATTTAAGAATTGTGACAGTTCGCATATTATCTTTTAGGAAGGTTTTCCTAGAAATTAGATTCCTTTTGTTAGAAATTGTTACTAATAATCACAGTGTATCTGAAATGCTTTACTAATATTTCTGTGGGTCACATAGAATCCTATTATACAAATCTTAGATCCATTATAGTAACTATTATATAGCCAAATGAACATCTTTGACGTATTAAAAGATCAGTAAGATGAGGGAAATTGTCAGCTTGATAGACTTGACCAGCAGTGGCTGAAGGAGTCAGGTTTGTTCAGTGTGGAGAAGAGGCAACTTTGGGAGGATCTAAGAGCAGCCCCACAGCACCTGTGGGGATGTCATTGGGAATATAGAGGCTTTTCACTCTGGTGCATGAAAGAAGAATAAGATAAAACAGGTGTAAGTTAAATTAAGAGTGGTTAAGACAGGATATTAAGGAAAAAATCTAATATTTAGCATTGAAGCTGATTTCCAAACAATGTAGTAATTTCTGTTTTTTAAGGCATGGACAAAGTGGGTAAACCAGGTTATACTTACCTGATGATGCTTTGGACAGAGAACTGGATTAGTGATCTTTCAAGGACCTTTTGAAAATATATACTGCAACTTTTCTGCTTCACAACTTCATGCATCTGTCAGTCAAATTATTTTTTTTTTTTATCAAACTCATACAGTATATAAGTGGTTCATGATTCCTTTCTTTTAAGGTAATTTTGAAAGCAAGTATAATGACTTCTTATCATCTCATCATATGTAGGTATTTTAGGTCACCTTTTTCCACATGTGTTAAGTCCTTTATTACTAAGCTTTAATTTAATTTTATTATGTCATTCTAATGTTTAAAATATTTGTTCATGTCTTTCCATTATTTTCCCATTGCTATGCAGAAGATGTTTAAATAAAGATTCTTTTGATGTAATGAGTTGAGACAAGAAGTTTTCAACATGGGCTACCAATGAAATACATTATTGTCTCTTTTAGAAGTGCTGCCATGAAAACATTCATACTGGAAAGGGAGTAAATGGTGAAATGGAAAATTTTGCTAGTGACTCAATACAAAATTTTTAAAAAATGAACATTGGCTGAAAATCATTGCACAAATTTGTTTTGTAGAAATGGTTATTAAGTAAGGCAGGAACTGAAAATTTTCAGTAGATTGAAAACAATGCAAATAGGTAAAACGATAACTGCTACCTCTACCCTGTCAGGTACATCATCTGGCTCCACTCAGCAAAAACATCTTACATTATTATAAGCTGCTCTATAAAAATATCAGATTCATGTCAAGAGCAATGAAAAAGAGAGGAAGAATGTTAAGTATTATTAGCAAATGAATTTAGAAACCCACAATATCTGATTACATTGTTGTATAAACCTATGGTACATACAAATCTTGAGTGCTTCATGCTGTTCTAATCATCCTATCTCAGAAAGGGACAGCCTGTGAAAGTAAAAAGATGACAAGCATGATCAAAGAAATGGAACAGATTTAATAATAAGAAATATTTAATAAACTAGGACTATTCAGCCTGCAAAACAGACAGCAGGAGATAGATGGGTAGTCTTGCTCAGCATTGTGTACGCTAAGAAAAAATGGATTAAGGAACAATTATTCACTCTCTATCAGTGCCCAGGAAATAGGAACATCCAATAAAGTTATCAGGCCAAAGGAAGTACATTTCCACACAGAATGAAATTAAGTTTTGGATCACTTTATTGTCAAGTGCTGTGGAGACAAGTATAAGGAGGTTCAATATGTGACTAAGCAATTGTGAAAAGTCTATCAGACTCTATCCAATACAAGAAAACAGATGCATCCTATCAATGTTTTGTTTTTTTTCAAATACAACATCCAATAATATTAATTCAGCACTGGAAAACTCAGTATTATTGCTCTTGGTATGTGGGCTTTGAATCACTTTGATTATTTATAGTAGTTTAAATATTTAAATATAGATCTTAGATAGTGATTTTAAGTTTCTGATTGCATTCAGCTCTTCAGCTCTTTCTCGTTTCAAACCTTTTCAAGGTTTGCAAAATTGTAAAGGCAAAAAATAATTACAAATTATTACAATTACAAATCCAATAATGCAAAAACTAGTAATACTTAATGAAACAAGAAAGAAGTAGATTTAAAACAGATATAAGTACTTATTCTTTCTTGAAATTTCATCCACAGAAAATTTGGAATACATAACCTGCAGATTCAGAAAGGGATCAGAAAAACTGGTGAATGAGACAAATAAATGGCTACTAGTTTTGGATGTATGCTGCAGCATTCCTCATAAACAAATTACGGGCACTAAGAGAATGCGAGGGAAGTGAAAGCTGTGGGCAGCATCTTCTATTGCTCTGTTGGTAACAGAAAACTATGCTGAAAGTACTAATGACTTTACTTGGCAAGATATTTCTTATGTTGTTACTACAGGTGGAATACTTCATGCTAAAGTGTCATATTGATTTTTTTTTTTTTTTTTTCTGGCAGAGTGTCTATGGCAATATAATTTATATAATGTGTAATTTTGTGTTATTTGAGTGCAGGATCTATGCAATATTCTCTTTTCCTACTCTTTACCTCTCACTTGCATGCTAGATTTTGCCTAGGAGGAGTAGAATCAAACATGGAAGTAAATATTCATAGAAACAAGATAAAATATTTATCCAGCGAAGGACCCTCATGAAAGGTCTATGAAATGTGTCTTAGGAAGAGTGGCTGAGGGAACTGGGTTTATTTAGTCTGGAGAAGAGGAGTGGTAGTGCTGGGTGGACAGTTGCACTGGGTGATCTTGAAGGTCTCTTCCAACTTAATGATTTTATGATTCTACTTGACACATCCCAAAAGAGCACACACAATCTCATGTATCTGTCCTGGTGCTTATGGTAGAGTTCAGAGAAATGCTGATACATAGAATAATAAAAACACAGTACTAGAAATGCAGAAAGACAAATTTTAGTTCCTCTCCTGCCACTAAGTCATTTCTGGCACAAGTTTGTCTAACTTGTTCTGAAAGATTGCATTGATAAACATTCTACATGTCCTTAGAAAATCATTATTAATTTCTTCTTAGTAAATAATAGAAGTTAAACAAGGTGTTCAGATAGACAGAATTTAGGCTGTATTAAGTGCATTGAACAGCCTCTGTGCAGCATGGCCTGTCCACAGTCCTGAGCTAATTGGCAAAAAGATTGACCAGATGAGTATAGCAAGAAAAACAAAAGACTGACTGCTCATATATTGCAGTGCTAAGTGTTTTAATGGATTCCCCCTACACACACCAACAAAAGCAATGCCTGTAAATAATTTTGCTTTATTAGCACAAAAACCTAAATACAGATATGAGGGTTTGGATTCAAAACTTGAATTTCAAATTTAAATTATTCCATCAACTACGAGAGATGAAGAAAACTCTGGGTTTGAATTTTTCTTCCCATATTGTTTTCAATGGGCCAAAAGAGGAAAATCAAGCATAGACATGTGCTTCCTCTGTCTACCTTCCTGCCAAGAAACTTTGAAGGGAATCACAAGTATTTCTACTTCAGCAAAATTATGCTAAAGTGTCATATTGATTTTTTTTTTTTTTTTTTGACTAATATGAAATCATCCAGAGTAAGAGATACCCAAGAAACCAGATCACAGAATTATCCCAGAACTGAAAGGGATCTCGGCCTGGAATTCAGTGGTTTTTCAGCAGTGGTCCAGAAAACTGTATCAAAAAAAATATAATATTTACCTTGTAATTGTTTGTCACTCTTTTAAAGCTGAGGTAAAGGATATTTCCCAAAATTTGTAGAAAACAAAGGGGAAAATTGAGTTTTGGTGACTGTGTCTGAAGCCTTGATGTGTCTTTGCAAATGTAAAGTTTGTGCTTCTGTGCTTTCATGATTAAATAGAAGAATATTGAGATTTATATTCTCTACTTCAAAACCATAGTTGCTACATCAAATGCAGTAAACTCATAAGCCAAAGGTGGGGAAAAAATAATCTTGTTGTGCATTTGCTGAGGAATTTTCTAAAGGAGACCTTTCTTTCTCAACTCGTGTGTTTCTACCTGAAATCTTCTAACCGTCCTAAAATAGAGGTAGTGATTTCTAACATATAACATTTGTGATTGTTTCTGGTTTTCTAACCTCTATTTTGTAACAGCTTTTAAGTCTGGACAGGATCCTTGTTGAGGGTCTTGTGGTGGATGGGACAGAGACACAGGGAGAGAGCAAAGGCAGAAGAAACAGAGCTGAAGTGTCGAAGCCTATTCACTTGGCGGGTTGGAGGCAAAAAAGATAGAAAGTCTCTGAAATATTTAGCCCAGTATCATATTCCTGGGACCAGTTCACTATAGTGCAGCCATGTACAAGTTTTCCAGGTCTGTAGGGATTTGTAACTGGGCAAGTCTCCTCTTGGGAGGAGAAATTGAATTAGTAATGCTAGTTTACCAACGGAAATGGGCGAGATGTTTTCAGTAGCTAAAATGTTAATGGTAGACTGAACTTCTAGTTATGAAATAGAATAGTAGCTTTGCAGCAGTTGCTCTCTGTCTCAGGTTTTAGGGCAGTTTTGTGATTCTAGCTGATTGAAGTTAGTATGTCACAGGTGTTACTAAAATTCCTCCTCTTTTTCTCTCCCTTCTCTCCTTTAATCAATAATGACCCCAGAGAGACAATTTTTGTTGGTTTGAGTCATCCTATTGTGGACTAAATTAGAATCTTATGATATATTTAGGACTGTCAAGAAATTATACCTCTTCAAGTGTACAAGACGCTTGCAGTACAAAAGAATGGTGTGCCATCAAAGGAGTTGATGGTCTCCAGATAAGCAGTTGTGAAAGATATGTGCAGGACCTACAGACCAGTCTTGGACTGGTTTCTGGTCTATTTGATGGTTTTGCAGTAAAGCAATGAAAGGAAACATTTTTCTTCCCTGTAATAATATGGTTTGTTTAAAGAGAGGCCTGCACTTACTTTAAGAGGAGACTTCACTGGAATGCATGTGAGTGGACAGGTAATTGTTTTTAGCTAAACAACTTTCTTTTTTATCTTAGAAGCCTGCATTGTCTGAAATCATAGGCACTGGCAAAGATATTCAATTTGTTGAAGATAACATTGTGTTAACAATTTTCTCCAGGCTGAAGACTTTAGAAAGCAACACAAAGTACGATGTTAAAGGTCTTGTTTTATTGAGAAATACATCTTTCTGCAGATTAGTTGTCTGTACACACTAGACATGTTACACATATATTTCTAGTTGGTCACCCAGTTGAAAGATGCAGTGTCAAGTGTTTTTTTTAAGTCTTGGTGGCAAGATGGGTGAAAGTTTTGGTTGTCAGCTTCTATAACAAGGTGTTTGTGGTGTAGAAAGTAGGGAAGAATTATGGCTTCCAGTGCAAAGTTGCCATATACTCTCTCAGAAAGCTGCTCCAGGTGTGTCTTCTTAGAATAAAGAATCTGAATTTGGAAAATACTAGTGTGTGATACTAGGCATCACATGTAGGAAATAGCCCTGCTTCTCTGCAAGCTGCTGATGTAATAATTATTCCTTCCTTCTGCCTCAACAGCACGATGATAACGAGCAGCCTGCAGTAAAGATGCTAGGGGAGGTACACACATGAAAACATAAGTAACAACCACGCTATTAGTTTTGTATATTTAGCTGGAATGATTCCAAAATGTGATTTGTTTGTTTTACCTGATCTACCACAATAATCTTTCAGATAGTGATTTGACAGTGGCATTTATTAAATGTGAAAATAGCGACATTGGATGTCATAAATTTACAGGACTAGCAGTTTTTGATCAGAAGGATTGTTTTGGCAGAGAACAAAAATAACATGTATAGATAACATTGAAACTACACATTTGTACTGTTACAGAAAAGTTTCTGCACTCAAACAGTGCCAGCACACTTCATACATTGCCAAGTGATCTTCTCAGATTGGATTTAGGTCTTGAAATATTTGAGATGGTTTCTGAGTGGTCTTGGAAGCAGCTGTAGGGAATGTGTAACTATGTGTCCTCCCTTCACTAGGTTTAAAATGCTCTTAAACCTAGTGATCCAGGGGGATCAGGGTTGCTTGCCCCTGATAAAGGGGAATGGTTACACTAAATCCCCAATGTTATGTCAGCTCTGAAACAGAAGATTTTTGCAAAAGTTTCTTATATGAAAGACATAACTAGATGATTCCTCTGGTGTCACCCTAAGGAATAAATTAAATCTGTGAAAGTGGCACTTCAGTCCCTTGTGGAATTGCATAGTTTTGTAAAAGGTTAGGATGCAGCTTCTGGGAAACTGAACTGTCACATGCTACACAAGGCTAAAGCAGAGCAAAGAAGCTGATGACTGTTGGATGAAAATTAATTTATTTTTTCTGTGTACTAAAGTTCAGTAGCAGATAATTATCCCATCAATTGTGTTGACCCTTGCTATGATTAAATATTTAAAGTAAACTGGCAGATGTCTGTAAGGTGCTGTCTTGATTTATTGTTTCATACTGGCATACAATATTTTACTAGCCCTAAATTTAATATTAGGATTTCTCTGTCTTGTAAAATATTTCTCAAACTGTTTACAGTTTCATCTTATAGTTTCAGTTACATCTGAATACCACAGTTTCAAGGGGTCTATCTGTAGATGGTGCACAGTAGTTTAAGTTAAGTCTGGGCTTTGATTGAATATTAAGTTTTCAAATAGAATGATGGTTTCCATAGTGTATGTAGTCAGAGAAAGAGAAGACCTACAGGAGGAGATGCAGTTTTCACCATTTTTTTTCAAGAGGAGATTGTGTTTATGTTGTCAGCCATGCTGCTATGCAGCGGGAGAAGAATAAGTGGGAATAGAATTGGAGAATTGAAACAAATGTGGGTGAAAGAAAGTAAGGTCTCTCCAATCTTCCCCTTCTGAGTAATACAGGAATCACTCAGAGGAAAAGAATGGAGAAAACTGCTGTGCACGAAGTCCAAACACAGACTTGATGCTTTTGTGCAAGCAAACAGTTGTTTTTATTTATTCTCATTACCTGCAACAAATCAAATAACAAATAAGCAGGATTTTTTCCCGTCATTTCAAGAATCAAAGGGTCCAAATTTAAAGTTCTAAAACTCTAGCCAAAATTTGTGGCTAGTGTTCAAACATAGGCCTGGTCAGTTATACTTTTCTCTGTCACTATTAGTGGTCTTTCAAAATACTGCACAAGGATATATATATCCATAGCAATTTGTCAGACAGCACTGTAATATATGGTATTGCATGGTTGTTGTGTAAGAATTAGCAATCAGTTTTGTGTTTTTGTTGCTAAGTTTAGGTATTCAATATATTTTTCAACAGATGAGTTGCAGGATCAGCTGAGTTATTCTCTTCATATGCCCTCAACAAAAATATGTTCAGAAATTGGTGTTAAATAACACATGAATTTGTATAAAACCTCTACAAGGTCATTGTGTGCTCTTCTTAGTGAGAGAAAACAAAGTGAAAACAAATATGATGAAGGTGATTCGAGCAACAAATCATATGTGAAGTTCAGAAAGCAGGAATCGTAGTATTCCAGAAACTAAAAGTTCTCTGAGATGATCAGAAGTAGTTTAGAAAGAAGTTTAAGATTTAGATAAGATGTGCTATTGATGTCTAGAACAGTGAGATGAGCACTAGACAGAAAATCTTGGTTTGGTAAGAAATAAAGGAAGGAAAACAAACAAACAAAGAAACAAAGGAAACCCCCCTCCCAAGCTACAAGACAATGCTTAATAAATCTGGTAGTTGAACTGTGGTGTCCTTTCTCTCACAAGGTAACAGCTCTTCATGGGAGTTGTTCTATTGGTTTTTAGCTGTTTTCCTTATAAGGATGTGTTCAATACGACCTGGAAAAAAGCAATTTGGTCCATAACAGGATTTCTCTTCTGTTGTGTATTGTTCTCCTTTCATTGCACATTACAGACGTGCCTAAAGCCACATTCAGGATAACTTCTGTGAATCACTTCTCTCTTGGGTGGAATTCAACAAAACAGAAAATAGCAGAAAAGAGTGGTTTAAATTCAAAAGCAGCTGTACAAGATCTTAAGAGTAAGGAAGGAACTGAGAAACTTTTTGATGGTTGGCTGCTCTTCAGTTTCAAGAGTGATCCTCAGGTGGATGGAATTGTTTCCACTGCTGATGCAGTGGGCTTTTGTATATGTTATCTTGGAAAACTAAACAGTGATCCTCAGGTGGGTGGAATTGTTTCCATTGCTGATGCAGTGGGCTTTTGTAAATGTTATCTTGGAAAACTAAATCGTACTAAATATTGAGCTTTCCTGTGTAATATATTGTGGATAAAGAGGGATTCAAACCAATTAGCCCTGGGTTGAATTTTCTTAATGCAAAGCTGTGCAATTTCACATTATGATTGTGTTTCAAGTATTGCTTGTGAAGGCTCTATAAACCTTCTTCTAGGCCTCTGTTTATGCAAGAGCATATTTGAAATCTTGTAGTCATACTAAAAGTCTGCAGTGGGTAGCTTTGAAGAGCAGGGAAGAAGAGGAAATTATTTTTTCTAAAGGCATGTATATATCCAAAAAATACTCACATTAGAAACTCTGCCACTAGGTTTAGCTGATTTACAAACACTGTGTTCATAGAGCAAGTTGGTGTTATACATTTTTAAATCTCTTCACACAATTTTAATCCAAAATTATAAAATGTACAACACGTGTATAAGTTGTAATGAATCTGACTGCACCTATATGTGCTTGTTTGCTTGTTTTTTTCTCAACAATTAATACCAATTAGTCTCCATGTCAGGCAGGTTTCCAAGTCCCAGGGTATGTTTTGTGCTTGTGCAAACCATAGAACTGCTCTCTATGACAACCATGAAGAAGTAGGAAAAGGATACATATGTCAAATATCAAAACAAGGAATTCTATAAGCAATGAAAACATATTTCTGCTTGCCTTCACCAAAGCCCCTTTTGCATTTGCTAAGTCACTTCTCACTTGACTGTTACTGAAGAATTCTCAGAAATGCTTAACAAAAGTGTCTTTAAGCACTCAAACTCAACCTGGAAATGGGTGTTAATTAAAAGCACTTTAAAAAATTGCTCTGTTCAACAAAAGCATTTCCTTTGACATGTTATAGACCTTGATACTGAAAAACACACAGAGAAATGACAGAGACACTTCAATTAGCTCTGAAACCATTCTCAAATAGTTAGAATGAGGGTATTGGTTTATAGATTTGTAACACACAGTTAAATGTCAGAAGCACAACTCTGAACTCAAAAAATGACAAACAATTTTGCGCTAATGTGTAAACAGTGTAAGTGATGCAGAGTTTAGATACACAGCTTTTTGGGTTTTTTTAACAACCATTTTCTATTTCCACTTCCAACATTATCTGGGCTTACAAAATGGGGTATAGTTTACTGTTGTGGTCATAAAAGACATGGCTGCTACAATCTTATTTATATGTTCAAACTTTATGTACATTTATACTACAGGTGGAGTATCTTAATGCAATTTCAAATTTAATTTAATTTTATTTCTCCATCAAATTACTACTATAGCAAAAGAAAGTGTAATGCAATCCAACTGAATAACTAAATTGTCTTTTCTGTTTCATTTTACAGTGGTAAAAGTAGCACTCTTGTCTTTCTTCTTTTTTGTGCCGTGAGAGGAATGATTTTCAATGAAGGAGATGAACTAATATTTGAGAAAATTAGTTTTCTCACATATAGTCTCAGTCTCTAAGGAGTTAACAGTTTCTTGACATGGTTAAAACAAATATTTGAGGCAGACTTGGTTAGGCTGAGGACAGCATTAACTACACTGCTTCTTGTCCTGGGAGTCTGAGCCAAACAAGTTAGAGAAACAAGTCATTTCTCCCAGGATAAATAAAAAAGCTTGCAAAACACTGAGTGGACACCTTCAAGGAAACCATTTCCCCTTTCTTCTGCCCCAAGCAGGATGATGTCAAACCTCTTATGAAGATGTCAGACCTTCCTTCTATGCTGGCATATCATGAAAATCTGCTCTAAGGAAGCAAATTATCTGCAAAGAAAAGGGTTCTCCCAAAGTAGCCCACTTCTTTAAAGGGTAAATAAGGTCTACATCACTCCTCCCACATGAGCTTTCACATTGAGGGCAGCTATAGGATGTCACCAGCATACTGCTGGTCTTCCCTAGAGCCTACCAGTACTCCCAGGGAGTGTGTCCACTGGGTTACTCACTTTTTCGTGTGCCACCCTGTCTTGTTTTGGAATAGATCTATTATACACAAAAACAGTAAAATAGAGATTTTTTTTCTCTTTCTGTTTTAAAGCCACAGGGCAAATGTAGGTACAAATATATTAGGCAATTTCAATATACAACCCAACTAGGCAACACTTACTTCAAATAGTTTCAAAATTTTCAGCATAGTGCACCTCTTCTATTTGAAAAGTCATTAGTAGAGATCCTCAAAGTAAGAGGTGAATAAAACAGTGAATAGTTTTAGTTGATTTCTTTTTTTATTTTAGTTTTTGACTGGCTTATTACCTTACTGGGCCAATTGGCCCAGCAGGTGTTGCCACATGTCGTTCCTGAGGAGACTTCCTGCTGGCAAATTGGTTTGAAATCAAGAATTGCATTTATAATCTTGACAATAATAACTATGAGAAACATGCTTGTGAAGGCTGGATGAAAGGTAGATCAACTTTTCTTCCAAAGCTTAGGCATAAGAGTTTTCAAACTATGTTCTCTCTTATTTTTAGCAAAGAATTTTTGATGTACAATAAAAAAAAAAAGCCAAATTTAAGCCTTAGATACATTTTAACTATTGAATATGTACATAAATTTGATAAATGAGATAGTCAGATTCATGGTTTTAAGTCCTGAGTAAAGACTATGAAACTCTGTTATGTACATCAGTATAGCAGAGGAGGATTGAGATACCAGATATCATTTTATGGATTTTGAAATTAACTTGTTCCTTCTGATTTTTTTATTGGTTATACAAATATTACACTTTTAACTAAACTTTTTGTTCTCTATCTTTAAATATATAATTTTCTAGTCAACACCTGTCACCACCATGTATTCAGGTGAAATTCCTTCTGAAATTTAAAAAAAACATTTTGTGCATGTGCAGGAAGTTGAGTAGTTACTGCAAAATGAACTAAGTTTACCTTAAAAGCAGGAATTTCAGTTCACTTCAGTGAGCTGTCAGTGAGCTGTTCCAGTTTAAAGACTTCAGTTTCTTGAAAAAAGTAATGCCTGTAAACCCCAGACAAGGCACTAACCATTAGTAAAGAGGAAGGAATAGCTGTGTGGTTTGGTCTGCTCTCTGATCACATCCAGATGGGCAGAATAATCTTTTCAGTAGGATTAATTTTCCCTTACTTTGAATGTGTACAGTCTAACTACCTTAAGCTACTTACAGGATATGGGATGGCATCCTTTTGCCTAAACATGCACTTGACAGTGTGGTTACTAACTCAGATGCAGAAAATTGCATTTAATGTAAGAATTCTACCCTTATGGACCATTTTCAGTTTATGCTAATTCTGTTAATCTGAACCAAGGTAAGGCAGACAATGTAGCCAGACTTTTTGCTACTCCTTTCTTTTCCATTGTCACTATGCTACTATGCAAGTAACAGGTCATAACAGAGACACTTATCCTTTAGTTAGAATTTTGATTCAAATTTCTTTCTGACCTTTATGGACAGATAGCTCAAAATGATGTTTCCATATCAACAAATGTGAAGATGAACAGAATTACAAAACCAGATTGGTACTTACTTCTCCTACTGCCTTGAGCAGCAGTGTTTCTTAGTTGTTTTTAAAGCAAGGTAACCTCTGTATGTACTGAACCTTTTTCCTTGTCTACTGGAGCCATTATCATAGCAGTCTACCAGGAGTCAACAACCACTTGACTGAAACTATGCATAAGTATTTTCATAGAAGCGCTGTCAATCTCATAGGTAATGATATATATAATAAACCTTTCTTAGTATTGAAAGGAAATGAGATTACAGTCTTGACATTAAGCATGGAACAGTTCAAAGAAACAGGCACTGGAAAAGAAATTCTTCTTATATGCTGGTGACAACATGATGGGCTTTGAAGGAAACAATCATGATCACACTGTTAAGTAATATTAAGACAGACAATATACAGTGACAGCAAAATATACTGAGAATATGGTATTAAATAAGCAGTGCAAGAAAAAGGGGGAAAATTTTAAGTTTTGGGTTTATTCCCTTAAAATCTGGTTTACACATAGTAGTCTAGGCCTTCATCTGAAAGATGAACAATTCTGCAGAATACAAGTTTGCAATATAAAGATTCAGTCCCATTGATTACCCACGTAGTATATTTCACATGCCCCATTTAATGTGCTGCTCTAAAACAGTTCTCAAATTGTGTAGGCAAGTTAAAGTGCTCAGCAGAATCCATTGCAAAAAAGCCAAAATTGCACACATGAATTGGCAGGAACTCAAATGGATCTATATATGTTCTTATCAGCTTTCCAGACACTGCATTTATGTAATTGAAATACTAAAACTAAAAGATCGATGTGTTTTAAACTCCTCTGCAATGCACTGTTGAAAACTAAATCCAAAAATGAGATCAGGTATGGTTAGATATTACAACAGATACTGTGAAGAACTAGAATGTCCCCACAGATTTCCTTGTGAATGAGATTTGCTTAAAACAGACTAGATTTGAGAGGACAAAGCTTGCTGTTGACTCTACTTATTGAACAGAGCTCTACAGGAGGGGAAGATTAGGCCCCTGACTGCACCAGTATCATCCTCCTCAATCTCTTCCTGGCTCCCATCCACACACCCTCTTCCCTTTGTGCCCATAGCAGCATTTGAGCGCAGATTCTGCTCCATGGCCCCTGTTTAACTGCACTGTAAGTATGCTGTCCAAACTTGTCTTGCTTTGACTGACTCAGCACTGCTGACCCATTTGGTAATCAGTGGACCTTTGGCTGGCACAGAGTATGGCCACCAGATCTACTCTGCTCTGCATGGTTGGGACTGTCCCTCTGCCTTGCAGTCACCCCTGGCTCTCACCTTCCCTTGTGAATACCCAACTGCTCCTTGAAATAAACACCACAATCACTTGGTTTGTAATAAGTACACTGAAAGGGAAAATACATGTTATCCAGATTTTAGCTATATTTTACTCATGAGCTGGTCAGAGTGTTCTGAAAAAAAAAAAAAAAAAACCAAAAAAAAAAAAACAAAAAAAATAAAAAAAAAATTTAAAAAAAAAAAAAAAAAAAAACCCCAAAAAAAGCCAAAAAAAAAAAAACCCAAAAAATTCCCACACATACAAAGAAAAAAACACCCACAAAAAAAAAAAAAAAAAAAAAAAAAAAAAAAAAAGGCTAATTCTTCAGTTTCGGAGGAATAGACACAATACCTTTAGTCAGTACTGAATTGTAAGATACACCTATTCCACAGGCCCAAAATCATCCAAAAATAGGACTGTATTATGCCAGAGGCAAAATGGGTTCAGCCATGGCAGAAAAATTACTGGGAAGCAGTTTCTGTGCCCTTTAGGAGCTAAGGCTGGGTCCCTGATTGAATACCTGTATGCCATTCACTATGGGGCAGGCAACCAGCCCTGAGGCTTTGCTGGGTTACCTCTTTACCTCTGCAAGCAGCCTAGCTGGGGTGTCTGGAGAGAGTTTAATTTAAGGCAGCTTTAAAGAAACAGCTCTTTACATGCAATAGTCCAGAGATCCTACTCTCTTTTGCTAATGAGAGACAGAGTGTTAAAATTTTAGCACACCATGACAACTACATGTAAGAAAGCGTCTAATGTTAGTTGGTCATCAGCTTATTGCTGACTTACAGACAGGAGGGAAAGATTAGATTAAGTGGGAAAACAGTGAGGCATCATAGGTAGTACGAGTTTTACCCAATCATTGAAAATCCAGTATTTCAAAGTGTTCACGCATCATTCTCCCCATCACCAATTAAAATTGGGATATCTTTCAACTCTGGAGTCAGAATATATGAATAAAATAAATGCTAGGTTTCTTTTTTTATACAAGGTTATATTCCTCCGATCTTTCCAAAATCTTCAGACTATTAGTCCAGTAAGACTATTTAAGATGGGAAACAAAGCCCCCAAAACAATTAAATTGGAGCCTTTATGTAGTCCAACAAGTTGGCAAAAGAATATTTCAAGAGAACTGAATATTTTATCAGACAGATAAAATTCTATTTTCTCAATAACAGATATTGAAATACAAGGAACAAGAAGTTAATAGCAGAGACAGTTTTCATACTGGCCAAGCTATTTCACCTGTGTTTACTGGGAGTACTTTGCTAGACATTAGCAAACAGGAAGTTTTATTTCATACGACAAGTTGCACACCTTGCAGAAATCCTTGTAACATGTCCTCTGACCCCCCAGGCCCACATGTCAGATTTGTGCACAGCATATGAGGTCTTCCTAAATGAATTCCTATTCATGCAGACAGTGTTTTGCTCAACACTCCAAAGGAGACAGTGAAGAACTGGCTTTGGGAGCAAAGCTGGCACAAGAAGGCCTGTGCAATCAGCTCACTTACATGCCTGTTTTGACAGATCAGCCCTGGCAGGAACACTGGCTTGCCTAACTAAATTGGCTCCTAGCCAAATGCAGTGATAGCTAGAAAATAAATAGTATAGGAGGTGAATGTACTGCCAAGGTACTGAGCAGTCTTCACTGCCCTTTGACACCCAGCATCTTTGGAAAAGGTGACCTCCAAATAGAAAAGAAGGGGAAGGAAAAAGAAACAATATTTACTCTTCCTGGTAAATAAAGATAATGGAACACAGATGTGCCATATGCCTGTGCAAACAGCAATTTCAACAGAATAAAGCAGGGCTTAAATTTAGCTGCTTCTTATTGGAAATGCCTTATGTTTATTATGACTTTTTATAATAACATTTCATTTAATTGAACAATTAGAACCTTTTTTTAATTTGTCTTTATCCTAGGAATGACTTGATTTAATTTGCATTAATGTTTTGTTTGCAAACAGTAAATATTTGAACTTCATTTGACTCTGCTCTGTACCAAGTTGTCATTTTTTCTCTGTTCTACAGTTTGGCTACAAACAGGTCATGCTAAAATCTGGAAACCAAAGTAACTAAATGGGCTCAAAGTTTCCTACTAACAGAACCTGAAGTTAGATTCTCTTCTCTTCAGGTACATCAGAATTCTGGATTAGGTAATTAACCAATCTTTCACAATACTTTTGACTTCAACATTTTCCATTTAATCGCACTGATTTTGATCCCAAACCTACCAAGACTGCACTCATGCTTAAGCATGAGAAAGCAGTGGTTTTCAGCTTTGTCCCTGACTCTGCATTTTTTTGCTATTCTGCAAGTGTTTTGACTTCTTACAAACAGAAATAAAATCACATAGTGTTCTGATGTGACTTGATTGCCAAGAAACATTAAAGTAACAACTGCATCTCATTTCAGCTACTCCTCAAAATCATCTGAGAACTTCTTCAAATTTATTACATAGTGAACTACAGAAATTCAAAAGGATTTTTTCGCAGGACTCTGACTTCACTGAGTTAATGTGGTTTAATGAGTTACTATTCCTTAGCTGTTCTACATCATAAACAGATAATGAACACATTTAAGTCAGTACATTTTAACCCCTGCTTGCAATGGCTTGAAAGAGCATGCACAGATCTCTTACTAATGTAAATAACACATGTCTAAGTAGTATCTGGCAATAACTTTATTGCATTGGGGTAAACCATGAGGGTTGACTGAATTTAAATAACTTTTGGAGGCAGCACTATGGGAGAATTGTGGATCCAAAGCATCTCTATTGAGTCTTAGGGTAAAAAGGTCATATTAAAATTTTTCTTTAGTTCTCTAGAAAGTAACCAATTGATTTTGTGTTAGGAGAGATGTTTGGGTGAGCTGGCAAGGACATAGAACCAGCATGCACTTTCCTGTTCTCCAAGATACTATTCCCCTTCTCAGAACTTGAAGAGGGGGAACTGGTATGCAAACCTGTACAAGTGACAATTACTTTCAGCTAAAATTCACCCATGATGGAAATAAGGCTGTTAATCTCAACAGAAGATATTTGTTGACTTTTTTTTTTAAATAATTGAATACTAAGCAGTCCTGTTAGAAATAGGAATTCCCATCAAGAATCTGAAAAGTGAAACATCAAAAGTCACAATATGATGGAATTTATCTCAGATTTCTTAATTTTCTTCTCTTCATCAGTGTATTTTTTCCCATTGTTTACTCTCTACAGCATACATATGTCACACAGTAAAAACTATAATCCTCTGAATGCAAACACAGGTGACTAACAGCTATGCTGTGCAGTCACACTCAAAAAACAGCATGTGAGACAAATCTTTGGATGCATTTCACATTTGCATGCAGTGATTATGAGGTATATATTTACTATTATTGCTTTAAATCTCACAACCTGCCAATTTCTCTATATTGTGGCTTTTCCACTATTTAGTTCATAACAATTCCATGCTGATATTCTCATATGAAGAATTTTTTGTTTATTTTTTCACCAGACTGTACTCATTTCTTATGGTGGGACAAATAGCCTATTAGTCACCTATAACTCTGGGTGGGATTAGGAAGTGGGTGGTAAGCATTACAGATAATATACAACTGTATGAGAAAAATTTGTTCTAACAAGCATCAGAAAATATTTGTGTTGCACACACAGCTCTATTATTTGAAGCTATCCAGTGACTACCTACATAAATCTTCTATGGAAAATTTTTTCTCTCAACAGAATAAAATCCTGATGCTGCTAAAGTCCTCCAGGTCTTCCCACAGGAAGCTTTCAATTTCTGAGCTGTTATTCCTATCCTCCTCTCTCCTCTGAGCTATAATACACCAGTCTTCACAACACTGCTGAAGGTTCTTGGGCATTGTGTAGTTGGTATTTGCTAACACTGGATGTCTGTGTCTGGATCAGGTGGGAGCAAAGAATCTGCTGGGCTCATTTTGGTTGCCCATTGTATTTTGAATCTGAAGTCCAAGTACCAAGCCATAAGAAAATTTTCTTGATCATATATTCCTCTGCTGCAGTGGCTGCCAGTTAGACCTTCTACCTTTTTTTTATTGATGGTAAATCCATCTTGCATTCCTCTAAGTTTACTGCTTAAAGCAGGGTCTTGAAGGACATGCAAGAATGAATTAATGGATGAACACTGATAATTCAGAAAAAGAGGAGCAGTTATGCCTATTTTTCTTCTTATGAACATTAAATCCTATACAATTCAAAACATTTAAGCTAAAGACCAAACACTACATAAAATCTTTGCAGATTTCTAACCATTTTCTTAGGTTAAAAAATCCAACTAAACTCATAAAACTGGTGATTGCTTCACAATAACACTCTTTTCCCTACTTTTCATCTGTCCCTCCAATTTATGTCAGCAATGGGAAGTATTGGATTAAGGGGTCCTCATTTTTTGGTATAATGGTCTTTTTGATTTCTTCTTCCAGGATTTAATCCAAGTATTTATATCTGTATTCCAAACATCTTTCCCTTTCTTGAATGCAATATGAGGTGAGAAAAAAATTGTTTACAAAATCCCTTCCTGTCTTTATTCATTTCTTGCCACTTTTGATTACAAATGTGTTTTACCTGAGGCTTAAAAATAAACAAAGCAAAGTGCAATGACAAAGTCCCTGTGTACAAGACCCATACAGAAGATTTCAGAAGCTAAAAGGACATCCAAACCAAATATGTGCTCTGAATATGAAAAGTCCCTAAGTTGGGATTTGTTCTCACAAAGTATTAAACAGTTTAGCTAACAGTTGAATCATAGGTATTTACTTAATCTTTTCAAACACAATTTTCAAAATAGATTGGAGCTACAAATAAATTTTATGAGTGTAGTGGAATAATTCTGTGTAAATTTTAAGATTTTTAATTATTCTGTCTGTTTTGTATTTACAGATTATTTGTGAAGAAACCACAATTTTGTGAGCATGTTTGTCATTTAAACTGGTGTGACAGTATTGCATGCAAATTTTTAGTGCCTTGAAAACCTCTGAAGTTTTTATAGTTCAAGATTTTGTGGGTCCTTATTCAAGTTTGAAACCAACCACTTATGTTGCACAGACTAGGTTTTCTTTCCTACCTGGATCCACATATACAAGAGAGCTCAAAAAACATAAACAGCTCCAGTGTGAATAGATGAAATTCCATGACTGGGGAAGGACAGTAAAGCTACTCAGTCCTTTTGGTCATGTAATGGGTGTGGGACCAAATATGTGAGGTGTGAACACCACTTTAGACCTAAAGAGAACGACAGGTGTGTTGGTATTTATTCCTAGTATTTAGTGAGACAGTGATACAATCACCTCTTCTTTCTTCTGCAGAACATGTGTATAACTGAAACAAAATACTATGTAAAGATAACTAAAAAGAGTAATGTGAGATAGTGCAATTCAGAGGGGCAAGAATGCTTATCCATGTACTCAAAAAGTTTAAAATTTGTTCATAGGGTGACTAATTTCAAACAGTTCATTACTTTAAAATAATATTTTCCAGTGTTGTAAATGCTTAGAATTAAAGGTTCTCTCTACTATTAGTAGTTTTACAGCAGAAAAAGACAGGTTTAAAAGTTCCTGGCATTCTGTTATTTAATTTCTTCCCACTGGTAATCTTGTCTGATTTTCAGACATGCTAAAACGTCAGAAAGAAAGGCACAAAGGAAATAACCTTGTATTCAAGACCACTGGCCCATTTCATTCAGTATCATGTTTCTAATAGTGGGCTATATTAGATGTTCCAACAGATGACAAAAATAAGCAACTCATATTTATGCCCCCATTGTCAAAGCCATTTGGATGCCTAAATCATATTGATATTAACCTTTGTGAATTTAAGCTCTAAGGAATAAATTGCCTTGAGCATCTCAGATTACTTGACATAGCAACAGAATAAAATAGAAGTTTATTCCTAACCTGTGGCAATGACTAGTTGGCTTATTCAGTGCAGCATTAGGGATAATGCTTTTTCTGAGATCATTTGTGAATTACCTGATCTACCATGTACAAGAAAGACTTATATCCTTTGCTCCTCTGCACAAGAAAATATAAATAGGGTACTGGCATACCCATACCCACGGCCTAGTTGCTGTCTTTGTGCAGAGGTTATGTTTTGTTACAATTCCCAAGTATGATGTTATTGAAACCATTCTTCACAAATTTGGTTGAAATTGGCCAAAACCTTCAGAAATTACAAGAAGGGACTATACTTTTACATAATTCTCTCATAATTCATAATAACACAGGGTTATGTACTTGCCATCAAGATATTTGGCCTTACAAAACTGAAATCAAGATGGATATCTTCAGTGCTTCAAGCAGTGAGAGAGCATATTTCTGATAGTGGATTTGCACACAACATGAACAAAGGCTCTAAATCAAAACCATGAGCTGAATGCCAGAGAGTACTGCCGTTTTGCCTTCTTACATGTTCTTCTGAGAGATAATAATAACCTTAAGCCATTTTTTATTAGAAAGACTCAGATCCATTTTGCCAGTATTCTCAGTCTAGCCTCACAGTCCCCATATATACAAAAAATTAACTTGTTATGAATTGCAAGCCCAGTTCCCATTACTCAGAAAAATAAAAAAATACCCTAATTCATCTTTGGTTAAGTATATGGAACTCATCAGCTCTGGTGATTTTCACTACACCATAGGGCTATTACTTGTAATCAACTGTCATACACTTATCTACTTGTGGATTTTGGATGCTGGCAACAGAGTATGTTATGAAATTTATGTTTTTGTATACTGTGGTTTATTAGTCTGCAAGAAAGTTAGCCTCCAAGGAAGCAGAAAAAGACATACAGTGAATGTTTGAGCAGCACTAAAATAAGAAAATATAAATGAAAAGAGATGTTTAAAATGCTAATACTTCCTTCAACAGTTCCAGAAAGACCATCAGAGGAGAGAAAACAGCTTTCATATTATACCCAGTAAGCAGAGAGGCTCTCTAACTATCACGAATAGGGAAGCTGTGTGTGAAATTAAGGGGCACCACAAGAACATAAGTGATCTCTGGTAATGACCCAGTTACATAGTTCAGATTCCACATGAGCTGCCAAAAGTCTGATTTCAGGTAAAAACTTTGCTAAAAATGAATTTTCCTCCTTCCAGTTCTCTCCAGGAAAACTGCAAAAGACACCACATTTCCTTGTCATTTACAGTTCTTTTAGAACTGGGAACACATGCCTTTGTGTGTTTATGTTGTTTTTTTTTCTTATTTTGCTATTTTTGGTTTTGTTGTTTCTTTTTGCTATCTTTTTCACATTGGTGGAAGGGGTTGGCTGTTATCAATTTTGTTAGGGTATTTTTTATTATTGTCTTTTTTTCTTTGTCCTTTCTATTCTGTTTGTCTCATCTCTTCTTCTTCATTAACATAATTCCTTCAAGAAATTAGTATTGGGCTCATACTTGTGGTTGTTAATAGCACTAGCAGAAAGAAATTGAGTATTTTAAATTCTTTATTCATCCTTTGCATATACATACTGCCTAGAGACTCAAATAATTAGAAGATAGATAAATATTTTCAATAAAATGTGTGATAATTAGGGAATTCCTTTTAGTATCAAGTAGGAGGAGACAAAAAATGCCTCAGGTTTCCCTACCTGGCTAGATTTTTCTGATTTTGATTGTTTATTTTCCAGTTAGAGAAATAAGGAATAGTTTTATTGTTGTTGTGCTCCAGATAGATAGTTTTTCAAAGTCTTCAAATGCTATTTACTTTTGTATTGAGAATTTCTCTCCCCAAAAGTGTAGTCTATGAGCAGTTTCCTCAAAAGTTGTAATAAATGTCTAGGCAAGTCACTATCCTGTCAATCAGAGGCAGCACAACTTTCAGTGATTCACAGTGGTTATTTTCATGAAAAGTACTGTCAGAAAATACTCATACTTTGTAAAGTGGTTACAGATTTGAAACAGAAAGCTTACATCAAACTCAACTATTATTTGTCAAGTAATTTAATAAATAAATTAACTAATTAATCCAGCCAGCACCTAGCTACCATTCAAACAAATATAAACTACTTATAATCCTTCCACACACACAAGTATGTATATCTGCTGATGGCAGTTCAGTCAGTAGAGGTTGTTTAAGTTAGATCATAACTACTGATATAATTTTTAAGCAAAAAATACAGTCAATTGCTGCAGTTCCAATCTCCTTTGATTGCAAAGGGATATAAAACAGGACTGACCCTTGTCTACAAGACTAAAGGTATTTGTTAGTAACACAGTATTCATGTCTCCTATTTAGAGAAATGAAAAAGTCTGTTTTCCCTGAAAGCAGCATATGTTTTATCTTCCTTTGGGTATATTTTCATGGTTATTGCTTATTAGATTCTCCTCCTTTTAATTTGAACATTTGTTGAAAAATAGAACTGATCAGAAGAAAAAAAGCTTAACTGGGATTAATATGGAAAAAAATAACTTTAAGTTGTTAACACAGGAAAAAAAGTCCTGATTTTCTTAACTATCTATCTGGAAAGGTCCTTTTTGCAAAGCTGGAATTGAAGCATTCAGACCAAACAACTTAAATACCCAGAACTGGATCAACATCAATAGAAGGAATTATGAAAAATATTTTACTTAGCAGCATAGCAAGATTCTTTCAGAAAATATATGTGCCAAAATCCTACATCACTTAAAGGATTTTGCATTTATATCCTCATATATACAGGATGAGGACATAGCTGGTGTAAACTGGATTAGCTCCATAAATTCCAGGACTGCTAAACTAAATATTCTTCTTTGTGAATAATTTCTTAATTTCTGTCCTGATGGACTAAGGTACAATCAGAAAAGAGACTCTGGGAAAAAAAATCTAACATACCTTTCAAAGTACCTCCTCCTTAGAAGAAAAAAATTGCTGGATTTTATTTTAAGGATTAGTTCTGATTTGAGGCAAGTTGTTTCACTATGTGTTCCTGACATACTTTCTGTCTCCCCAGCACTGAATATCAAAATAATTCACTGTGAGCTTGCAATGGGTTGGCATTGGCTGATGTCAGGTGCCCACCAAAGCCACTCTGTCACTGCCCTCTTCAGATGTAGAGTGGAGAGAAAATACAACAAAAGGCTTGTGGGTCAAGACAAGGATAAACAGAGATCACTCACCACAGGCAAATCAGACTTGACTTGAGGAAATTAATTGATTTTATTATCAATCACATCAGAGCAGAGTAATGAGAAGTAAAACCAAAACCATCTTAAAAATACCTTGCTCTCACCCTTCCCTCCTTCTCAGGCTTAAATTTATTCCTGAATGCTACCTTCTCCCCACAGTGATGCAGGTGGATGGGAGATGGGGGTTACCATAGCTCTTGACACTGTCTCTGCTGCTACTTTCTCCTCAGAAGCAGGACTCCCACTGCTCCAGCATGGGGTCCATTCCAGGGAAGTCAGTCCTCCATAAACTTCTCCAATGTGAGTCCTTCCTACAGGCTACAGTCCTTCACAAAATGCTGCAACCTTCTCGGGGTGCAGTTCTTCAGGAACCGGCTGCTCTGGTGTGGGTCTTCCATGGGTCACAAGTCCTACCAGCAAATCTGCTCGAGTGTGGGCTTTACTCTGCACAGGTCTACAGGTCCTGCCAGGAACCTGCTCCAGCTTGGGTTTCCCTGGTGGCCCCAGCCTTCTTTGGGCATCCACCTACTCCAGCATGTAGTTGCAGACAAATCTCTGCTCCACAGTGAACCACCTTGGGCTGCAGAGGAACAGCCTGCCCTCACCACAATCTTCAGCAGAGGCTGCAGGGGACCCTCTATGATGCCTGAAACATCTTCTTCCCCAGCTCTTCACTGACCTTAGTGTATGCAGTGCTCTATCTCTCATATGTTTTCGCTCCTCTCTTCTCTGGCTGCTATTTGCTTCTCTGAAATAACTTCATTTCCTTCTTGGTCATCTTATCCCAGAGATGGTGCAAAAGTCACTGATGGCTTGACCTTGGCCAGTGGTAGATCTATCTTGGAGCCAGCTGGCACTGGTTCTCTCAGACATGGGGGAAGTTTTTGGTGTCTTCTCACAGCAGCCACATCTGTAGCCCATCTGCTACCTAAACCTTGCCATGGAAAACCATTGCTAAGGTTTATATAATGAATCATAGAATTAAAGAAGCATAAAATGATCTGGGCTGTGAAGGAACTAAAAGGCCATGGCAGTGGTGACCCAGTAGACCAGGTTTCTCAGGATGCCTTGAACTCCATGGATGGGGCATCCACAACTTCTCTTGGAAATCTGTTCAGGGCCTCAATACCCTAACAGTAAGGCATTTTCCCCAATATCTGCTCTAAACTTTCTCTCTTAAAACCATTATCACTTGTTTCTGTAATGTCCTTGCAAAAAGTCCTCTCCAGCTTTCTTGGAGCCCTCTTTCGGTACTGGAAGGCTTCTCCAAATTCTCCTCAGAGCCTTTTTTTCTTTCGGTTGAACAACTTCAACTTTTTTGTTGTCTTCACAGAAGAGGTGCTCCAGCCCTCTGATCATCTTCATGGCACTTCTCTGGACTCAGTCCAACACATCCACATCTTTCTTCTGTTGGGCACCCCAGAGATGGATGCAATGTTCCAGGTGGATTCTTATCAGAACAGAGAGACAGGAAGAATTACCTTCCTCGACCTGCTGGCCACATTGCCAGCTCATGTCCAGTCTCTCATCCACCAGCACCCTCAAGTCCTTCTTGGTAGGGCTGCTCTCAATTAGTTCTTCTCTCCATCTACGCTTATATCTAGGATCACCATGATCCAGTGCAGCACTTTGCCCTTGGACTTGTTGAAATTCATTATGTTCTCATTGGCCCATTTCTCAAGCTTGTCCAGGTCTCTCTAAATGGCAACCTGTCCTCTTGTGTCAACTGCAGCACTCAGTTTCACATCACCTGCAAACCTGCTGGGAGTGCACTACATCTCACTGCCTATGTCATTGAAAAAGAGATTGAAGAGCACCAGCTCCAAGACAGAGCCCTGAGGGACACCACATGTCTTGTGTCTCCACTTGAACATCAAACCGTTGACTGCAACTCTGAGGGTGTCCACACAGCCAATTCCTCATCCACTGAATAGTCCACCTTTCAAATCCATGTGTCTTCAGTCTGGGAATAAGAATGTCATATGTAACCTTGTCAAAGGCCTTACTGAAGTCTACGTGAATGACATCAATTTGTCTTCCCTTGTTGATTGTTGCAGCTGCTCCATCACAGAGGAGTAAGAAGAACGTTGAAAGTTGGGGTGGGTAATCACTACTATAGAGAACCCAGTTATATATATTGACTTCTCAAGGACAAGCACAATATACATTGATTTGGTGTATTTACAAATGGTAAAAGATTATTTGCCAGTCTTCATCCTGCATCATTTAAAAGTAAGAATCCAAGAAGAAGAAAAACACACATTTTTCATAGTCAAAATACTAGCTTTGAGTGGGAAAAGTGACTGCTGAAGAATAAGGTGATATGTTGCATGATGTATGAGTGTCTTAAACAACAAAAGATTCCTTAACAGTCTTTCCAGGCTTTGGATCAAGACAAAGAGCATGTAATATATTTTTTATTTTCCTTTTTTCTCCTTTGTGCAGGCATTTAGACATGATGAAAGAAAGAAACTTGATATCACTGGCTTGAGTAAGCCATTGTGTGGGTAGTTAAGAAAAGTTTTTCATTTCATTTCTGTAGAACTTTTTTTCTCTTCTCTATCAAACTGAGGCATTTAGTTTTCAATGTTCAAAGTCAGCAGCTTCAAAATAGTGTATTGTTATTTCTTTTGCAGAGTATTGTAATAATATGGATCAAAAAGATTTAACTTTTATGAGGTAAAACATGGCAAAAAATCAGAAAAAATGTCCCGTACATATACATGTGAGGAAAGAGCCTACGGAGATGACTGAGGAAGGGAATAACAAACTACAAGAAAGACATTGGGTCGAGGGCAAGATCAAACTATACATATCAGAGCAATATTAGACCAGGTATAAGTTATTTTGAAAATCCCACTGCTGACTTTTTTTTCTTTTCTTTTCTCCTGGAACCTAGGGAGACTCAATGCGCTGAGCAGATTTTTAACCACCAAAGTGACTAGCTGACCATTTGACCAAGATCCAGGTATAAGCTGGAGTATCCCTCCTACCCTTAGGTGGTTGTCTTTCGCTGACTGTAGGCTGAACTCACCTTAGGGCTGCCAGCCTCAGGAGAAACACCCAAGGCTACCTGGTGCATCAGGTGAATGCATGGCATAAAGTCTCTGTCCAGGCCAGCTCAGAATATATCTCCTGAGTGGTGCATCAGGAGGTGTTGCTATTTCTGCCTTGTGGCTCCTGACTTGTCAGGGTATCAGTGACACCAGTGAAAAAACCCCACATTTTCTGACACTATGAAGACCAAAGCAAAGCAGTCAGAAAATTGGAGCTTCCCAGACCATGAGGAGAAATCAAAAAACTCTCAGCTTTTAGATACTGGGCTTTTGTGATACAAGCCAGTTATGGTGTAAACAACAGATGTGTACACCTGCCAAACTTGAACTATAAATCATACCCAATGTTATATTTTATTACTGGGTGATTTTCTAAACATTTATTTTAGTATTAAGTTTCATTTAAAACATAGTCTGATGCCTAGTCTTTCGCTAGTCCTACTTTTACTGAAATCTAGAACAAGTATTATAAGCAATTTATGAGGAAGGAACACAAAAAATAATGTATTCTTATGTGTTCACTTATATGATTCTCCTTTTCACACAGTTACAGCATTTTTGGGGGCATTTACAAAGAGTTTACTCCCAGATGTTACGAATGCCACAGGGAAGTGGATTATTTTTTAGTAATACCTTTCCCAAATACCAGTCCCAGTATTGGAATGGAGTATTGAGATTAGCCAGTAGGATTCTTTTAAAAAAGTAGAACTGCCATTAGGTAGTATGCCTATGTCCAGATCACCAGCACTGTGATTCACAGCTTCCTCAAGCTTTCCAGCCAATTAAGGAAGACGTAAAAGGCTAATCAACCCTAATTTGTGATCTTGTTTAGTCTCAGGAAAAAAAAATATTATTTTCTTCCTTTTTCTCTTCTTCAATAGCAGAATATGAGCTTTCCAGAAGAATTAAAGACATATCTTGCTAACATACTGGCCCTGTGTGACACTTCCAAGAAAACACAGTCTGTGAGTTGAGCTAGAATGATCCTGGCAGCTAGTGTATCCAATTCAGCAGCAGTCACCATCCAAGAATAGGCAGGGCTGCTGTGTCCTGGGGTCTTGGAGTTGGCATGCTGCCACACTCACTCCTTTCCAAACAGATAAAAGCATACACTGATGCTTCTGCCATTCTCTCTATCTATATCAAGTACCCCCCACATATTTTTCTTATTTAGTTACATAAAAATGCCAGGATTTGACATATTCATACACACTCACACCACTTTACAGGGGCACTCCTAAGCCTGTAATTGAAAGTTATCTAAAACCTGCCAACAGGCCCTATTTTCAACCTCCATTTCAGCTATGGCATAGCCAAAGTGCATGTTTTACTAATCTGTGGTTTTTTACACCTTGCAAACAGGTTTGGCAATGCCTTTTGAATGCTTTTCTGAACATGATTTCATCTCTTGTAACCTTCACCTGTACTCACTGCTTAGGTTTACAACCAGGATCTGGACACCTCCTTGTTTTTTTGACAAGTTGCAGTAATAGCAAAAAATTTCAAGCCTCTGGCTTAAAAATGAAATGTCAGTCCACAAAGTTGCTGGTAGGGAGAGCTGGTGACAGAAAACCCCAGGGTGTGAGTGAAAGCAGCCTCGTACTTTGACAACTGCAGACTCCAGCCTATTAATTACATTGACCTTAACATCAAAGCACTTTTGAGCAAGAGAGTTAAAAGCAGCAACACTGTAAACTTACTGCTTTCGGTGTTATTGTAACAGTTTATATAAATGATGAACTTAAAAAAAAAATAAAACCAAACCAAGAAGATACATTAATTTCTTAATTCATTCACTCATTCAGAGTAGCTTGCATTCCTTCCCCTTACCCTCATCACAGCCACCAATTTCCCATTAAGACAGCAGGTACATGGCAGACTTTGTTAAAAACAGAACATATCTATGAGTTGATTTGAGCCTTTACGTTAGAAATAAATATCAGCCTACTTCTTGAAGGGTTCTGTTTGTTATAGCTGCACCCACCAGAACTGGTGGTCCTTCAAACTCCTGCACTGGCTGCTTACTACAGGACTTCAGTTGTGTAAAGCTGTGTGGTAAGAAAGTGATTCAGGAGAGACACAGAGCACAATTTGTTAGAACACTTTTTATTAATTTTGTGATTTAACCTCAGCCAACAACCCATACAGCTGCTCGCTCACTCCCCTAGCAGGAGGATCAAGGAGAGAACTGGAAGGGTAAAAGCTGGAAAACTCATGGGTTCACATGAAGAGAGTTTAATAGGGAATGCAAAAATTGTGCACACAAGCTAAGCAAAGAAAAGCAAAGCAAGAAATTCACACTGTTCTCCCCACGAGCAGGCAGGTGTTCAACCATCCCTAGGAGAGCAGGCCGCTTTCAGCCATGACTTGCATCATGACCAATGCCATGTCTCCAAACGCCCCTCCCTGCCTCCTTCTTCCCCCCACTTTATACACTGAGCATGATGTCACATGGTCTGGAATATCCCTGGGGTCAGTTTGGGTTGGCTGTGTCTCCTCCCAGCCTCCCATGCCCTCCCAGTCCCTTTGCTGGAGTGGCAGTACAAAAAGCAGGAGGCCTCGGCCCTGTGTAAGACCTGCTCAGCAATAACCAAAACACCTCTGTATTATGAGCCCTCTGTTCAGCACAAGTCTGAAACACAGCCCCAGGCCAGACACTTAAAGAAAATTAACTCTATCCCAGCCAAAACCAGTGCAATTAATTATTTCTTTATTAAGATTTTATTATTAACAGCAGATAAATATTGTCATGGTTCACTCAATTACTTCGTCACACAAACTCATATGAGTGCAGCTGCAGTGACAGCTGGAAAGCCAGCTCTTTACCAAGAAGAGAAGTCATACTGATTTGCCAATGCGTGATTCCTCATCTGGACAAAGGAGAGAAAACGTGATAAAAAGCTTTCCCTGTCCTATCCTGGGTCAGGATATGGACAGGGAAGTATCATCACTCATTCCTATCATGGGAAAAAATATTATAAACATATATTTAATATATTACCCATCAAATCAGAGTAGAAAAATGAGAACTAAAAACTAATTCTTAAAACCAGTTTGCCCTCAGCCCTGCTTTCATCCTAGACACAACTTCACTCCTGATGTTTTTTACCTCCTCCCCCAGCTGCACAGGTGGATAGAAATGGGGATTACAGTCAGTTCACCAAAATTGTCTCTGTCACTTCCTTCTCCTCACACTCCTTCCTGGCTCCAGCAAGGTGATGCTCCTATGGGAAATGATTCTCCATGAACCTCTCCATTGTGAGTCCTTCCCACAGGCTGGAGTTCTCCATGAACTGCTCCATTTCCCACAGGGTGCAGCACTTCTGGAACAGGCTGCTACAGCCTGAGGCCCAGAGAGTCACAAGTGCTGCCAGAAAACCTGACTCAGTGTGAGCTTCACCCTGCATGGGGACACAGGTCCTGCCAGAAGCTTGCTCCAGCATGGGCTTCCCACAGCGTAACAGCTTCCTTTAGGCATCCTCGTGCTCTGGCAGGAGTCCTACACAGGCTGCAGGTGGCTGCATCTCTGTACACACATGGGCCTGCATGGGCTGCAGGGGCACAGCAGCTTCACCACAGCCTTCACCATGGGCTGCTGGGGAATCTCTGCTCTGGTGCCTAGGCCACCTCCTGCCCCCCTTTTTCACTCACTTTGGTGTCTGCAGAGCTCTTTCTCTCACACTTTTCCTCATTTCTCTCTCTTGGCAGCTTTTTCTCCCCTCCTATATACATTATCCCAGAGACACTACTGCCAGCACTGATGGGCTCAGCCTTGGCCAGTCTGTTTTGAAGCCAGAAGCTTTGACTCTGTTGGACACAGTAAAAACATGTGGCAACTTCTCAGAGGGAGAAACCCTGTATCCCTGTTAACAAAAGCTTGCCATCCAAACCCAAAACACTATCCCTTGGTAGTGGTAATACAACCATAAGGCTGGCTCCAAGTTTTGTTGTCTCAGATGCATATAGAAAATTTTGCAGGCTTGCATGTGGCCTGAGTTATACAATCTGTTGTTGGTACTAGTGTGTGCGAGTGGTGGACACTGTGTCCTGAGTCAAAGAGTTCTTGTAAATTCAGCAGAACCACTACACTCCAAAACTTCTCCGTTCTGGTGATACATTTGAGCAACAGCTCCCAGCAAATGCTTTCACTCTAATTGTCCTGCTATTTTCTGATAAGTACTTCTGCATCTGTACCTGTAGATTGCTTGCAGGTCTTATTCACAACTTCTCATACCGAAACAGGCCTTTGTGACATGTCTAAGTTAACACACTTCTGAGAACACACTGTGCAATACTTCCACTTAGTGTACATTATTAAAAAGATTTCACAGCTTTTTCCAGTTTCCTGGCATATTCAGCTTCAGACACTTAAAACCCTTAAAAACCAAGGATAACCACCAATTAGAAGCAAGATCTGCAATGTTAGGCTGCTTTTATTTCCTCCTCAACAGCTCTCAGTGCCCAGTGCTCCATGTAACAATATCCACATGTGGATATTGTTATTCTGGGCAAAGTTTTGGTAATGATGAGTCCCAACTAGTTTGTTCTCAGAAGCAGTGAAGTGTATAATTTTAAGTCCAACCTAATCTTACTATTATAAAAGACTAGATACTACCTTCTTTAGTAAACATGCAAAGTGTTGGGAACGCATTTCAGATCAGAAAATAACTGCACTGTGGTAAAAGTGCTGTATGCTGAAACTTGAACTGAAGCTCTCTATATTGGTCACTTTATGATCTGATGAAGATGGAGATCATAATTTTGAAAGATGATGATCATTTTTACCTTCTGAAATTCTACTCATAGAGATTGTGTGCGATGCAGTTTAATTCCTGACACTAGCTTCTTCATTCTCCATTCAGTATTCTCACACTGCGCTGTATCCCTTCACAGAAACTGTCAAACAGCGCAGCTGGAGTTAATAAACTGAGGAAGGATGCCCATTACCAGTTACAGACATCCCTGTTGTTTGATGCTTTCAGTATTTCATTATCTCTGCATCAGCACTGGTACTCCTGCAACTGAAAAGCCATCAAAATAACACAGCTTGAAATGATAAATGAAAGCAACAGAACAACTGCAGCACAGAGCATGCACTTCTGTGGGCTTTTCTAGGTGAACAGATATTTATGTCTGTGCTGTGGCAGTCTTTTACTAGCACAGCAAAGGTTTACCCAGATGTACTCAGTGGCTTAAAGCCACTGAACTCATTTAACATAGACAATTTTCTATAACTACTAGGACACCTAAGAAATTATGTTTGATTGTTCTTCCCGAGAAATAGATTTTGGAAAGGTACAAGATTTCATATTTTTTTTCTCTTTCATTGAGGAGAGAGATACATACAGTGAGATCCAGGAAAAACCATATTGACCACAAATAATTTTACTGCAAAATTATTGTCAATTGGTTGGAATAAGTCAAATTAATTGGTACATTCACTGCTGAACTGAGGTTAGGTGTGTGACTCAAGAAGGTACTAAATTCTCAATGAAGAGTTAACATAATGGATCAGAATTCTCTGACCCAGTTTAACAATTAGCTGGAGGTGGTGTCATGTGAAATTTAAATGTACACTCCAGAGCAGGGAGTTCTTTCATCCTTTTCACAAAATTTCACATGAATTCTTTCATCCCAAATAAACATGGCTAAATTCAAAACAGGAATGTATATTTCATTTTATTGTTATAAGCACTATCTGCTTAGTGCCAACAGCATATTTCCAGAAAATAAAAGTGTATTTCTCTCACTATTTTTCAGATCTGCAATGCATTCATATAGCTATTGTATATAATTAAACATGTAAAGCAGAAGACTGAAATTGGTAATTAGCCCTCAAGATTTTGTAGTAGTGTCTGGGAATTAAGACACACAGTTCCCATTATATTCCAGAAAAATCATTCAACTAAAATTCGTTCACTACTTAGGAAAACAGAGGCCAGCTTCTAAAGTATTCTTACTCATGGGAGTGTAATTTGCACTTTTTGATTTCATGTGTTCAATATCTTTTCATGATACAGCTTTGTGTTTCGATTTGTATGTATTTTTGTATAAATTAGAAGTTATATTGTAATTTCAGGTGTCCAGCCTTGAAGAGATTCATCACAGTCCTTCACTATTCTTTAAATTAAAAAAAAAAAAAACAAAAAACAAAACACACACACACACAAAAAGGACAAAAAACTAACAAAAGAAAACGACTTTAAAATAAATGCAAATTGCAAAACAGGGAGACAGAAAAATACCCCAGACCAAAGACCCACAATTCTGATGTAAAAAACTCCTGTTCTCTTATTAATATAAGCAAATATTTTCTTTTGGTCTATTTTGTTATATATCAAGTGCAGCTTGAAATATAGCAGCTAGTGAGATAGTTTTTCAGTATTGTGGTTCAACACCAGCCAGCAGCTAAGCCCTAGACAGCTGCTTGCTCACTGTCCTGGTAGGAAGAGGGAGAGAATCAGAAAAGTAAAAGTGAGGAAATGCATGGGCTGAGATAAAGGCAATTTAAAAGGAAAAGCAAAAGCCTTGTGCAAGAGCAAAGAAAAACAATTAATTTATTCACCCCTTGCCATGGGCAGGGAGGTGTTCAGCCGCATCTGGTAAAGCAGGGCTCCATCACACCTCACAGAAGGCAAACACCACCACTCCAAACACCCACATTTCCTCCTTCTTCCCCATTTGTGTGTGCTGAGCATGATGCCACAGGGTATGGAATATTCCCTGGGTCAGCTGGGGTCAGCTGTGCTGGCTGTGTCCCCTCCCAGCTCGCTGTGCACCCCCAGCCTCCTCACTCGTGGGTGTGGTGAGAACAGAAAGCCCTGGATCTGTGTCAGTGCTGCTCACCACCTGTTAAAATATCCCTTTGTTATCAAAACACAAATCCAAAACATAGCCCCATAACAGCTAATATGAAGAAAATGAACTGTGCATCAGACAAAGTCTGCTCATCTAGTTTTAGATGCCCATTAGTACAATGATAAGGAATTTCAGAAATTCTTAGAGCTTCATGAAGATTCAGCTTACTCTGACATGTTTTGAGCAGTGTCATACATTTCCATTGCAGAGAATGAAATTATAATTTAAAAGTATGAGGGGAAGAAAAGAATATTTCTTCTCACAATTTTACATTTGGGCACTTGAAGTATATGCATTCAGGGTCTAACTAAAAGAAAATCCTATAATTATTTTTTCTTTTTTTTTTTCTTTCACTAACAGATCCTTTGGCCATATGTATATAATATACCTGGCATATGAAAACTCAGTAAGTTGCTAAGCCTAAGTATACAGACCTGGTCATGTTTCTACCTTAACTTAGCTGCTTTTTAAAATTTTATTTTATTTTAAATCCTGAAAAAGAAATAGCTGTTGTTTTGATGCTCAAATACTGTTCCAAACTTGGGAAAACTTGGGAAAAACACTTCGGATTAATGCAGGTAATCAGCTCTTGTCTTCCTGATCAAATACATGTGAACAAATTAGCTGTATAGTTCCAGACACTTTTATTCGTATTGTATTTGTCTGCTCAGATGTTGAATATACATTTGAAAATCTTGTTTTTCAATAAAGGTTTGATTGAAATTTCAGTGTTATCAGTTGCATGTTTCTTATGAAGAAAAAAAGGAAAGGGAGGGAGGGAGGAAGGAAGGAAAGAAGGAAAGAGAAAAGAAAGAAAGAAAAGAAAGAAAGAAAGAAAGAAAGAAAAAAAGAAAGAAAGAAAGAAAGAAAGAAAGAAAGAAAGAAAGAAAGAGAAATTCTTTCAGCCTATAGTCAGAATTCCAGAAACAGAAAAAAGACTATGCCCTAATTCACACTGACAAGTACTTCTTTCCCACTGACAAATAACTGGTTCTTCAGGTTTCCCTATTGGAAAGTCAATGAACTGACTCGTGTGAGACTGACTGCAAGCTGCACACAGACACCTTTTATTTTCTCTTTTCCAAAGTTATTTTGAGATAATTATTTTCTTGTACCTGAACTGATTGCTGAAATACTTTTTCTTTCCCTACTCTACCCTCAGTCTTTTTTTTTTTCTGTTAATCCCCTGCAGGTATTTAGAATTAGCTTTCATGTTGTGCCTTAGTCCTACTTTCCCCAGGCTTTGCAAATTCTCTTTTCTTAATAAACATTTTTTTTATCATTTTTGTTACCCTTTTTTGGAGTCTTTCCAATTCAGCAAAATCTTTTTTGTATTATGGAGCCCAAAACAGTGTAATACACTCAAATACAGTTTCACCAATTCTGCACTGAGATAAAAAATTAATTACCTGCCCCCCTTCTCCTGACCTAATTCCTCTCATTATACTGTACATGCTCAATATGGTATTTGCCATTCTGCAGCATGCCACTCTGTATTCTTCTGCAGAGTTTATGGTTTGCTCTGAGTCTGGTTTTTTTTTTTCCCTGTAGCCATGGAAATTTCTAAATTAGTCTTTCTCCATGTTACACATTAGAGTCTTTCACACTTCACATTTAGCATGAAAAAAGGTCAATTTTTCAGCACTTAGACCCTGATCACAGTAGGGCATATTGGGGTCTTTGCTATATTCTAAGGCTGCAAAAAACAGAAGAAATGGTGTAGTTGGCTGCAGCAAATTCTTCCAACCCTCCCATTATGCTGAAAATGCAAATCTCTCTTTTCTGTTACAACATATTGTCAAGGCTATTTTGAAGAACTACCTGTGTTTTCCTAAGAAGTGGGGCTATAACTGTTTTTTCTACTACTATTATTATTTCAATATCTACACTGGCCTACTTAGCTATATATATCATGCCATCAATTCACACACTGTTTTCCTACATTCTGGTAGTTACTCTTACTTGTTCACCTCCACTTTTATTTTATTTTTTCTTAATTGAAACAAGGAAACTTTTGCAGAAATTTCATTTTAATCACATGGATTACCTCACCTTGGTCAAGAAAGCAGAATGACTGGCACTGTACTCAGGGAATATCAGTATCCTTCTTTCTTCCTTTACCACCTGGGCAGACAGACCTTAAGCAGCAGTATAAATGCTTTCTATTCCCATGCTGTTACTCATAAAGCCTCCAGGACCGTAACCAACATGCAAAGATCTTTTCTCAGCATTATGCAGCAGAAAAAACTCTTTGTGCAGTTAAGGAAAAATCAAATGTTTGGCTTAATAGCAGTTATTGACTTGACCCAATGACTTGACTCAAGTACAGCATCAGATACAGGGAAACATGATTAAATATTTCTACATAGATCTTTCCATCACTGTTTTACTATCTCTAGTTAACACATTCTAGTCACATGTGTTAGCAGTATAAAAGAGTCTAAATAGGTACATAGATTTAACTTTGGATAGGAAAATAAAGTCAAACAGTGTCACAGTCACTCCTATAGTGCAGAATTTGTTGCCTAAAAAGCAGTTTATTGTACAGCTTCATAGCGTACAATGCAAACTTCAAGGAGTGCCTGATGAATAGCATTGTACCAGAAATGGTGGGATCTTTAACCTGTAAAAGGTGCACAGCCACATCATTCCATTAGACCTGACAGATATCCAGCAACAAGCACTGCAGACAGGTCCTTGCTAACCCAGGAGACATTAAAGCCTACCAGTTTTATTAGTTCAGTTTTATATTGATGCTGTTGCTCTTGGCCTTACAGTCATATCTCAAGTAACACAGGCTTCTAAAAGGTTGGTGAATAGCCTCAGCTCTAAGTTATCTAGGCTTTATTGCTCTTTAGTCAACAGAAAGAGAGAAGCATCTCCCAAGGGGCAACTCATTTTTTCATACACCCTTACATTATTGTTGATTAAATATTTCTGAGAAGCAATTTTCTCTGATGATTCAAGGGGAAGAGTAGATAGGCTAATTTGAACCAGTTGACTAACTTTTAGAGAGGAAAAGGGATGTGCAATGAGTGACACCAAGAGTCACTCCAGCGAGCAGTGTGAACTGCTGCTGTGGGACTGGAAATTTGCTATCTTACATGTGCTTAAGCCATGCAAAATGTTGCATGATTTACCCTTGGTTGGGTGTTGGCTGGGCTGTGTTAACGATGTGACCACTACCAATTACAGAAATGAATCTGGGCAGATCATGACCCTGGCAGAGCTGCTACTGAGTACTGATTTGTCAGCAGACACCTAGAGCAATTTAAGCTTATGGCTGAAGATCAGCTCTGCATTCAAGTGTCAGCCTCTCAGCCACAGCTAATAAGTCTGTCACTGATGAAGCCAGTGACACTAAAACTCATCTGCAGTCTTCTGATCAGCAAAGTGTTCTTATTCACATCAGTTTTCTTCTGATGTGGTACTTTGTCACTTTGAAATCTTAGCACCAATGGACAGTGATATTGCTTCTTGCCTGTAATGAAGCACATTATGTTGCTGTGAGTGCCTTCTCAATACAGAATGGAATATTTGCATAGATTAGCCTGCTAGCTGATGGTCCTTGACTGCTTTAATTTCAAACACACTACTTCCCATTGAAATGCCATACAGGTTTGTTTATTTATTTATTACTTTGCATCACTAGAAGATGCACAAATTCTTTGAACAGACTCGGGAGGCAATTTGTTTCTTTCCAGATGAAAAATTCTGTCCTTCTTTGTTAGGAGGCAAGTGTATGTTGAACAATATAGAGGTATCTGAAAGCAGTGGAAATTATGAAGCAAAGAACAAACACTATTTTTCACATTGCTGTTGACTGACCTTGTGATACTGTTACTGCTGTTTTAGATTTTTAACTCATCTCTGATAAAATTCTGTGATAAGGATACCTGCAAGTCAACAAGTATAACCTGCTCTTCATAACATATCTGGTAAAATGATGAATGACTGTACACATGCAGACTTAAGGTTGACCTCTTGATTTCTACTATTCAGTAAGATAAACTGCAATAAAAAAGAGTTATCATTCAACTCTTAAAATCCTAAAGGTGTTCTAAGTGAAACAGAGGCAAAGAGCTTCAATCTCCAAAAATTATTTGGAATTTTATAGATGAAGTTAAAATACTTCCCAGCTTCTACTTTGTGTATATCTTTTTGATGATAGAGATTATAGACACAACTATTTAAATGTATAAGAATAATAATATACATATGTAAATGAATACATGAAATAACCTTTATGAGCCAGAACTACTACTAACCACTACCAATACCAGTGAGTTTTCAGACTCTGTGAGAAATTTCCAGTACCCCACTCTAATCTTTCAATTAGTCTCAGATAGAAGATATATTACCCAATCGTCTTCGCCTACAAAGGTTCAGAGAATCAAAAATCAGGAAAGACAAAATTTGTCATTAGTCCAAATTTCTGCCAGCACAGAATACATCTTCATATTACATTTAACAATCATATTAAATTATTTCATTCTTTTATTGATTTGATAGGTAATTTTCAATAAGCCTTCTCCTTCACTTTTTTATATGGCCCTGTTTAACATTGCTCCCTCAAATATTCATAGGCCTGTCATTATAAGTCCTTGTAAACTTTATTTGGTGAAGATGATGTGTGTTTAACTCTTTTAATGATTTTTTTTTTCCAGAACTTAGCTTCTGAAATTCTCCAATCAATTACCATATTATAAATTTCTCCTTCCTTTCTATCAGGCATGAAATTTAATCAGAAATACCTGTAGTGAAAGTGCCATTTCACATCCTTACCTGCTGAAATCTGGTATTACAGAGAACAAAATCTGTTTCCTCCAGGGTGACAGAAATAAAAAAAAAAAAAAAAAAAGTTATGTATAACATCTGGATGATGATATGTAAAGTTATGTTCCTCAAAAGGAAAGATACTTTACCTTTTACGTAATTTACCCAGCTCTATTTTTGTTACCTTCTGCTGGTACATTCATGAATTTGTTCAATGAGATTTGGACAGCCCTGGGATATGTACATCATTAGTAACACTACTGTGACAAGTAAAAACAATCTGATCAGAGATTATTCATAATGAAAAATAATGCCATTATTTTTTCAAGCTCTCAAATTCTACACAATGCTATAGATACTACATTTCTTGTGATTTCTTGAAAAACATTTCAAATTCACCCTTGATTCAGTAGGTTAGATATTTACTGAAGTCAGAAGAATTAAACAGTGCCTGTTATGCTCACTGCATTAAACCTACCTTCTGTAGAAAACTGTTGAATTTTCTTTGATAGCAAGTTAATTTAACATGATTTCTTGCTTATGAACTCTTGCTGCATGCAACTTTCCTCAAGGTGCTAAAGGATTTATTGAAGTATTTCTCTGATATCATATACAGTACTTACTTAAGAGAGTTATAAAAACAAATTCTATTAATTACTCAGCCTACTTCCTGAATTTTCAAAGATGACATTTGATAGTTCAATTTCTGATGTTATGCATTTATACAATTTGGCCATGCTGATTGCTTCATGTATATAACATTTAAAAGATGTATTCTTTGAGATGATTGCATTTCTTACACATTTTTCAGTAGGACCTGAATTTACTATCCACTACTAGAATTTTCACCTTCCTTCTCAAAAAAAACCCAAAAAAACAAAACCAAAACCAGGATGCATGAAATACATTTTTTAAAAAAAATTTGTACTCAAAACTCCAGCTAGTGACAGTTCATCTATCTGAAGCACAGCTATAGACTATGGAAAAGCTGTAGAAGTCCAATGTCAGAGATTATGTATTAAACTTAAATTTACTGGAAACTAAAAGAAGAGAGAAAAAAATCAATGTTCAATATTTAGAGACTAAGAAAATTCCAATCATGTTCTCAGACCCAGCCAAAGGAAATAACTAGGTGTGTTGCTCATCCCTCCCAAGTCTATCAGGCAACAGTGTTTTATAAACAGTTTTATTCAATGATTATATACAGAGAAAAAAAGGATACAGAAATAAAGCAAAAGTAATGTAATATGGTCTCAGTTTTAACTGAAGTTATAATGTATTTAATATCTGACATAACACAATAAAGGAAGACTCTTTTAGAGACTGTGTACTTAAGTTCAATTATAGCTTTCAAGTATGTTTTATACTGAGTGTTTCCTCCCTTCTGTGTGTCCATTTGATCATACAAGAAAACAATTTGATCACAGCTGTCAACATACAAATATCAAAGTTAGATTCTACTGCTTCACATAAGTGTAATAAGATGCTGTGGAATTAAGATGGTAGTAGGTGGCAGTAACAGATATTGATACAAGGCTTTACAATTCAAAATGTCTGTCTGAGGACTATACAAATCTTCTCAGTATGATATTTCAACATCTCAGACATCTGGTGCTTTATCAGCTCCTGTAAAAGATTCCTAAAGAAACCACCACGAGAGAATGCCTACAGTATGAAAATGCTTTGTAGACTCAGGTTCCTGGCCCCTGGATCTCACCATCATTAATAGCACCAATTTTCCACTGAACTGAGAAATTCAAATTGCAATTAATCATTTTCCTCACATTCAATTGATAGTTAAGGTGTGCAGAGATTTCTTTAAAACTTTCAAGTCAGTGGCGATGAGTAAATATAGTTTTATCTTTAGTATTTGAGTTATATCCAAAAATGTAAAGCAGTTCAAAATCAAACAGAATCAAAAAGTCCTTTATTCCATCCATGTCACCCTGTATTATTCCCCAACTCAGTATTTCAAATGTGAGCCATATCCAGTTTGAAGAGTCACATTGTGTTATGGTACTGTATGTAACACAATATGATGAGTGTAATAGGCATGAAGCACCAAAGAAATAGTGTATCTGCTGAAAGTTGATACAATTTTCATTTGACAATAAGTGCAATGAATTTTAACCTGTTACTATGAGACTTATTGATACTTTCATATTATTAATGTGCTGAAAAATGAATTACATTGTTATGTGCATATGAGTACAATTATAATGTGACTCAGTTCCAGTGGGAATGATGAAATTTCCTAAAAATAATAATGTAATTTCCTTTTCTTCCTGTGCTGTCCCTTCCCTGTCAGTGTGCCATTATGTTACAAGGAATTCAGGTGCTTGAGTTTGGTATAAGCAGAAACAAATTAATGAAACTTCACCACAGTGTGGGATTTGAAGCTATTTATTATGGGTCCACTGAATTATTAAGTAACTCATCTGTCTACTACCTGGGAAAGAACCTTTTGATTAAAATATGCATTGAAAGATGGTTTTAGTAAACTTTAATTCATAAATACTTACAAATCACATTGGTGGCTTACAATTATAAATCTGGGTTATGTTCGTATATATGTTAAGTCTGCATCATCAAAATATTTAATTCAAATAAATGTGTTTATATTATAAGGATATGAGTGTATATAAAACACAAAATGTAGACGTTTGTATGTGTTTTTATTGGCACATATACAGATATGTATATATGCAGAAAAGAGAGGGAGAAAGATGAGGTGACTATTAATGTGGCCACAATTTTATTAACATAGTGTGGAGGTATATTTATAGGTCAGATGGTATCTAACCCTTCAGCAAACTGCTAAGTAGGAACAAAAGGTCCTGTTTTGCATGAGTGTGGGCATTAATACTGTTGGATACTGAGAAGAAAATAATTAACTCCTGCATCTGTTTCCGAGTAGTCATTGAGCAGCAGCGGTAAAAATGAACTCTAAAGAATCTGTGTTGATGATCATATTTTCCCTAGGTTATCCTGGCTACACCTAACTAGTTGAGGACATAACAATTAATAGAAGCCTGATGCGGTTCTGCAGAAATGCAGATTTTAAACATCTATAAACAAGGAATAATAAGGCTACTAAAAGAGTAAAAAAATATTTTGAAAGCAACACCTTCATCAATTCATGTCTAAATGATACCCTGCCTTGCCTACTGAAGTCCTGTTTAAGCAATTTTGTATTCTTAGATTTTATAGACGTCTTTATTTAGCAGACCATTAGATTTCAATGCAAACTGGGACATTTCTGATAGTATTTGACAAAGTTCATTAAAACATTTTAGTTGCTTCATCAGTAAATATTGCCAAAACCACTTTGGGGTTTGGTAATTTCTCTATTGAGCTGGCTAGGATGATCTGATAGATTTACTCCTTTGAATTTTCAGAATTATAAAGACTCACATTTTATTCTTCCTGTCCAAGAGTTCCATTAGCAAATTATTTTGCAATTTTCCTCCCTCTTTCTTATTTTTGTTTTGCTTGGTATTTTGGTTTGGGTTGAGTTGGGTTTTAGTAGTAAAACAAGAATGCAGCAACATCTAAGTTTGTAGTGTCATCAATAATCAAAGTAATTTTGGTGTCTTGGCTAAAAGAGTATAAAAAGCAGAGCCATTTCACCCTAGCAAGGCAGGTATGGGATTTCCCAATAATTGACTTCCCTACAGAAGAGAAATGATACTGAGGGCCAAAGACAGAATCCGCACAACTTTGTTGGTGATGCATTTTTTACAGAGTAAATTTAAGTGACCTCTGTCAATACATTTTACTGTCACAGTTTTGTAAGACATCTTTAGCCTTTAGAATGGTAAATATGCCTTTTCTCTCTCACTCTCCCTGTCTTATTTCCCTGTACAGCTTGAGCATTCTCTGAGATTGAACTGAAAGCAGGGACACACACCCATGCAGCCCAAACTCTACTGAAACAGGTTATCCTACTATATTAGAGAAACACCTGGCAAGAAAACTTAATCTACTGCTAACAGGAGTAATTCATCTTTGGAGTCAACTGAGTCATTGTGAGGAACACATTTAATGATTGCTCTCTGCCCTGCAGCAGTTACATTTTTATTTCAGGGTACAATTCACTATGTTGTTTATTCTGCATACAGCCTCAAGTCATCTAAGGCTCTCAGATCAGGAACAGAGCCAGTATTGAACTCTCTAGGACAGAAAACCTTTTTCAATACAAGACTGTGATTACTATTTGACCTATTTCACTTTGTTTTGAGAGGTTGTATGAAATATGCTCATTAGAGGAACCTGAATTTGGCTTCTTTCGATAGCTCCACAGTCAGCTTAAATCAAGCTAAATCAGGCAGCTATTAGAAAGGGTAATTCTGTCCATAATTACCCTCACCTTCTCACCAGGGCTTCCTTGCTATTTTCTTGCATTAACTTTACTTATTTCGATCTATGGCATGAATCATATATATAAAAAACCCAAACAACTGCTGGGCTATATAACCACTCTGGCTGTCTGTCATGATTTAATATCAAGCAGCAACCAAGCCCCATGCAGTTGCTTGCTGAGTCTTGCACCAGCAGGATCAAGGAGGAAATCAGAAGGAAAAACACCAGAAAACTCATGGGTTGAAATAAAGGCAGTTTAATAGGGAAAGTAAAAACAGTGCACACAAAGTCAAATAAGAAATTAATTCACTGCTTTCCATAGGAAGGCAGGTGTTCAGCTATCTCCAGGAGTGCAGGACTCATTCACATGTAATAGTAACATGGGAAGACAAACAACATCACTCCAAATGCCCCATTCTTCCTCCTTCTTCCCCCACTTTATACACTGAGCATGATGTCACATGGTGTGGAATATCCATGGGGTCAGTTTGTGTTTCCTGTCCTGGCTGTGTCTCCTCCCAACCTCCCATGTACCCCCAACTTCTTCATCAGCATGGCAGAAGAGGCCTTGGCTCTGTGTAAGCCCTGCTCAGCAAGAACAAAAACATCTCTACATTATCAACGCTGTGTTCAGCTCATGTCTAATACACAGTCACATACCAGCCACCGTGAAGAAAATTAACTCTACCAGCACACTGTCAAAAAATGGAAACAGAACATGCAAAGAGGTATAAGAAAAATTAACCTAACGGTGCATTTCCACTAAGCATAATCCTGTTCAAAATTTATCTCCTACCCACAGTTTTTTCCAGTGCCTGGTTATTATCAGATATAACATGTAAGGAACTGCAAAACAAGCTAGATCAGAAAGTTCAGTAAAACAAACAGACACAAAGATTTAAGAAGGGCAGGATCATATGAAGAAGGATAACAAGAAGGAGAGCAAAACCACCTGTGTTAGGTCCTCAATTATATTAGATTGAACATTACACAAAACTTCCCCCTTTGATCAGTCTAACTTGATTGTGAAGCCTCAAGGCTAAAAGTTTGATTATGTTTTGATTCAAAGCAGCTTTGAATTAAAGTCAGCTATGAAGACAGCAGTTCTAATGGATTTAATTTATTTCCTATTAACACAATTTGCAGTGAGCACCAACAGAAGGTGTCATTCAAGTCATCAGTGATACACGTAGTCTCAGGTGATAGCAAATAATGGATACATTAGAGAAATGTGATGTAGGTAGAGATGGAATAATGCCTTCTGACCCTTGTTTCCAAAAGGTCTGGATTTAGTCTCTGTTGGTCAACATAGCCTTAAATATTGAAGTATGAGATTTTTACAGCCACTGAGATGTGCTGACAATGAGTTTTTAAGTTCATTTACTACCTTTAGGAAATGTCTCCTATTTCTGAGACATAGGCCATAGAGAACAAATGTTCCTGATCTCCTGGTTTTTACTACTTGGGCTTTTTTTATGCTTTTACCATATAAACACCCTGGTAGAAATTTTTTCCCCATTCTATTAATAGGTGAGATTTCCCCCATTCTCCCTTCCCATCTTTCATCAGTGATGAAATACTTTTCTTGAAATGGAATGAATAGTGTTACCTAGAGTATTTAGGACCAAAATATAGCACTGACTTTCTTGAAGGCTTTACTTTATTTCTTTATTTACAAATCCTTATGAATCATCAGGATTTAAAGCATTTTTAAATGTAAATGCAGATTCAGTGAAGTTTGTTTTTTGAAGTATCTACAGGAAAACTCATCCAGCTCCAGTTAGGCTCTCTACACAGACTTGTACTTTATAAGTATGATTTCAGATTTGGAATTGCACTTTAGATTTGGATTTTGATTGGCAAGCAAACAATTCATAATATCTGGTAAAGTTCTGTGACAGTGATGGCAAGTACTGAGAGTTTAACTCTGAAGTTAATGCCATTTATTTATAATAGAAATCATATTCAATATAGCCCAGGCTTCAAACAGGATATTCAGTGCAGCTAGAAAAAAAGTTTCAAATTATGTAGTACATACACCATGTAACACATGGAAATTATATGCATTCTTCCAGTGCTGGATGTAAAAATCAATCCTTTTGTCGAGTGCTTCTATTGTAGACTGCCATGTTGGAGACCTACATTCAAACAAAGGACTTGGAGGGTTGGGCACTTAGCTTCCAGCGAGAGGAGCCTTCTATCATTCAATAACTCTCCTCGGTCGCAGACGACAAACGAGCTGCTGTAGATAAGACACTTCAGACAAGCTTCTGAAAACCCTTTTGATAAAGTCTTGCATCTGAGGTTAATGACAATAGCTAAGGTGTGGGAGTCATGTAATAAGCGTAAATCTGACTTGGAAAATTAAAAGCAAAGAGCATGAAACAAAGAAAAAAGTAACACTAGTTTGAAGAGAATGACATTATAGTCAGAAGGAGTAAATAATGAGGAACAATGCAGTATGATACATGAGAACTTAGATGATTTAAATACTAAAAGATGAAAGCTAGTTCAAAGCAGCTAAATAGAGAGCAGTGACAGGTTCCTAGGGAAAAAAAGCATATCAAACAATTGGGTGTGTCATTAAATATAAGAAATCAAAAGGTAAAAAGAGTCTAAAAGATAATTCTGTGTGCAGCATTAAATATGAACGATAAGTAATAAGATGAGAAAAGAAAAATCTATGTCTAACATTAAAAACAAAGGAACATTACCAACTATGCCTAAGTAGGGCAAAAAGGAGTCAGGTACAATGTATTAATATAAACAAATTCTAGAAGAAACAGACTAACTAAGAAGTAAGCAAATAAAAAGGAATCCACTTTCAGTTAAAAAATCTAGAAGGTTATTCAATCCTAGGAAGTTGGAGTGTTAAATACTTCTTGCTGTACAGTTAAAAGCTCTTCTAGGCTGTAGCTTTTGCTCACTGTGTCCATAGCTCAGCTAAACTATCACCACTGTGAGCTCCATGTCTAGGGCTTGCCTAGCATGTATTTATCTACAGGAGACATTTGAGGCCCAGATGATAATTCTCTAAGAAAAGTCAAAGCAAGAGAGACTGGATTTGAAAAAAATACTTGAGGCATCAAAAGTTACAGATTAGAAGAACCCAAAATCTCATCATGAGGTCCACAAATACATGTGAAGCTCTGGATCCTAACTGATGTTAGCTAAAACCTTGGTGCTGTGAATTCTTAAGGATGAAGTCCATTAATAGTAAATCCCATCAGTGTTAAATCCCACTGCTCCTGTTATTCCTAATTATGATATAACAACAATAAGAAATTGAAGCTTTATTTTAATCCTTTGTCAACATGTATAGTCTTTTTTCATTAAAAGAATGACCCTATCATAGCTGGACATTCTTCTAAGTTTTTGAGCCCATGCTAGTTTGTCCATAATAAATATTTTCTGATATAACTTATTACCATAACAGTTGACTCAGTGGGTAATTAAGAAAAACAAGGCTGTTGTTAAGTTTTTTAAATTAAAAGTTGAAATTTTTCTTGGTTTTCTCACTTTTCCATTCCTAAATTTAAAGATTTAAACACTCAAAAGTGGAGAAATTCTGGATGAAATAATTGAACTAGCTGAACTGACTGTAATAACAGTAACTGCATGAAATACTACTAAAAGGACAGTGTAGCTCAGAAGCTGATTCATTCCATTTTGTGGAGGCAGGAGAATTCACTGCAGATTAAGTGTGGCACTTCAGCTCAGTGCAGCCAGCTCTGTGAGACGCCTGGTGCCCGTCTTTATCATGGTTGGTCCAGATTACTGTGCCAAGTTCAGATGCTCTATGCCTACGCTGATCATTCAGCCTAGCTTGGCTACACATCCATGGGTGTCATGTGAGGCACACTGCTAATGGCTGGATTGTATCTTGCCCCAGTCAAGATTGTGGGAATATTACAAATTCCAACTGAAAAGAATATATTAATTGTTACAGCAGGGTAGGCAGTATGCTTTTCTCCAGAAGGGAAAAAAAAAAAAAAAGGTGGAACAATTTCTTTAAAGTTAATAAGTAACCAAAATTCTCCCTACCTCCTCTCTCCCCATGGAGAAGCCTTTCAGACTTCTTTAATTGCTAAAACTGAAATTCTAGTATTACAAAAATGAAGAATTAGAATTTTCAGGGTGGGTCTAGGAAAATCACATCTGGTTTGTTTTTGGAGTTTTTTTTAATCTGAAAAGCTTGTAAATCAATAAAAATAAACCTACCATACAAAACTGTTCAGTAACCTCACCAAAGGTCAGTTCTAACCAGGTCAAAGCTTTAAAATAAAAGAAAGTCTTGTATGAGAATGAGAGAAACAGGAAACATCTTGCGGAAACACAAGAGAAAGAACATCGAGCTGTTAAAGTGTCTAGGAGTACTGCTGTTGATCACACCTCCACTTTCCAGTGTAGATGAAGGAGAATGGTAGCTGGTCAAGAGTTCCATCTTGGATTATCTTGGATCAACCAATTTACAACAGCTCCTTGACAATGGAGGAAGGGCTTACTGTGGAAAGGAGGAAGAAGCTCTTAGACTAAAAGTAAGCCTTTTTTTAAAAGAAACATCATTTTTGCTACATTATGTAATGAATGGGGAGCAGAAGATGGCAAAGACTAAAAAGCAAGAGTTCACAAGGTCAGACTTGCTATGACAATTGAGTAGATATCTGACATCTTTACATTTTATGCCATTTTAGTTCTTTTACAGATCTGTAATCTGTTCAGAGTTCAGTAGAAGGGGTCCAATAAACATATTGCATAATAAGCAACAGCACAATGTACAATTTAGACTTGAGAATGTGGGCTTTGTGGGATAAAAACAAAAGAGATGGGGTAATAACAGAATGAAAGAAGAGAGAGCACTTTTTTGATCAGATATGAAGCATACCAGACTTTCATCTCTGGGCTTTCTGTTCCTGTGTATGGGTAGCACAGACCAGAATGCTTCAAAGTCAGGACATCTTTAGTTATCACCGGAACAGGTGCTGGAACCTATCCTTGTATCTATGCTAGCAAACTGAACTGTGCAATGCTGTCTATTTGTTAGCATGGTGCCTGGCACAGATTTTTGTCTTTGCCAATTAGCATATTCTATTGGATGCATATGCTTCATTTATATTATCAAAGCATGTTTACAAACCTGTAGTAGCTGTCATTTCATTACAACCGGACTGACCTCAATACGTGCCATAAGGCTAGCTATGTTATTGTAGCTTGCCTATACAGGCCCCACAGAACTGAATTTTCTTTACCTAGTCACCTTAGTGGTACAAAATGTGAGACCAAATGATGTCTTTTATACCTGGATGCTTCTCTTTTTAGTCATAAAAAAGACACAACTGACTCACAGCATTCATCTGTAATAATTTAGTTTAGCAAAAATCTTTTTGAAGTCCTGTTTCCTTTGGTATTCATGTATCAAAAGCACAAAGATGTTGAGGACCAATGGGTTTCATTTCATACTTTATGAGAGAAACTGCATTTTGAAATCTTCCCACAAGCTAGAAGCAGTGGTAATTCCAGATCTCTATAGATTCCCTCCGTTCTATTTCAAATCCCTTAAAAAGACTACTACTACTTTAGTATTTCATTACATTGCATCTTCATATTTACATGATAAGAATTTCATCATTTCAGTTATGAGTTTTTCTATCTCTCAGCAAAAAATTTACTGCTTACCCTCCTAGTCCTTCTAATTTTTCTTAGTTTTTCTAAAATTATGCAATTGTTCTACAGCATAAGAAGTGCTGTGCTGATTTTTTATTTCTGAACATACATACTGTCTAATTTTCTAACAATAACTTTTGTATTTTGAGAGATTATTTTTTTTCTTAATAGGTAAACAGAGCTGATAATGATGCACAGTCCTGCCCAGTGTCTGTTCTAATGTTAAATCAATCATTATATTCTCTCTGCATAAACATCAAACCTCTTTCACTTCAAAGGAGGTAATTTTTAATATTATAAATCTACAGCTTCTGATGTAACCATCCAGATGTGATTTAACATTTTAGGAAAATATTAAGAGCTCTAGACCTGGCATTGTCACAGAGAAGCACATATTATTCCTTGTTCATAAAATAATTCTGTGTCCCACTGTTTCTGTTTCATATCTAAATTCAGCTTATTAATTTGACAATTTTTATACAGTATGTATATATTCTTCTGTATGATGCAGATAGCATTTTGAGAGATCAGGAGGGAATGAGAATGAGCAAAAAGATATCCCAAGATCTTTTAATGAATAAGAATTATGTGGAACTCTCAAGATTTCACATGCTTTTCCAGGTACAGGGAACTGGAGAGCAGCACAGTGGAAAGCAACCTGGGGTTCCTGGTCAGTGGAAAGTTGCACATGAGCCAGCAGTGCCCTGGCAGCCAGGAGGGCCGAGCGTGTCCTGGGGTGCATCAGGCACAGCATCACCAGACAGGCAGGGCAGGGGATTGTCCTGCTCTGCTCTGAGCTGGGGCAGCCTCATATTGAATATTTTGTGCAGTTATGGGCACTGCAATATAAGATATTAAGCTATCAGAGAGTGTTCAAAGGAGGACAACAAAGAAGGTGGAAGAGCCTTGAGGGGAAACCGTATGAGGAGCAGCTGACGTCACTTGGTCTGTTCACTCCGGAGGAGACTGAGAAGAGATCTCATTACAGTTACAACTTCCTTGTTGGGGAAAGAGAAGGGTTAGGTATTCTTCTCTTCTCTGTGATCAGTGACAGGACCCGAGAGAATGGCAAGCTCTATCAGGGAGGTTTAGGTTGGATATCAGGAAAAGGTTCTTCACTAAGAGGGAGGTCAGACGCTGGAACAGGCTCCCTAGGGAAGTAATCACAGCACAAAGCCTGACAGAGTTTAGACAATGATGTCAGGGACATGGTGTGACTCTTGGGGTGTCCTGCACGGGAGCAGGAGTTGGACTCAATGATCCTAATGGGTCCCTTCTCTCTCAGCTTGTTCTGTAAGTCTATGCTAAACAGTTCAATTGCACACTTGGAGAAGTGCGTATCTTACATTTTAAATTAATTCTGCTTATTGGATATGTTTTTAGAGAATTTTTTCATTCCTTACTTTCTTTCTCAACTAAAATATGGGAAGATCTTCACTACAAAATCACAGAATGTCTGAAGTGGGAAGGCACCTCCGAAAATCACGTAGTCCAGCCCCAGATTGAGGTGTGGTTAGTTAGAGTGGGTTGATCTGATCTGGGTCCAGCTGGATTTAAAGTATCTCAAAGAATGAACAGTTCATAGGCTTTCTGGGTAACCTGTGCCAGTGTCTTATCCTCTCACAGCAAATGTGTTTTTCTGATGTTTAAATTAAATTGCCTGTATCTTAGTTTGTGGTCATTGCCTCTTGTCCTTTCCTTGGCTACTACTGAGAAAAGTCTAGTTCATATTTACACCATGCAAACAGGTACATATACACATTGATATTGCTCCCCCAGGGCATTCTCTTCTGTCAGAACAGTCATATCTCTCTCAACCTCTCCTCATACAACAGACACTCCCATTCCTTGATGGTATTTGTGACCTTTGCTGGGCTAGATCCAGAATGTCCATTTCTCTCTTACAAAGAAGACAGCATGTCAAATGTGTCTCAGCAGTGCTTAATAGAGGAGAAGGGTGACATCCCTTGAGCAGCTGGTAGCCCTCCTACCTATGTGGCCCAGGACACTGTTGGCTTCAGTGCTGCAAGAACACTAATGTTAAGATATCTAAAGATATCTCCTGTCTGAATAACCATCATAGAGACAGGAGACTGAGGCTGATATCTTTTAAATATTCTCAGCTGTAGATGACTAACTGATTTCAATGACAAATCTCCTTAGATATTTCAGAGAATGTGAACCAGCAGACATTTGTTTATTATCAGGCAGAAAGTTACAGCAAAGAAGAAAAATGGGTCAGATCTCTAAAAATCCCTATTCCTAGACTTGTGTTCCTACTTTACTAGATATATGTGACATTAATATAATAGATTTCAAGCTACTGACATTATAATAGATATATAAAGCTGACGTTAATTCAGATGTACTTTTAATCTTAGTAAATCTGAAAGCAGAGGCATGATCAATTCCAAATGAAATAAAATACAAAGGAAAACAAAACCTCTGTTTTTCCAGCAAACCATTTACATTGAGAGCTATGCAGCAGCAGGAGCTCTGACCAAGGAAACACAAAATATAAAAGCTGTCACCTCTTCAAACATTTTTCTTTCATCTTGATTACACAGAAGAAACTACATATGATTAAGGTAATACCTTTTTTATTGACTTGTAAGAATACCATTTTCAGAAACATTGCTTGAATGAAGAAATCTGGACAAAAACTAAAAGGTGGCACAACAAACATTGCCATGAGAAAAATAATTAGCAAATTTTTGTGATGCTTTATCTAAAGGAAGGTAGAATAAAGTGGCAGAAAAAAAAGCAGTAAATTATAACCAGTACGTATTGTAAATCCCTTCTCTATATTAACCACAGTGTCAACATAGTAGTGAATTTTTATGTTTACTTGTAGAAAAGATCTTTGTTAGCATAATTTGCAAACATCAGAAGAGTCATTAGAATGACATGGCTACTCTAAGGAAGCATTCATATTCATATTCAAAGCAAAATAAATTGCTACAGAAATATTCATATGCTGTAGTGAGTTTTGAGGATTGATTTCTTTGTTTCTAAACTCTCATTTTCTATACATGCAAGAAATATATATGTAGTATGTATATGTAATATTATATATGTTTAACAGTAATTACAGGATTGCAAGAAATTTATACCATCACAATTTCTGTCCAAGGACTTGATCCACTGAGGATTTGATCTTCAACTCCCAGTGGAAAAGAAGGCATTTTTCCCAAAGGAGAATACTGTGTTGAGACAACAAGATGCAAGGTCATGTACAATTTATATTTATATTTGAAAGAAAACAATTTCAGAAGTTACAACATAAAGGACTAAATAGTTATTTCAAATATCATATTTTCATGACTGACTTTAACTCAAGTAAGCAAATTCAAGATTCAGCAGCTTTTGTAAACCTACATCCCATCCAGGGGTCTCAGGTGACTTGGGTATGCTATTGGAAGTGCATAAGTATAAAACAAACATCACATCCTGTTACCGTGGTTATACATGCAACATAATAAAGAGAAAGTTGAAACAAAGGAGAAGGAAAAGGTGAGAAACTATGGTCAGAAACAGTCAGGAGATCAGATAAATTTTGTAAGCTGAACAGTAGCAAAAGAAGGAAAGTAATACAGATCCCATTTATATTATTTGCTACCTCTTTCACCTTTCCCTCCCTCCTGGAGGAAGCACTATCCACTTCACCTCTTCAGTCTCTGGAAATGAGTGGCAGTGCTGCAGTTCCATGGGAGATGGCAGGACAGTGTTTTCAGCCCTCTCTGCTCCTCGATCTTTTCTACTCCACTACAAATTCAGTCAGCAAGAGTACACCAGTTTGTCTGTAACTTTGGTTTGGGATATGAGAGCTAATTAGATAAAAGAGGCACTAGAAATACTCAGGTGACAAGATTTCCAATACCTGCAGTAGCAAAGCTCAGCTGGAACTACTCAGGTTCATTTTCAAGCTGAATGTGTTAGTCTTGCATGTCAATGATGAACAGCTGCCTCCCTCTGAGAGACCCTGCTTTAAGAAACTGCTAAAAATCTTAAAGCTGAATCCACTACTAAGCTATTAATTAGTTTGGTCCAAAATATTAGTCTGTCTTAATTAAGCCAATTCCATACGGACCAAAATACGTTCGCTAACAGAATTTCAGCCTAAATGGAAGCATTTTGTCTAGGAGTATGACATTAATGAGACTCATTTAATGAAGGTGATGATTTTCTCAAAAGATAAAGAATGGGGGAAAGATACCCAATACCTAGAAACAGATTCCTGTATGTTTCTTTTTTTTTTTTTTTTTTTTACTTATGTAGTTTTAGCCATGAAAATGTTTTTAAAACATTTTTACCAATATGAGCCACTAACATTTATCTATTGTGCTATGATTGAAAATTGGTATTTATTAATACTATGCTCCCTCAATCTTTCTCTCAAAATTATCCCCTTATGAAGTAAAGATGTAGACAGGTAGGATGTTTTCCAATTGTATTTCCACTGCAGGAATTAGAGTTCCTGCTATATTACTACCATTAAAAAGTGCTTGGCAAAAATCAGTACAAAATAACAATTTTCTGACCAGCAAAAGTGGGGCAGTGAAATGCCACAGAATTTGCAGGGTGCTGAGTCTCCATCTTTCTGTGTATTTTCTGATTAATAATAGAAAGTTCATGGGTACCTTCAGAGTACTCATCCAGGGCAGGAGCATAGCCAAAATCCATTTCATTTAGGTGAAAATCTTCTGAATAGGATTTACAGTTCTCCTGACAGACTGAGGAGGCTGCATTAGCTCACAGTCTAAACTGATTCTCCATCTGCACATTTTCCTTACCTGAGAGAATACAGTTGCATTTATGACTTATCAAGTTCTTGTTTTCTTAAGCAAAGCAGTTCATCTGAGGAAGAGGGAGAAGGAATTCTCACTTTGAAAGGAATGTCCTATGTTTGTTAAAACTTTGAAAATTCACCTTTGTTCAATTGAAAAATTGAACAACCCTTGAGATACTATTAAAATCCAACACATTGGTGCTATGCACCTAATTATTATGATATACCTACTGTTTTAATAAGATACTTCCCCTTTATTTTGTGTTTGTTTCTTTGCAAAAAGAAATACACACATTTATAGTGCCAGCATGGGTTCCAATTTAAGATGATCTTGCAAGCACAAATTGTAAGCAAACATGAAATAGAAGTCTTTCTAACCAAAACCTATGGACTTATGTGCAGAAAACGTATTCAAAATGAAACTGGAAACCACTGGGAAGCAGGTTTAACATATCCTCTCTCTTCAGTCCTTGTAGATTTTACGAAGAATGCGCATTATGCTTTGGGACTGCCTGACCCAAACAATTTCCATCATTGTTCATCCTGGAGGAATATTCTGATCCATTGCATTAGCTGTTAAATTTGCTCACCTGCATTGCAGACAACTCTGCACAACAGTATTGAAATACCACAATTTTGTGTGACGATACTGGTCATATCAAACCTCTGAAGTTCTTCTTTTTCTTAAATAGCTGTATGAGTTATTTATGTTTTAAACTGCTGAATATTTCTCATTTCCTAAAGCAAAAGGAAAAGAAAGAATAATAATATTTAAAGGTATTCTCATTCTGTCATTCATCAAATTTGCAATCAAAACTCTTTATCTTTGGGAAAAAAAAAGATTTTTTTGATTCACAGTAAAGGAGAAAAATCACTAGCTCTGCTAATATGAAATAATTTTTGAAAGAATTACTGAAAGGAAAAGGCTATGCACTTGAAATTTCCAGCCAAAAGGAATGGAATGGAGAGAGAAATCACAGATTGGTATGAAAGGGGAAAGAAAATATATTAGCTAAATAGACTAAATTGACTAAATAGATTTATCTGAAAATAGTCATCTTTCCATATATAAACTGTCTTACTATTAAACAGTAAGAGAATCTAAAAATTACATAAATAAGTAGCTATCATAAAGGAAGTATTACAGTATATTATGGTGATAAAATATCCTCCATTTTTCCTGCTTCCTTGACATGGTTTTGGTTTTTTTGTGATAGATGAAGAAAAAGGCAGACAAACAGATAATTTTTTTCACTGTGTCTTGCTGCTGATGCTCAAGTGAATGTTTATCAAAAGAATGTAACGTTTTTCAGAGAGGACATATCTATAGAAAGATGTAAAGACAAAAGCAAGGAAGTTTGTTAGAAGGAGATTCCTCTCCATTTTCAGAAAATAGTGGTTTATATTCTGTGTGTTCTGACATCTAATTGTAAATGTCTATGAAGTAGTGAGGAAGAGACATTTTTATAGAACCCATGGAATGGTTTTTCTCTTGAAAATCATGGGTTTGTTTTTTTTTGTCTCTTAGCTCTGTGCTGTGTTCAGATTCAGTGATATAGTTTGTTTTTATATATTTTGTGATATAGTATATTGTTTGTTTCCACTGGGCAATGTCCAGAGCAGGTTTTTTCTTCTTTTTCTTTTTTCTAATTATTTTCCTCTCCCTCTGGCTGTTTAAGCCTTAAGTTATACCATTTATTTTTAGATTTTAAGTGACTGGTTCCAGGACTGTTTTCTCTATATGAAGCTTGTCATGTATGTAGCACAGCAGGACACCAAGTAAGTAAGTTTCCAAATATTGTAAGTAAAAATTCAAGAAAAACCCATTCTGGAATAAAAATACATGTATACACCCTGCAGCTAGTCAACCCTGTTTCCTGGTGTCTTAGGGTCATTTTTAAAAATAGGAGTTGACCACTTCTTAAAATAAAATGGTTTTGAATTGAAGATTACAATAAAGTATAGCACTGACTGTCATTAAGCATCATTTGCAATAATTAACTACCAACATAGTTACATATTTAGCTTTTTGCACTATTTCCTTAACAACAAACAGTGTATTGCTAGAGAGTGAAGAAAAGCACTGGAAAGCCATCACTACATTCATGATAAGAACCTCAGGGGCACAGTTTTGTTCTTTCCTCCTACTATTCCCCTGTAAAAATCCAGTATGATACATAAGCACATGGATTTTCATGGCTGAGAACGTAATGATAAGGATGTAGCAACAGGTCTTTGACACTGGCCAAAAAAATACACTCTATCACTAATTAATTCACTATTGCAGGAGTAGCCTTTGGATTTGTGTCCAGCTAATATCTCTCTTACATCCATATTAATAAATATTATAATTTTGGTGTCATTTTTTTCTTTTTTCTTTTCTTAAATTTCATGCTTTATTTGCATAAACTTCTCCACAAGTATGCAAACTTCACAAGGGCTGCATACTTGATGGCTGAGTTACAGCTTTAATTGTGACTGATGCATCAGAGTGCACACCTTTATTCTTTGCTTGATAAATGTTTGCAAATTTCAGATAAGAATATTCACTGCATATGTTTAAGACAATAGATTTTACCTGTACAGAGTGAAACATATTTTCTGATGAAAATTCATGAGACTAAATGTCACCTTCAGAAAGCTTGTGAAAAACGATTCGCAGTGTGAATCTTTCTGTCAGAATTCAAGTTTACATTGTTCCACTGGTGTACCCAGCCCATTTCCAGTGACAAGGAATGTACAATGATATGTGTACCTTTCCTGAACCTATTACGTGCTGCATCTCTGCACTGGCTTTTTTGCTGCTGGGAATAAGGGCTTGAAGCACAGAGAACAGTGAAGTGCCTGGATACTGTATTTGTTACTTTAAAAATATGTATTTGTAGCTTCTGTATGATATCTGAATTCATGATTTTAAGTGATGCTTCTCAGAAATATAAAATCCCTGACGTGCTGTTTCTGGCAATGTCTAGAAATAATTTTTATTTTATTTTAGAGCACACCAACTCTTAAAATGGAGATTAGGTTTTAATTCTAATGGCAACTCGGTTTCATATATTAATGGCAAAAAACTAGTGGTGTTTCAGGAGAACAGACTGCAAAACACAACAGACACATCACCTTGGTAGGTGTGTTTGGGAATTCCAAATGCAGACATGCTGTGGAGTTTGCTAGATCTTTTGTTTCTGATGGCCTTTGAATTATATTGTTCATGACAGATCATGAAAGGACATGAATGCTGGAATTTTGAATGTTCACTTTTGTTTTTTCACTTCTTTCATGAAGATAAAAGTACTTATTTTTGAGACAGGCAACTACATTAAGAGCTTTATTGGATTTTTATCTGTCTCATATAAAAAAAAGTATCAATTACCTTATAATGGTATTACTTTTCAGAACAAAATGGTATTTCTTATGGAAGAACAAAGCTTATTCTGGTATTCCAACTTTCTTGGAACTGATGTTTGCAGTTTGCATTTGCCTGCAATATTTCAGCCAAACAGCTAGCACTGCTCTTTCTTCAAAGGTATGAATTGTGCAATTGCCATTACATTAAGGCTTTATATTTCACAAGGCTTTATCTACAATGGTCACATAATTCATTGTCGTATTATTAGGTCAAATTCAGTTATCTTTATTCAAGTTTTCTGACAAAAATAATGGACTAAAGGGTCCATCATGTGGCCAGCTGTTATTGTTAAAACAATTTTCTTATATCATAGGGAGACCATTCTGGATGGGATGTTATCATTAATTGTTTCCATACACTATTGTAATTTCTGAAGATGCACACACACATACACACACACACAAATGCATGCACACACACAAGACAAATAAATTCAAAACAGTCTTAACTAATAAAGTGTTCCAATAAAGACGGATCTCCTAGCTGTGACTCAAAAGAACCTTTTAATTTGAACGTGTCATTTTTTACACATATAGTAGGAAATTAAAAATGGAACTGTATGTTGCAAAAACCAGTGTTTGTCACTGTTTGTGACACAAGGATGCAAAGATCCCATGCAGTGCTTCAGCCTGGCTGTACTGCACACAGCCAGGTCCATGGAAAAAAAGAACTTGTCATAAAACAGAAACACTATGAGTGAACAGAAATAATATGGTAGCAGTAACAAAACCAAGCAATAGCATGTGCAATGGCATAACAGGGTCATTATGAGTCACTGTTACTTTTGCTGACTCTACATATATATAAATCAACAATCATTTAGAGTAAAACATGAATGCACACAAAAGGGAGACAGATTCCCCTAGAAACTCTAGATTTTTCTGTTCAGACTGGTGAAGTTTGGCAGTTTCATCAGCTCTTCCCTTTAAAGTAGGGCTGCTTCAAGTGGTGAGACCAAGTTCAGCTGCATACCAGGTGATTAGATAGGGGTGGGAAAATGTCTGTAGGACAGAGGAGTCCGAGAAGGGAATACAAATGCACTGGAAAATATGTGAGTTGATTCCGCTGTGTTTCTTCCCATCTTCAGTGAGGAATACATAGTATGGTTTGGGAATCCTTGCCTTTTCCACTGCTTTCTCAGTGTTTCTTTCTTAAAGTCTAAGAATGCCTAGCATAAGAATTGGGCCAGGAAAGAGAAGCAGTAATGTTCTAACCTGAAATATTTTGTAGTTTATTGGTTTGGAGTTTTTTATGATAGACATGTATTTTTTAATTTTTAAAATTTTGCTGTATTTTGCAGATGAACACAGTAGAAACAAAATTGATTTTTTCAACATTATTCACACATGAACACACTCAACATTATACACACACAAACACAAACTCATGTAAGTATGCATTTATAATAGGCACATGTAAATATATCTAATGCCATAGATAACAAAATTAAGATGCGGTTTCCTAAATCAAATACTTAATTTTGCGATATCTAACAACTAGTCTAACAAACATTCTCAGTCCATATTCTTCCGCAAAACTCTTCAGCAAATGCTATGATTTATCATAGCAAGCATTCAAAAAAAGCAGGAAATAAATTAATTGGTGCTGATTGTATTGCATGCAATGATAACAGTTTTACTCCACTTGAAGACTGCCAGGTTCCTTCCTCCCCCAATAAAATCATGTGTCTTTATTCAGTAGAAAACCTTATTTCTGCATTCCTGTAACAGTAAACTTCAGTATCCTTTAGAGCATAGAGTAGGAAGATTTCTCAACAGAAAAGGAAAGTCTATCTTTAACATACTCCGTATGTGTGGATTTCAGCTTTTTTGTATCCATACAGACTCATGTGATGGATTCTTTTATTTTATTTGAAACCTTTTCATTAAAGCAATCATTTGTATTTTTAACTTTAGGTAAGGTTCTAAACATTAGCATTTGTGTGCATTTCATTCAGCCTACCTCATCATTTTCTTGTTTCATGCCCAGGGCTTAGCAGTTGGAGTTTAAAAACAGCCAGCTTTAATGTCTATGACTGACATGTAATTTCTGCTTACTTTAAAGCTTTTTTTTTGCTAACTTTGCCTTTTTTAAAATTCTTTCCTGTCCATAATCACAAAGCTACATAAGCTCTTTTGTGGCTTAATAAATATTGTCAGTTTTCTAAGGCTCAGTGCGGTGTGTATTCTTCTTCAAAGATAGTTATTAGGCATATAAAAAGAAGCTTGTTAAATTTGTAGATTCATTTTTATATTATTCCTGCTTCTTATATTTAAATGAGGAAAGATAATCCATTAAAGAGGTTGAACTGTCAAAAACACTGCCATATCTATAATTAAGTATAACCTTCCTGGGTTTAAATAACATTATCAACAAAAGCCTCTAAATTTGAAATTAAATGCTCTACCTTCCATTTACATTATTGTTTTTCTAGGAAACTCAGAGAAGTGAATGCAAAGGAGGTATTTAGCTCACAGCTATGACATATCTCCCATTTTTAAAAGTAAACAATAACGAGAGGCATTCCATTTTGGAATATATATGCCTTAGATTACATGTTTAATGACAAGCATGTATCTTAGTTCTGCAGAATTATTACTGAGACTGGGAGTTAAAGGACCCAGCAACACACCTATGCACTCCACTTTGCTTCTCATTCTGTGATCAAGTAAACAATTCTGAAATACACAATGGAAGCAGTATTCTATGTCATAGTTCTTAAAAAAAGTCTTATCATTACAGCTGGAAAGATTTACCTCATTCCCAAAAGTTTGTTCTTTTTTTAAGAAAAGCTTTTCTCATATCACCTTAGAAGTTTCTGTAAAATAGAAGACACACATAACTGAATTATTTATTGCATAGATTTTGCCATTATTCATTTGGAGTGTCTGGCAGAGCTCATTCATTATTCGCAATGTATCTGAGTTTTAGATTAATATGAACATGATTTTAATGAATCTGTTATAATTTTTCCTGCCATGACCCTTACCACCTCACTGCATGACAGAACATGTGTGAATAGCTACCTGCTGAGACATACACATCTCAAGGCAAGCAAAATACAAAGGCCAGCACCTGTGACCTTCAAACCTCATCCTTCCCACACTGCAGATACCTGATAATGGATCTTCATGGGTAATGTGAAACTATTTGATTTGAGGACTTCATGTATCCTTTCTTCTCTTTCTTCTCTTTCCTACACAATTCATTTGACTAGTATATGTTTATAGTTGGGGTTTTTTCCTATTTGTAAACTATTTCACATAGAGTAAAAATCATTAATATTGACTTGTATTATGACTGATAAGGGATCATTTAATCTGGTAATTGGGAACAAAATATTTCAAACAAGAAAACGGTGGAGGACAAAAAATAAATTTGTTGCAAAGTATTTCAACTGAGGCTCACTGCAAGAGGAGTTCCATGTCCTTTCTGATTTACTTGCTATCTTAAAAGAAAGAGTGGAAATGAGCCTTCATAAATTTAACTTTCATTTTGTGTTTAAGTCCATTTAAAATGTATTTCATTGGTAGTACCATGCACTTATCTGACTAGATATCCTTTGAAATTCTCTGTGTTGTGCTTTGCTTTTCTTTTAAAGTAGTTCTAGGGCTTATAATGGTGTATATTGAGAAGATATTGTTTATTTGTTGGAATACAGTGGAATACAGTGCTATAAGTAGTCGGTGTAAAAAGATAATTTCCCTAAGCCTTTGTACTATCAATATAGTTAATATATCATATTCATGTTAAATTGTAGCAAATTTTTAAATTAAAATAACAATATTTAGGGGTAGGAAAAAGAAACAATTTAATTTAAACTCAGTCTTAAATTATAAAATTACCAAATCATCTACTAAAGCACTAGATATTAAATACTTAATTCTAAATACTAAAACACTTTCAAATACAATTCTCACAACTTAAAGAGCTCTGTTGCCTGTCTCAAACACTGTCAAGGCCACAGAAGGATCTTGTCACAGGATAAACCACCACAGCAGGTATTTGAGATAAGCACAGACGGGAGGCATTTGCAACAGAAAGGTGCTAATTCCAGGCCCGGCAGAGGCAATTTACTTAGCATATCCTGCTTAATGCATCCAGAAAAAAAATTCCCACTGTGACAAACTGTGGGAAAGGAAGTAATTGTCCAGACATATATCATCCCAAGTTATGGGAACGGCATCTGTGACTACCCCATGGATACCAAAACCTGGACTGTATAAAGGTGGTACCCACAGAAGAAAGGCTCTAGGACACCCAGATCTGAGAAATCCAGGATGAAGAAGGACCAAGGGACACTGCTGGACCCACAGCTGTTCTTCTGCTTGGTCTCTCTCTCTCTCCCTAGCCCCCTTTTCTATTTCTTTCCATTGGTCTACCTCACATTCATTGTTAAATAAGATCCATATTATTGACTGTGGCATGTGGTCTGTCTGCACTTAGTTTGTCCAGAGGCATCTCCCACTAATCGGATTGTAACACAACTGAAAATAAAATAGGTTTTAAAATCCAGGAAAAACCTTCAAACTCACACTTCAGAGCACACTTTCATACTACAAACTGAGAAAGTATAGAAAGAGCTTTTTTCCTTACTACACTGATTCATCACTTCTAAGGCCACTGCTACTGTGTGGTTTTTTTTATCTAGATTGAGGATTTAAGCTGCTTCTACAGCTCTTAATAATCTGTTTAACTGGCTTTTTGGCAGCAGCATTAAACCCAGGCACAATGCTGCTCTCTCCATTCTGCAAAGGTGAATAGGATGGTTCATCTTTAGACATATGCATAATAATACTTACTCTAGGCTGTTCATGTACATCAAGATAAAATCATCTACAATTTTTTCGTATATTTGGATTGTTAAAGCTTAAAGAAAACTTTCCTCTGTGAAGACCAATGCTCTGATTTAGGAAAAAAATAGACTGGGAGGTTATTGCTGTACACAATTCACAAGCACACAGCTGGGTGAGTGCACATGTACATGTGTGTTTCAGATGAAGGTCAGCCTGCCAAAGCACCTTGCTCTCAAGGATCTTCTGAAGTCCATCCAGCAGTCAGGTTTATCTAGTACATCTAACTTGACTCTGAAATTTTGATAACAATCTCTAAAGTCCTTAATAATTAGTCTTGATCATTTGAGATAACATTGCTTTTTCTTTCAAGGTTACAATTTAAATATATTGAGACTCTTTTGCTCATGTTTTTAAGTGACTTTTCCTGAACTGATAGCATGCTAGCTAAAAAAATGAACTTATTCCTTACTACAAGTTTTGAAACTCTACTGATAAGGAGCTTGCAAGTATTTTGAAAAGTCAAGATAAGCTAGAAAACAGAAATACAAATATAGATGTGGCAATCTTCAAAAAAGGTTATGAAAACAGCTTCTGTCAGTTACTAGTCAGTAGCAGAATGGCTGTATTACTAATCCCACAGCATGACCTACAGCATGAGGCAGGGAAATCACAGCACATCAAAATGAATAAGACCAAATATAAGAAGAAGCTCTGATTTCATACAGTAAAATTATTTATGGAGAAGTCAAACATATTGTACTGAAGATTTTTTATGTAGTGTATTCCTAAGAATTGGACACTTCTTATATTTCAAAAAAGGAAAAGTATGTCCAGATTAGTCTTTGATGGACAAAAATTTTTAAAAGATTGAAGAATAGTGGATGAAATCCCAGACAAAAACCTGATGCAGCTTTGAGTAAGGGAGAAGGCTCCACATTTTTCTCATTTCTCAGTGTCTGTACTTCAGCTTGTTCTAAAATATTTCTTTGGAAAAAACAAAGAAAAATAGTTCATTTATTATATTATATTGATAATGTAATCCTAGCAAACCTAGATCCTTTTCCTTCCACTAAAATGCAAGGGATAACTACTACTTATTTATGCAATGAAGCTGAAATCAAATAAATAATGCCTGTTATTGCTCCCCCAAAAAATAAAACAGTTTTAATATCTGATGTTAGAGTTCCTGCTGTGTTTCTCTGAGGCTTTTTCATAGCAGAAAATGAACAAAACTATATTATGGAATCAAAGTAAATAACATCCCAGATATTACTTGTTGTCCCCCCAAAACAAGAAGTTATTGTAGCACAAAATAATACAATTTATTTTAAATAACAGAAGATATAAGTGAAGGAGAAGTGGAATAAAGTTCACTGACCTTTTTCCACAATTTTCATCATTCTTTTGATTTATGGTAAAGATCAATGGTAAACCACATGTGGTTTAGTTACATCCTCTGAAATTGTTTGAATCTGTAGGAGATAAATAAAAAAAATATATTAAGCTCAGAACTGTGAAGTGTTCACTTTGTCTAAAGATCATTTCCATATTTAATCAGACTGCAGGGATTATTTCTAAAATGTCATGGATTTTTCAGACTGAAAAGTTTCTTCACATTAGAATGTCTTCCCGTTTAGAGTGAAAAATCTGTTTTCTATTCTTCAGCTTATCTCCTGTAACTTGATTTATTATTCAGCATTAGCTGCCAAAGAAGTACAAGAGCTTTATTTGGAAAGAGCTGAGTATGGATGTGACAAGTTTCCTGTTCCCATTGTTTTGCCTGAAGAAGCCCTGGAAAGTTCCAATTTCTTTGTTCATTGGCTCTTGAGGCTCCAGAACCACACACATGGATGGGAAGAAAAGCCCTTGTATCTACTGAGAGCATAGAAATGAAACACATTTGAAAAAGCAACCAAACTTCCACTGACCAGATGAGCCTTACAGCTTATTCTAAGTGGGGATTGTTTAACTTCTGAGGAAGTGTTTCTCTTTCCCTCTTTTTCAAATAAGGAAAGGAAATTTTTCCAGTAAGTTAATGGAAAATGTCTGGACGCCAACTGTAATGGCTGATTTCTCAAATTTTGACTTTCATAATGTGAGGAAGGGGTAAATAGGTATTACACTCCTTATTCCCTGTAAATTAATTACAATAAAAATCATATCACCTTTGTTTAAATTTTACCCTAAGTAATTTCAATCTGAGCATTAATGGCTTTAAGAATTAACTATTTATGTGCTGGTTTATATCCTCTATGGTTTGATAACAAACTTTATGGTTTCCAAAAGTATGTAACAGAAAGAGGGAAGATGAGAGTAACAAGTCATACATGAACAGAAGTGTGATGTTTTTGGCCTCATCAATAATGGGACCCTGCTGATATTTTAAACAATGATTTAATTGGTGAAATTAAGCATTTGAAACATAAGAAAATGTTAATGCTAATGAAACATGCTAACATGAAAATGCTAATGAACATGCAACCGAAACAGTCTAGAAAATTTCATGGTTAGATTCATATTTGCCCTTGTGTTCAAGTGTATTCAAACTGAAATTATTCAAGGATTTCAGCTTTCAAGCTCTTTGTTTTCTGTCCAGCTTTAGAAGCATCCAAAATTTTGTTGCATCAGGAACCTGCAAAGGTTTTTATCTTTTTTTTTTCCCTAAGAAAAGTTGTCTGCATTAAAATATTTAATGGAATTTATCAACTGCTCTAACCTATAAAACCCAAGTGTGTGTTCTTTTATTAGAGAATCATAAATGTTGATACCATTCACCTACAGAATAATATAAAAGCAATAAACTGCAGTTATTCTTTCCCCTTTCAGCTATTTCCAGGAGACCATAATAAACAGAAAAACAGCGTTAGTAAGTTCTAATACCCTGCTTTATGTTTTTATTCAAATCAAATTTATCTTAATTTAGAAATATTTTATTTACCTTTTTTTTTCCCCGTTACTTTGAGTAAAGAAACATTTTTGGAAGTAGATGTCTCATGAGTTCTCCAGAATTAGTTTAAGAAATGTGAAGCTGGATAAAAGTGAGGGTTTCCCCCATTCACTGTGTTTTTAATATGCAATTCTTCTCAAACTGTCTGAAGAATGATCTATCAAATTGAATAGCTGATGCACTTTGAACATTTAGCTCCAAAAGATAGATGACATTTTTTTCATTAGTTTAAAATTTATATGCTACAGTATCTGTCACAATAATAATAGAATCTGACAGTGCAGATCATGTGGGTATTCCACACAGCAGAGGTAATGTGTTCTTTGGAAGATAAAATGACAATTTGTTCAAATCTTAGATTTTTAAATTTTAGAAAAACAAGGTAGCTCTCACTCTATGTAAGTCATTCTTTTAGAATAATTTCTCTGCTAACAATACTATGGCAGGATCCAGACCACCCACCTTTTGTCTCTGTGGGAATTTAACAGACTGTAGATATCCAGGAATATCATCAGGAAAACCTGCTCCACAGTGCTGTTTGCCTCAGAGACACAGAATCCTCCCCAGGTGCTGCTCTGAGCAGCCCTCGAGTTCACATGATCTCTAAACATCAGCTTCAGCCTATGCCCAAAATCACCCTCTGTCTGCAAAGGCCCCTGGCTCCTTCATCTTTATCCAGGGGGTCCAGCATGATATAAATGCTAAATACCTCCACCTCCTTCATAGAGACAGGGCGTTACCCAATGCAAAGCCCAGCAATCATAACTATGTTACTTTTTAAAAGCCCCAGTATATTGATGGAAGAAGAGCAAGGTGTTTTTCCTTTGAATAACAAGTAAAAGGAAGGTCAGGCTGCCAGGAGCTGTAAGATCTATTATCTCTGCCTGAAGGACCTTAACTATAACTCCTATTTCCACTTGCTGCCTCATCAAATTATAAATATAATTATTATTAGTTGTTGTTGTTGCTGTGTAGCCAGGAGCACAAAAATCCCTGAGACAGTACTAAAAACAAAAATGAAAGAGTTTTTTTCTCCATTATCTAGAATTTAAGACATTTGGTTATTAAATTTTGACAGGCTGATTAGCTCTACTGCTATACCTTAATGCAGTATATTCCCCCTGCAACCTGAGCTGAAATCTGTGCATAACATTTGCATCCATTTACAAAAGCTGTCCTGTTTGGACATACCCAAACATCATAATTTCCTCATTTCCTGTACTTCCAAAATTATGTGTGTTCTCCACCCAACTACATTTTTAAAAACAAAATGAAACAATAAACTAAATTTGTGTTCTTAAAACTGTTAAAGGAGAGAAGAATAAAGGTTTTTGCAGAATAAATTCAAATTTCTGTTCTTGTTATTTTCTTTCGTAGGACTTACACTGTTTGTATCAGTATGTGAGCAGTGACACAAATGTCTAAGGACACACCCTCAGGTAAAGAACCATTTTCCTAGCGTGAGCAAAATTAATCACAGATCAATCTAAGACTAATCAATAGTATTTATGACACAATTTAACTTTCACAAAAGAGATACAAACCCAGTAACTTTTGGAAAGGAAATACATCCAACTGAATCATGCTTGCATTTGCAGAAACCTCTGAGATCATCTCTTAAAGTCTTTAAATTCAGAGCAGCCACCACCTCTTTCTTTTTGTGCAAGATCTAAGTGGGTGTTTGCAACCATTCTTATTTCTATTTCAACCTTATAATGAAAGGCCACTCTAACAAACTATTTTCATTTCACTATTTTTGCCTCTTATCCAAGCTTTTAGAATAAGGAGCTAAAATCCAAAAGCAACAGGACCCCTGAATATCAGAATGGTAATTTTAGCTTCTAACCTATTTCTTTAGTCCAAATTATTTGTATGAAATAGAAACTTTCACCCATGTTGGCTCTTCACTTTCAGAGTTATGAAAGTAATTACAGACAATGATTCAATACTTTATAAGGCACCATTTGAATATCTGGTATTGCATTGATAATATTTTTAACTCTTTAAACCAATTCCACCAAAAAAAAATTAAAAAGAGGAATAAAAGGCATCTAAGGCTTTTCTCAGGCACTATCTTTGGAAGTTTTCAAGCAAGCTGCCTATTAAAGAAAATATATTATAAGGTTTATAAGGAAAGAGCTTTTTCCTTACATTGGCAGTTTATCAGTCAAGTTACTGTAGAATACCTGTAAGGGTTTCCACACTCTGTATTCTCTTATCTAAAATCTCCATGTCTGCAAAATAATATTATTCTAATAATTTTAAAATAAAAATCTCCTTTGGTTGTTCTTCTCCCTGCTGCATCTGTCACATCTACTCCCAGCTAGACACCTTGAGCTTGGTAAGAGCCAGGTGTGGCTGTGAAAGGTTCTTCTCTGAAGGTCTGCACCATTTTGTCCACAAACAAAATGGTACCCATGGCTGCTCTTAATGCAAATATAAAAAGGCAACTTCTGATTCAACAGTGATGGAAATTAAAGAGAATCTTGAATTTCAACAGAGGATTTCTCTAGTTACCTGGAAGTTTTGAAAAACTGTACTATGCTGCATCATAGTGTCTGGTTGCTACTAATTTAATTTGGACTTGTGCTATGTCAAATTTCCAGAAAGGACAATTGCTATACTTAAATCAAAATATCTTCCCCAACTGGACATATTTCTCTGACATTTTGCTAAATTTATTTCTGATAAATTTGTAGTCATGAGCCAAATAGTTGATACCACTCTTTTTAAAAAAATACACGATTGTTAGGCAATAATTTTAACTTCACAGCAGGGTATTTTATGGATATGAAATAAGCCCCTGCTGTGCTCTAAAATTCACAGGGTGAGAGTCTCAGTTCCTTTAAGCCCAGATGTACTTTTGAAAATGATGGATCTGTACTACCTTAAATTACTTACAGATCTATCCCAATACAACAAAGACAGAGAAATCTTCAAGGAAGCTGTACTTGCCAACTCTGTTTGAAAGACTTTTCCAAATATTTATAAATACCTCTTTTCTTTGCTTTCCAGCTAAGACTGGCATGTGACTTTAATCAATTGGACTTCAGTAGACTTCACACCTCTGTTCTGTAGTGGTCTGTTAAGCTGTTAAGGCTTGTGAAGCTTTGTAGGTTTTCAGATAGGCTGTTTTTGCTGACAGCAGCTGTTTCCAGTGTTCAGTAGCTCCATATAAAGGACTAACTCAGGCCTGAGGGATTTGAGTAGACGAGGAGATTTTAATAATTCTGTGCACAGTGAATTGAATTGTTTAAATATGAACACGGCTTTAACATTTAGCAAATGGTCCAAATATTTCCATGGCTAATGTTATACAACAACCTACAGGACATTTTGGTGATCCAAATTACCCTCTAGATCCCTAAATCACTTGAATGGGAAGAATTGTCCATGTTTAGACAATCTATACAACTAGATAGTAGTTCAGAGGACATCTAAGCCAAACCTCACTATATACAGAAGGAAAGGGAATGGGTGATATCCTGCCCTTATCTGGGCTTAAAACTAAATGAGGCTGAGATTCACAGTCCAGTATTGCTTTATTATTTACAAACCAGTCTTGTTGGCAGCAATAACCTTTTTTTTTTAATTAATTTTCATTTTTTTCACCTATTTCTTTGTACCTTTAGGAGTTCCTCCAGGATGTAAACAATGTCTATTCTAGTCCCCCATCAGTTTCAGAGGGGTCTCAAAATATCAACTCAAATACCCCAGGAAAGATGTTCTGTCCACAAAATCATGGCTTATTTGAACAGCAGCAACTCACATGACAGGGAGATCTTTCTCAATCTCTATGCTGAGACTGTACCACCAGTTAGAAAGGATTTGTAAGGATATCTAAAGCAGAAAGGCTACATAAGGATATATAAGCCAAGCAGTCAGCAGATGTACAAGAGAAAATTGAATATTGTCAGATATTAAGCTGTTCTCAGACAGGAAGGGGGAACAAGGCTCTATTATTCTTTTGGGGATGGCTTATTTATCCTTCTGCATTAAGAATCAATAAATAAAATCACAAGTGGTCCAGAACTTGGGATTTCTTGTCCCCTGGGAATATCAAACACTCAGAGTAGAAGGTTTCTAATCTTGCAACTCCATTTTATGCCCAAAAGATAGGTCTCTGGAGCTTTGTTAGACTACAGCTGCATTAGTAAACTGACAGGTCTTGGAGACGAGCTATAGGGTTGGCTTTATTTACTGTATGGACAAATGTATGTATGGAAAAATGGCAATCTTCCAAAAAATGCCAGTGAAATGCTCAGGGAACAACATGGACTGAGGGCTGTTCCTAGCAGAGTAAACCTTCCCAGTATGAATGATGGCAACCCTGTTTCAGAGAGTGATTTGGACAGCATTTATTGACATTATTATAACCTGAATCATATGAGTTTTAAGGAGGGAAATGAGTTCTGTGTCATCACTTTCTGTGTCAAAGTGCATAAAGCAAGGTTGTGGAGGTAGTGGTAATGCACCTAGTCGTCTAATTTTCACACAAGTTATCCTTCAATTACATAAGTGTCTCAAAAGCACGTTTGCCAGCCTACAATTAATAAAACTTCTTCAGTAGGAATGAGAAGACTTTTATACACAGTGTTATAAAGTGTCTGTGGTTTGAAAGTTTTCATGAATTATGATCTTATTCCCAAAATATTTTAAAACAGTATATCCAATAAGTTTTCCTAGTATGCACATTTTTGTACATATTTTACAGATAACAAGTTCAGCTTGAATTTTCTGCTACTGTTTTGAAAATACAAGTAGTCATGCAGGTCGTGATCTCTGGGTTTAATTAGGTGACCATACTGAAAACATTTTATAAAAAGATGTAGATAAATAAAACAAGGTCAAAACACTAACTCATTTTCCAGAGGAGAAATGTCCTCTGTGTAATTTTTGCTAGCAGGGCACTAAGGTTACAATAACTTTTACAAAAGGAGTTACAACAGAAGACTATGATATGGAAAAAAGATCTTACAAATGTGATATACAATTCTAAAGAAAAAATCTAAATTGCTTGTAATTTGGCTATCTGGAAGTGTTTGTATATGATTTATCTTTTTGTTGCAGCTGGAATCAACTGTGAAGGTAAATTGCTGAAGAAGCAGTTTACTAACCTAGTTTATTCCCATTAGACAACACTGCCTTATAATGAGTAATGGGAAAACAAGTATCATTTTTTATGCATGATGTATCCATTTATGTAGCCTATACAAATCCAAAAATATATATTTTCATCTATGAATACTGTACAGCCAATTCTGGTTTAATTTTTATTAAAGCTTCTATGTTTAAAATAAGTGTTACTGGTAGTTTTTATAGTAAATCCTTGAAATATGGCCTAAATTTACTAAACCTCACATTAAAATACCCTCTTTAAAAATAAAATTTCATGCTTTATTTGTTGGACAAGTCTTAAGTAAACACTTCATCATGCAAAATATTGCAAAATTTTCTATTAAGCTATCAAGTGAAAAAAGGAACAGCAGAAAGCTCAGAATGACCTGTCCCTTGGAACAACTTGGCTTTTGGAATTGTTCAAAAGTTTGAGGATTTTCTAAACTAGAAACTGTGCCTCTGTCTTGTTTGCTAGCTACGTGTATACTATCCTGCCTAAGTCTGTCTAATCTTTAATATAATTTCCTTTGACATTCACAATATCCCAGCATAATGAGCTCTACAATTTCAAAACTAGAGATAAAAATTGTACAGAAATGTGCACAACTTGTTAAATATGAAGACTTTTTATTCTTTACTTAGAAGTACAAGAACTGTCCAGAAGGTCTACACAAGGCTTAGTGCACATGTTCACTTTCTGTGAAGAAGGACAGGATGCTCAGACAAGACCTGGAAAAGGAAAGCAGAGAGACCAGCAATAAATATTTAGATATAGAGGGTGATCTGGAAAAAGATAAAATCTTGAAGGGTGATTTAAAAGCTTTACTTGCATTTAGAGAGACTTGTTGAACTAGTCTGTCAAGCAGGCTGTCTAAATGTCCTTGTCATAATTCCAGCCTGGAGGCTGGAATATCTCCCACAGGGCATGTGTTTGCACCTCCTGCCTCCCCCCAGGCTCTTACACAAGAGAGTTATGTAAGGATTTAAGGGAAAGTCTGTTTATGCTCTTTTTCATACCATTCTTTTTCACAAGTGAGAAAATTTTGTTACACCAGATAGAGTTACAGAGCTGGGTGATAGCAGGATGAGGAATGTAACAGCAAAATGTGGGCTGTTGAAAATGGTTCAGCTGAGATCCCATAAATGCAGGCAATGAATAGAGTATATGTCAGAAGGCTGCCAAAAATGGCAGAATTTTAGAGAGGAAAGGTCTGTCTCACACAATCTGCCTAGGGGACATGTCAAGAAGCAAAAAAATTGTGAAGGAAGGGGCAGCATGATAAGTTCACGTGGCTTCTTCTGTTCTAAAATAGAATGGCGTTCCCTGAGAGATAAATGCATTATTCAGAAGCCATTTCAGGTCTTGGCCTAGGCTGGACTTGGGGATGCTTATACAAGTTTCCACACAGAAGTAACCATTTCATTGTTAGTTGCTTGCATTTGCAGAACATATTAATGGCAATTAGGGAGGTTTTTCAGCATTGCTAATTTTAGTGACATTTTTTGAAAAGGTGATGTGGGAGCTATCATGTACTTGAGCCTTTTTAGTGAGGGTATGGGAAGGTGTCGAAGCAAAAGGGAGAAAAAAAACCTTTTTCATCCCTGTATGTAGACAAGGCAAAAGAAAACTGAAATTGGAGACTGAATCAGAAAATACCAATGCATTATGCTACCTCTTCATTTGGTTTTCAGGCCAAAAATAGACTGAGATACAGATCCTGAGATGCAATTGCAAAATAGAAAAGCATTGTGGCTTACAGTGGTAAGCTTAATTGTAGACAATAGGATAAATAAAGTGAAGGTGAAAAGCAGATGTTGAGCAATGTTCAGTGGGGAGGTCAAATTTTTGTGGATACTAACATTTTAGGATTTGTTAGTATTTAACATACATGTTAAGAAAATAGCTGAGTGGTAGAGCTTATATACATTACAAGGAAAAGTATTTTGCACACTGTGTAAAATCCACGATGTTGAAAGTTTAGTTCAGTCTTCTGAACAGTACGGCTCTTGTTTCTTCTAGATATTTTGCACCTTATCTCAAGTTTTCTTCAGCTTGTTTACTGCATTTTCAGTCTGCTTGCTCAGGAGATTCTTAAGCCAGAGCAAGCAGACTAAAAATTCTGTAAATAAACTGAAGAAAATGCAAGATAAGGGCTAGTGTGTTCAAAAAGAAAGACAAGCTGCAAATACCTTGGCAAGGAATTAACTCTTCACAATATCCACACACATGCACAATATGCTGTGTGCATGTGTGCTTCCATCATGTGCATTAAGCAGATTTTATACACAGTGGCAGGTGTGGTTTGTCCTACATACCCTGTATAGCAGTGCATCAGCCACTCACTGTTTCCCATTTAATTAATTAGAAAAGACATAAGTAAGCTGACAAAGACACAATATCACAGACAGGCTTAGTGGCCTGCCACTGTATTTAATTAATTTAAAAATAATACAACTGGCTGAGAAGAGAGAGCAAAATCTGTGCAATTTTGAACCCATTTATTCTCATACATGTACAAACATAACATCCTCATAAAATCAGATTAAGAAAATACAGATAGAGTTGTAGAGAAATACATTTTAAATGTTCTGTTACTCTTCTTTTAGAAGGTTCATTCACTGAAATTGGCTTTTGTGAGGACTTAAGGAATAAAAAGCTCCCTCATGCACTGCTTTCAATTCTCTCTTCATCTGTAAAAACAAGCCACGTAGTGGTTTAATTTACTGTTGATCACTGGGGAGGAAAAAAAAGGAATGCAAAATTTAAATGACATTCACACACAAAGTTAATAGCTTTTATCACTCTCAGAAGGCAAGTGTAGAGGAAGTATTACTTCATATAATATACAACCTGGTTTCAGCTTTATTGTCTTTAATAGTTAAAGGACTGCTGCAAATGTGCATGGACTTAAGACATAGACTTGTCTTATGAAAGAAATAGCAGTGGGTCTTACAGTGTACTGGATTTTACTATTATTTAGTATGGAGTTATTTAGTACTTTGCATTCATAGATTTCAAATTCCTGAACTGAATGACTTACCATCATAACAGCCAGCAAGGAAAAAGTGCAGAAATGTTGGGAGTGAGTCTGGGAGTTAAGAGTCTTAGACTTTGAAAGTCTGACAAAAGGTAGGGGACTGATATCCAGAGTCCTAGTCTAGTGTACCTACTTACACATTGCTTCCTTCAAGGGAAAAAGGAAAAGAAAAACAAAAAAAAACCCAGCAAGCTGAAGTAACAGGCAGATGTGAAATAAAATAAAACCTTCACATTTCTATCACAACCTGACTCATAATACAAAACAGAGGGTTTTTTTTTACATTTCAATTCCTATCAAGGTAAAACCTGGGCAATCACTTGTCAGAGTTCATGAACAGTGCTAGTTGCACAGGTGAAAGACCCATGCTAGACTGCAGTTTATCTCCATAATCAGAGCACAATTTTCTGGAAGTTAAGAGGACTTTAAATCCTTCTGATGCATCAAATGCAGAAGTTTGGCTTTGGTTAGCTCTAGAAAGAATATAAGGAAAAGTTACTCATAAAATCTAGCTGTTATTTGTTACTTATAATGGGTCTCAGTCAGAAAAGGTATTTAATTTTTGATCTAACAGAGAAATAAACTCTAGCAGAGTAATTTCTCTCAGTTAATAAATTTTTCTTTTTAGCTTTTTTTTTGGAGTAACCCCACAAGATAAAACAATAACAGCTATAACAATCTTTAATATTTTTGAAACACTTGTGCAGTAGCTTCTTATATTAATATATTTTACTTAGGAAGTGAACTATCTAGTATCTGCCAGCATAAATTCTATGTAGGTATTCATAGCTACTCCTGCATATGGTACTATTTTTTTTTACTTCTCAGAAGGTAGGTTTTGCCTTTAGATTGAATGTTTCACTCAGTTTCACTGAACTGTAAATATAAGTCTGCAGCTAAACTAACGTGATTTCAAGGAGGTTTTTCCCTTGTCATCATCTCAGGATAGAAGTTGCAATTAATACAATGGGACCATAGCAGGTATCCAGTAATGCTGTTACCAATTGGCTAGGTCAGCAGGATGTTTTCAGCATTTTTATGGCACAGCAAACATGGGAGAGATCCCTTTCTGTCAGACCAAATCAGCTGCATAATGCAAAGACCAGCAGTAAGAACACACAAAGCACCAGCAGAGCTAATGCTACTATCAATATGCTTTTCAGTTTTCCCATCAAACAACACACAGTTCTCTCCACATACAAAAAAATATTTCCCTGTTTTTATTTATTACTGTAGGAAATAAAAAATAATTTTCCTGCTGATGCATTCTTCTAGTAAAAAAAAAAATTATCTCTTAGGGAAGGATGAGTAGTAGGACATCATCATTAATACCAGCTGAATCAATTAAAATCTAGTGATTATCAGATGTAGTAATGACAATGTGTGAACAGCAAATAGAGTTGATTGTTGCTTACACCAAATAGTGCTTATTTATATATGTTTCTATGAAACAGCCTCATCAGAGTATGACCCAAAAGAATGAATTTATGCCTTCCAGCCCATCAGCACCATCTACTGTGACTTGACATAACAACAGTCTTCGCCAAAATAAGCACAAGTTTCAGTTGGTTTTTTTTTCTTTACATTTGTCTTTCTTGGGATTTCCTTTTTTTCCTACTTATTGCTCCAGAACAGCCTATCAAAAAAGGGTTTTTCAGAAATTTGACATTTCTGAATTTTTTTCTGAATATGTGACTATTTCTTCTTCAGAAGAAATCAACCTGCAGACTTCAACTGGTTGAATAATTGCAGAGTTTTGAAAATGTGTAAGATGAAACCATATGTTTAGTTTTCCTTGCTTTTAACTGCCAAAGTGGAGAGAAATAAGGGAAAGAATAAAATTTAAAAAAAAAATTAAATTCAGCATAAACTAAGTCCCTAGAATCCATTCCTGAAAATGAAACTATAGTCCTCTTGTGCCTGGTTAGTATTGAATGGGACAGGTCTGGCAGAATTTCATGAGGTTATCAAGTAGATGCCAGACTTTCAACATAATCCTCTCACACAATGCATTCATAATTTTGCTCCTAAGGCAGAGAGTTCTCTTTATAGCCTAAATACCATCAGGAAAGAAGTTTAAACTATTTGATAAAGGCTAGAGGTTTGCTATCTGTCATCATATCTAATTTTAGCTATATAACTTTCTCTTTTGTCTGCTTCCTTTCTTCCTTTAATTCAAAGACAGATGAATCTGCAAATCTCTCTGAGATTTGTGTTAGACTAATGGACTCACTGCCTTAAAAACCCTTCAGTTTAATCTCATCATTTTATTCAGAATCATTCTGGCACAATACCAGTGGCTGCAGTGACTGTTCTGACTCCAGAATACTGCTTGGGCAAATGAAAAGAAACAAGCTCTCTGACAGGTTTCAATAGGGCCTGTCCCATTCTTGGTTACATAGTGCATAACGTTTATGCACTCATGATAAGGAAAAGAGACACTGTGATGAAACTAAACAAAAATTAGTTATGAGGAAAAAAGGATCTTACTGTTTCTCATAGAAACTGATGCAAATCCTAAATTTCCCTCTTTAATTCTCCCCAAAATGAATACTCTGGCACAAGTGACATTGGTCCCTCAGACAACCTTGTCAATCAGCTTATTTGTGCCATTTATGAAAGATATGCTTACACATGCTTGCCTTCATGGGTGGAATAAATGTTATATGCTTTATTTTCCAGATGTTAAATAATTTAAAACTGATTTGCCATACCTAAGACATAAGACATAGGTACATAAGACATAGATTTTTTAAAAAAGATGTTAAATAATGAGGTATAGAAAGAAATAAGGTCCTCAGCATGCTGCATGTGACAGAACAGCAACCTTCCAGAGAGAAGGGAGTGAAAAACCCCTCAATTGTAAATTGACTATGTTCCTTCATTTTCCCTCTCATTCAGGGATAAGGTGATTTCTAAACTCTTTCCTTACTTTCTTTTAGTGATTTGAAATGATAAATTTCTAACATTATGTGACTTGCTGTGTGCCACTCTGGGTTATAGAATGACTACTTCTTTCTCAGGCAGGCAGGCAAATCTAGGAGAACTCAGGAAATAGAAATACATAATTGCATCCTTCAAATATATAAGCAAAACAAACTAATATTTTATATGACCTCTTCATTCTTAAAAGCCATATATTTATTTTTGTTACAATCACCAAGTATTGGTGCAGGAACATTTTCTTTTTGGTATGTCCTTCACATTCTCCCCTGCAGTCTCTTGATACTTAATATATTCTTTTCTTTTAGCTTCCAACTCCTCTTTTACCTGTCCATCAACTCTCCATTCCATAGATCCAAGCATGCTTTTCAGGGTTTTTTCCTTTTTTTTTCCTAGACAAAAGGAGGTTGTGTTTTTGATTCTTTTCGCTGCAGTAAGAGGAGATGGAACTTTAATGGCTTTAATAAAACTTTTCTCCTGTACTCCAGTGTTAAGTTACCCTTTCCACATACTGTATTTTGCTGTGTAAAAATTACTCTCTACTAAAGGTAAAGTTTTCCTACTTCGGTAATTGATTACATTTTTAATATTCACTAATTCATTCATATTGGATATTTTCAGTGTAGCACAGATATTAAATTACCATTATGAGGCAGGAGTTTAAATGAGCTAGTCATAATCTTGAGATTAAGGACATTCACACAATAAAAACTCAGAACACAATAGTGCAACACTTACTCAAGCACTGACTGTTTTACATAGCTAAAAATGGCAAACATAAATGTATTCATATTACATTTATACTGAATCTTTTATAATACTGAATTTGTGGTATATATTATGAACAAAAGCTCAGATCATTGTCTAGTTTGAAATCAGTGGATTTACAAATTTACAAATACATTTAATTCAATGGATTATGTCTAATTTAAATCACTGTAGGATAATATTTTAAGCAAGACTACAGTTGGTGAGGTGGGCAGGATCTGGATCAGGTAATGTTTTAAAAAGCATTAGCCTTTTAAAAACTGACAGAGGGTTGGATTTTTATTCAGGTACTCTCTTATGAGTTTAAAGAATAAATTCTAAAAATGTTATCGTGTGATGTCATGAAGGAAGAGTCCTTCAATATTTGAAAGAATCACTCAGTCAGCACTGGTGGAGCAATAAAATAAAAAAGATTTGTCAGCATTAGTTCATGGATTAAAATACCTCAGATATAATTGACAAAGGCATTTGAAGTGACAGCTGATATGTAAAAGCTTCAGACAAGAATGCTCAAAGATATCATTCAGCTTCTGTGCAAGAAATTACTAAGCAGACTAAGGACTCTTCAATCTGAAAAAAGAGATTAATTACAGTACAGATTGAAGAGAATATAGAGTATGGTATATGGGATAAGACTTTCATGAGCTGACTGGATAGGTTGCTCTCCAGCTTGTACAATAAAAGAGCTATGAAAAATCAAAGAAAGGTAGCAGATTCAACAATAATAATAAAAATAACAATTAAAGCTAACGCTAATAATTCACACATCAGGTAGCCTGGGAGATTGTTGTCAAAGGTTTTTATTTGTGCTGGAAGCCTATATGAGATCCAGGGGGAAAAAATCAAAGAAAACAATCCACTGGGAAATAATAAATATTTCAAAGTCCCCTGTGTTGCAAAGTGGAAACTGAAAAACAGAAGGAAGATACTCTTTTCCAGGAATCCTCTTACAGACATTCTTGGAAAGGGTAAGGATTAAAGATAACTGTGAGAAATGAGAGACTTGAAATTGTGCTGAAAATTTGAATGTTCGTAAAACTCAATATAATAACACAAGGTCTTGCATTAATCTTGGGTGTGATGCATTCCTGGTGTTCTCATGCTCAAAGTCTGAGTCCTTTATTTCTCCCTGATGTTTCAAGGATTATTTTCTCTTTTACCACCAGCTTTTATCTGCTGTCAAGAGATCTGTTAGGTGCAGCCAAATTCATTTAAGCTTTCACTGCAGATAGAATTGACCCACGTGAATTACTGAAAGCCAAACACATACCCTTATGCCCCAATCAGATTCTACATGAATGATTACCTATCTTGTAATACATGCTTTTGTTTAAAGTATTAAAGTGATTTAGTATTAATGAAAAGTGATAAATTTTGAGTAATTGATCATGGGCATACAACCTTAGGCCACTTAACACCTTATTACTGGTTTTCGCAAGTCAGTGTTGCTGAACCTCATGCTTGGAAATGGGGCCAGTTACAATTAAATGAGACTATTTTCAGATTAGCAAAGACTTCAGGTGTATTTTTTTGTTCTGTTTTGGTTTTTTTAATCTAGTGAAAGAGAATGTCTTGTTGTAGGATAAGACTTTATATATACATGTAAGCTTGTTTTGATGTTCCTGCAGCTATTTAAAATAAATTATATTGAAATATGCCTTGCTTTTCCCAAGTTCACTACGCTGCGTTTGAAGAGATGTCCATAAGTGAAAGTAAAGGCATATCCCAAGATCTTTCTAGTTGTACTACAGGGCACTCGCTTCAGAAAGCAAAATGAACAAAAAGCCTAACAATTTTTCTGCCATGTCCCTGGGAAGGTTGCTCTGTGAATGGCTGCTCTCACTACAAAAAAAAATTCTTTCTTATGTCAAGATGAAACCTCTCCAGTGCAAATTATAACCGCTGCCCCTTGTCATCCCCATGTGGCTCTTCCAAAGAGATAGCCTCCATCCTCTTTGTAGCCGCCGTTTAAATACTGGAATACTGTGAGGAGAATCCCCCTTGAGCCTTTTCTTCTCCAGTCAGAAAAGGTCTAACTCTTTCAGCCTTTCCTCACAGGGCACATTTCCAGATCTTTGATCAACTTCATGGCCCTTCTTTGGATCCTCTTGTTTTCTCCCTGTCTTTCTTGGATTGTAGGGACCAACCCTGCACACATTACTCTAGATGTAACCTAACCAGCACTGTGTAGAGTGGAATGACCATGTCTGTACCTCTGCTAGCAATGCTCCAGGGTCTGATTTGCCCTTGTCAGTGCAGCAGTGTTCTGCTGACTTCTGCTCAGCTCATTGCCCACCAGGGCCCCCAGGTTCCTTTCAGCAAGGCTGCTCCCCAGCCACACAGAGCTGAGCCAGTACTGGGCAATTTGTCCCAGGTGCAGGGCCATGCTCTTGTCTTTGCTAAACTTCATGCTGCTACTTCTAGCCCACTCTACCAGCCTGTCCAGGTCTCTAACGACCTGGCTGTCTCTTCAGACACATTGTCATGGATTGAGGCTGGCCAGATGCCAGGCACCGTCAGAAGCTGCTCACTCACTCCCTGCTGCACCCAAATAGAGGACAGAAAATTTAATGAACAGTTTATGCGTAAAGATAAGGACAGAGAGAGTTCACTCATCAAATACCATCAAGGACAAAACAGACTTAGAGACATCAAGTGAATTTATTACTAAGAAAATCAGAGCAAGATAATGATTCAAAACACCTTTTTACCCCCCTGTTCTTTCCAGCTCTACCTCCTATCCCAGTGGTGCAAGGAGGCAGGGGATAGGAGTGATGGTCAGTTCATCACCTGTGGTTTTACCCCCTGCTCAGGGAAAGGAGTCGCTCCCCTGCTGCACTGTGGGGTCCCTCCCATGGGAGACAGCTCTCTGTGAACTTCTCCAGCACGGCTCTACTCTCACAAGCAGCAGCTGCCTGTGAACTGCTACAAAGTGAGTCCCTCCCACGGGCCACAGTCCCCCTCAAGCTGCTGCAGCGTGGGTCACTTTTCACAGGCTGCAGTCCTTCAGGGACAGACTGTTCCAGTCTGGAAGCAGCCCTTCTCTCTGCATGGGTCTCCCACAGGACCACAGCCTCCTCCAGGCATCCACCCCCTCCAACATGTCCAGCTTGCCATGGGCTGCAGGTGGATCTCTGCACCCCTGTGGATCCATGGGCTGCAGGGGCACAGCTGCCTCACCATGACTGCACAGGAGTCTTTGCTCTGGTGCCTGGAGCACCTCCTCCCCCTCTTCCTCCATTGACCTTGGTGTCTGCAGAGTTGTTTCTCTCACATGTTCTCACTCCAGTCTTCTCTGGTTTAAATTAAAACTGTGTAACAACTTTTTGTTTGATTTCTTCTTAAATATCCGATCACAGAGCCATTACCACTATTCCTAATTGTCCCAGACTTAGCCATCAGCACATCCATCTGTTGGAGCCATGAGAGATTGGCTCTGCCAGACATGCTAGAAGCTTCCAGCAGCTTCTCACAGAACCCACTCCTGTAGCTCCGTGCTACGAAAACCAGGCCATGCAAAACCAATATTCACGTCCACCTTACCACCCATCGTGGTGTTATCAGCAAACTTGGTAAGGGTGCTTCCAATCCCATCATACAAATTATTTGTGAAGATGTTGAACAGCACGGGGCCTGGGAGACCGACTGGTGCCAGGCTCCCAGCCTGAGTAAAACCCACTCTCTGAGTGCAGCCTGACAGTCAATTTCCTATGTACCTTGCAGATTGCCTATCCAGTATCATCTCAGTTTTACCAGGAGAAGGTTGTGGGAAACAATGGCAGATGCTTTACTGAAGTCCAGGTGAACAACATCTACAGTTCTCCTCATGCTAACAGATTTTTTTTTTTTTTTTTAATTTGCACTTGGTAAATCCATCCTGGCTTTTCCCAATCATCTGCTCAGTTTGTTTTTCAACAGTTTCCAGGAGGACTCACTATTATTTTTCCAGGGACTTAGATAATACTAATGGGCCTGTATATTCCTCAGTACTCTTCTTCTAAGTGGGTATGACTTTCGCTTTCTTCCACGCATCAGTGATATCCCCTGGATAGAGTTCGGAACTAGACATTTAACGTCCTTTCCAAACCATTCCGTAATTGTGTGCTTCTATGAAATGGTCTGTGCTACAAAAAAGTTACAGCTGCTTATACAATGTAAAGCACATATATCACTAAATTATAGAGTAGGAAGGAATATGCATCTGTCAAGTCTTACATGATGAGCTTATTGCACATTAGACGTCAGATTTTTGCAAGCGATAGGCAGTTAGGTATAGTGAAGAAGAAGACCTGATAAAATTGCAAAGTAATTCCAGAAACTTTCAAACCTAAGCACCTTCACAGCAGGAAAGTAATCAAAGAACGGATGCCCCCTGTAAAACTGATCTACTGACACTCAGCTGGTTTACAGTATTCCATTTTACCACAAAATTTCAAGGTCTTAAAAGCTGTAATTAAGTGGATAATTGCAAGTATTGTGTAACCAGAAGAAACATGGGGTCTTGTGAGCATACCAAAATTCCAATGGAAGCTGACTTAGCTGTATTTCTGCAAAATGATTATTTGCAGTACATATCTACTTTCAGTTAAAAATAGTAGTAAATTCCTTCAGAAGTTGCAGGCAGTGGCAATTCCATTGGGTTCATGGCCAGTCAGTAATGACAAAAAATATCTTCAGTGACCATCTGAACAAATATTTTTGTTTACATTTTTTCACTGTGCTCTAAGAATCTATTTCTCTGTCTTTTAGAAAATGAAATAAAGACCTGCAGTGAGTAATGTACTTGTGGATACCAAGTTTTAACAGTTGAAAATACTAAAACAATATGATGCACACATTGGAGCACATCTAATATAATATCACATTTTTCATATAGTCTTTTTGCATTCTACATTATATTCTGCCATCATTCTATTCAAGCAATGATGGAGAACATTGCTTGTATCACAAAAGAGAAAGCTACGTAAAAAATAAAACAAACATCATAAAGTCTATTTCAGATACTCTTACACCATGAAAGAATTTAAATTTTTTCCTAAGGAACTACAAGAAAACATTTGATAAATTTTACTATGCTTCAACTAGAAGAACTTTATTCCCTCTCATCTTTTACAAAGTATTTCTGTACCACATTGATTCAGGAAAATCATGGGGAAAAAATTGAAAGCCTTACAAAATGTGAGGCCTATGGAAAAGTTCAATTTATAATAGACATTTGGGGAAAAAAATCCTGATATTAAAAGTAAAATTGTGGGTGACATTTTTCTTTGGAAATACAAAAGTTCTGCATGCTTCTGCCTGAGAAAGAAACAAACACCTAGAATCAGTAAATCAGTTGTAATTCTTAATTGCATTGTAGAATTTTTTTCATGTTGTTCTGCTTAGGCTTAATAGAACTCATTTAGCTGTAGTTTCAACTTTCATTCTCTAGCAAATTTAGTTTGTACCCATTAATTATGACTATCATTGAAGAAATACAGCCATTAACAATGCCAAAATCCCAGTACATGTATATGCACAAGCTTGGGATGTGACACTAATTGTTATGAAAGCTTTAGCACAATCCTCTCTTGAACCCATGAAAGTTATTACCTCAAAATATTGTTACTGGAAAAAGATTTTATAGCTACTTTCACCAAGTGAGCAGTAGGAGACCAAATGATTTCAAAACAGGTTAAGGAGTTATAATTACCGAACAGCTATTGTCTCACAAACTGGAAGAAACTTTCCCCAGGGTAATTTCCTTCTTATACTATGAACTTTGAAATTGGAGCTGGGCTTGAAAAAATTGGGTAAAACTAATGCAACTGATATAAGCATCAAAGTTTAGTTCATTAGATCTAGATTTAAGAGAAAAATACAGAATGGTTTACAATGGCCTACATATTTATTTTTCATTACATAAATGCAAAATAGCTGCAAGCATGCCTAACCTAAGATGGTGACAGGCAGTATTTGATAGTGAAAAAGAAGATGAAAGGGCAAAAAGAAACCCTGTGGCAGACAGTGTATTTTTATTCATATGTATTGGCATAAGAAACAGATGTTAAAAGAGGTTAATTCAATATTTATATCAACCTCCAGGAGCAGCAACACAGTAAAACTGATAGTCACTAAAAGGAGAAATGCTTTAAAACCAGCTAAAGCCAGACTACAAAGTTTTAGCCTTAGTCAAGACAGCACCTAGTGGTCAGATATATGGCACCAAACTGTCAGACTAGGCTTCCTAGACTAGATGTGAGATGTAAGAGGGAGAAAAGCAACAAGTACCCAGAGACAATATATATCATGTGAAAAACCATGATATTCAAATCAATAAGAGAGAACACCAAGCAAGATGCAAGAAATCCTGAAATTAATAAGCATTATCTTGGCAATTTCTCCCCACGCTTGTTCAGGTAAACAAATTCCTAAGGATGGTGCTCATTTTGGATTGTCATGAACAGAAGTCCCTCCATGTCTATTGACAGGATGTAGGCCTCTAGTTCAGACACACCAATCACAGAATCATAGAACTATTTATGTTGGAAAAGACCTTTTAGATCATCCAATCATTATCCCAGCACTGATAAGTTGTCATTGAATCATGTCCATAAGTTCCACACCTACACATCTTTCAGATACCACTAGGCATGGTGATTCCATCACTTCCTTAGGCAACCTGGTCCAATGCTTGACAACTCTTTTCATAAGAAATTTTTCTTAATGTCCAATCTAAACCACCTCTGGCACAGCTTCAGGCCATTTCCTCTTGTCCCATTTCTTGCTACTTGGGAGGAGAGACTGAGACCACCTCACTACCACCTCCTTTCAGGTAGGTATAAGGAAAAATGAGCCACAGCCTCCTTTACTCCAGACCACATAAAGAAATAGAAAACATAAATTGAAAGGACATAAAGACATGTGAAGGTAGTAGAAGATTAATGCTCAGTGATTTAGGCATCAGAAATGAGACTCTCCCTGTCATATATTCAGGTAAACACTGTGGCTCTCACAGCTCTTATTAAATGGTGAATGGAAGCCTCTCAAGCTGAAGCAGTGATTAAGAAGCCAGCATCTACCAAAAAAAAAAAAAAAAAAAAAAAAAGATACTATGCAAAATATAGGTAGTTTTGTATCAACATTTCTATCTATACCTCTGTGGATGGGCTGAAGCTTTTAAATATCATTATGCTATTATTCCTCACTTTATTATCACAGCCATCCTCAAGATTGGGTCATTCCTAATTTACAAGCAGTGGGAAAGCATTTTTGTTCTTTCAAGTTACTAGTGAAATAGCTGGAGAACACAGGTTTCTCAGGAATTAGGAAGTCATGAAGACTAGGTTGTTTGTATAATTCTACAAGGGCCTGGTTCAGGCTCCATTAAAATTGATGGAAAGCTGTTCAAGATTTCAGAAGTGCAATGAATCACTGGGAAGTGCTGTCCTGCCTAATAAGTATTTTGATCTTCACAGTCAACACCCATTTATTTAGGTTTTTAGATGTCATTGATACTAGTGCATATATACTAATTTCAGCCTGTCTAGTTAATTCTAAATGGGAAGAAAAATACAATTAAATTGCACATTCAACTTTAAAAAATATTTCATTGTATTATTTAAATCCAATTGACTTCAATTACTTCAGCATAGTAACTTTCAACTTACACTAAAGGATTTTTTAAAACACTTTTCCAAAGGGGATACCAGCTATCATGAAAGGTACCCGGTCTCAAGCCTTAGTTTTGGGTAAATAATTCACGAAGAGAAGATTTCATGGAAACAATCTGAAATGCTTCACTAACCAGAATAATTTGTACCTCACACAGCACTCTAGTTCATACCTTATGACCATGTAGGCCAGTTAAAGTTCCTATGGAAGAAACTAAAGGTACTAAAGAAAATAATAGATTTAGTGACATTCAAACAAAAGTGAACTTTAAATTAATGCCTTGAGTGAATTATATTTTATTGTGTGTTAAGCACACAGATGTTGAAGAATTTTATCATTTATAAAGAATAACTTCTTTCCGTCTTATGCTCTTTCATCTGACCTTATCTGCTGTGTCTGTGGTGGTAAGCTAGCTCTGTGGATCAGTCCATTATAAGATACTCAGAATTAGACTGCAGTTCCACTCACCTTTTCTTGGTGGTGAAGCTCATTTAAGAAGTCTGTGATGCATTGTAACTCATCAGTTACAATCTGCCACTAAGTATTGTCCAAGTATTGCTACTTATTACCATAGTGAATACATATAAATATATACAGTATTTATATATTATCATTTCATCTCTACATGTTATGTAAATAACATATAGAAATGTAATTGTGTGTATGTTTGTGTGTATATGCTATAAAAATATTGTATATTAAGTAAAAGCCATGATCTTGGTTTAAGAAAAAAATGACAGAAAGGGGAGGGAGAGGGATGTGAGGAGGAATGAATAGCCAAAATAGAGAATGCCTCGTGCTATCTGTCAGAAAAACAAGGTATGTGAAACCTTGTATGTCTCTACATTACCTAGCTGTTGGTAAACATAACTTGACAACTAACTGAGATATAGGAAGAGATTTAGGGCCCAGCCCCAAGAAAGAATATACTATAGCAGGAGCAGTCACTCTCTTTCCCTTTTTAATCTTTCCCCAGTGCTGAATCTTCCTCTCTTTTCCACAATCATTTTTTATATAAATTCCATTCTTGTTTAACTGCTTCCCATACTTTTTCCTTAGATTTAACAACCCATTTTTAGGCATTTTGAGCCATTATACCTACAGTGTGTTAGCACTGCAGAGCCCAAAGTAACAGAAAAATATTTGAACTCTTCTTTAACAACCTGTAGTATCTTTACAGGACTTACCTAGCCTGTGTTACCATGCCCAAACTGTGCCAAGGGGCTGAGCTAACTCATTAGCAATACCAGTTAAGTCAAACAAAGCTGGTTTTTGATCTAATGGTTAGAGTAGCATATATTTTTAAACCACTCAGTCAATCCTGATATAATTTATTTGGAATAACATCAATATCATAACCTAATATTCCTCCTGGATGTCTATCCGTACAAATAAACCCCTACAGCTAGATCAGAACACAGTTAGATTCTCTAGTTTCAGAGTGAACAAATGGCTGGCTGTTGCCTTATGGAAAGGAGAACATTTCTAATGGGTAAATCAAAAACATTTTGACAGAAATGATCTGCTTGTTGTGTGCAGCTGTTCCATGTAAGTTTCCAGATGAATAAAACTTGGGCACTATTTTTGTAGACTCAGTATGATCTGTAAGGTGACAGGAAACAATATGCATACCTTTAATATGCAACAACAGATTAAATCCCCGTGAGCTTTCAGAAAACATTATTGGGGCTAATGTGTTATTGTTAATGATCCCATGGCTTACCATATGTCCAGACAGTAAAGTAGCTAATGCATTCTTGTTTTTTTCAACTTCAATTCCTTCATAAAACAAGCTGATAATGGTATTAACATAAAAGAATGAAACTATAGAGGAAAACACACTTAGTTTTGTTCCAGGGTATCAGTATTCAGACTGCATTACATTTGTTAGTATATACAAAATTTACTTCCTGACAGTAGCTGTTTGTAAAAATTCTGACCTCTATTGACCCACATGAATATGCTAAAAGGTGACATTAGAGATTGCTCATTTCCTATAACAACAGGACATGGTATTAAAAAATTGTCAAATACTGTGTAATATATTCAATTAAATTTTCACAAGTAGCAAAGAAAATAAAAAAAAGGCCCAAACATGATGAATGCAAGAAAATGTGGAAGACAAACACAAACGAATAATGATGAATATGCCCAGTAGCCACTTCACAGTAATTTCTGAGCAGTAGCAAATGTCACACAATTTTTGTTTTAGAAGCAATAACTTCAAAGAAAAAGTCTAGAGACAAAATTTGACTCATTCACATTAGTACAAAGACAAAAGAACACCAGTGTCAGTGGAATTATCCTAGAAATACCTTGGGTATGACTGGGCTCAATATCTAAGTTCAGAAAATGAAAAATGTAGAAAATTATTTCAGAAAATGTTTGGATTACTTATTTGGTTTTGGACTTCTGTGTTCTGCATTTTCAGATCAAATTTTTTTCTCATTTTCCCTTATTTCATAATTCAGAAAGTGAGGGAATATATGTACATGTGAACAGGCCCACAACCAGTCATATGCATGGGAAAAGTAGTTGTGAATATTCCAAAGGAAAAATGGCAACTTCAGAAAAGCAATCACCATTTTCTACCTTGAAAGTCACAATTAGAAATTCCTCAGAGCTGTTTTGGAAAAACATATTAATTTTAAAATGTTGAATGTTTCTATTAAAAGCACCTATTAAAAATTTAAGTTTTGCTTTTGCCTGAATGTTCTATAGATTAAAAAAAAAAAAAAAAAAATTCTTTCTGGCCTGAGTAAACCAAAACCTCTTCTGGGTAACAGAAAACACCAACAACTTATAGGTATTTGTATAATATCACCATGCACTTAAGTTTATAATTAATTATTCCTCCCATGGTCTAATTTCCCACTTTGCCTTCCTGACAATCCAAACCAATGAGACGTGCCATAAAAATATTAAATTAATGTGGTTTTCACTGTAGTGGAGCAGTTAAGGAGGTCATGTAAACAGGCATCCATCTCTCCTGATAGCCTTAGGTAGTTGTCATGCTCTTCACAGCTGTTGGGCAGCACCTTAGAGTTGAGACTGGTACTAAACTGGAGAGTTATTCATCTGCTTCATTCTACTGTAACAAAGAATAGTTTCATTTAACCCTTTCATAGCTTTTGCTGGAAGAAAAAACTCACATTTTCAGGCATCTTTATTACAGAAGGAGATAATTTTAAAGCTAAGCAAGGAAGTCTGCTTAGATAAAACTCTGCACAGCTCCATTCAGAGCAAACAGCTGGAAGCTTAGGCTTCAATATTGCACTGACATAAAGTCAAGAAGCTTTCCTTCAGTCAGGCATTGCTCTGACAAGAGGGACATCTCACAGCAGTTTCACAGCTGTTGGTGCCTGCTTTCCAGCTGAGATCATGGCTCAAGGTGTGAGTGTTTTTTTCTTCTGTTCCCTACCCCAGCAAAGTTAAATTGCATAGCTAGTACAAGGAGCAGTCACCTCAAAAGGGTTGCTACTGTCATTCAGTTCAAATACATCAAATGTGGATGAATTTTGCATGTTAGCAGGGGTACTAGGTATGAGTTTGGGATGAGAAGGCAGTTCCTAACCTTCAAGACTTACAAAATATTTTTTCACGAGAAGATAGACTGATCTTGAATACCAGGCTTGTTTGCCCAAACTCCATCTTATTTTCTCAGGATTTTTCTCTCTAATTTTAAACAGTAATTTTTATAAAAGGAGAAGAAAATAGTGAAATAGGAATGAGGTAGTATTCTTTTCTATAGCATCCATGCATACAACAATTATAAGTTCATCTTCAGTCAACAACTTGTCAGCCAATAAGGAAAACATTGCTGTTTTTACACATTACCCAACAAGTGATCCTATTTCAAATACTGTGACGAACAACTTTCAGTTTCATATGGAGCTTTGCTTAAACCTTTTTGAAACTTTCAAAGAGTTTAAAGAGATACTACTATACAGTTGTTTTAATTAAAATTTGTTAGAAAAGCAGCCCATTCACAAATTTAATCACAATATTAATATAGCTTTAAAACTCTATAATAATTATCTCTTTAGGAGGATCTCATCACACTGTCCCTTTATTGGGCCATCTGCTTTGTCCAATAACATTCATTACAGCCTGGGAATGCTCATGTCTTCCAAATTTATGCAAAATACCATTATGGCTAGTACAGAGTCTTCAAGATATGCAGAAAAATATATATAGATTAAGTAGTCAAAAAGCCTCTGTAATGAACTAAAGCACCACAAGAAATATATTGTTCCACACGTGTCAATAAGCAGTTTTGCATTCAGATAACTAAACTAGAAATATCATCCCTCATTTTGCAATTAGTTATAGATCTTATTTATTTTATTTTCTGTCCATATGATTCATTTTTAATTCACAAGACTGGAGTCTACATTTGTTCATTTCATGCACTGTGGCATGTCATGGTGTCAGTGTACACTATTTTTAGTTCCCACACACATTAAATTATATATTTTGTTCCAACTCAGAGGTGATTTATGGCCATGTCTTCTTTTTCCACTCCTTATCAGACAATATGGATAATACAGATATGTCAGTTTGTTTGAATTTATTCTTGACACTCTCTTCTACAGCTTCTTGTTTTAATACCATATACCAGTGGGCAAAGTAGTACTATGCCTAATCCAAATATGCATGGAAGAGCTACTTGTCATCTCAGCAGCTTTTCTCCTGCTGTTCATGCAAACTTCTTATTCACTTCAACACTTTATTACACATTTCTTCCATCAACGACAGCAAATCATTCTATTTATAATTCAGATATTAAAAAAAAAAAAAGAGTGAGCACAGCTAGAGGACTGAGCATTCAGGTTTCATACACTTACATTGCTTATCTGGTACTCAGATTGCAGAATCTTCAAAATGAAAGGCAGGGTGTAGAAAACATATTTTTCATCCTCTTGGTACAGCTCTGGCATTGTCTAATTTATGATAGCTGGAGATAAATTCAGAACATTTAAGCCTTTTTATATAGGTGTTAGCTTACAATCTGGTTACTACTTTTCACTCACAATGAACATTATTTTGATTTATTTTTATTTCTCCTCAGCTTTTGCATAATGCTAATGTGTGTATTTACTTGCAGATACCATCTTGAAACTGACAGAATCATCTTTAAGAAACTTTTTAATAAATATTTTCATTACTATTTTCCTTTTTAAATCTTTATAATCATTAATCGTGTTAAATATCAGAATTAAATGCTGCCATGGATTTGGCAATGTATTTGTAGTGCTGTATTATTTTTAAACTTAATGTTTATATTGTATATTTGAGTACATTTTATAAACCTACATATGTACTTTTGAAACAAAGTTTAGGATTTGCTGATGAAATATATCCATGACCTGGAAATCTATAATGTATCTTCTTCAGTTTTGTGATAGAGTCTGCAAGACTATGTATATAAACATATTTTTTCAGTAGATTTCATTGATATGTCTATCACAATCTCATGTCATAATGAGTGAACAAGGTTTCCTCCTCTATTTGTAGAATGCCCAAGAAAAGCAAAAGTTTTGCTGTAAAATCAAAAGTTTGATCTTTTTGCATTTAAACAGAAGTGCAGCACCTGGTTCTACACTTTACTAAACTCATATCAAAACCAAACAAACAAAACCACAAAAAGCTAGAAAAGGAGTTATAGCAAAGCTTTGTTCAAGAACAGAAAAAAAATGGCTTTTGTAATTTATCTTTTATTTCCACAAAAAGAAATATTTTATTGTTCTCTAAATTTTGATATTTCCACATTTAGGTATTCTGGAATTTTACATGGCAAAAATCTTTTTTCAAGAGTGTAAGAACAAAAACAGACCTTTAATTATCTGAATTTCCAGCTAAAGAAAAGTATTATTTTATATTGAGTTCTAGGAAATATCAGAGTTATTTAAAGAAAAGCATTTCAGTGATTTCTCTTCCTATATTTTTATGAAGCTCTATCAGGAATAAAATAAAAAGGTATAAGATGTCATATTTTGTAACTGCAATGCTGTAGTATCTTACAGGAATATTTATGATCATTCTAAAGGAATATGGGTCCAAAAATGTCACAAAATACAATTCAGAAAATTAATTGTCTATTTCTTGTGTTGCATTTATTCAGCTTTTACAGCTTTGCCTGAGAGAATGCTTTTATTTACTTTTAAAATCTGATCGTTTTGTTTACACTAAATATATTGACTATGATCTGTCTCAGCCCTTGATGGTGCTAAATATTTAATGCTCTTCCTTGGAGCAATTATTACTTTCTCATTAATCAATGTTTTTAAATATCTGTCTTCATTATAGCACTTAAGAACTTTACAGCATGAGCTGCTTTTTCTCTGACTGTCTTACAAATCTGAGTCTCAATTAACTCATGCTGACAACATGCTCTGTTCGCTTCAACTTCTGTAGAAATTGGAAATACTCAGAAGCTCAGAAAAGATATCTAGAAAACTGTAAAAATCGAGCGCAACTTCCTACTGCTCATGAGATGCTCATGTATAAATCACTCAGTACACCCTCTTCGTAAGTATTAATTTTATTTGGCTCTCTCTTCTGGTGATAAAAGATGGGACACAAAAACTAATGGAAATAAGATGTGACAAATAGGGAAATTTGCTTCTCCAGGAGTTCTGCATGGTAGCATACGTGTGCATTAACATGCATTAATATGGTGCAACCCTAGTTTTCCAGTCTGATTCCTATCATGATTTCATTTAGATTTAAGAGCTAAATTGATCTAAAAATAGAAATTGCAAATACTTCTTACTCTGAAAATGAATGACTTCCCCTTTTTATTTCTTCCTAATTTAAATATACATAGACACTTTTTAAGGACTCCAGCATTTCCTGCAGTTTCCTGAAAGACACACACTAAAAATATTTCAGGGGCAAGTAGAAAGAGTTTTATTACCACATAAAAACATTAATTTCTCTGCACCTCTTTGCATTTTTTTCTGAAATCATATCATGTCTCTTCTGATTCCCTTTCTGAACACATTTTTATTCATTCAGGGTTTTTTTTTCCCTCACTCAGAACTGTGCATCTTGAAACTTCAACAGCTTTGCAGTTGAGGAAGTAATAATTATTTCCATTTAACACATAGAAAACAAAAATAAGAAAATGTGCTTACCTGAAGCCACGAGGAAGTGGTTCCAGGACGTGAAAAGACATCTCTTACTTTGAAGTCTAACCTTCTAACTAAAAGATGATTTCTCAAATGGTTCATGATTTAGAGTTAAGGGAATACATTCAAAGCCCAATAGATGATTCCAGTATCTAAATGAGCTCTAAATGTGTCTATATTTTATCTTGGCAAGGGTGCATACCATCAAACACCACCATCCATACAGGCTGTTTACAAGTAAGTTCTCCTCAGGTTTCCCATTTCCTTTGGTAGATCCCCCACTCAAAGACTGGATCTACATCAGGATGCTCATTGCTGCTCAGGCAGATATTCACCTCATAGTATCATGAATGCTTCAAAGACTCACAGATTCAAATTTTTGAGTGCTTTTATTTATTCCTGATCAGCATGTGCAGAGTAGTTAGAGTTCTGATGGACATAGTTCATGTACTTTCTTCAGCTCGCTCTTTCTGCTAAGTCCAGCTGTTAGACTAAGTCAAAACACGTTTCAAAAAGGCATCCCCTCCTAATTTAAATGAGCATCATTATTTTCAGACCTGGTTTTTAGAAATGTATTAGATTGTTGGCCTATATTTACTGTGCCTTTACCATCAGAAAACTCTTCATATGGTTATTTACAACAAATTTTCAGGCTGGTCACTTTATTTGAAAGTTAAAGCTATTAAGTTTATAACTTCAAAATAAAATTTTAAAAATTTAAATTATTCTTTAATTCATATTTAGCCCTTTTTTCCCAAATTTACCCATCAATTTTGCGCCCCAACACTGGCATAATATGTTGTTATTGGTTTCAGAAATTCTGTGTGTATAACATTATTCTTCTACGTTTATTGACTACTCTTTTTATTATTCCTGTTTAGTCTTTAGATCAAAAGACAAATGTTGTTATAACAAAAATAATAAAATTATATTGTTTATTATATGTTTTTGAAGGGTTAAAATTAGAGGGTTACCTATGTTTGAAGAGACTCCTACAAACAGCATAAATTACTATGCTTTTGCAGCAGTATAATGCAACACGTTTCTCTACAATATTCTAGGAAACTATCTGCATTTAAGTATTTGTCACTCTGAATTACTCCATATTACATAGGGTTTTCTAAGAATGATATAACATAAATGACCATAATTTGCTCTATCAGTTTGAAATAGACTAAATCACACCTATAGCCAAACATCGTTTAGACATTTATTCTCAAATTTGCGTTCAAATATGATTATTAAGTAGAGTCAATATCTCCAAATGGGCAATCCATACAACAGGATCTGCAGTCTAGCTGAGAAGCTGACAGTGAGCTCTTAAATGCATTACTGCAATGTGTTGACTTGTCTTTGCTGTAGTTGCAGTTTTGCAGCCACACTCAACGTAAATTGACGAGTTTCATATAAGATATTATAAAAATACCCATTCTGATGTCTGGACTGCTGGCCAAGCGATTCCTTCCAGTTCAGAATCACTCATGTAATGTTCTTTCTCTTATGAATTTCTATTTTTATGAGTTTTTGAAGGAAACTTGCCTGGAAAACGCAATATGGAGCTGCTCAAACAAGTCTGATAACAATGGGTGTTTTGATTTGATCAGAGGTATTCATGCTGATACAAAAGAAGTTGGCATGGTCTCCTCAGCACAATGCCCCATCAGCTTTTGTTGTGTAGGCAGAAAAACTATGGGGAAAAGAAAACTGAGTTTTCAAGACATTAGCTGCTTCTTTCGCTCAGCAGACAAAAAAAGCTTGGAACAAAAGCACCCATGTATAGAATACCCACTTGCCTAACAACCAAAACACAAATAAAAATATAATAGTAAGGTTTAATCAACAGTTTGTATCCTCCTTATAAATGCATATGATTGCTATGTGATTATCTTCACATACAGACAGCTTGGAATTATAATTAAGGTTGAGAAATGAAAATAATATAGCAGAATAAAATCCTCCAAACCTGCAGGCAAACTACTTGCCAGTTTTAAGTATCCCCAATGAAAGAATAGTATACAATACAAAATGATAAAGAGAGGACATGAGAAACACCCTGAAAAGTAGTATTTCATTCTGCTAGGCACTGACTGCAGACATAACCCCTAATCAAACACTTTGGAGGAGTGCCAGCGACAGAGTGAGAGAAAGCAGAAAATTCCTTCACAGAAGACTGTATAGCTGAAATCACCACTAAATGAATTCTGAGAGTACTAAGGGAAAGCTTAGTACTTAGCTTCATGTTACAAACCTCCCTCATTCTTGGTCCAGTTCAAAGATAAAGTTTAAAGGTAGTTCATGTCACAGAGATACAGCTTAGTGGTTGATACCAAGGCTAGCTGACCCATTGGTAGAGTTTGACGGTGGCCAGAGTGGAGGCACATGGAAGCTTAAGAACAGGGCAAGCACAGAAGAAGCCATTTTGTCCAAACATCCTTTCAGTATCCAGCTAAGGTGCCTTTGTCTACTCCTTTTTGACCCTGGGTTAACACCTAACAAGTGAAATACCTAGGTGTTATCTGTTGCTCTTCAGGGCAGTAAGGGCAATGGCTTTCTGCCACACTGAGAACAGATTTTATCCCTAACATAGAATTTTGAAGGCATAAAAGGAGAAACAATGGTTCAAATAGTAATAAAAATGAAGAGTACTCAAGAGGCCATTCAGAGCCAAGCAGGACAACAAAGCTGTCAGAAACAGGTGTGGATCAGAGAACTAGTAACACAGCTGGATAAAGCCCAGCAGCTCCTGTGAAAAGAAATGCTCTCACTAAGGCAAGGCATTGAAGGAATTCAGCTCACAACATGCCCATTGTGACCTGAGTGAACCATGGGCTGGAGGAGAAGAAAAGCGCGTTCTTTCCAATACTCACCCGAGAAGGATCACCATATCAGCTTCTGCTCCATCAGAGTCTTTGAAGAATCCTGACTAATACTGAAAGCTTTGCCCATTCCCAAACTGTGATACAATATTATACAATAGTGTTCTAATGTTCTTCTAATTTCAAATGCAATGTTTGGTTTGTCAGTAAGATTAATTTTAAAAATAATAAATGAAAAATGGTCAGATGTATGGGAGGGAGAATGATATGGTCATTATCATGAGGGGTTGGCAAGAAAGTGAAACACATTTTTTATTTATTTATTTCATAGACAGTAAGAAAGCCTGGCACTATTCACTTGAATCTGTGATGATTTCAAAGGCAGAACTCATATCTCTAGACTCTGAAATTCCTGATTTTTTAGAAATTATTATCTCCAGAATAGCTTCTGAATTCAGTATTGTTCTTTAAAGGATAAGGAAGTAAAATAATCAGGACCCGATTAGAAGGCCAAATAGCAGACTTTGCAAAGTTTCCCTCTTGTTTTAATGAGCTTCAGACAACTCCTTTCTTGTATAAGCGCTTTACTAACCAAATATTTTTAAATATTTTAAAAATTATTACATACCTATAGCATTTCTAAAATGAAAGCACACCAAGGAAAAACAGAGTGAAAGTTAGGTGGAAAGAAGTACACAGCCACATGGAAAACAAAATTTATTTCTAGAAACCTGAAATATCTTCCAAATTTTGTTCATTTACTCTCTTACTCTCAGCTCAGCAAGGAAATGGAACTAGACAATAATGTCTTCATTCTCAATATTTCTCAGAATGACAATACAAAACCACAAAGAGAGTGAGTTCATTGAAAGTAGAATTGTCAACTTCAGGAAAACAATCAATCAAATCAATCATGTGTGAATCTGAGCTTCCAGGGATCTTGAGAGATTAGATCTGATAATTATATCTCAGGCCATCCCTTTTATGGCTTGCAAATGTTATTTTAAAATACTGGGATATTTCTTCACCATAGCAGTGTTAGACAACAGCAATCCCTCTTTTCAAGTATGTGAAAGAAAAAAAAAAAGTGAAATTACTGGTTTTGTATAGATTAAAAACTATAGATTTGCACAAACTGAGACATAAACTAAACACCAGCACATTCCCCAAGGCAGAATGCAGCAGAGTTTTCTGGCATATTTCTCTGCCTTAAACAACTGCAATGCTTAACATTTAGGAAAGCTAGACCTAGTCAATATTTATTACACATTTCAGATTTAAAACACATAAAAAATACAGCTTTAATTTACCAGTGCCAAGAAAACAAACAAACTCTGTTTCTACCATCATAATAAATGCAGCAAACATTTGAACTGAACTTACCACCCCCACCATCTACAAAAAAGATAGATTTAAAGTAAAAGGACCAATAAATACATATTTTCCCACCACCACCACCTTTAAGGTAGACCCAAAATGAATTTTTTATAGTTATTTTTCTTCTGAAAAACAAAAGAATTTGTTATTTTTGTTGCCTAAGATCCAGTCTCATAATCTCAGTTTATTGGATACATGGAAAAAAGGAATTTACAAGCAGAACAAAATTCTTTGCTGCAAAACTGCCTCATAATAGTGGAAAATACGGTGTTACAAGAGTTCCTTTTCCTTACTTTTCACATTTTCAACTACAGCTGATCTCATGGCTCCTTTGCTGTCAAATAAATTGCAGGAAAACCTTACAAGCATGGTAATGAATGTTAAGGTGAGCATTGGGTTATCCTGAGTGATACTTGCCAGTTCTGCAGCAGCAGCCTATGGATGTCTGGATGAAAACAGGTTAGGAGTCAGAAAGCCAAGATTTACTCCTTTCACTGAATTCCCTGAAATGAAAGCAGAGATGAAAACTCAGATGTCCTCATTCTTTCACAGAATTTTCATTGTAATTCTGACCTATGTCTGATCATACAGAAAACAGTAAAAGAAAATAAACCATTTTGGAACTTGTATTAGTAACTCTAGTTTATTTAAAATTTCATGTTCTCTTTAGGAAACTATTAATTACAGTTTTGGCCAAGAAAATCTAGAAAGTTTGCAGGCAAAAATACTTTCAAACGTTCCATTTCCATCTGTTTCCAGTAGGCAAACCAGTCAAGGCAAAATAGAAACATAGCAGAATATTCATTAAGATTTCTACTTTAAACATTTTTTTTTATTTAATAATAAATTTTTATTTAATTTTATATATTTTAATATAGTATATTTTTGAAATATTATGTAGGAAAAGTGTCTTAAATTATTCAATTTGCTTTTTGCTGCCCAAGTTGCTATGTTATTTCCTAGGTGTTTTTCTAGAAGTTTGCTATTCGTAACTACTTCTTGCTTAGATTGCCCTTCAAGAAAAACTTCAAGTGGCATGTAATTATAATATAGTATAAAAACACCTACATAGTCATATGTTTAAAGAAACACATCCAAAATAAAAAAGCAGACATATGGAAAGATAATATTGTCTGAAGTTTCTGTGTTCTAGTGTGTCACTGTATACGTTAGAAATTATTACAATCAATGTATGGAAAAACTAAATTTGACCTCTAAGCAGGTGTTTGGATTTTTGTGCTCAGAGATAAATAGTTCAATTATAAGGGGCATTGCTTTTGATAAACATTACAAAAATAATAGGCTGTTCTAAGCATTACATCTAAAAGTTCCCAAGCATGTCTGAGGATGAGCTGGGCTATTTGGATCATTTTAAAAAAGTGAAGCCACAGGAAAAAAAAAATATTAATTATGTATCAAAAATATTGGATATTTCTTCAGTTTTGTGCATTTTCACTGAGAATGTCCATTAAAAAGATCAACAATTAGGTATGTCATTGCATACTGGACAAGGATGTCAAAGATAGCAGGATCAGTTGTAGTGTCCTCTATTGTGCTGCAAAGTAGAAAACATCTATTTTGAAGCATTGGAAGTGGGATCTTTTCCTCTTAAAGATGAAATGTGAAAAAATAAAATGTTCTGATACCTATTAAAGATACATGGAAAGAAGTTTTGGCAGGTGCTGTTAATATGTGCTTCTTCCCCTTAGTCTGAAAGTTAATCAGAACACTTTAAAAACACATAACCGTTTTTTGAAAACTCATATTTCTTGTTTTATCCTCAATAAGCATGTAGGTCTTCACATATGGCTGATTTATGGTGACAGTTTCACAGAAGGAATTGTCACTTGCTTCTGTTTAAATTGGGGTCTGGGAGGCTGTGTGTAACAGCATTCCTGATAATTGGTTCTATTATGAAGCACTGTCATGGCAAATTTTCTGAACACAAACCAGACTGCATAACACTACCTCCCAGAAAGAAAAAAAAAAAACCCACAACATTATCCTGCTTCAGCAACACAAATTTATATTCTAATTACATAGAGTAAATGCAATTATACCTCAAATAATGCAGGTGCCAAACCTGAAATTTGGAGTACGTATTTTAAACAATACAGAGTTTCCACAGAGTTTAAAACAAAGACATGAAATACTATGGTTTCAATTCTTCTCTAGGAGAAAGAAGAAAAGAATTCTTCTGTCTTTTCAAAGTGTACTAGACTGCTATATTTTTCTTTTTTAACTCACTCTCTAGCAGACCTTTGCTACTTCATTAAAACATTTTTCAACATGTCATATATATCTGTGGTGTAGCAAACTCTAGTTTATTCATGCTGAGTGGCTAACCTTTCTCAAAGCAATTTAACAACATTTCTCCCTTCTTCCTTTAATAAAATCTCATCTGAATGGCTCTGAAGCAGAACTGGGCAAGAATTGACCTAAACATAAACCTTTTAAAGATTAGAAAAGGAAAACTTGGGGATTTATTTATTTGTCTTGGTTCTGGTACATCAGCTTTGCTTTGATTCTAATTTTAATGCTTTATTCTGTCATCCAGGTCCAGCTAGCACTAAAAAAAAACTTTCCTTGTAAAATTGCTCTCATACTATATCAAGTGAGAATGAAACCAAGTTTCCCAAAGGCTATCACATAACATGATCTTAGAATATAATCATCTTAATTTATAATTGACCTCACACATACTGAGATTCTCCTCCAAACCATCAACTAAAATATCAATACCTTTATTTAGGAGACAAAAATTCTTTTGAATTTGAATTCTTTTGAATGATGGTTTGGATGGTATGAAAAATCAGTTAAAAAAATTCTGAATGAAATTAAGTAAAAAGTGATTCAAACATCAGTTACAAAAAGTGACATTTCCATTTGCATAATTTATTTGGACAAATTACGTATTTCTTTCCCAACATTTAATTACTACATTTCCTTATTGTAGACAACATCTCATCATATTTGGTCAAAATTGTCAAGGTCCCAGGAGAATCCTTACAAAATTACATGCCAAATTTCCTTGATTATATATTAGTAATCCTTCATATAAATAATGGAAAGTCCTCAGACTGGTCTTTTAAGAGTAGTCTGTAGCCATAAATATGTATACAGAATTACTATAACGTTTTTCATTGTAAAATTCCAATTTTTCACTTTTATCTTGGAGTTGAAACTGTGCTGATTTAAACTGTAGATCAGTGAATAATAAAAAGGAGCTCACAGGAGTACCTGGGCAAAGTCCTGGCTGGGCAGCAGTACAATCTTTTCCCCTCTGGGATTCCCAACTATGCTTCATACCAACCAGCTCTAGAGCGAGTTTAACGATAGAGGTACCTCATTTTCTCAGCTGAAAGAAGAGATTTTCTGCCTGGCAGCCAGGATATACATTGGATTAAAACAGAGCATGACGGAGGCTCATTTGACCACTGCATCACCCACAGTGAAGAAGAAAATTAAATGCTAAGCAAAAATATAAAGAAAAAAAAATCAGAAAACTTAAGCTTTGAAATGTGAAGGCAGTTCAGATAACACACAATTTAAACCAAATGAAACAGACATAATGTATAACTTAGTATAGGAATAAAGAACTACACCATCTACTCCATGAAAGTAGTGCTGCAATCAAAGATAGCATATACATATTTTCAAAACCACTTTCTTTGTAAAAGAAGTGCTATTAAGTGATAATTTTTATTTTACTCTGTCATTTGATTAAAATCAATTATGTTTGCAAATTTTTATTTCTTAGAGATTCTTTTCATGACTAGGAGTACAGTACACAAAGCCCTTGAATACAGTTTAAACCAGTACTTAATTCATTTTTTGCAGTAGAGAAAGATCCCAAATCAGTTCAGGTGAAATAATTTTAACTTCCCCTAACTGGAGAATTCTATCTCTTTGCTATACAGTCTGGTTTTAATCCCATCCACTATTCCCTAGACACCACATTTTTACTTATATCACAGTATTGTCAAGCACAAGTGTAACAGGCTGGCTAGGCTCCTTCCCCATGCTTTCCAGGTGGATTAAAATCTCTAACTAGCCCCTCTGGTTTATTCCTTAACCATTGCCAGTTTCAAAAGAGTATATAGCCTTTAGGCAGGCTAAATCCTCTGCATTTCTTACATTGTCTTTCCCACTCATCAACAGTGTCTCTCCCTTGACCTAGAGATTTAACTACTCTTTCCACTTTAGAGTTCCAAACACTTCCCTCAAAGGATCCCTCACAAAAACACACACCCCTCAAGCCCACTCAGAGGCCTAAATTAATTATGCTAATCAGACTACCCTGGCTAACCCAATTAAGTTTAATTAGCTGATGCCTTTCTTCCTAAACCACCTTGCCTTGGGGACATATTACCTCTGCTTTTAAGCTAGCTGCAGAAGACAATCTCCTCTTGCAAACTTGCCCCCCAGCAACAGACATTCAGCAGGGAGAAACTCATGGCAATAAGCCCCTCAAAAGCCTTAGTGAAGCTTCTTGTTCCTTGAATACCTAAAACAGGACCATATTCACATTGGAATTTGGGCTGTGTACAAAAGGAGCTTATTTAGAAAGTGTAGGTTCCATATGAATCCAATACTGCCATTAACAATCATCTTTTCTTGGATTTTTGGTGTCATTGCAGAGACATGATAGCTCCCTGGTCACAGTCAGGAACACCTCTGTCTTTAGATAGCAGTGCCACTGGTACTCTACTACCCACCTGATCCTGAAGCTTTCATTATTTCACCTATGTCTCCCTTCCATGTCACTGCAGGAAACCTCATCTGCTTATTTTACTAAACCTGCAGGCAGTGATGCAGAAAATCCACTCTGTGGCAGATTCTGGTTAAGTTCTGTCCTACATGAAGTGAAACTACATTCCCACCCTGCTTTGTGAGCTGAACAAAAAACTTTTGACCTTCTGGTTCATCAAAAATCTAATTCTTTCCAAAATTTCCCTCAGAGAAGTGTCTAAATTAAAAAAAAAAAAAAAAAAAAAAAAAAAAAAAAAGTGAAAAATTTCTACCAGTTGTAATTCCAAACCAGTGTTGCCTCAGAAATACTGAAAAATTGCATTTTCTGAAAAATAGAGGCTTCTGGAATTCTTCAGATAGCCAACAAAACTTACCATTCCTTTCTTACTATCTGTAAACTGTTCTTGAGATTATTTCTAGTGATAAACTAGTCAAACATTTATTTCAAATTGCAGGAAATTTAAAAGGAAACTAGTAGACATCTTTCTTGAAGTGCTTTTATTCTTATAACTATGGAATTGTAAAGTCAAAGGAGGAAGAGAAACAAAATGGTGGTATATGATAATCAAACTTTTTCATCTAAATAGAAATCAGTAAAGAAGAGGGAATCAAAATTGCAAAATATGTTCAAATTTTGAAGCCTTTTTTTCTTTTAATTTTAAAAGTTGATATTATTTTATGCTGGTTATCAAACTTTTTCTATTATAAATAAAGTTCAATTGATTCAATAGAAACTTTCAGTATAGCTTAAAGCTTTTTGCCCAACTAAGTGAACTGTTCCCATTTTTACTCAAAAAATATGGAAAAATGCATTACTTTGACAATGATAATAAAACCTTAACATTGTGTTTATTCAGTTTATCTTCAAGTTTTAAAATAATTATTGTACTGAACAAAGTCTTCTTTCCAAGTGCTAAATGAACTGTTATTTTGAATAAATAGACTGTAGTTAAAATAAATACTGAAAGAGCCAATATCATCTGATAAATTTGGACCTAGGAAGATTTCATAAATCATATAGAAAATTGGGAACATCATTATCAAATATTTTAGCCCATTCAAAACTCTGTATTCTAAAAAAAAATTTGATAACCAGAAGGGATTCCATTAATTATTCTAAGGAATATCATGCTCTGCAAAGAGTAATAACACAACTTACCTTCCTACTAAGACTTGACTTTGCCTCACAATTAGTGTGTTTAGCTTTCCACTGCACAATCAATGTAATGACAGACATATATGGACTTAGTCTAAATATTTCTAAATTTCAATGAATTTCAGGTTTTTATTTGTGCTTTTGTTGATGTGTTTTTTTAAGGGTGTTTTTTGGGGGGCTTTGTAATATGCAAATGCAAAAAGAATAATTATTTTAGAAAACATTTCTACTGATTTCAGTAAGACTTTCCACTAAGTGAGTATTGCAAGATTACCTCCTTGATTGTACATTCCAACAACATGAATATGCTTTGCAAGTATGGCCTCTATATAAGCACAATTCTTAACAGGCTTAAAATCCAGAATAATTTGTAGCAATTCTGTACTTTGCAGAATGCAAACTATTCCTATTTCTCCAATTAAATACATTAGCAGTATGCTCTTAAACAGAAATAGGATTCTCTGACTGAAATAAGAAAGACCCTTATCAAGTTAAATGTTACATTTCCAATTATAACACTTGGGAAACAGTGATAGGGAAAAAATGCCGGCTGTTGCATACCAGAAGAAACAAGTCAAAACTTACTTTCTTGGAGGTCTTCTTTTTTCCCTTATCTCAGCTCTACACCGTGGCACCTTCTGACCTATAGTGTTGAACATGTTCAGGCTATTCAGCTGTTAGAATAAACTCCAGCAGCAAGTATGAAATGAATTTCCTATTGAAAATATGTTGATAAAATGTTGGCAGGTAGAAGTAGTGGCACATGATGGGGAGAAAATTACTTTGAAAATACCCAATCTAATGTTCATATTTGGAATTAAACAAGTAGCTGCCTGAAGTTTCTCATGTATTCAGGAAAGTGCATATCTTGCAAATTGTAGTAGGATATGGATTCCTCAAGCCAAACAAGTCCTGTGGTGCATATGAAGTACAGATAGCACGTTTCCAAAACTGTTCATTTGGAATACAACCATTATTATAACCAAATTCTGCTGTGAATTAGATTCCTTAGCTCCACAGAGGTCAGGTCTGTAGCTTGCATTTAGTTCTTAAAAATTAGCGTAGCACTGAAAAATTAAAGATTGAAATACTGACATAACAGAAAAAATAAATTCACAAAACATACAGGCTCATACTCAATGATTTGTAGCTTCTTTAAGATTTAGACTGCTTAGCTCAGTACTGTATCTACTTGAGAAAAGCAACCAAATGTATGATTCCAGTACAGAGAATTTGCATGCCCTACACTCATGTATTAAAACATGTTAAAGTGATAGGAGAGTTTTCTATGGCATGTGTATATTTATTGTTCCAAGGAATGAATCTCTAAAAATTCTTCCTGAAATTGGCATTAATGTGAGTCTCTCTCAGAGCTTTAGACAAGTATCCTAAAGACACTAATATAGCTTTCTAGATAATCTCCAAATCCTCTCCTTCTAAAGGTTTTATGTGTGCTCCAAACTGAAAGGACACTGTGAATCATGCAATAAATCAAGGAATTATTACAGTATGATAAGGACTCAAAAAGAGCAGATGGTACATATTTCTCTTGAAGGCAGAGGACATTAATGGAGAGGAATAAAACAAAACAAAAGAATAAAGTTCAGAAGAGACATTCATTTTCAAGTCTTACTCTTCACCTCATAGCTCATCTTGATCCCTCATGGATGCTTCTGTTTTCTGTGATCTCATGTCACAGTCAAACAATAGTGAGTTAGAGAATGCAATTTAGAAGGATGGCATGCTATAGCAACAAATGATGTGTCAGGAGAGCTGCAAATGAAAAGTATTGGTCTCTCTTCACTCACTGTTGACTTCTGAAGATTTGTAGGAAGAAAAAGTAGCCCTCAAGACCTTGAAAGATCTGCAGGCATATCTTTGGAGAGAGAAAAAAAACCTTCTCTCCCAGTGACAAACTTCCCCAAACTGGATTTCTTTTCTGACGTCTTAACTTTGCAAGCAAGGGTCTGGAATAAATTGTCAAGCTCACTGAAGACAAAAACCTGCTGTGATGCTCCAGTTTCAAAATTTGATATGCTACTGTGTTCATCTGCCTACAGTTATCACTGCTAGTCTGTAGTGGGATTTTCAGCATTAGTCTTTACCTGCTCTGGTCTCTAATCATCCGCTAGAGAGGAAGAATAGTAATTAATCTTGGTGAATATTTCTATTTCTCTGCTCTCACAACTCAGTAAGTTATTTATCTATCTCTAGAACTTTTAAAAGGTAATCCTGCCTCGATTTTAGAATCTTAATGTCAAGAATTAATATTTTGTGGTGGTTTTAATAACAGGGAATATGGTTGGTTATCTCGAGTATTTGGATGTTAGATAAAGCACAAACTAAAAAATTATATCTCAAAATACATTAAAATTGCTGGGAAAACTGCTCTACCTTGTGAATTGAGAAACAGAGCTCTCCACTCCCTGTTTTTTAATGATATTCCACTGAAAAATGAGTCATAGTGTCATTTTTCTTTTTTTTCACTTTGAGCACTAATTGTGCGTGAAGCCTTTAATTCCATGCACACACTTTATTTAAATAATTCTAACAAAGAGTACCACCCTCTTTCTTCAACATACAGTTCTTAAGACCCCACTGCAAATGGTATCCACAGTTCCACTCATTCAGGGTATTTTTTAAATAAATTATTGAAACACCTTTTATTCTCATAATTTATACAAATTTAAAGCCAAGTATATTTGAGGATTAGTTGGTTTAATAATTATGACAGTTTTATAAAGACAACAAGACAAAGCTGTCGAGCTTTATGTGTGGAATTATATGACTATTTTATGTTGTGTTTGCACTGGCAAGTAATTCAGTGTGATAGGAACAGATTAGGAGAGCAAAAAAATGGCACGGGTGCCCTTAAATCTACATTATACAGTTCACTGCTGCACCTGCTTGCCCTTTTCCAATCAGAGGCTCTAACTCTGAGATAGGCTTAGCCTGGGAACACATTGTCCGAGAGCTGGGGAGCTTGCCTAAGGTTTTCAGGTTGCTATGCCACAGATCATGATCAGATAAAATTCTGAGAGCCTTAGCTATATCCAAGAAAACACTACCACTAAGGACATTCCTAACATACTTCCCACAGAAACAACCCTTTCAAGAGGAAATTCACCCCAGTGTGAAACACCTGCCACAGAGATACAGGCTGGAATCTACATCACACTGTGTATGAACTATGGAAGTTCAGTCAACTAGCCCAGCTATCTAATATCCTGAACATCAAATTTAGGAAGCATACAACCAAATAGCTCCTCCTTTATCACTGCATCGTTTTTGTTTTAATTAGTGTTAAACCAGTTGCAAAATAATAGTGGCAATGTTCATACTAACTGGTAAACAATGCTTATTTTAAAAATATTGTTTTTACAGGAAAAATTTAATATGGAATGATAAATCACAAATGAAAAGAAGGAGAGGGAAGGATATTAAATCAAAGGGAAAGAGGAAAACAGAACACTGTGTGAAAGTGAAAAAGAAACTGTATTAACCCAAAATGTTTTGTTTAAACTCACATGCAACCTATTTTCATAAATTTTTACAAATTTTTATCTTTTCCATTTTTCATTATATTTTCATTATATGTTTCCTTTTTCTTTTAAATTTTTGTTGCATACAATTATTTGTTTTACTTGACTAAATTTTCAGACAATTTAATCCCTGTAAAACCTAATTTTATTATGTATTGGAAAATTTTGTCCCACTTCTTTCAAAACACCAATTGTAAATTGTATATACACATACAGACAGAATTTTTCTTGTAATTATAGAGACAATTTTATCTTCAATCTTTTATACTCTAAGTAGTGTTGAAGGGGTGTTCATGCTCAGTCTAATGTTAAAAAGAATGTACTTTGGTGAAAAAAGGTACTCTGTCCACGTGTAAGACCTGTTATTTTCAATAATAATGTGATAGAAGTACTTGTTACAGACTAGAAATAACTTACTCCAAGTTTGCCATGGTAGAGTTCAAGCTGAGTGTTCACTGACAACAAAGAAAGCAAATACAGCTGGCTCATTTCCAGTAGATGGCATTCATCAAAATAGTATATTTCCAAGACTCAGTATTGTTTCTGCTCAATCTGCAAGTTCAAGGTAGCATCTTAACACAAAACAGAGCCAAACAAATACCTCCCTTAGCTGGCAGCACTGCTCATTTCCCACCTCTGCAATAAATCTAATCTATTTTAGGAACATTTCTTCAACTTTCACATCATACTTAGGTTTCAGATGTCATCCACAGGTTAGTGGAAATGTGCAAAGCTAGCTGAACTTGAGTGCAAGAGCTTTTCTAAAGAAACATGGTTTTGTCAACCAGACAAATATTGTCTCTCACTTATTTTTCCAGATTCTAGCACAGTGTTTTGGTATTAAGTATGGGTCAGATATTTGAGTGTAAATCAGAAGATGCATTCCAAGTCCTACCTGGTTTTATTCCCAGCTAAGGGAGTGATTTACATTGTCTTGGGACTTTTACAGTCTGTGTATTTTATTGTTCCCTTTTTAAGAAATAGTCAAAGTAACACTTCTTATATTTTTAATACTGTAATGAAATAATAAGATGTAAAATTCTAGTGAATTAGACAGGCAGAAATCATCTGAAAGGTTTTGGAATAACTAGAAAATTCTGCAAGCATAAAATTTTTTCAAGGAAAATGGGGATTTTCAAAACTATGGAAATTCTAATGTTTTAAACAACAGCTAGAAAAACTGAGCTACCCAAGACATTTAACTGCTTGAAAAGCGATGACTTGTGCCCTCATCCATAGTACAGCACTCCAGTTGGCTTCATATTGCAGGGCTGGATCAGCTTAAGCAGAACTACTCAAGGACTCATAGTTGCATTTTCATCTTCAGTCCACTGAAAATGCTGGAATACATGCACAAGTGGTGGGCATGACAATGAAGGAATATTTTGGTGTCACCATCATATTTTTTGGAAAATTCCCTTTGCCAGGATTTCTCTCCTGGAAAGCTGAGAATCCTCAGAGAAAAAGGAAAACAATATTATCTCATTTGCTTCTCCTTTGTTTTGCTGCTTTGGAATGTGGTAGGTGATTGTTTCATTGGTCTCATGTGAATTGTTTTGATTTATTGGCTGATCACAACCAAGCTGTGTTGAGGCTCTGGAAAGAGTCATGAGTTTTTCATTAGTATCTTTTAGCCTTCTGTCTGTATCCTTGCTGTATTCTTTAGTATAGTTTAGTATGGTTTTGTGTAGCATTCTTTAGCATAATATAATAAATGTAATATCATATCATATTGTATCATAAAATAATAAATTAGCCTTCTAAGATCATGGAGTCAGATTCATCATTTCCTCGCATTCATTGGGGGTCCCAGAAAATACAAGATTTTGGGAAAATCTTTGCATACTTTTGAAAAAAATGTCTCATAAATTTTTAAATCACTTACAAGCTCAATAATCTTTTTACAAGGCTCATCTAATGCAGCATATTCTGATTTGGAGATGTAGTCCATGTGATGTGGACAATTGCCACTACTGACTACTGTCTACAAGCTGCCAGTGGCTACAGCCATGCCTATCTCAGAAACAAGACACTCACCTCAACTGGTGGCATGTTTTGTATGAGGCACAGTCTAGCACTAATGTAGCTGCTATGGTTTGTAACCTGACTTGTTACTGGTGTTCTTTCACACAGAACAGGCATGTTTGGTGCAGATATTGATTCAGATCAGAAAAATTATGTGTCTCTCATCTCCAATCTGCTATATGAAAATATTCATGTAAATTCATCTTGTAAAATTATTTCCTCTCATTACTATTTGTATCTTTACAATTAATTTTTATTTCTTGAACTTTAATGGTGAAGATCCTAGAAGATATTCCACAAGGAATTTTTACAGAGATTTTCATTATTTCCTTTTGATCCACAGAAATATTAATATTGATGTATTGAAGGACCATATTTGCATTCCCTGGAGCTGTTTGTCAATGGATTTTTCTCTTTCCAACTGAAGGACAATAAGCATTTAGTAAGCATTCACATTACATCTGAAGCTGGGATTCATGGGGATCTAGGCTAAGCAGACATCTAGTTTTCCTCCAAAAGCAATGCAGTGAGAAAGGCATCTCTAAAAGCCAGTGCAACCTTCCTGTCTTAAATAACTACTTTAGTCCTTGCAGAGGCATTTCTCTATGATTATTTAAAGGAGCCCAGGTACTTAAAGTAGGCCTCTAAGTTTTAGACAGGTAATAATGGGTAAGATGAAAATGCCGAATTCTGTGACCTTTTATTTTGTGCTATTAAATCTTATTACAATTCTCTTACCCTGGTCCTCAAGGTCTCTTAACTCTCCACAATATTCAAGTGCTGCTTTGTATTTATAGTTCCTCTCACATTTATGCCATCTGCAAATTTCATTAAAACATTTTTGCTTTTTGTGCCAGGGTCATAAATGAATATATTAAATGACATCAGTTCTGAGCCAAGCTTTGAGAAATTCCACTGGTAATCTACTTTCAGCCTAACACTTTGCTTTTCAGAATAAGTATAGCATATTCTTCTAGTTTCTTTAGCCAAAGTATAAGCACAGTGTGAAAAACCTGCATTACTTTGAATCTTTCTAGGCTAGAAATATCAAAAACGTATAAACATTCAGAATTAAATGTTGGAACACATGATTACTGAAAATTAGTAAAAGGATATTTAAATGATCTATTCAAGGACTTCAGGACTGTAATTCCACTTTCTCCACATAGGCATCTAGTGCCGTGACCCTCACCTGTGCTGAATGTTGTGTCACCGTATGGACATAGAGGGTGCCATAAGACATGTCAGATGGCACAGCTGCTCAGGCAACTGATTTGGGCCCTTTGTTGATGTATTGGGTGTAGGCAGCAAGGTTTTGGTACAAGGAGGGCTGCAAGTGTGGCTTCTGACGAGGGCCTGTCCCATGCCAGACATGGCCAGGTCAGGCCCATTCCACATCCACCACAGGCCACGGCTGAGCCCATCAAGCCAAGCTAATCATGGCTCTGTGAAAACATCTTCACTAAGGTCAGAAAATGGGAGAGAAGGGAAAAAAGAAAGATAAACAAGAGGAAACACCAAATTCAAAGGAGGAGGATGTACTCTGCGGTGAAGCAAACATATGCACCTCTTTCCCAAAGGACTGAGACTCATGAAGGACCAATGCTAGAGGTCTTTGCAGGGATGACAGCCCACACAAGTCATGCTTCAGAGCAGGTGCTTCTCATAAGGCTCTGTGGCCAGCAGATGAGCCCACAATTGAGCCGATATTACAGTAAATTACAATTTAGGGCCAGTGTATTCATTACTAAATGTAAGGAAATCCTTCTCTGAGTCCCAGGACATTTGGTATATAAGATACACATGAAACAGACAAAGAAACAAGTCTGTATCATCACAACATAGAGCTGAATATTTAACATGTATAAGCCAGACAGATACCTACAACAATTGTATAGGCTCCCTAAAGTCACTCCAAAGGCCTGGGGGAAGAGCCTGTGATTTGGTTTTCATTGACTATGCAGGGAGCATAATGATTTGGCTAGACCTGATGCCTTTTTTAGGTTTTTTGACAGCTAAATTTAGCAGGTTATTGTGGACAATGACCATCAAAGTCCCATCTGAAATATATTTAAAATTTTGTATTCCTACAACACAAAGAATATGGCTAAGTGAATAGATCATTGTACTCAGTATTACTTCAGTCTCCAAGTAGTGATACATTACACCTGCTGGCTTTACATCCACAATTTAGTGAAAATGAGTTATGATTTGCATCATTAACTGTGAATACAGCTTCAAAAATAGACCTTTAATGGTCATAGTCCCCATTTTCTGCTAGAAGAGAATTCAAAGCTAGGTGGTACAAAAGAGATTATTTTTTCTTGAATACTACTACTTTACAGAATTGAATGGGGTATTTCAGGTTGTTGATCTATGTTTAGGCCAGCTGTGGTAGGAATACAAAATAGGCAAAGTGTTTCAGAGCACCTGTGTAATAAAAATACATTATGCAAAGACAGGTACTAGTCAAGAGGGATATATAAGAGAATCAAAATGAAGGTGTCTTCAGTAACCTGACAAAAGGGGTATAAGTACCTCTTTGGGATAATTCAGCACTTTCCTATTGTCATGGTTTAACCTCTGTTAGCAACAAAGTACCATGCAGACACTTGATTTCATTCCACCCTTCCACCTCTCCATGTTATAGAAAGGAATATTTTTAAAAAAGGTAAAACCCATGTTTTGGGACAAAAACAGTTAATAGATGAAATATAATAAAAATAATAATTATATTGTAGTAATGAAGAGAGACAACAAAAAGAGACTGAGAAATTAAACTCACAAAGGGCAAAAGACACAATACCACAATACAGTTGCTCACAACCCCCTGACTGATGTCCTGCCTGTCTCTAAGCAGCGATTGGTGGCACTCAGCAGTTTCTATACTGGGCATGATATTCTGTGGTATGAAATATCCCTTTAGCCAGATTGGGTCAGCTATCCTAGCCATGCTACCTCCTGTATTCTTGTGCACTTGCTCACCAGTAGAACATGAGACACAAGTCCTTGATTTAGAGCAAGTTACTCAGCGACAGTTAAAACATTGGTGTGTTATAGACATTATTCTCCTAGTAAATCCAAATCACAGAGGTACTGTGAAGAAAATTAATTCTGTTCTGGCTGCAGCCAGGACACTCATGATTAGTGAGATGCTGTCTAGAGAAAGAAAAAAAACACACATAAGGTTCAAATGTCTGAATGGGCACTTAGCTGAGGACACATAGTTGAGTTATTGGCATCTTTCTTAGGATACACATCAAGTAAGGGAGAACAAGCAAGCCCTACTTTTCACCATTGCTCACTCATTACAGCACACACCAGGAAACAGGATGTCTGGCATTTTCTGAGGGCAGCCCCAGTTTCACAGAAGAGTCATTTTGGGATCAAGTTGCTCCTTAGCACTGATCATCTCAAGCATCGCTCACTTGTTGAAGATAAGCCATGGTACAAGAAGGGATGGAAAATATCTTCATTGACCCTAAATAGTCATGAGCAATGTACAACCCATGATAGTATCACAGTTTTAAGGGTGGCAGATATTAATACATATTTCTGTACTAATTTTCTTCTGATACCACAGTATTTGCAGTCTTTTATCTATTAACTCCTACTGTAGTGGCCCAAACATCCTGAGACCCTGTCACCACCCTTCCCATCTCTCCGTTCAAGGCCTGTAGCATTCTGGAGCTATTTTACAGGAATGTTTTGGAGTAGGCAGGAGAAAAGATCCCTTTTGCCTTCCCTGCCATCTCAGTCAGCAGCTCTCCTTGTTATCTACAGCAAAATATCAAAGTTAAATAGTTGTATACGTGCAGCTCGACTAGACAGACAGCAGGCTCCATGAAGGACTGGTTGAGGGAGACAAGTGGGTTGGTACAGGATATTCATGCATGTGAATTTAGAGTGGGTGATAAAAAATCAGTCCTAGAGCTTCCAGCAGCATATTCTACTAAAATCTTCCCCATGAAATGAAATGAAATCAATCAAAACTTGCCTTTAAGTATTCAGTGAGGCCAGATCAATTGTAAAGTGAGGAAATGCATCACTGAAGAGAGACCTAGCTTAGCTATTCTACATAGTTTCCCAGAACTCCATTGCACTTTTTTGGCAAATATTTAATATCAGGAAATGTGCTGATAACATGACTTTTTTTTTCCTCTTTACAACAACACTATTCAAAATCTAAACTTTATAAGCCATTTCTAAGTCTTCATTTTCAGAGTATTTTCTCAATAACAATTGATTACCTTGGATTCTTCTAATAGCTAGCAACCCAAGGAATAGTCTTTCAAGTGTAGAAATTTCTTTAAAATTTCTAAATAAAAAAGATCTTTCTTTAAAGTGTAGAAATTCTTTAAAATGTGACAAATTTCTTTTAAAAAAAAACAAACATAACCCTCAAAACCAAAACAAACATTTCCTTTTTTCCACAGTTATTTTTCCAGTGAAGGGAAATGGAAGTTCTTGAATTCATTCTCATTCAAAATGAAAACATTATTGAAATATCAAATTTCTTCTAGAAGGGATATTCAGACTGTCAGTCAGCTCTGTCTGAAAGTACCTTTCTGAATTCATTCAACCACAGAGGCAAATCTGTGATTCTTTTCAAGGGTTCTGAAAAGTTGTATTGTATTTTCACTTTAAAATGCACATTAAAGCATTACATGTGCTTCAATGTGCATTCTCAGCAACAAAAATGCTTTTAACCCTCAATTTTAAAAGCAGCTGCAGAGATTTGTTCCCCAGAGAAGACAGTCTTAAAAAGGCCAATGGAATTTCTAGGTTCCTGAGGGACCATGCTAGGTTTGTTTGGATTGTCTCTAGGGTCTTTCATACAGTTCAGCTGAGGAAAGTGCAATTTGTTCCTGATGTTTGCTGATCATTCTTTTTTAACCAATTCAGCAAGTGCAAATAGCAAAAAAAGCAGAATAACCAGCCAACATAGGAAACATCTAAAGTGCACATACTTCCATTTTACAATTACACCTCCAAAAATTATACTGATCAGAATTTCTCCCGCATATATAAGGAAGTAAGGATTATAGGCTTTTTTCTTTCCCTCAGAGATTAAACATTCACCATTGCTTACTAGACTGCGTTAGGTTTCTCTATTCATCTCTCATGGGAAGCAGCCAGAAGGAATTGTGGGTTAGCTGAAGATGCTGGTCACCCATGTCACCAACGTACCTCAATAAATAGCAAACTTCCAATTATGTTCTGTGCAACCATGAGAGGAGATTAAAAAAATCTATAGGAAAGTACTTAAAAATCTTCCCCCCCACCCCCCGCCCCGAGGATTTGGAATGCTACATTAATTGCTTTAACACATAATCAAAGTTGGTATGAGCACTGCTTTGGTTTCCATCTGTAAAATACAAACTGCTCAGTAGGAAGTTCTTGTGATTATTTATTGGGAGTGATGGAGAGAAGCCTCAACTAAAATTATAAACCTATTTAAGGACATTGATCATACACATTACCAAACAGTCTCTGATACAATTTCTCATTTAAAGTAAATAAAATAGAAAAGAGATGATGATTAAAGTGGTTATATGAGTTACTAGCAAAGTTGGACATTCAGAGGCAGGAATAGAACATAAATTGTCAGGTCTTGGTCCAGCAACCAGATGTTTTTTGTGGAACACTCTTTTCTTTTTTTTAACATTTTCTTCACTGGTCTGAAAAAGGCTGTTTTAAAACTCTCATCAGAAAGCATTTTCACACTAAATTCTAACAGCTCTAGCATAGTTAGAGGGCAACAATAACTAGTTTAGCTTCACTTTTAGATAAGATTGGAAAGAAAGCCAGGAGACACTCTGTAATTTATTCTTATCTCTAATATGCTCTATTCACTAGCGTGTCATGGCTTTTACCTTCAGCTTCTAGCACAGCCTTTGCATATCCTAATATGAACACGCAAGTATAAATTTAACTGTATTCCCATCACAAAAAGGTGAAATATTCTTTCACTTTAAAACAGTAAAACATTAGTAAAAATATAACATTGAATGGTTTTAAAATATGTTTCCTTCCTACTGAAGGCAGAGATTTCAACTAAATCTATTTTCATGGAATGTAATAGTTAAATTTCTGAGTTGAGCAATAGCAATGCATTGGAATTATAATAATTGTAACGGGAATCAAAATTCTATAGAGCCAATTCCCAACATAACTTGAAAAATATACTCTTTTCCTACTAATAAAAATAAAAATGTAACTGTCTAAATCAAAAACACAGTGACATGTCTTACTTCAGCTTTGCAAATGCTACTGTAGTCATTCTGGAATGCACTATTTCACAATCAGTAAATAAAGGCTGCATCACAACTTTCAGTGTCCTTTCCTCTCCTCCAGTTATGCTTACATTATCCCTAACAGATTTTTGAATATAGCAACCTCCTCAAACTGCATGATTCAGTTTTATGGCACGGCCACTATGTCAGACTAATACTGAATGCACTTTTTTCATGTTCAGGCTTACCACCTTGGGCAAAAAATGAAGAAGAATGCCTAACAATGTCAAATAGGTCAGCTTCAGACACGATTTCTATCAAAAATAAAGAAAAATTACTAACTTTTCCTTTTGAAACATGTTATAAATCATTAAGGAAAACATGAAAGAGCACAGTAACTAAAGAAAGGTTCATAGGACCAGAAAAATTTTTCATTATATATTTACAATTCCATAACAAGAGATTACAAATCCACAAAACTGAATTACTAAATACAAACTAAATGTAGTAATATATAACCATTAAATTATGCTGCTGTCATCATATGAAGATAAGCGCTGCCAGTTCTCAGGGCCGTGTTGAAGCCATATTCTTGTTCTTAAATTCTGTTGTGGGAAAAGATGAATATAATGAAGTGACAATAAAAAGATGCTGTGATATTAGCAAGGGTAGGAAACAGGCTTAGGAAATACATAAAGAAATTTTGCACAAATCCAGATTTAGTTAATTTATGCTAGAAAAATATTGAACTGCTTTTCAAGGTAAAAAATATCATGTTAACAGAAAATCAAGACAGTCTGATTATTCGGAATTTACCCAGCTTATTTTATAGAGCCAAGGGAATTATAAACTTGTAAAGTATATATGTGGTTTTTTTTTCTTAAGAAGATAACAGCATATGAAATTACTGATAGAATCCAAAACGGAATTCTGAGTACCTTAAAAGTGGATGTCATCAGGTAGCACAGAACCTGTATACAGCTACAGATTGAAAAGTGCAGTAATGAGAAGGGATAGCTTGGAGATTATTACAACTTGATTATCCATGGCTGTGGACAAAGAGCACTGGAGTCACCAATTAAGCACATCCACAAGTGGAAAGGTACATAACCTGTTATCCCAGGAAGTCATCAACCCCTTGATCAAAATACCAAAATGTTACATGACTCCTTGGTGTGAAGACCGAAACTGTGATGAGGAGACATGACAGTTTTACTGCTAGTGCCACAACTTTTGAGAACAAATAACGAAAAAGAAGGGTTTTGAAGCAATTTGTATTTTTCTTACAGCTCAACAGTGTTTTAATATGTTACTAAAATATGCATAAAGGATTTCCTATTGTGACTTTGTCAGCTCAGAGGGAAGTAGGAAGAAGTCTTAACATGTGGAAGAAAACATGAGAACACTGAGTTAGATCAGTTTGGGGGATAGGAGTCCGTCATAAATTTCATTTATAAAACCACAGCGAATTCAACTGTTGTAATGATTTCATAAACACCACATTTAAAATAGTCCTACTGTCCCAAAATAAATTGTTTTCCACAATTCTTGGAATATGTAGACCACAGCATATACAGAATTAATTTTTAAAACAATATTTATGCTTCAACAGTTGGAGCAGTGTAAGGAGGCACCAACTAAAGTATGAGAGGGTGCAAAAGAAGGGGAAGAATTGTACAGAATGATCAAAGAGGATATAATGAAACCACCTGAAATCAGTTTAAGAAAGTGAAAAAAGAAAAAAAGAATCTTTAAAGACTTTATTTTCAGGGAGTTCTAACAAGCAATAAAACAAGGAGAAGACAATAAAAGGTATGAATGTTGCAACTTGTGGCATTTAGAATGGGAAAATATTAGCACAGGAAAGACTTACTAGGGAAAAAACCATGATTTACTGAAGACTGGAAGAACCTAGAAAGCTGGAAAGCTGGATTCTAAAGTAAATGTGAGTTGCTGTCATCTTGCAAGTGTGCAGAGAAGATTCTTGCTCTGTTGACTTATATTGGGAACTTTATTAGATTTAGACTACAAGTTGTCTTTTAACATGTGCTTATAGCATGCCTAACACAACACAGCTTTAACCTTATCTCAAACTGTGCCTTTTTGTAACATAGAAATAATGAATACTCTTTTCAGTAATTTTTGCAGAGCAGAAACTTGATATAGTGAGATTTTGCAAATTTTAGGCTTTATATCTTTTAACATGAAAAGTCAGTTAAAATATTATCAGCAGTGCTGGAATTAATTAGTTGGTTATAATCAGTGGCATAATCAGTTTATTAGTATTTTCTAGTTTAAATATAGACTGAATAAAGAGTTGATGAGACTAGCTTATAGGAATAGCTACAGAGTGTATGCTTCTCCAGGCAGGGAAGATGATGTTTTACATTTCAGGGATTCTACTTGAAAGAATATCACTGGCAACAGTCCTGGACAAAAGAGGAGTCCTGAAGAGGGGTTTGATTTTTGTGGGTCATCCTTTCCAAGATCAAGAGCACTAAATTTGAAATTTCAGAAAATCAAGCAAAGATGGCAGGAGGCCTGCTTAGATTAGCAACAAGTGACTGACTGAGCTCAGATATCAAAAGGAAGCACGCAAGAGGTAGAAGAAAATTTGAATTACCCATGAATATAGAGCATTGACTCCTTGGTCACACGAGGAGCAAACAGGGATGTGGTCATAAAAGTCAAAGCCCACCAGGAGCTAAATCTGGAGAGGAATGTGAAGAGTAAAAACAAAGGCCTCTACAGATACATCAGCAGCAAAGAGAAGACGAGGAAAAATGTGGGCCCACTTCTCCATGGAGTAGGGGACCTGGTAAAAAAGGACATGAAAAAAGCTGAGGTACTCCATGCTTTCTTTGCCTCATTAATGGGAAGATTTGCCTACAAGAATCCCAGGCCCCTGAGAACAGTAGGAAAATCTGGAGCAAGGAATGTACCCTCTGTGGAGAAGCACTGAGGGAGTTGATCAGCATCATTGTAAGGCCACTTCTGGCTGTCTTTGAAGGGCCATACCAATGGGGAGAGAGCGGGGGGATCCCTGAGGCCTTGCAGAAAGAAATTGCCACTACTAGTTTGAAGAACTGAATGGAAAAAAAATGTGGAGAACCTCAAAGTGATCACAAATGATGGAACAGCTAAATGTGGAAGCCACGTTTAGATATGAAGGACAGAAAGGTGACTGAGATTCAGTCAACATGGCTTTACCAGGGTCCTGACCACTCTGAAATGACTCTTTCAGTGGCCAAGGAGAGAACAGCAGACCTTGTTTGTCTTGACTTGAGTCTGCTATGAAATTCTCATAGACTAGCTGGTGCAATGTGTGATTGATAAATGAACCATGAATTCAAAACTGCCTGTACTGCTAGGTTTGAAGGCTTATCAACAGAGAAGGAAGTCCAGCTGGAGGTCAGCCATTCATGATAAACCAGTGGGTCAGTACTGGGGCAACACTGTTTATTTTCTTAATTAATTATATAGATGATAGGACAGAGTATAGCCCCAGCAATTATGTCCATTTCACAAGACTGGGAAGGGTACCTGATATACCAAAAAAGTCATGCTGTCATTCAGAGGAACCTCAGGAAGCTGGAAAAATATGTTGACAGGGATCTTACAAAATTCAGCAAAGGGAAGACATCTGGAAGGGAAGAACACCATGGAAATGTGCGAGAACCAGGCGATTGGAGGAGAATGCTGATAGACAGGATGCTGAACATGAGTCAGCCACATGCCCTTAGAGCAAAGCAGGCCTGTAGCTTCCTGCACTTCTTTTGGAGGAGTGTTGCCAAGAGCTCAAAGGACATGATTCTTCCACTCAGCACTAGTGAAGCCATACCCAAAGTGCTGTGTCTAGTGCTGGGCTGCCCAGTACAAGGGAGACATGGCAATACTGGAGAGAGTCCAGTGAGAGGCTGCTAAGATGATTAAGGGACTGGACTATTCAGTCTATGAGGAAAAGCAGGGAGAACTGTAACTGCTTATCCTGCAAAACAGAAGGTTCAGGAATTTAATCAGTGTCTAGCAACACCAGACAGGAGGAAGTAAAGAAAGAGCCAGGCTCTCATTCATGCTACCCTGGGAATGGTCAAGAGTAAATGGCCACAAACTAAACACAGGAAATTCTATTTTATCATAAGAGAATATATTTTTACTCAGAGGCTGATTGAACATCAGAAAAGAATGCCCAGAAAGGATTTGCAGTCCCCATCCCCAGAGATATTAAAAAACTGTCTGGGTATGGCCTTGATCAACCAGCTCTAGGTGACTGCTTGGAGTAGATGCATTGCACAAGAAAACATCCAGAGGCCCCTTCCAAACTCAGCAATTCTCTGATTCTGCATTTTATACAGCTATTACACTCTGGAGGGTAAGAAGCATAGAAAGACAGTTTTTCAGCTCCAATGCTCCCAATGATGTTAAGTAAATTTACATTTGATGAGGATCTGGCTAAGAAAGCTTTAGAGCATTAGATGGAACAATTCTCATATAAGCAAAACTGGAAAACAGCATAAGAAAATGAGACTGAGTCAAAGAGACTGCTGCCATTTAAAGCATGCTTCTCCCAGCAAGCATTCGAATTTAAGGAAGGAAAAGTGAACTAGTGATTACCATTAGTGTGAAGGGTGGGGAAACATAAAGGAGTGTTGGAGTGAGTCCATGCATATGGAAAGATGTGAAGTACAGATATCCTGCACTCCCGAACTTAGCAGAAATGCAAAATGTTTTAAAACAGATAGCAAAATACATCCAGAGAAACAGTCAGAATGCTGAAAGTAAGAAGCCAAAAGACACTGAGTCTTTAATGATAAGAAAGATAGGAGGGGTTCAGAGCCATTTCATCTAATAAGCTGTTGTTGGTTTTAATATTTTTTCTAATTTGCTGTCCTTTTAACATTCATGAAAATAGCCAAATGCTCTGCTTCTTCAGTTAAGGATCCTGAGATACCACAGGACTGCAGGAGAAATTCAGGGAATAATGCTAACTCAATATAAATTTAGTTCCTGTATACATTCAAAGGTTCTTCCTATATTCTTGCTGACCTACGGAACAAGATTGCAAATCCCTCCTGTCATTCATTTCCAAAGTTAGTATTGATACAAAACATTATGCAGTCAGCAAGTCAGGAGATAAAAATCACTTAAAAGTTAAAGCAGCTCACTGACAATTCTCCATCATCTGTGTATTTCAAACAAGCTAATTATTGTACAAATTCTTCTAAAATCCTTCGCTTGAGATTCAATCATTTGTCATTGTCAAATACATTAAAGTTTATTTCTAACTCTGAAACACACATATATATATAATAAAGCAATTGAGAAAGTATCAGAACATGAATTTATTTTAATCCTTTGACTGTTTCTCTTGATGAGCTGAGAATTTCAAGAGAATATAAAAACTCAAAAAGGTAACAGGTGATATCACTGGAGACAACAATTTCCTACCTTCAAGTAACTAAACCATAAATAAAACATCATTGTAATAATTTGGTTTTCCCCATTCTTGATTCCATCCTCAGACAGGAAAAATGAGGTGACACTGTTGAAATTAACTCAAATTATTTTTTCTTCTTGCTTAAAATGAGTGAGGGCTATGTACTAAAGCATTGCCAACATAAAAATAAATGCAATCTACCTTAATTTGACTTTCTGCAAAAAGTTGTTGTTTATAACAATAATGCTGGATAGATACTAGTTGATATTTCTCCCAGCATAAGTATCCCACTGAAATTTTCATAAATCTTGCTATTTTTTTTACTTATTAAAGCACTAAGGTAGTTGAAGGCTCTGGGGAAGGCTCTGATATCATCTTTATAGTACAGCTAAAGGGAAAAAATGCAATCTGTGGGGGCTTTTAATATTTTTGTGTACTTAAACTCTAAAATTACAGTAATAATTCTAATACAATTTACAGGAAATAGGAGAAATGTATGAAAATATACTCTTTATCAACAGCTTTAGGCGAATCTCATTTTTCATTAGAATAATAACAAAAAATTGACCTCTGAGTTCTTTTCAATTTACAGGGAAAAATTTGTTTTCTTTCATGAACTTTGACTTCATAAAGAAAGTGGACAAAACATTTATTACTAATTATTATTTATTCGTATCACAGTAACACTGAAAAGCTCTCACACAAATCAGAGGTTCCATTGTACTTTATGCTGGAAAATGCATTCAAGGAGACAGTCTCTGCTTCAAAGACTTTACAGACAAGTCACACATTCTTTCCTCTGAAGATTAGAGATGAGGTATTGTATCACAGAACAATCATTTCCTCTACATTATGCAAAAAGTCTTTAATAGAGACAAGAATTAAATGTAGATATTCTACTGATAATCTTAATTCTTTGATTGTCCCTTCATTTTCAAGTACAAAATACTCCCTGGATAGTGGGTCTAATCATAAAGGGTACCAGGAAACTTTCTGGGCATACAAGTAAATCTTTTGTACCTGTTTAATCTATGATCAAAATAGAAAATCTCCTCCTAAGCTGGAGGAAGATAAAATTAATTTTAGAATTCTGATAATACGTGTAAAAACCTTATCTATTTCTTAACAATTCACACCATGCATGTTTGGATTTCTGCTTTGTTAGGAATTAATTTTTGCACTATTTCTTCTGTGATGAACCCTGTTCCACAAAATCTGTGTTATTGATTTCCTAATAGACTAGATATCATTGCAAAATACTGATATAGCCTTTCCTTTCCTGTATATAAGATGCCTTCAGTATGCATGAAATAATGAATAGATTACAAAAGACTTTAAATTGTCTATCGATCATAGTGCAGTACACGGTAGCAACACAAAATTGATGAAAACTTGAGTGAAATTAAAAGAAAGAAGATCCAGAGATTGAATAGTTTTAAAAATCATATAGTAAAATGAATGACAGCATGTTTTCTCCAACATATCCTCCAAATGACTGAATGTAAATATCTGAGCTGTCATTAATATTAATTTGAAGTCCCTTTTTACAGCCCCTACTGCATTAGCAGTACCTGGGAAACAAATTATGGAGGAAATAAACTATTACATTTATTCAAAATCAAACACAATATACACTGTACCAAATACCAGTTAGTCAGTGCCATATCTAGGCAACTTTCAAGTACTGCCTAGGAGGGTGATTCCACAACTCTACTGGACAAACTGTTCAAGAGTTCTGTCACTCTCACAGTAAAAAACTGGTTTTCATGTTTAAGCAGGATTTTGTGTATTTCTGTTTGTGACCATCACCTCATGTAGCTTTGTGGGACAGAACTGAATAGAGCCTGAGTGTGTCTTCTTCACACCCTCCCTTCAGACATTCATTTGCAATGTCAAGATTCACCCTTCTGAAAATGCTAGTCCTACAGTAAGTGCTGAGGAGCAGGCAGTATTCAGCAGCTCAGCTCTTCCTCTGACAGCAGGTGCCCTGCCCCAGTCAGCAACAGACACACCTTTACCCTGGCCTTTCTTTTGCTGATTATGTCACCTAAAGGCGTGTTTCTGTGTTTCTTCTCCTTAGGTGTTTCACCTGATTCATCTTTTCTCATATGTGATGTTTAGTCTGAGAGTATTTCCTCTTCAATTTAACCTATGGTTTTTTTTTCCCAATATGAGCATGGTATTTTATAGGAAAAAAACCTGGTATACTACCTTTTCAGGGTTCATTTACAGCATTGTTGTATTTTTATAAAGTTCTAATTCTACACTGATATTAAAAAGACTTCTCAAAACAATTCTCTTCAAGACTGCTTGTTTTAATCTCTTCAAGGCTGCTTTCTCTGATTCATTCTGGGGGCCTAGAGATGAAGTCATGTTAGTATGTTTGTTGAAATAAAGATGCTGTGTTAAACTACGTTTCTTCAGCTTTTTTGCCATGGCTGACTTCACTCAAAACTTAATCTTCTTCCTTAAGTTTTTTCCAGATAAAGTGAAGACATTCTGAAAACAGACTGCAGTTAGGCAACAAATAATCATAGACACACTAGAATTTTTGACTTAAAAATGGATTTGTTTCACACTGTTATATCAAAAAATGCCCTCATTCCTTGTATTCAGTTTTTCTTTTTAACACCTTCATTTATTTTGAAGTCTGTTATAAGAATTTATACAGAAAAATGTGGTATATATATATATATATATATATATATATATGGTTTGAATTTAATGCTTTAAAAAATTAATGAGTCATAAGAGAAGAGTTATGTCAAAAAAACCCAAACTTTAAATGAAGGTAAGATGAGGATGAAATGAAGTCTGCATAAGACATGAGTTTCATATAGAAATACTTAGGAAGAAAAAGCAGAAACATTACAGAGATCTCTACGTTATTGATGTTAATAATAGGTGCGACTTCAGAAGACAGCTGGAGTTATCCTAACAAATCTGAATTTTTCCTTTAAAATTAATAGAAACACATCCTTCAGGAAAAAGATAAGTAGAAATGCAAAGAATTTTCATTGAAACTGTTTTTCCCCACCAATTAAATGTGTAGCAAAATTATATTATAGTTAAACCATCTGCCTCATATTATTTTCTTCAAATATGAAAACATTGGAGAGTGGATCAGCTGGATATGTATCTCCTTGTGACTTAAATTTAGCCTACTACTTTTTTTTTTTTTTAATAAAAATATCTCAAGATTTATATGGTTATATTTACCTCAAATTATCCTTCAACTATTATTTGCCATTGATTGTGGAGAGTAAGGTAATGCAGGTTCCCCTGATCCCTCATTACCTTTTCCCTGGACTCACTAGATTAACCTTGGTAAGCCACTGGTATCATCATCTGTGGAAGCTTGTTAAACAGGAGCACAGCTCAGCATTTTCTCTGCAAAAGTAGGAGGCACTGTTTAGCAATCACACACAAGTCCTTCCACTATCTGCCATCCACTATCCTTATCTTCTCAGAAGAAATTGTTCACAGAATGAATTGCAGGGAGTGCATCTCCAATTTCACTGTCCAATTATCAATATGTTGCCCAGGAACTTGATTAATCCATTTTTGAACCTGCTTGGTATTATTTATCTCCAGGACCACCTGTGGCAACACATGCCACTAACTCACTAATCACTTGATAAGGCAGTACTTTCTTTTACCTCTCTTAAGCTCTCATCCTGATGGTTTCAGTGAGTTTATTCAGTTACTAGGGGATTTGATTACTAACAACAGCCTTAACTACTATCTTCATGACTTGGCCAATAGTTATCATCTGCCCAGGTTTTTCTTGCCAAAATGGAAAGGCTCAGCCAGTTTGCCAAAGACACCAGACTGTGCGGTGCAATCAACATCCTGAGGGAAGAGACGCCACACAGATGGACTTTGACACGCCTGAGAGGTGGGGCTGTGCAAATTTCTGCACTTTCATTGGGGCACTCCTGAGCAGAAATGCAGGCTGGAAAATTGATTGAGAGCAGCCCTGAGAAGAAAGAGAAAAATGGAGATGTCCAATCCCTGGGACATCCCATCCCTCTGCAGTTCAAGGCCAGGTTGGATGGGACCTGCCTAGTGGAAGGAGTCTCTGATTATTTCAGGGGGATTGAAACAAAATTATCTTTAAGGTCCTTTCCAATGCAAATCATTCTAAAATTCTATGACAACTTTAATCTTTTAATATGAGACAATGTTTCATTCCCATAATCATGAGAAGTTGATTTCTCTGCATCATTTTTGACTGCATTATAGCCTTTTTGAGATGCAAGAAAAAGCACTGTTTCAAGTGCATCACTGTTTTTCAGAGAAAAAAAAAATCCCTGTTTCTGGTTTAGTCTCAGTATGTTTCCTGATGATGCCAGATATTTTGTTTGTTCTTGAGAACAAAGTGCACACTGAGTTGATGATTTCAGAAAACTGCCAGAGCACCCAAAATATTCTTCCTGAATTCTAACTTCCACTTTCAAGTTCACCATTTCTAAAGTATGATTTATGTTCTATTACCTCCTCTTTGCTCACATAAATTATCATCTTGCATTTCTTTACTCGATACTTGAGTTTACTGATCTTCTTATGGGGTTTCTCACCATCAATGCCACATTTAACTGCCTGAAAGATCTCAGTAATATCTGCAAACTTGAATATTTAACATTACACATTCCCTGTCTCAAGGTTATCTGTGAAAATATTGAATAAAAATGCACACATCACTGATATATGGGGATCCATACTCTTCTTCCCCCTGAAAAGAGATCTAAAATTAAGCTGTGTCTTACCCTTCATCTTGCCATCCTATTAAGCCATTAGTTTTACTCCACACTAATAGCAAATAACTTTCATACATGGCCTTTAAATAGAAGTTTCTCAAGGATTTTAATTTCCAAATCCATACTCATTAGGTCTTCTGCCTCTCCTTTATGCACTTGCTTACTCATACTCTTACAGCACCCCATGTTTCCTGGCACCTAACACAATGAGATTACACCTGTGCTGCGTCAGGTTATTCCATTTTGTAGATCACCATTTTGCAAGGAATGGAAGTCAGACTCATCCCGCAGTTCCAGGATTTTCTTTTAAGTCCTTTCTTTCTCAGATAAAAGTTATGCTAGAAACTTAGCAGTCTTTGTAGTAGTTGATGCAAGTTCACCACAAATTCAGCAGTTTCCCACCTGAGTTCAAACTCATTGCTGAATGCAGCACAGTCCTAGTGACTTACCCACATTCATTTGACATCATGTCATCATTGGATAAAACATACAAAACACCTCTCTTTCAGAAAAGCTTATGGATTACATGTCAGCTTGTTTTGTGCTTTTTTTTTTTTTTTTTTCCTTTTCGTAGGTCCTTCCATTTAGGAATTCATCATGGAGACATAAGTTTATTATATGTGGTGGAAAGCTTTTTTGTTCACAAACATATGCACTGAAGTTCATAAAGTTTCAAACAAGTTGGTGAGTCTAAAGAGATAACCAGTATTAAGATTTTTTCTTCAGTACAGGAGGAAATGAGCCAGGATTCACAGTGTCATATTAAAATAACCAAATCTCTAAGTGAAAAGGGAGATTTATTCTCTAGGTATGCTTTAAAAGGAAGCAGCCGCTATCACTGCATGCTCAGTAACCTGTAAGTCTGAGGAAGCTTAGCAGATCATACCCCTCAAAGGAGGAAGGCAGTAGGTGCCTAGTTTCTGGATCCCTGAGTTAGGACTGAATTGCTGAACTACCAGGATTGAGATACTTCTGACAACTGCAGTAACAGTGATTTAAGCATCTGGACAACTTTAAGGTCAGGAACTGAAGTGCTTACAGATTACAGACCTGTCAAATATAAGAAAGAGCTCTGTGGGAGCTCTGGACCTCACAGGTTTAGACTAAGACTTCAAAATATGCTGCTCTTCCACTTCAAGAACTTAAATTCTTTCTGACATCCTGCCTTTGTCAACTGTCAAAATTTGCTTTGAGTTTACCTAGCAATTACACTTTTTTGAGATAACCAAGTAGTTGTGAAAAAAATTATAAATCCCAGAATAATTTATGCATTAAAATCCTAAAACTCAATGGGAATTGTATTTGATGTTTTGTATTGCTTAACTGTGCTTGCAATAGAATACTCAATAAAATGTTTGACCTCTACTGGTTGTAATATCAGGTGCTCTGTTAAATTACATATGACTCTATCACACGCTGTCTGTGTCAAAGACATTCCTACAGCTTAAAATCTGTTTTTTTCCAATGTTAGCTTCTGCCTAAGGCCATTAGCAATATATAACTACTAGTCAAACAGTAAATATTCATGCACTTGTTGCAGAATGTCTCAATTTTAATGTTAGCAAACTTGAAAATAAATAAAATTTTGAAATGTTTCTCATGTTTACACAGTCTGAATATTTTGGTTTCCACTTCTCACAAATCTAAGGTAAAAGTTTCTGTCTGTATGCTTCTCTCCCTGTCTTTCAATCATTCCACAATACTTTCAAGTGTTCAAATCTGTTGACTATTCTCCAAACTGTCCTTTGCTAAGAAATCCCCTGGGAGTTGGAGTTTTTTATATTGTATTAAAAGAAATTTGTGATGCAGTTTTTCTCATTTGTTTTGAAAATTTTGGAAACGTTCAAGGGAATGTTAAGGACTTTTCTACACTTCTTTAAAACAAAATAAGTAGAAAGTTTACAAATGGTATATTACATATGTATGTCCTGTATACAAATGTTATATTTTATATGCATACACACTGTTTGTATAAGGAGAGTATTTCCTTATATATTCCCTTCTACACCCTTATTTGGTTATTGTTCCTCTGTATGTGGTCTGATTTTAAAATCAGAATTGTCCAGTAACAAATTGCTCAGAAATATTTTTGGCTTTTCATCATAATAACAGCCTAATATAATTAACCCATTTTAACCTGATTAACGTGAGTATTATTGCAGAATGAATGAATAAATGATAATATTGTAATTTAAACACATAATAATAGTAATTATATTATTGCAAAAATTACTTATTAGCTCCTGCATTATAGCAGGACTTCTGACATTTGTTAAAGTTATTACTCACCCACCTCAGAAGAACAAACCAAATAATCAGTTACAGTTTGTTCATTAATTCAAAGTAGTGTAGAAACTTGAAACTCTTATCCACATCAGAAGAACCCACCGATTATTTGTTAATGAGCTCAGAATAGCAACCTGTCACTGCTGAACTTTTGTTAACACAGAATATTTGCCTACAAAAAGAGCTCTAACTTGAAAGTGAACATCTATCACTTTAAATCCTTGTCTACTAAGACAAAAAGGGATAAATTCTTTTTTCTCCTCTTTTTTTTTGAACACAAATGATTAAATTAATAGCATACAAGCAGATAGTCTTTGAGTCCTAGGAGCCATGACAGTAGTCCAGTCTAGCCTCTGATATTCACACACCATAGAAATACTATATTTTAATCCATGTAAGCTCACATCTCCCTTTTTAGCTAGAATATCTCTTTTGTAAGACACTGGATTTATTTAAAGTTTTCAGGCAGTGAAAATCCACATCTTCCCTAGATAAGATTTTGTAAAGATTAAATACTTTTACTTTTAGAAATATGTACTTTCCTTTTCAACCTTGAATTTATCTTGCTTTACCTTGAAATAAGATCCCTGTATCTCATTATACCTTTGCAGCAAAATTAAAAAGCTGTATTCTGCAGTGTGCATCTTCTTTGTGAATGGGCTTATAGCTAATGTTCAATAGGTTAACTGTAAGTCACATTTATCCGGTGATATAGTTTCAAAATATGTACTCTACCCTCTATTTTAATATCCAAGAAAAAATTTTTATGATAATTTAAAATGTTGCTAGATCAGCATGACCTTCATATAGCATTCAAATAGAGCACTTCCATATTCTTAGGGGAAACAATAACTTAATATTCACCTTTGGGCTTTGTTTGACACTGAATCCTGAAGTACTTGACCCTAAAATATTGACCCAGTTTTTATCTACCTTCTTGTATAGTTTTCATTCAATATATACTGACTGCCATATGAAAAGCCTGCATGAGCACACAGTTGACAAGACATTGGCACTAATTGTTATCACACAGAGTTGGGAAATGGAGAATTGGATTGACTTTCTATCTCAGTGAGACAGGAACAAATTCATCAAAGATTGTCCGTTATCTCCATAACTGTCAAAGGAGCTGCAGATTAGGTCAGGAGAGATCAAAGACACAGTGCTTTGCTTTCAGGATCTTCACATCCCTGTTCAGACACTGGGAGAAAAACAGCTTTTGGCACAGATTTATGAAGAAAAATAACAGTTAAAAAGTAATATTTTAAAACCAGTATTTTTTAAATACTGAAAACAGAGGAAGACAAATAAATCAAAACCAGGTGGTGATGTGACCCAGCACCAACACCCTGCATGGTCTGTGACTTACCTTCAGACTGGCTTTAATCTGATCCCTGGATGAAACACCATCACCACATCTATATTATGAAGCATCAAACAGTTTCAACTTGTACTGTTACAAAGTGCACAACTAGAGCTCCCAATTTAATATACTCTATTGGACAGGTCATGCCCACCAGTAGATCCAAAATTCACCTCAAATAATCTGTAGTCCTTGTGAATCAACATTGTCTTTGCGTCATACAAAACAGTCCTTTGGAGCCAAAAGATCTAGGTTTAAAAACACTGGGTTTTTCTGCTTCCTCTTATTCCTTTTATGATATGTCATCATGCTTTTATTGCTACTCTTCAGAAAAATATCACCAAGTTTAAAGGTCTAAACAGTATTCATTCCTGCTTGTTCTTTCCTATAAATCCTCTAGCCAGATTTATTCCAAAAGCAATTTGAAAACTTTTCCAGAGGGACTGCATAAAAGATGCAACCTGTACAATGTTTTTATTCTCTTTGCTGATAATTTTATAATCTTGGGGTTTTTTTGGTTTTTTTTTAAATTTGGTAGATAACAATGTTCCTAGTTTATCTATTTGTAGGCACTGAGAGGTTCTATGGGTAAAGCTGAGCAGATACACAGCCTAAAATATTTACTTTTTCTCAAATAGCTCGTTCCATTTCACCATGGATGATTTTAAGCAAGGACTGTGACTAGAGAGATCTGTAATTTTAAGTAATACATTCCTACCTTTGAGCTGCAAACTGACTTTCAGCTTCCTACATGTAGAAATAGAGATGCTGAAATTTTTTATATAGAAGGGAATGCAACTGGCACTTTCCTGAACAGGGAATATGCACAACATAGTATAGTGTCAGAGCAGATTATATCCCATGAACACTACCTGTGAATTATAGTGGTATCCACTAGCACTACTGTGGTCACAGGTCTGTCAGCTGTGCCAAGAGAGTTGTTGGTGCTAAGAGGTGCAGGGAGGCAGGGATGTTGCAGATCAAACACTGACATGTATTGTTGCTGGAAATTTTTGTATACAGTCTCCTCTGGCTTTTTTATTCATCTCTCTCCTGTTCTTCTGTTTGAAATAAGCTGTTGTCACATTCAAAGGCAATGTGATAAGGATGCAAGTTCACTTGTACATATGTGTTAGGTTATGTGGAAAAAAGGCTTTTCTGACCACACACAGATGTGTGAGGCACAGGGTCAGGCAGGGTAAACTCAGTAACCTCATCACCTACACCTGCTCCCTGTCTCAACCTGGAGAGTTCCAGGGAGCCTCACCCCAGTGAAACTGGGGATGACACCCCTCAGACTGAGGGAGGCGCAGGATTTTGTGATGGGATGAAGAGGAGGAATTTCTTGAAATTGCATAAGCCTTATCATGAAAAATTTAAGGGAGGAGCCAAAGGAGGGGAAAGGGAAGAATCAAAGTGTTTGATGGAATAAGCATGGGAAAATAGATGAGTAAGGTGTTAAAAGATGATCACATGTAAATAGTCATATTTATATATCCATATTCTGGTTACTCTGTTTGTCTGCCTGGCTGTGCTCTGTAACCTCCACCGCAGTCTGTCCTGTCTTCTTATTTAATCCCATTTCTATTTCTTTACCTTAGTGAGGGACCTGTGTGTTCTTGGGGTGGGAAGGATCTGAGTGCTAGCAACTAGAGTCAGACCCTGGGTCAAAGAAACTATGTGTCTGAGTGCCAGTAACTGCAGACATTGTGAGTGATTGTGTGTCACCATGCAAGCTCCAGAGAATGTCAGTCTGAACAAGTCAGGGAACAGGACACACAGCTTAGTGGCCTGGTATGAAGTGGACTCAAGTTTGGGGTGCATCTGAGTGTGCAGCTCTGTGAGGGAGACAGCTATTGGAGGGCCCCAGAGGTCAAGGCTGATTGCTAGAGACCATGGTGTCCAGAGACCAACAGAGAGAGAAAAAGAGAGAGTTTGTGCGAGTGATGCACAAGCCACTCACTGGGGAGACTGAGTGTCTAAGACTGGCTACAGAAGGGATCCAGAGTGCAGGTGTCTGTGTGTCTCTGCATCTGTGTGTGCAGAGGGAGCACCTGGGGACTGGTACCAGCCTTGGAAGTTGTGTGCCCAGCTGCCAGAGAGAGCCTGGGATCCAGAGGAAGCTATTGCACAGACCAAGTGTCTCAGCCTTGCTGTTGGAGGGACCCACCTTGCAACTGTACATTTATTCCCATTAATGCATCTTCATCCTTTTCAGGCAAGGGGGGTAAGAGAATGAGGTCACATGTGCTGGGATTTTTTCAGTGCTGAGTGTTTCTGTTCATTTTGATCTGGGTAGCTGAACATTTCTAAACACAAAACCACGATTTGTGTATTCATGTGCCCAATAGGAATGCATGTTCACCTCCAACAGACCAGGAGAGTCAGCAACACTAACCATACCTGGCTTCAGCAGATGGAAAGAGAATATGGTTAGCAAAAATGCTTACTGCATACAAATTCCTCTTACAAATAATATAAAAATAAGTATAAAATATGCATAAATATCTTGTTACACAAATAATTGTTAAATATTACACCAGTTACATATTCTATTCTGTGGCAATTTCAATATGTCATATAAGTAGTGCATATAAATCCAAGGCAAAAATGAGTGGCTTTCAAGAGAGAAGTCTATTCTTTGAATTATCCCCATTTAATTTGTACAACAATGATCCTGTAGCTGGTATAGTCAACTGAATCAATATCATGCATATTTGAAATACAGCAAAGATAAATAAATAGATGTATAACACTGAAAAGCTCAAAGGTTTTAAAATTAGAAAGGGCCAAATCCTATTACTTCCATAAGATTCTCTAGACCAGTATGCATGTGAGACATGTAGGATTTGACTTACAGTCTGCATTGGCATTCAAGTCTGATGAAATCAACTGCTGCCTTATGATGTAAATGCATGGAAAACAGCAATAAAGACCCCCTCCATACTGAAGATTACTGCCATCACAGCAGAACTATAGGAAGTGATCATGTAAGCACTAAGTAACTTCATGCAAAGTATAACAGATATCTCTACATAGCTAGAGGTAGAATCCTGGAAGTTGGGGGTGGCGGTGGGGAGGAATTCAAGCTCACTTCCTTTTAACTAAATAGTAAAGCAAATATTTTAAAACTGTATTCAAATTTCCTTAATGCACAACTGAATGTACTTAGCACTACTTCAACAACTAGAGAAGGAGAGTTGTAGCCTTTAGTTCTTTTCTGGACTGAGCACACAGACGTTGAAAGATGTACAAAAACTTGCATTCTTTGCAAGCTTCAGTGTAACTACTGGGAAGGCAGACAACACCTCATAGGATGAGCTGGTATTCCATAACACCTGAATAATATTATATTGCATATGTTAAACCTTCTTGGACATTTCATACTCTGCAGTAAAATATACTCCCACAGGTAGTTCTATTACAATCATTAGATTTTTTCACATGAATGCAGGTTCAGTGGATGCAGAAAATTAGTTTCTGCCTCAAGTTTTCTTGTTACCATAAGAGTAAATCACACTATGCTAGTTGAATGTAGATTCCTGTCATTTAACAGGACAAAGGTTTAATAAAAAACATTTATTTACTTTTATAGTTGTTTTCAGGTATGCAAAAACTTTAATCAATAGCTACAGATTAATTTTCTCTTCTTCTTGATACAATATCTGTTTAACATGAGTTCAGCTTTACAGCTTAGAATAGAAATGACTACACCAGTTTTATCACTACCACAAGGTCTCCTGTAAATTACTGAAAGCCATTCAGCCCAAAGTCATACCTTCCAGCTACAGTCACTTAATGGAGTCCAAGTCTAATCCCTTCTCTTCAGCCAAAAGTGTTTCAGCCCACCAGCCCATTGGCTCCAGCCGGCGAATACCTTTTGCAGTCCTTGTGCAAAAGCTGTGATGTGATGCAGAAGAGGATTCAGGATTTCTGCAAATACAGAGAAGAAAACCTTCAGATCAGAATACAAGGGAACTGCATTCCAAGATTTGCATCAGATCCTGTTTCTCTGCCATGTCTAACGACTAATGCCCAAAACCACTCCAAGGTGGAGAGTCTGTCCCCAGCTGGTATCACCACAGGTCTATGCCTGCCTGCTCAGCCCTTTGCAAGGAGACAGCAGAGTGGGGGCTCCTCCATCTGGGGAGGTTCTGGGTGCACACACTACCTGTGCCCTCTGCCCTGCCAGCTGCTCTGTTCAGAGCGCAGACCCAGCCTGCTGCTTTGCACCATGCATTAGAGGAAAAATGCCAATAGTTTCTTGGCACCCCAAAGATAATGTGCCTAAGTCCAATTTGAAGCTGTGAATTCCTACTTCACGCAAGCTAAATCTAGGAGAAGGTGAGATTTCAGGATATGCTGTTCTTACTCCTAAAATCGTTTGCAGAATTTGGACTTAATCCTCACTGAATTCACATTCTATTACAATTATCCTGAAAACCCTGAGAAAGCTTTTTGTTCACTAATTGAGATCTATTTTAGCCCTAGTAGTTGTAAAAAAATATCTATGGAGCTGAGGGCTTCTCTTATCTAGTTAGAGGTTATATTTAATATTCTGGTCAGTTGTCTTTTGCATATGAATTTGCTAGATAACAGAGCTGACACATTACTGTAATCCAAAAATTAAAAATAATCATCCACTTTGTAACATTTTAACCATTTCACTTTCCCAAGTGAGAGTCTTTTCACAAAGGATTACCTTCTTTCCTATTAAAGCAATTGATAAAGAATTCTGCACTGCACATAAGGCATGCCAAGCACTACTTATTCTTCCTACAATCCAAAATACTGCTGTAACTTACAAAGTCATTTATAGCAGGTTGTTACAGGTAAAATGGGACACTGCTTTTGTTCTTTCAGGCTTTGCATGCCCTCAGGCTAGTGATTTACTATACATCCACAATTTTCAGGAGCACTGTCTGAATTTTATATAGCTTAGTCCATAGATGTTCAGTTTCAAACAAATCAGTTCATGTTTTTGGAGATAATTACCTGTCTTTCTATTTGCTATTGTTGTTTCATACAAAGAATTAACTTTCATTCCAGAAAGGAAGACAATTTCAGCACTACTGTATCAAAGAAAAGGAAAAAAATAAACCTAGCATCTGTACTACCAGTTAACACGTCTACAGACACAAAGGATTTCAAAATTACCTTTTTTTTTTTCAGAATGAAGTTTCCTAAAATTAAGCAACAGTAATCAGTAAATGTGAATTAGGACAACACAAAGAAAAACTCCATGCAAGAAGTGGTCTTTCCTTCCCAGAATGCTGTGTTTCAAGTATCTTATTACTTATAAGGTTTGAAGATTCCAATAATGCCTGTTTGCCTGCACTTAATCCCCAAAGACTGAGCAGTAAGAATTGGGGTTAAAACTCAATTCTCTAGCTAATTATTTTGCCAAAATCAAGTGGATTAAAAAATAGCCTATTTTGCCAGTTTTCACTCATGTTTAGATCTGTGGAACTCTCATTGACCTGTGGAACTGTCATTTGGAATTGATTTTGTGCATCAGGATTACTGAGTCTGGTAAGACAACTCTGGCTTGAGTTTCATTCATTTTAAGTCAACTGGTATGACAATTTGCAATAATATTGGCTGCTCATCAAGTCCACTTGTTTCATGTGCTGTTGGTAGTTTAAACTAAAGTGATATGTAGTGAAATTTTCATAACGTCAATACAAATGCTACTGCTAATATTTTGACAAAAATGCTTAACCAGAATTTTGGGATTTTTGAGCTGTTCTAGAAGAGCACTGGAAACTGAGACACTTTCTTCACTGAAACTTTCTTCAAAAATTATGAATTTGACAACACAGTAAGCTAATTGTGTTTGAAGCTCCTAGATTATTTTGCTGGATGTATAGGACAAGATAAAGGCTTCACTGAAAACAGGAACTCTTCAGGTATGCAGCTGCAAGATATAATTTCCTTTAATTTTTTGGAATTGTAAGAATAACACAGCTCGTACCACATCTGACCACTTCAAGAATGCAGCCTAAAGGACTCAATATCCATTTACATCCAGATCAGTGAGCATCTAGGGAATGTTGATTTCTAACTTAAAGCTTAGAAAAAGATATCTGACACTAAAAAGCAGACATCACATCATGTTCTGTGTGAACCTCATTGCCATGGTTTCAGCATGCTCTGTACACACTTTGGTCAGGGCTCCTAATTGGCCCTGAATATCACTTGGAGTTAGTGGTAAATAGATGGCTAAGTGTCTCAGACTGAGAAAGCTCTTGGCATACAAAGAGATCAAAACCTGACATGACCACCACCTCTAAACGATATATTTTACTCTCAGTACAAACTTGCCTCTTTCACAGCCTTGCAACAGTGGAAAGCTTTGAAATCTATAGCTTGTGTGTCACATAGAAACTAAAAGGATCCTTCAATTTGTAATTTGGATATGAGGACTTGACAAATATGTATCAACTGTTTCCTAGATAAAGCAGTTTCTTATGTTTTTTTTTTATATTATTACCATTAAAGATGAGGTGATGTATATAAATATAAAAATAGACTGATTTTATTTCTTTTCGTACTTTTCTACATAAAAGTGAATTGCAGTGTTACTATAACAGACCTTGTGAAGGTGTGTCATGCTAACACAGCCGGTATCAGCACCACCACTAATCTTATCAGCAAGGCTTCTCTGGCAATCTCCTTTCCTACAGTAATTGTCATAACCCATCTTTTCAGAGGGGGAAGCTGACTCACATATCTACATGCTTATTATGCTGCCATCCTTCAGGACATCACCACTGCAAAGGATTTGAAAGCCTGAAAGCAGGACCAGGCAACCCCAGCAGAACCCTGCAAACATTTACGTGCAATCTTTATGTGTATATGGCTACACGTAAAAAAATTAGAAAGGAAGCCAGTAAGTATATCAGGGAAATACCTGCTCCAAGGGGAGCCAGCAGAACCCATAGCTGCAAGCCAAAATCCCTGCTGTTTTTAAATAGACTGGAGGAGGAACAAAAAATGTGCGATGCACAGACAAGATGACGTCCCTTCCGAATTTCAGTAGCTGCCTTTTGCACTGACTTCAAACAGCTCACTGAAAGCTTTACAGCACTACAAACAATAGTGTAAAGGCACTATTTACTACTGTGCTCCTTCTGTTGGTATGCCAGCATGCAGTAGCAGTGCCTGTGTCCTGTGCAGCCCTGATAGATGCAGATGCCAAACAGCAGAATGTTATCACCTTTGGCATCCAAGGCAGACAGGAGGGACCATCAGCCTACCAGAATAACTTGGAGCTGCAATTTTAGCAATGTCCATATTGAAAAGGGACCAATCATAAAAAAGGATTACAATTTAACCATATAGCATGATATGAGATATATAAGTCTGTCATTGGCAGAGGATTCCAATAAACAACCCTTAGTATTTGCCTTGTGCACAAGTACTATAAGCTTCAATATTTGTAAATACAAATTTTGTATTTGTCATTCATTTCTGGTATTTATGCTCAAATTTCATTTTAGAGAGGAAAAGATAGGTATTTATGTATCAGTGGAGAATATAGTTGCTAGCCATCCAAATGTGAACAGTTTAGCTCAGTTTCTTTGCTCAAATTGGAATAAAAATTTTTTAAAAGGTTATTTTTTACAAATTATGAGGGTAGTTTTGAAAATAAACAAAAGTTAACAATAACAAGTTTCTTTCAACAGTATGAGAATAGTATAATTATAAATAAATTTGTTATAATGCTAATTATTTAACTGTTAAACTTTTCTTTGGTAGTCCATTGTTTCTGTAGAGACTTTAAGTGAAAAACCTATTTATTAGTTCCACACAAATAAATTAATAAAAATATGTTATGGTAACACAGCTACAATTCTTCATGCTTCCTACAGAAGAACATTATACTTTCTTTGAATTTATTTTTTTTTCAATGACAACAAATCTAACATTCCGGTCATCAGCTACAGTTCTATCAGAGAAAAGAGCGCTACAAACAAGGTATGTAATAATCCTTTTAAAATAATGATTTACTAACAGCTATACAATGCACTCCAAAAGAATTGTATACTTCTTTTTCATTTTAATATGAATAATTAAATTTAACCTGGACTGTTTCATGAAATAGCCAAAAATTTGAAGCCTTGGAAAAACTCAATTAGTTTTTACCATGAACTAGTCAGAGGCAGCTTCATAATATATGCAAATCAGGTGTCAGTCATTTCAGAACTATGTTTTTATATAGCCACTGTAGACATTCAGATCTGCTAAAATGTTCCCACACTGGGCAGCTAATAAGCCTTCCAATTCAAAATGTAAGACATTTTCAAGTTTTCTTAATTTTGTTAAGGCTGTTCTAAAGTTTTCCTGTTGTAACTTTATAATATTTCCTGGTTTAATTTTATAATATTTCCTGGTCTATACTGCATGTAATACCACCCAGTAAATAGATAATTTTTGACTACTATCAAAGTGAGGGTTTTCTACCCAAGCAGGAAAAGAAGTCTCAAAGCCACACAAAGATAACACAAGAAAAGGAAGAATCAATCAGCTAAAATAGGGCTCTCCTTCAAGTATTAATTTGCCAGGAGTCACAAAAGGTTAAGTACAAAGGACACGTGACCTTCAGTTTCCCATCTGCAACAAGCATACAATAAAGATGCTTTGTACATTCCTTTTAAAGATGTTCCATGCAGTTCAAGAGGAGAAACAGTGATAAAATCTGTTGAATAAAATTCAGAAGACTTCTTTGAATTGCAAAACTTTTAGTTGCAGAACAGAAACACAGAGGATGCACACAGTAGATAAAATGAAACCATATTTTCACCTAGTGTACCAACATGCTGGTGATGCTGATAACAGGTAACCAAATGTCTTCAGGCCAGAGATGCAGCTTTCCCATCCTCAGTGAACCTCATCCACATGACTGAGTTATGAGTCTTTGCAGATACGCTTTACAGGATCACACAGGAGTTCTGAAGCAAAAGGAAGAATAGAATTCATTTCTGAAAGGCATAGCTGGGATAGTGGCTTCTTTTTCCTGCATTTTTTTTCTAATATTAGGAATATATACAGTATTCTCCTACATACAGCGGACCAGGGAAAGGCTTTACAGAAAACTGTCTCTCCCCCATAAAAACAGTAGTGCACACTATTAATGGTGATAATAAGGAAACAAATTAAAGTTGCCTAGGCTTTAAAACTATAATCACTTTCTTTTTGCTTGTATGGACTCTTTAATGCATTGTGCTATACCAACTAGGAAGTCTTTTTTCTTTTAACTGTGAGCATATATGCTATCACAGCTTTTTCTTTCAATGAATAAGACTTTACATCAAGCATCTAAAAGGTACTTGCTTTCTTAACAAAGAGAATTATTTGAAGCACTGAAGGGATCCTTCGAATTTCATCATATTTGAAGCACTTCATATTATATAAGTGAATGTAAGTAATTTTCCAATACCTTAAACTCTGTTAAACTGGTGAGCAAAATGTATTAACATCACAGTTATGTGTTCCTGCCTGTGTAACACAACAATTATGACAAAAGTTTCACGGACGCTAAAGATCCCTATATGTGTTTCAGTCCTGTGAGCTAACTACTAACTTCATGAAACATCAGACTATCCATGAGCCATTACAAAAGGTCTGAAGTCAGTGAAATGAGATGAATTTTGAAAGAGCAAGGAATGAAGAGTCATTCTCTTATCCCTTAATCAGCATCTTCTAACTTTAACAATTATGCTAATTTCAGACACTCACTGAAATTTACTTATGAACATTTTCATTACTAACAGATAGCAACTAAAATTAATTACCTCAGGTTACTACATTTTACAAGTAGGAGGTCCAGGATAAGCAGTAACCTTGTGTCATTTTTTACCAATGTCAAATATAAAGGTCAAATGGGGAACATTTCAGAAGCCACAGCCCATAATGAATAAGCACATCCAATTTAAGGAGCCATTATCCTGAAGAGCATTAAGAATTAATGATTAATGACATAATGATTAATTAATCAATAAATTTGTTGACATGTGTTTAACCAAAAAGAGTAAGCAGAAACTCAATGGTTAAAGGAGAACATAAACCACCTTTATAAGTCCTGCTTAGCATCATATTATTCTGAAGCGAAGAATTAATTTATCTGCAACGTATATGGCAATAAATATTGAGCGAGAGATCGAGGAAAATGTTTCCTGAGAATTAATAGAAAAAGGATGGAGTACATTTTTTTTTCTTTTTAAATTAAAATTTCTTACTTTTAATGTTCCAGTTTTTACAGTTTCTCATTCTCCCTAAGAGCAGCTACTTCTTATACCCACATACTTTCACTCTCCAGAGCTACAGCTTGCACTACGGTTCCATGAAACAGTCAATCTGATATTAAGTAGAAAGGTATCAAAGATGGGAGTGAAATAAGTCAGTTGTACGAGACAAAGCTTTGAAAAATTCACTTTGTCTGTTCAAAAGGACTCAAAAATTTTGAAAAGCTAACTTTTTTCCGTATAGACATTATTTCAGATCATATATCAGCCATTCCACTGCTGCAGAAAGCCTGCATAGAGCACTATGAGGTGGTCTTTGTGAACAGAAATGCAACTGTGCTCTATGTGATCAACTTGAGACCATCAGGGAATTGAGTGCATAAATCCAGCAATGCTGAACATAGAGACATGAATTTAATATCAGATGTTGCTTCTCTGGTACAGATTAGAGAAAATCTGAAAGCAGCTGAACTCCCCATACTGTCCTTCCTATGATTTGCATGAAAAGCTAAGGAGACATTATTATTTCACTTTCCAAACTTGGTAACTTCTTCCTTAAACAGGTAAAGCAAGCTGGTGCAAGAAAACCTGAAATTTTCTTTCAGTACTTTAAAAGTTCCACATTTGCTTCATTTAAAAGCTAGCTGTCTGTAGAGTCTGTGATGAAAGGATATCTAAATTGAACAGATAGACCCAGCAAGGATCTAAGGAACAGACATGAGTGGAAGACCCATAGTAACACAATCAGTGAAAACCTAATCAGTGAAAATTAGAGCACACTGAATCAGCTGCCTCTAAAGCTATCAAGAGAAAATTATTGTCCCTGGTGTGAATCCCACTGAGATGAGTCAGCAGCAGAAATTCTCTCTCAGAGGCCTTCAGACTAAAAGGAGATTGTTGCCTTCAAGGGTACAGGATTTATCACAAAATGGAGTGGTGAAGAGGATTCATGGATTGCATAAAAATTATTAAGGGATCTATCAAATTAATTGTGGGAATGTTCAAACTTTTAATGTTATGCTTAATGTAAGGACCAAAGATTGGGAGAGAGGGTAACCAAGGTGAACTGTGAGGAACAAACATGGGAAAATAGAGGAAACATGGCAAAACCAGCTTCATGTGAACAGACAGTGAGCAGTTTTGTGTCTCCTGATCACAGAGAGGAGGAACAGATTCAGGCTGACTGTGAGACTCATGGCTGTGTGAAGGCTGTGTGTGCATTTATGGCTGTCAGTACAGGCACCGCCCTTCGTGGGGGTCTGTGTGGCCACAGTCATGTCAGACTTGTGTGCACAGACTGGGAGTAACTTGTGTCTGGGGACAGGGAGCCACAGTGGCTTCACAAGCATGGCTGGGGATTCCTGCAGAAGAATTTGGAAAACTGGAAACAACCATGTTACTACTATTATTTTTCAGAGAGATATTTCAGAGAGTTGCAAAATCATCTTGTGGTCTTAGCAAATTGAGAGTTGTGAATTCAAAGATTCTGCATCCCTGGAGATATTGAAAACCCAACCAGACCTGTTCCTGAGCAACCTACTGTCACCTGAAGGTGACACTTCTTTAAGAAGGGTTTTGGATCAGGTGGTCTCTAGAGGTCCCTTCCAATCTCAGCCACCCTGTGATTCTCTGAAAAAAACCTCTGCCCCTCTTTTCCAAAAGACCTAAAAATTATGCAGTAGAAATATAAACAAAAAAGTTAAGTGAAAGCTCTCAGGATAGAGAAGGCGCCTTTCAAGGAGCTCTATGATCTGTATGGCCTTGAGACATAAACTTAAGCTTCTTCCATCTATTTTGTGAACTTTGTGCCTCTGTAGCTGCATTAAAGCAATGATTCAAACAAATCATGTTGTGTTGGATTCCTTCCATACCACTGCCAGCTTAGGGTTCAGAGCTATTTCAGATTCATGTAATCCAAAAGGTGAAAAGATCCTGAAAAATATAATACAAATATCTAAAGCAAGATAATTATAAGTGGGTAGAATTTAATCAAACTGCCTATTTTTTTCATAGGGTTAGTAGAAGCCAGATTTAAAGGGGAAAACTAAAACCAGAAACCATTATTAACATACAGTTCAATGTGTTTATGGTAAAATGTTCCCTCAGGGGAGAAGCTGATACTTTCAAAAATAAAAATAAAATGGTTTTCTATAAAACCTCAACTCTTAAAATATTTATATTCCGCTTGAAAAGACTTGTCTAATAAAATGCTTCAAGATCAAGAGGAATCACTGAGGCATTTAGTCTGCCTTTACACGTATCTCGAGCTAAACAATATACCCAATTACTTCTGTAGTCACATCAGTAATAAATGGCTTTGACTGAATCATATCTTTCAGAAAGAAACATAGAGGACTGATCTGAAAATACCAAGAGGTGGAGAATGCACCATTTCTCTCTATAAGTAATTTCAATTGTTAACACTGGCAACAGTAAAGACGCTTTATTTCTAACCTGAATGTATTTGATTTTAACATTTAGACATTAGTTCTTGTTGTGATTTTATCTGATAAAAGAAGGAGCCTTTAACATCCAATATTTTCCCTCCATGAACCTTAACAACTATTAATCACTCAAAATGATGGTGTAATAGGCAGGAAAAAATAGTTAGCAAAATCAAAGAACATTTAAGAAGCGAGAAGAAACTAACCAAAACTCCTCCATTTTCTTCCTATCACTCTCTCTTATCACACTAAGAGTACTTGCACTCTTAATACTCAGGATCTTTACACCATTTTTATGGGAGGTTATTTTACTCTCTGTGAATATCATACTTCCATTGAAATCAAAAGTGGTCTAAACTGTAGAGTTCAGGTAGGTCAGAACTGTTAGCCAAATCCCATACATGCTTATTTGGGTATGAACATAGGATTGCTATTTATAAATTGCCAGAATAAAGGACTGCAGATTCAGCAGTTTCCTATTTTTATCAGAAATTTTATCAAAAGCAGCAGAAGAAATCTTTTTATTTTTCTTAGGTAGTTTTCCTAGGAACTTAATTCTGTAGAACAGTGTACTTCATTGTAACTTCCAACACTCCACTTTTAGCATTATTTAATTCCTAGAGAAAAATCTTAAATATTGTGATTTTTGTTTCCAGAGATATTGACATGATTTCTAGTATTATTACATGAGGACACTTTATTTGACAGAAAAACTGAAGAAAGGATGTATTTGACTTGTAATATCTTTTAAATTATAATATCACCCTCCAGGTCAGACATTTTACTTCAGATCACCAGTGTCATTGTAATCCAGGATCTCATGATGAAGAGAAATCAAAAACTCTTACAGAAATATATTGTTTTGGTGATTTCTGGAATTATTTTATTAGAACACTGGGAGACAGAACAGAAACTACCATAGCGTCATAACAAAAGAATACTAGCTATTGCACTGCTTCATTATACTTCTTGTATAGCCATTTTGTCAGGCTTATTCAGAAAATCATTTTCCCCAAGTATTACAGCATTGAGAGACAGCCTCTAGGTAAGTATATACCACAGATAACCACTAAGGCCGAATTTTAATCATACCCTTGTCTCTTTTAGCTCCACAAAAACCATCCTTTTGGAGTAATATTTCTAGACTTGCACTAAAGAACAAGTAAAAGAAAATGTCTCTGCTTGAGCTACAACAGTAGAACAAATTATGATTCAAAACATTGTGTGACAAGACAAACAATGAATGGAGATCTTTAATTCATTTAACAATTATCGGAACAATTTTGAAAAGACAAATAAATGCATTTAAAGGCAGGAATTTATATAATAATTTTTATGTCTACCTTTAAAGATATTGTTAAACAGAGAGGTTTAAATCTGTAAATGTTCTTATTCAATTTTTATATTTGAGTTTTCTTATTTAAAACAAATTAGTAGGAATTACTAATCTAGAACAAGCTGAACTCCAAGTTTTGCATTCAGCAAGTTTTGATGACACCCCAGTAAAACCGAGACAAATGGTTTAATAGAAAGGGTATTTTGGATCTTGCAGCCTCAGGTTTCCAGGTTCAGGAATTTACAGAGTCTGTGTTTTAACTGCCTCTACCTGCACAGCATTTCTAAACTTGTTTTGTGAAGAGATAACCTGCTTCTCATCCCAGAGTGAAACTTATATTTTCCATGAGATATTTAAAGTGAATACATACCAAGACTCCACTTCAGAGATACAGTTAGGAGCTTAAACTTAGTGAAATTAAAGTGGCTTAGGCTCCTCAATGCTAGCCCCAAAATCAAACAGAAATTAAGAAATCCAGTTACAATTGAATTGTGTCTTTGACTTTCCTTCTTCTGGCTGGACACGAATATATATTTAATAAGGAACAGTAAATAAAATTAGATTTTGCAAGGTATATTAGCATGCCTGAAGTACTTACAGGAAATCACAGAAACTTTTCCATGTCCATCATTCATCTTACTGAATTTTGAAAGCAACTAAAAGCCATTCTAGGCTAGAATCAAAGAAAAGTGTTATGCCCCTACAACACCTTGCCTCCATTGTTAGGACACTGCTCCTGCTTTTTAAGATTTCTACAACATAAAGGAGGCAAGACAGAGTTGTAGCAGGTGAAGCTCCCCAGGCCTTCAAGGAAACCACAAGGAGCCATTCAGGCTAGCCTATTCCCAAACTTCCCTGGACAGCCTCATTTATTAGCTTAGCTGCAACACTTCTCTGCCTTTCTCTTTTTCTGCCTCTTCCAGATGGCTTTGAACTGGTGACAATGAATGATCTTGTTATGTGTGCGAATTTGAGCAAAAGCCAAGCGGCTCTGCTATTGTTAAGGGCTTCTAAGCTTTACTAAGAAAAGTAGTAACAGTTGGAGGGTTTAGAGCTCACACTAAATTTTACTTAATGATATCTGTTACTGGGGCCCAGCAAGCTGTTATTGACATACCACTATTTGAGTGACATCTAATTAATCATTATATCACTAACCAGAATCAATTGTTATAACTCTGAGGACCTTTGTTCAACCTTCCCAGTTAATATCTTCCACCAACTTTGAGTTTAACCTAATGTGAGATTGTTTAACCTATAAACCATGTGGCTGTAGGAAAGTACCCTGGGGTTTTGTCACCTTGGTGTTTACAGGAATGCAATTGTATTCTAGCAGCAAAATAAATGTATGCTTCTCTCTGATTGGAAAAAAATCCCTGTCAAACCTGGACATGCAGCATTTTCCCCTTGTTCCCCTAAAAATCAACATAAAAGAAAAAGAAAAAACATACATTTTCTTTCACTTAAACTCAAGGAGAGTTATTATGGATGACGCTCCTGGCAGTAGAACTTTATAATCACACTTTGCTTTTAAAAGCTGGGAAAGCAAAGCATGTAGAGAGAACAATACTTATCTACCAATACTATGTCTTATTTTTCCTTAAATCACTATTTGAATCCTGTGATGACAGTGTGGTCATTAAAAACTAGTATTTTCTTATTTTCATTTTTTTTTTACGGGAAAAAAAAATGTCTCAGATCTCCTCCTTGTGTGGTTGATGGTTAATGACTTTATAAACACTCTTGAGGCCCTTAGTTTAAGACTTGTAATTACTGTTGAAGAGTAAAACATCAAGATGTGATTCCTTTCGCTTTTATTTTTTGCAATGTTGGAGCATTCCAGGTTTCACCTTGATGTTTAGTTTATCCTCCAAATTCTGTTTAAAATTTGCTTATTATCCCCATTCAAAAGAGAGAACATAAGAACAGGTGCATGTTAGTCAAGTCTTTAAGAGGAAAAGTTATAGTGGCCAAATAAAAGTCCTACTGAACTTTTCCTATGGCAGAGTTAAAACAAAGCATGGATTGAATCTTAGTAGCATAGTTCAGTCAAATACATAAAGTTTTCCAGTCTGAAGCATAGGATGAACAAATAGAAACGCATCTGCACATGTATATTCTGAGTAGTAAGTTCTTAGAAGGTCAGATTTTGTGCTTAGACTGGGTTTTTTAGTCACTGCTCCATCACATTCCTATTTACATAACACACTTTCATTTCCTAGATGAGTTAAATTTTCTGTTTCATTTCAAGGATGGCCCTAGCCTCATGTGTTGTGGCAACAAGGCACCAAGATTGTGATGATGAGCTCTTGTTTCTATACATTCCATAACCAGATTCCATACTTTGCTCCAGCCTAACTTATTTGAATAAATTTATCATATCTTAGGTGTCAGAAACTAATTGCTTATTTTCATACATGGAACTACCAATTAAAAGGCTTAGTCCTTTTTCTCCATTGTACCAAATGTGACTAAGTAGCTAGAGGAAGGTATTTTGTTATTTTAATTAAGCATGTGGAGGGAAACACAAGAACATGACTTTGGACGAAATATGGATAGACTAAGATGTATCAAAACATCTCAGCAAGTCTGTGACATTAGGGATCAAGACAATCATGCAGTAAAATAAAAGATGAAAAATTCATATTGAAAAGCCATAGATGATAACCCAAGTTCCATCAGTTTCAATTAATTTATCTTCATTGCACTGAACTCACTAATTACAATTCAGAGAACTGAGCCATATTCCTATGTTTCTGAGCAGAAAAGGTCTAAATTTAAAGTAGAATCACAAGAAACCCCAAGGCTTTTTTTAAATAAATAAATTAAAAAAAAAAAAAAAACTAGGCATTTTCAGATGGAGTTTTTTTAAAGGGAAAAGGAGAAAGAGGCAGAAAGCAATCTCTGAGTCAACCAGACCAGTGCTGGCATGAGTGGCTAAAACCAGTTCTCCTTGTGCCTAGAGATGACCTAAACATCCAAAAGTCTATCCGATGATAGGTAAAGATAATGAGGTGGTTTCAGTTAATATTAGATCACTACTGTCAGGGGTACCAGGAAACTAGAATCCATCCATCTCCTATGGCAAGGGGAAAATATGAAAATAAAATGAGGAAAAGTTACTCCACCTCACACATTGAAACTTCCAACAGATAAATATTGCAAAGTCATTTCTTTTTAACTCTAAAATAATGTTCAAATCATTATTGGCAGCATATCTTTTAAATACAAAGTTCTTGACCTAAATCAGGATGAATATTCTTCTATTTACTTTGTCGACACTAAGTTACACAACAGAAGGCATTTTAATGTTTAGTATAAGATTCTCTTAAATATTATTGGACAAATAATAAACCAAACTTCTGATAAATCAATGAGCAAGTTAAGCTAAAATTAAGTTTTTAGACACTCAAAATTTGTAGGGTTTGTTCCTTGAGCTTTGTGTTCAGGAAGATTGCTTTTAAGCTACAACAGTCATAGCTTGAAGCATTAGCTTTTCCTAAATAGTCTCATTTTCCCACATTGTAATTTATATTAACTGCATTTAAAACAAGTCAGAAAGACTATGAAGATGAATGGGACATAAGAAACCCAAAGAAAAAGAAGGGGATGAAGAAGAAGAAAGCCAGCAGTGGTTTATTTCTAATACTACAACTTTCCTTCTGTAAAAGTAATCAGTGAACTGAATATATAGTAAACGAAAATGGGGAAGAAAAAGACAAGCACAAGAGGAGTGAAGAAAGTAAAGAAACTAAGAAATGCATACCACCTCCAGCAGCCTTTATTTCTCACCAGTACAAGGTGTTACTAACCTAATTAACTTCTATGTTGGCAGCTGCTGATCTTTCAACAATAATAGGTAAAGAGCATAATATTACCCTGGTTTATCCATGGCATTAATTAAATATTCAGCTCTGCATCACCCATGATGATTCACTACCCCTGCATATTGTAATAAATATACATTCCTAGTTTATTATGAAGGGTAACAGTGAAGCATAACGTCCATGCCATAACAATTCATTTTGCAACCAGTTCCACTTCTTCCAAACCCTTTAGAGTAGATGAAAGTCAGTAAGGCATAAGGGGCTTTCATAAGACCATCTCAATCTCCAGCATAGGCAAGTGGCTTCAGAAAGCATGTTTACGTACAAGAGTTTCTTTTTCTTTCCAAATCAATTCAGCACAAGCTGGTGAAGATATATGCCCATGGGAGGCAAAGGGATCCACACTTTTTGTAGGAAGAGACTAAAAGTCCAAAGAATGGATCTAAAACTCAGCCTACCAATTTCATGAGAAATGGCTTTGTTACCTACCAGCAGCATTCTTCTTCCATGGGTATGGAAGTTTTCCTGTTCAGGGACCAGTTTGAGACGGAATATAGTTTGAATGAGGTTTCACAGTATTACTAAGAGAATGAAAGGCACACTATAGCTTAATATCCAAGCATATAATATTTTAAAAGTTTATGAACTCATAGGTGTCCATACGAGTGTGTGGAGTACTGTTGTATATTCAATACAAATTGTTTAACTTTATTGAAAAGAATTTTAAAATGTTTAGTTTATACCAGGAGGAGATTTAGCCAACTATCCAAACCACCTAAGATACAGTAATTTAAAGACATTTTTGACTTGAACATGTGATTGCAATACTTGTCTGAACACTTAGTCTAGGAAATATCACCATACAAATGACTGTAAATATTCTTGTGTTACAGCAAGTTATTGTATCCTCTGTTTCCTTACCATTGATCACAGTGGAGTTCATTTTGAAAAGATAATGTTAATATCTGATAGAAATATGCTGATAATTCTATGAAGATTTTTTATGATTCAGCAATCAGTAAAACTCCTTGTCTAAGGAACAGACGTAATATTGAGAAACCATTTTCAGTCTTGTTTTTCAGCAAATCAGTGCTTTCAAATTAATTTTAATCACAGAGACTAGGAAGTCTATGAAATATTTATGAGAAAGCACATCATATATATACCAGTTCTAGCCTGTGACTGCAACATATGGTTTAGAAATTGAAACAGGTGTGGGAGAACAGGTGGTCACAGTCATCCAAGGGTATAGCTGGAATCTACCATGAGGAAAAGTAAAAAAAATAAAAATTAAGTAGCTCATTTAACTGCTTAGGTAACTTGCAGACTTAATGCCAGAAGTCATAGCTCTTCGAATGTAGAAAGGGACATGTAAGACCTTGTGATTTTGTTACACATTAATAAGCTAGAACAAGTTTATGATATCTGTCTTCTTCCATACCTTCATCTATACCTTCTTTCATACCTGACTATATTTTTGTCAAAAATCTATAACAATTTAAAAAAAAATCCCACTGTTTCTTCATCTTAACTTTCAAAGTTAAACCAATGTGTAGAAACAAATGATACAGAGGCATAGCAGTCCAGCTTCATTCAGATGTTAAACAAAATCAACCTATCAAGGGGTTCCTTTGTTGACTGATCTTTAGATCCTCTAGATCTAAAGTAGATTTTGCTATGCAATAAAATTAGCATTTGTGCAATACTTGATCTCTTTTGAATTTATGCTTAATTCAATTTGTAGTTATAAAAACTCTGCAATACATCTAAAATACACATGCAAGAAGCAAATACATGACCAGTACAGTTCTCAAATTCCTTGAGTATTCAAGCACATCTTAAAAGATCATTAATCTTGTACTTTCTTCCTTTATGAGGATGTTTCATCATTTATAATATTTCCAATTTTAAAAACTGAGAATTTCATAGATCTTTAACAAAAGTATTAAGAATTATATTCTTGAATGGTTCAGTAGTTACCCCTTGGGTCACAAAAAATGATCACTTTTGAAAACAGAACACTCACACACTTTGACATGGAAGTGCAGTAAATAAGCTAAACTTCAAATATAGCTGGAGTCTGCATTATTTTTCAAAATCATCAGCAGCTGTTTATTTGACTCTGGGAACTCCTGAATTCCCACAACACCAGAAAGGCAAAAGGCTGAATTCAGTCAAGTTTTCTTAAATGTATTGGGCTTCTGCATTTAAGATGTATGCACTCTGCTAAAATTGATCATTCTATTTTTTAATGTTTACAAACAAAAATAATTTAAAATAAAATTAACTTCTTCTAACCTCTGTTTGAGATGAAATTCCTTTTGACATTTGTGTACTGAAAAGCTACTTTCAGGTACATAAGAACTGACATGCCAGATCAAACTAATGGTCCATCTAGCTAGTGTATTAAGTGTGCTTATCAACTCTCACAGTTTTGCTCTGAAATTCCTGATTCAAAAACTTCCTATTTATTTTTAATCTTGTAGACAACAATCAAACCAGACCATTAATTCCAGGGAGCAATTTACCACATGTGCTTGAACATCATTCCTATGGATCTCAAAAGTGCTAGAAGTGTGGTGCCTAAATGATATATTTAATATGTTTTTACTAAATTATGCTGTCACATGCAGTCAGAACAAATAGTCTTCCAAGAGCAGAGCAATTTCATCCCCAGCAACATTACACAGAAGCCACAGGGGTTGCACCAAGGATAAAAGTAACTAGCTATGCTTCATATTTAGTGCTTCTTTCCATTCATCTGCATTAAAGAATAAAATAAACACTCCTTACTTTTGCTACTCCTAAAGCAAGCCAGATAAAATTACTTTAGAACTAGTAAAACCACTTACTAGGCAGAAACATTACTACAACTGGAAACTGAAAGCTTTACAGTTAAAGCTTTTTTCCATATAGCAAACACCCTGAAAAAAAAAAATTGTTTACAGGAAATTATCTTATTCTTTGAGAGTACTCCCATATGCAATTAAATTCAATTAAAGTTGATGAGATTTAAGCAATGTTTAAAGTTAGGCACATGTTTAAGTACTTCCCTGAATTAATCCTGTAACTGTCAAACTGTGTATACCATATCAGTAAGCAAGCTAGGAGTTTCTCTAATACTCTTCTAGGACTTGACATCATCTTTACAAATAGAGTATTCTTGCAGCAAAAAAATAATTTAAACAATTAGGTTAATAGTTTATGTTCTTGTGCAGGTGTGGTTTTTGTAGTTTTTTTTTAGGATCAATTTTATTGAAAATTAATGTTAGAGGAATTTTTAGTGTTCCATTAAGTTGGTGAGGAACTGAAACAGGTTTCCCAGAGAAGTTGTGGTTGCCCCTGGAAGTTTTGAAGACCAGGCTGGATGGGGCTTTTATCAACCTGATCTAGTGGAAGGGGTCCCTGCCTATGGCAGGGTGGCTGGAAGTAGATAATCTCTAAGGTCCCTTCCAAGCCAAAATATTCTATGATTCTGTGATTCTATTATTATTTTCTGGTATTTGAAAAATATTTTAAACTTTAACCTCTTGCAGGACCTTCACTTGTTCCTATGCATGTAAAGCACATCAGTTCCAAGAAGGCAAATTGGCTGGTTCTTTGTTTAAATTACTTAGAATAAGTACACTCAACACATCTGTTGGAAGTACAGCTGCTTAGAACATTAAAAGATAGGCTGTGATTTAAAACATCCTCAACTGTATTTTACATAAACAAATACTTCTGTATTTAGAATAACGTGTCAATAAAAAAAATTACATGGAAGGAGGAGTCTGGATATGTGCATTTGTCATTTACTCATTTTCATTACTGGAAAAAAAAAAAAAAAAAGCCCAGTTTTTCAAATTCCAGGACAACAGGAAGTAAACATATTTGAGGTCTAGCTTTTCAGTACTTCAATCACAGGTATGTAAAATCACTGACACTGTGCTCTTCCCACTTGAAGCACCAAATGTTAACCACTAATAGTGAAACAGGGAGGATATGCAAGCACTACAGTTAATGAATGATCTGCTGGCCCTATAAGCACATTTTCAATGTATAACTGAATAGTTTTGGACGTTATGTTATATAAGCACAATTAATAATTTAATTACCAAGCTATTTTAAAAATAAGACACTCAAACTGAATGTGAAAATAATGAAAAAGCAGAGCTCAACAGATGTTTAATTTAAATTTAGCACACAGCTGTGTATTAAGAACAAAATCATCTTTGCCATACATAATCTTCTGAAGGTGTAGAGATGGTTTCAAGTGAGCCCAAAGAATCTATTCATAATTATGTTCCAACCTGTTTCAGAAGATTATTCCATTTTCTCTTGACATGGTTGTGACAAAATCACTCTAACTATTCCTGTTGTCTTTCAAGAATTAGAAATCTGGAGGAGCTCAAATGGGATCAATCTTGACTTTAAATAGGTTGGCAAGTTAGAGAGAATCTGCAGACATCATTCTTTCAGTGGTAGTTTCAAGTACCAAATTCCACTCTTAAGATTTTCAGATAGTAAAACGGAGTTTGTGGAGATGAGCTTGGGTAGAATCTGTGGAATTTAATTCACACCATTTACTTTTCAAGGTACTATAACTGCATCCTACAGATCTTAAAATTCCATGATGCTGCTGTTGAGGAAGTCTAGTAAAGACTAGTAAGTCTAACAAGCCAAATAAAGTAAGAGGTAATTCCATTTAAAATAAAACTACCCCAAATCATGAGAGAAGAAGATATTATTTGTTTAGGAACATTCTAGGTCTATGTATGTGTGCCCATATGTACATGCATGTGTGTGTATACATATACAACTCATAAGGTGAGGTCTCTGACAAGTTCCCTTGCATTCTGCTGATATTGCTTAGTGCCTTAGGCTATTTTTTAATTGAATTCCTCTATTTATACATGAACAGTATTAAAGAAATCCCGGAGGAGTGCACTGTTTGGTACTGGATGGTTTTGTTCAATGCCACGTCATTTTAATTTATATCGAAGGAGAGCTTGGAAGCAGGTTGCAGTTGCTTAAGCTTTAAATGTCAAGTAGGGGCGAGGAGGGGGGTGATGTTTAGTTAATGTAAAAGACAGTTTCCTAAGTAGAATTAAAGAGCATAATTTGTCAGCTAGACTATTTAAGTAAAATGAAGTGTCCTTTTCAGCTCACAGCCTATTAAGGGTGGGGGCTGGGGGCGGGGGGAAACCCTCTCGAATACCAATTGGATTTCTGGAGAGTACAGCATGCCTCTAAATATATTTTGTAAGAGACTACAAATTCTTATCTTCTCACCTGTGTTGCACCTCCATAGAGTAAAAGTACAGGAAACAAAAAGAAAAGAAATTATCCAGAGCAACACAAAGTAAGCCATGTATTATGGTTAATAAAGAGTTGAACAGATGTTTAACTGAATTTGCTTTTCTGAAGTTGGATAGTTGATTGAAGTCTGAATGAAAATAACACAATTTACATTGAAGAAGTGACAAACTTGAAACACCACCAGAAAGGAATTCTTTGGAATCATTCCAATACAGCCTTTTCCTTACTTTTCTCTTAATTAGAATCATAAAATAGTGAAAAAAAAGTTTAAATATGGACAACAATAATGATAATTATAAAGCCTCATTACAGAAGCATTTTCAGCCCTAGGATCTCAAAATGCTATAGAAAGAGGCATATTTCAATTCACTGTATAGTGGGGCTAAAAATAACACTTTGTCTCCCAAGCCTTCTTAGACTGCTGCCTCCTTCCTTTTCCTCTTCTATTTCTTCTCAGGGGATGGAGAAAAAGGAATATGACTGAAATATTTAGTCAAAAGCAAAAAGTAAAATAATTTCAGGACTTTACATCTATTTCAATACTACTGTGCAGAAGGGAAAATCAGAGTTCTCATTCTTTTTGCAGGAACTCAAAGACATAAATCTGCCTGAAATGTGCAGTATGTATTTAGTGAGTTTGACTAGTCCAAGGTGCAGCTCAGCCACTGCACACAGCCTTTTTCTGCTGATCTGTCCATATAGTCTCAGGCATAGATAAGTTCCCTGAATGGCTTCAACTTGCTTAGATATCCCAGAATAAGTGCTCACAGTTTTCAAATTCTATATATCTAAGTTTTTTCAGTGGGGAAAAGGAGAAAATGTGGATCAACACAGATATATTATAAGTATGTGACATGCAGCCATTTTCACTAACAGAATTTAACAATCTTCCTATGCATGACTGTCATTACCAAACCTCGAAATCCTCTTGACAGAAATGTGGGGAGAAACTAGGATGCATATATTTAAGGGGTTTTTATTTTGCTAGTCCATTCATTATTATTCTCCCAACCTCATATGTTCACAAAGCAAGCAAAATTTTTAATTTCAGCATTACAAGGGTGGCTTAAAAAAACTCTAACAGTAAGTTTATCTAAATATTACTTAAAACTAACATTCTAAACAACAGTAACATTCAAACAGGCACATACAAACCACACATACACCTTAATTTCATTAGAGTTACAATCCATAGGTCTAATATTTCCCAGAATTTACTGGGGTGCTTCACATAGTCCTTTGGTCCCCTCCACATCCAGCCCCAGCAACTTTATATATTCCACCAACGTATCTCTTCCTTCAGGCTGTTTTACTCCCACTTGTACTGCTTTCAGAGAAGGAGAGAGAGAGAAAAAAAGGGGCCTGGATGTTAAAACTTTTCTGCTTGGCTGCTTGACAGACGATTAGGGCAGGTGCCCTCTTTTATGTCTTTCTGCTAACCTTAGAATGGCTGGATGCTCTTCTTCATCTCCAGGTTTCTGCAAGGAGTTCCCTCCTGAAACAGTACAAAATGCAACAGAAAACTGCTTTTGAGTTTTCACAGAGTGGGAGGAATCACTGGCTGGAGTGTGTCTCATTATTTCTGAAACCCAGAAGAATGCAATAAACTGTGTCTGCGTGCTCTCACCTACAGGAGCTGGGATTCTTTTAACTCATTGGCTTTAACAACAATACAGCTTAGGAGAAAAATTTTCCCACTAGTTTTACATACAAACACTCTCTGAAGGAAACACATACTTCTGTACTTAATTGCTTTGATTTAAAAAAAAAAAAAGTCTTACTTGTAATATCATTAATTAAAGCCAGTAGATTTTTGCTCCCTCTAAAATAAATTAAGAAAAAAAAAAGACTAGGAGACACAGTTTAGCTATGAAGTAGGTATTTGAAGAGTTCAGCGTCCTGTTGTCTGCTGTGGAAGATTGATCCCAGGTGGATGCCAGATACCCACCAAGGCTGCTCTATCACTGCCCTCCTCAGCTGGATAGGGGAGAGAAAATAAAACAGAAGCCTCATGGGTCAAGATAAGGAAAGAGAAACAGCTCAGTAATTCCTGTCATTGGTACAACCAGATCTTAAAACACCTTCCCCACATCCATCCCTTCTTCCCAGGCTCAACTTCACTCCCAAATTCTCTAACTCAGCACAGGCAGACAGGGAATGGGGGCTGTGGTCAGCTCATCACATGTGGTCTGTGCTGCATCTTCCTCCTCATGGGGAGGACTCCTCTCACTCTTGCCCAGCTTCATCATGGGAGTGCCTCCCATAGGAAACAGTCCTCCATGAACCTCTGCAATATGAGTCCTTCCCACAGGCTGCAGATCTTCATGAACTTCTCCAGCATGGGTCCTTCCTACAGGGTGCAGTCTTTCTGCAGTACAGGCTGCTCTGACATGGGACCTCACAGGATCCTGACAGCACAGCTGCTCCAGTGTGGGCTTCTCTCTCCTTGGGACACCAGCACAAACTTCCCACAGGGTCACAGAATTCTTTGGACATCGTCCCCTGCTCCACCATGAAGTCTTCCACAGGCTGCAGGTGGATCTCTGCTCGGCTGCAGCGTTCCACATGCTGCAAGGCCACAGCGGCTTCCCCATGCTCTGCACCATGGGCTGCAGGTGGATCTCTGCTCGGCTGCAGCATTCCACATGCTGCAAGGCCACAGCGACTTCCCCATGCTCTGCACCACAAGCTGCAGGTGGATCTCTGCTCTGGTGCCTCGTGCATCTCCTCCCCCTCCTTCTTCACTGACCTGGGTGTCTGCAGAGCTGCTGCCCTCACACATTCTCACTCCTGTCTTCCACTGCTGTTGTGCAGGAGTTATTGCTTGTTCTTAAAGCTGTTGTCCCAGAGGCACTACCAACAGAACTGATGGCCTCAGTCTTGACCAGCAGCGTGTCAGTCCTGGAGCCAGCTGGGATTGACTCTCTTGGACCCAGGGAAAGCTTCTGGCAGCTTCTCACAGCAGCCACCCTCGTTGCTTCCCCACTACCAAAACCTTGCCACAGTACAAGCCAGTACATCTGTTAAAATTAGCAGTCTGTTAAGGAAACTCTCTAAAAACAACGTACCCAACTTTAACAAAAATGCCTTATAAAGGCTGTCTACTAAAAGTGTAGCATGGAATATTTTAGTGTAGCTAAAATTTTTGAAACTCTGCAGACCTTAATTTGGCATCACACTTGTCAAACAGCTCTGCTTCTTGCGTAGTGCAGGTATTCATATTCTCTTTCAAAGCTGAAGATATAAAACTTCTTTTTTGATGGCTTTTTTTTCAGTCTTACAGTTCTGGTAATAAGGAATGCCTGCCAGCAAAATCCCTGTAATGATCATCACCACACACTTTAAGAGAGTCCAACTACTCTGGTAATTCTCTCATCAATTTCGGTAAATGTTCACTTTAGAACATAATGTATTTTATAATTACACAGCTAGAAATATGAGCATATTGATTTGTGTGGAGAATTGAAATGTTGCCCTTCACCGATTTTTAGCTTCATCATTGCTGAAACTGCTCCTGATGTTCTTGTGTTTCTTACTTTTTGCACATATGTCAATTTTAGACCTTACAGATATTTTCAATATCTTTTAAATGTCAAGATTTAAAAAAAATTATACTCAAATTATATTAATCTGAGTTTCAAGGTAAAATTAATTTTTTTCTTCCACATATCATCAAGCTGCAGCTTGATCTTTTTACAGAGAAAGATTTCTCATCACTATAAAGCATTTTCTTCTGTATGGTATTTGGATAGTTGGTTGGACTCTCAGTTTCTCCCAACCCCTTATTCCTGGAAAACTGAAATATTACTGAGATTGGAGGAATAAACAAAAATCAAAAAGGTTGTAAAAAAATCAAAATATTTACTTTAGCTAGAAGTCAGAATTATTCCTCCAAGGGGTGACTTTTTATATGAGTATAGAATACCTTTATATGATCCCTCACACAGTTTATTTTCCTGTATGCAGTCTAGAGTCAAAGGTGACTTGGCTTCCTGGCATGGTGTATTAAGTTTCCTGGTTTCAACCTGTATACACTATTTGCATAAACCCAGTCTTTGTGAGCATTTCCACTACTTCCCTTACTTAGACCTGCTTTCAGGAGCATGAAGTTTAAAACTCAAATAAACATCAACAAAAATCTGTTCTAGAGATGGATTAACTATGAGCAACCTGCACACCTTGCTCAGTGGTGAGAAGAGGCTGTTTACCATTTCCTGTCTTGATTCAGACTTCCTATGCAAATGTAAGCAATATTTTTTGACCCTTGTGGGCAAAATTCTCATATCAAACTCACATCAACATGATAAATAAATTTATTGGTTTTAAAATGCAGTTATTATGAGGATGAGACGCATACCATCAGTGTTATCAGAGAAATAATTTAAAATTGCTACTTATAGCAAAATAAATACTAAATAAAATGTTTTCTGATGCTCACAATCATTGTCAGCTTTTCCTTTCCTTTTTCTTTTAACCTTCACTGCCTTACCTGTGCAGAAACCTGTCTCCTTCTTTCTGAAACTTGTGCTTTACCAGCTTTACCCCACTGCTTTCCTGTTCTATTCACTACTTCTCACTGCCTTTCCCCCTTTGCAAATTTCCACACCACTGGATCAGTAAAAAAAGGCTCTAGGAAAAAAAAAATATCCTTTTCTCACATCATTCATTTTACAGACCAGCCTCCCAACTGATTGCTGCTCCCTGTAAAGGGTAATGCAGAAGCACAATCTGAAGCTGCCTTTACTACCACAGAGTGTGCTCTGTGCTCTCATTATTTTTGGTTCTTTCAGCAGCTATCCTTAGTATATAACGTTATGCTATCTATCATGTGTCTGAACCTATTTTTATTACTTCTTGCTTGCTTCCACTGGTTTAGCAAATTATCTATTGTGTTATTTTTTGTATAATTATGTATCAGTAATGACACTGAGTCTTACAGTGAGTCTCCACTAACTACTGCCACAATTATGAAATTTCAGTAAATTCCAGTGAATCTTTTTCATTTTTCAATTATAATGAAGTCAAATTTAAACTTTTCTTCTGTTTAGATCCTTACTGTCCAAGGGATTTTTCTTTTTTTACCATTTTAAACTCTGAAAGTCAGTGGCATACATTGCAAAGTTGCATTATACCAGTATTTAAGGTGAGGTGTAGCAACAATTTTGGATAGAATATCCATCGCTGATTTTGTACGCCTAACAGTACAATCCAAGAAACAAGTTTTTCTTCAGCACTACAACTGCACTACACTGAGGAACTGACATTTTTCACACAATAACTCCCAAACTTTTTCTGCTTCTTGGCCAGAAATCTGTGACATCTTTCCTTTTTGTGCATGCATTGATTTTTCATTTGCATTTTTGATTTATTATCATATGCTTGTTAGCCGACCTACTGTCTAAATCTTTCTGCATTGTTTCTAATTATATTATGGGTATAACAGAGAGATATTTTCCTTGAGTGTTTTTATCCTATATTTGACTAGAGAATAATAAATTGTCTTCTTATTATAGAAATAAAAAAGGTCCACATTATTTCTGTGCATTATTGGGGAAAAGAAAAGAGCATGAAGCAATAAAGGTGTATAATCCAATTCTACATTCTGGAAAGAAAAGGGTCTAATATCATTTATGGTGTCAGAAGTAATGTTTCTGGGAAAGGTAGGGATAGGTTACGATTACCATCTATCATTCCTCTGTAACAGTTAGTTCACAGAGTAGCTTTCTGGCCATATTTTTTCAAATTTGCACTGGAAGCCCGTCTCATCATACCTCTTCACACCCTACCATACCTTTTTACCTACTGTGGTTGTTCTAAATCTTGAGCATTTATTAAAGTATCTCTTTATTTAAGATACACCTCATATTTTTCTTGACTTATTAGAAAACATCAGGAAAGTAATTTATAGCAACATATACCTATTTGACTTTACTAGTTAAGGTATATTACTTAAAAGATACACACATTTTGGCAGACCCATGAAATCTGCCAAGAAAATACTTCCTCTTGCATCATATAAGAAAAAAAGAATATCTTCTGGTACCTGAGGAAAGGTGTGGATATTCTCCTTTCTTCTGGGGAAAGTCTTAAGGATGAGGCCACAGTCATACCTCTATTCATAAAAGAGATTCAGACATTTCCAGAAGGCTGAGGCAGCCTTTATGTAAAAGCTAATTTCAGAGCTAGTACAAAAATGACCTGGATGGAGAAGAAATAACAGCAACAAACTGATACTGCAACAAAGAACATGTAATTTTAGACCAATCTAATCTAACCTAATAATCATATTGATCAGAGTTAGGCAATTTAAAATATATGCAGGCACAAAGGAAGAAGAAACAGGTGATGTGACAGACAAGAACTTCAAGATCTGAAAGATAAGGATCACCGCTTGTCTGGTGGGCATGCCAGCCCCTGACAGGGAAAGGAAATAGGAGACAGAGTTTAAGAGGGTCAAAGAGAGGACCAGAAAACCAGAGTTGATACAGATACAGCAGCATCCAAAAAAAGAAAAAACAGCTAAGGTCTTAAGAAATAATAGAAGGATCTAGACTCTAGCAATCAGTGAGACTTGACTGGACTTGCTCAGTTTTACTTACTAGTAGTAGGTGCTAAGTGAATGTAATGCATCCTATATTCTTTGCTAATGAAGTGGTACAAGGAATTACATGGTGCATTTCTGTTTTAGCATCTCCCAGTAAGGGAAACTAGCAATTTCTTTTCATTGTGAGGATTCAGACCCCTAAAGGGAACCTACAAGGAACCCAGAGAGGGACTTTCACCGCTTTCAGAGTTATTATGCCATATAACTAAATTGCATGTAGTTATAGGAGAAAGGGTGATGCTTTTAAACACCCTTCTCCATATTTTTGAAAATGGGTAGATTTAGATGAAGTATTAGGAGGAGATTCTTCACTGTGGGAGTGGTGAGGCACTGGAACCGGTTGCCCAGAAAAGCTGTGGATGCTCCATTCCTAGAGACATTCAAGGCTGGTTTGGATGGGCCTTTAAGCAACCTAGTCTTGTTGAAGATCTCCCTGCTCATGGCAGGTGGGTTGGAACTAGATGGCTTTTAAGGTCCCTTTCAACCCAAACTATTTTATGACTCTGTGATGATTCCCTCTCTCATCTGCTTCAGCTTGCATCTAGAGGGTGGACTGAAAATGTGCCTTTAATCAGCAAAGCTAGTTGAACAAAATGTCTTCCCTCAATCAGCTCATGCTGATTGATAGCTAATAACACTAGCTGTGTTGTTCCTGTTCTGGGTTACAAGAGCCTGCCATTCAAAAAGAGTTGCTCTTTTTCCCATTTACTCTTTGTGGCAAAATTGCTATGAATTTATTTCAGATTTTAAAATTATGGCTCAAAAATATAATGATGCAAAATAATCTATTTTAAATTATCTTTGTGTAAGTTCTGGTATCAGGACTTGTCCAGAAATATGCCAAAGACCTGATGTAGTTCTTACTGAGCTGTTAATTGAAGCTGTATTAAACCCATACTATTCCCCTCTGAAAACTATGTTAATGTCTTAAAACCAGGTTAGGTTGTGAGGAAAAAACAGTTAAAAATAAAAACTCATGCAGAAAAAGTGTTTCTCCTAATGCAGGGAGAGCATATTGTGCTTTGCAAAGATGGTTACTACAAACAGCAGTATCCTGCATGAACTGTATGGAAATGAATTTCATTTCAGTACAGTGCATTAGAGATCCACAGTCCAACTTTGTCATCATAATTTTTCATACAATTATGCGTGGGTCCTATCCTGCTAAAGATTCTATCTGTCTTTTACTGCCTCTGGCTGTCATCTGGAAGAAAGTTCTCAATCATAATGTAAAAGACTTTCCAAACCAGAAGTTAATGGCCATAGCAATAACTGCTATTTATGCATTCTACTCCCCAAAACCTCTGAAGCATTAGCAACATCTGCAAATTCAGACAGGCATATGCCAAAGCATGTGCTAATAGTAGCTTACTGGCAGCAGCATGATGATGGATTTGGGACCATTTCACCTAAAGAATCTGTCTTTTCCGGATTTTTCAAGTGGTTTTATTTGGCTGTTTTTACAACAGCTTGCTTCAAAATCAATTTGGTGATTACATACTTGTCCTAAAACAAATATCTAAGTCACAGAACATTGTGGCAACTTTTTGTACTGTCTCCACAGAAAACCTAAAGGTGGTGTAAATAGAGGGACTGGCAGACACTCTCATTGTAGTCTGCTTTTAAATAATTAGGGTGGGTTTGCAGCAGCACTAAACTAGATGTGAAAGTATGGATTGTTCTGACTGCTCCATTTTCTGACGTCTCCCTTTCAGCACACTCTTAGAAGAGACAAAACATTCCTATATGATGTGAGATCTTTCGACTTGAATGCATAATTTATCTATGCAATTCCTATTTCAGAATCTATTGTTTTGAAGAAGTCTCTGGTTCAAATATTTTTTAAAAAATCCTTCTCAAATTATCTGCTGCATTTCAGGGTTAACCCTCAAAGTGCTCTGCCATTCATATTCCACACAGCAAATCAACGACTGCTGCTCATTTGTGATTCCTGCCAAATCACTACACTCTGCTCAAACTGAGTAGCTCAAGACCCTAATATGGTGACAGCTGCTGAGAATTTTATTCTGTAAAATGAATAGCTGGATAGTATTCTATCAGCTAACAGCACACAGTCTTATGAGATCTTATTTGAATATAGGTGGTGATAGCACATTTCCTTACAACCCATATGTACTTCACAACATGCTGAGTTTATTCCCATTGCAATAATTATAGCTGCTTGCACTTCTATAAGTTCATACAAATTCTTGCAGGATCAGGGTCAAACTTCAAAATTTAGCAGTCAAATGAAAGTGAATGATCTTTTTGGTTTTTTAACTGGTTAATATCATCTAATGTAGTAAATGCTTTTGTCCATAACAAATAATGATAATTTAGGAAACTAGAATATGCCTAAACCCAAGTCAGTGAGTTAGAGCACTTTCTAACACAGGCAAGAAAATAATGTGTATCATAGCAGCCACAAAATCATGCTTTTCATAAACCAATCAGTCTTCAGATTAGAATACATTACATTTCCTACTGCCACCATTTTTGCTGGAATTTTTCTTCCACACCTCACTACCTTACAGTACGTATCTCCTAGGCCCTAACACACTTTTTTCTTTCTTTTCTTATTTTTAGGATAAACAGTGGGTCTCATTCTTTGTGGCCAAAGCCATGGATTATTTATGAGGAATATTCACTCATTCCCAGTCCCCGCTCTACAATCTAAAGAAACCAATTTAGTCTCATGCTAAAATATAGGTATTTCCTACTGAGTCTGATATTTTTGTATGCTTTCTTTTAGAAAACATGTGATCAGGCCTCCAATGGTACCTCCACAAGGGTGCTTGCTCTACATACCTAGCATGGAACGATTTATAGAACAGCCAAACCAATATTTTGTCTTCCAACATGCACTAGTGGCTTAAGTTGACTCCTTTAAGAGTGAGAAATTTGGGTATTTTACAATAGTTGATCAATGAGTTCAGTGGTACTTATCAATGGGGATGGTCTGCATTGTCAAGTCTGGCCACAGGGAAACAGGTACAAGGAAAGACTCATGAAACTGTTACAATTTGTGCTAAACTTCAGAAAGCACAGAAAATTTGGGACATTCTGCCACCTTTCTTAAACTGAGTTGCAAATTGTACTGCCACATGTGGCCACAAAATGTAAACCAAACCACAGAAATGATCCGGGCAGAAAGAAACCAAAACAAATCCATCCCCCCCACACTGACTCCTGCCCCGCACACTCAGCCCTGGAAGGTACAGGCACTGACACGGGGAGCAGCCAGGAGCTGGAGAGGTAATTACAAACAAGTACAGTAAGAGAGAAAATAATTGCAGCTAGCTCTTATTAATCCTCAGCATCTTTTTTATTGCTGCAAGTATTTTATTATTGATTTTCAGCAAGATTTTTAACAGCTGGGGGAGGGAAGTTGGTTTGGGCTTTTTTTAAACACGAGTTTTGAAAAAGGAGCATCGAAGTTGAGAACCTGAGAGCAGGATCTCTTTAATTTGCTTAATTTGTGGGGGGAAGTGTCAGTGCTTAACCAGATACATGGCACCCTGTCAAGCAGCATGTGAGTGTTGGTGAGACTGAACATTAGATACTGTCCTACAAATGTATTTTGTGACAACAAAGGGAAACTTACTGCAAAAGCATCGTTTAAAGACATAGAAGTAGAGTACCTGAAATACACTGGCTTTAAGCAAGTCCTTTCATGTACATTTAAATTATCTATGGACTCAAGTAGAGTCTCCAGAGGGGGTTTGCAGGTTTCACAGTCAATGTTCAAGCCCTGTTTTAACACTGTGAACAAGAACTAGAACAGGCCTGAGTGTGGGGTTATCAACTGCGTGTAATAAACAATGTCATTGCTCCCCACAGCAAGCAGATAGGCCTCCTGCTGCATCCTGACTTCCTCTCTGTACTTAAAAGAGCAATTCAGAGCAGGAAGCTAACCCAGGTGCCAGGAGCCAGCCTTGGGGAATGATTTTTTCTCTCCACTCCCTTCTCAAACCTACTGGTTTAGGCACCTATGACTCCCAGAGTAAAACTCATCCATGCCCCATAGACAGGTCATTTGAGAATTTTCTCTGTACTCAAGTTCAAATTTATGTTGAGATTATTAAGGAAAATTTTACATTACATCAGTTGCAAGACTGTTCTTGGAGGAATTTCATTATTATTCCCCTTTTAACAAAATCCATTATCGTCTCTGCTTTAGCTGATCCCTCACTTCCATATAATTTCTGTACAATTTTCTGTCTTCAGTAGTTTAACTACTAATTGCCTGGGTAACAATGTGGTAGGTTTATTTCTCTAAAATTATTCAAAGACAATGGGTTAACCAGACTTACTGAATTTTTGGGGAACTGTGTGTTTCATTTGAGCTATTTCTATAAGTAGTTTCTAAGCAGTTCTTGGTTTCTGTTGTCCTGAAGTACTTTCAGTTGTTCTTTTCTCCAAGAAACTTCACAAACTTTTCAGTTTACTGAGCTCAAACCAATAGTTCTGCAGTGACGTGACAAGTTTTTGCCCATTTTCTTCACTGAAATTTAAGTGCATTCAGATTTTGAGCTTGAGGTTCAGTGTAATACAATATAGGAACGACAGAAAACATTATCCACCTTTTTGAGCACATAGGTTACATTTGCACCAATAACTAGGGCCAACCTTACTCTATGCTGTATGTCAGCCAGAGTCAAGGACCCAAATTTCTTAGGTTAATGGTCAGGAATACCAAGCAAGAAACATCATGTAGGTAAAGTCTGTTCACCTTGACAATTCAGATAAACTTGATAATTCTCTTTTATCTATGTCTTTGTTCAGATGACAACATAAAAGTTCACAAACCATGCATGTTACTGTAAGAGAAAACTTTAAGTGGAGGAGAGATATATTTTGCCAACAGATTGCAGCATAAGAAGAACACTAAAATGAAGTTATTTCCTGGGACAGTGTCAGAGTAACAGTGGAGCATGTTGTTACGCTCCCCACCTCCCTCGTAGTTTGGTGACCCATAAAACCTGAAGTCTTTTGTTCTGTCCTTGTTGCCATCCCGATTGCCCTGCCCTGCAGTTCTGCCACATTTCTTGCAGAAATGGTGACGTTTACATTCTTCTCTCACCCTAACCCTGCTCCTTTCATTGGCACATCTCTCAGCTTCACAGGGTACAAGGCAGTCAGCGCCATCTCCACCACATACAAAAACCTTAAACTCCAACCCTTTCTCAAACACCCTTTGCTACTGCATGAAGTACAGAGCAGCCTAAAAAGACCCTGCATTATAGAAAAGCTGCACTTTGAGTGTGGTTAATACACCTTGGATAAAACAAGCATGAATGATAGGTAGGACAGGGATGAAGGAGGCAGCTCAGGTAGCCTAGAAGGGACTATGTCTGTGAAGACAGACCTGCAATGGCATCTTGTTAAGGTCTGATATAGTTGTGAAAGTCCAGGACATGCTACTGCTTTACAAATACCCTTCCAGTGCATCAGGAATATTTTTACAGGAAAAAAGGACTTTTAAATCATTTGGCTGGGTAGTCAAAGTTAAAAAACCAGAGGTGTTTAAATATGCCAAAATAATGTAACAAGAAATAGAATTTGTACATTTGTCAAAAAATAGCTAGCAACATAAACAGCTAAGTAGGGACAAACTAAGATGCAGATGGCAACCTAAACTGGCACTTCTTATCTTCTGAGTGCTTGACTTCACAACCTTAATACTACAGGTTCTGAATGAATAATGTCCTTGTTTTGTTTTAAGTACACTACAGCCACAGATAACACACCAGACAAAAGACTCAGCAGCAAGGGAAAAAGTTGGGTTATCACTTCATTTTACATTTTCATAGATTATCTTTTTTTTCCTAGAATATTTGATTATGTTTGAATGCTGAAAAATATCTCAAACATGAATCTACCAACAGCCTCCATTTTTATTTACCATTTTTTATGGAGGAATGACTGTAAAGAGGCTTTTTCTGACTACTTGAAAAAAGAATTTACATAGAGATTAATACACTTGAGACATTCCATGGGACACAAATCTGTTTAATTGGTTTCTCTTGACAGTAATCATTCCATCCAAGATTTTTTTCCACACTTGAAAAATTACAGACAAAAAATACAGTTTATAATCACCTTGCTGAACCATGCAGAAGTCCACTATTAATTTTCTGTTTATACATTCTTTGCTCATTGGCTGAAAGTGCAGCTTTGTCTGTAAAGTTATAATATGAGTTAAAAAGTAAGAATATCTCTGCAAAGCAATGGCTGATATGAATGGCTGGCTAGACAATGTGCAAACCTCCATCCTGGTAATGCCACCAGCTGGCTCAGAAGCTGTTGAAAGCTCCTAATCTGCTTCGCTTTTGCCTCATTTAGTGCAGCATTTTTGCTCAGTGGTGGAATTTTGACAGGGCATTGCTATGGCATTGTTTCAATTTAGTTTATGCACTGATCTAGCTATACCACAGGTCTGGCAGCTACAAAAATATACTTCATTCTCCCGTATCCCCAGTGATTTTACAGCCTTCGTAACATTCAGATCTTATCAGCCTCTGAATTTCAGCTTCTCAGAAAAGTGCAACTTTCCTTTCTTTTCTGTTCCTTGCCACTAAACATTCCTTTTTATCATGATTTTCAAGCCTTAATCTTTAGAGCATAGAGGTCAGTGAATTTGTCATCTTTACTTCTACAGAGATACTCCTGTGCATCCTAAAACAATGACCAAATAGTTCTCAGAGGACACAGCACACTAAACCCCTGCTAGAGCATTTCTTTGCAAGACTCTTATTCTATGAAACTTCTTGCACTTCTTGATTTATTCAATCAAATTATAATTTACTTATTTTATCCCATACCCATAAAGAGTAAAAATAGTAAAATAATGTGATAAAGTGAAAAATAACAGATGATATATAAGGATCATGCATTTTAAAAACAAGTTTTTAATCTGTCAATAAAATCAATAAACATTTGTGGGTATTCCTGCCTGTGGAAAAGATAAATATTTTGTTGTAAATATAAAGAAGCCAGTTGCAAATTTTGCCTGTCACTGCAAAGGCACAATCTATGATGTATTAACCTTTCAGCCCATGAACATTTGTATATATATTGGCTCTAACTGGCATCAGCAAACATCATACTTCATCAAGAAAGGAAATAATTTTTTGCTGAATGCAATGCATGATAAGGCCAGTCAAAGAGAAATTAAGCTATAACCAATTTTTTCTTAGCAGGCCTCTTAATTAAAGTAAATTAAAAAAAACGTTTTAGCTGAAATATTCATGAGAGAAATAATAGTCTAACTAGAAAGTATTCATGGAAGATGCATTTTTGCATATTCAGTGATGTTTGTACACTGTTTAAACCTGTAATTGACATCGGCTCTTCTTGCTGATTTTCTGAGAAAATCCAGCTCAGTTAAGAAAGATTTTTTTTCAGTCTTTCAAGACACAAAACTGCAGAAAAGTGTATTCAAGAGGGATGTTTGAAGTGCCATGCAGGAGCTAAAGCCTGTTAACAAATAATGAAACTAAGGTTTAAATCCCATAAATCTCACTCAGTTTCTTTTAATGTTTATAAACTGTTTACTGAAATAATAGAGTTTCTGTTTAGCATTGAATGCAGTGAGATATTTCTTCTTTAGGGGAAAATCTAAAAGGTAATGCTTTTTTCCTAATAAGATTTGTACTTAGTTATGGCACAGCACTGCTGATGTTGAAGGTTTAAAGCTCAGTAACAATGAGATTTTATTAATGTTTAGTGACAGTCTGCCTACTAGAAAGGATGGAATTGATGGATAGTCATGCTTTTGTACACCACCTTTTCAGTGACTCCATTAGCTCTGTGAGCACAGAATAAGGCTGTCTTGTTTGGCACACATAAGAAGCCCAAGTTTTTCCAGTACCAAAAGGGAACCCACAGTAATTTCATTCTGTTCCTCATTTCTCACATCAGAGGGGTTTTAGGCATAGAAGTAATCGGGTTTGTTGTGTTTTTTTTTTAAAGTCAGATTAATTCCCTAATTCCCAATCCACCTAATATGAACAAAGACTTGCGCTGACGCAGCACAAGGGAGGGAGGTGCTGCAGGAGGGAAGGAAGGAAAATAAAAGTCAACAGGCACTGAGACATAGCACTTTGTACCGTGAAACTACGGCTCAAATCTGGAGCAGCTTAATTTCTCTAGAGTAGGGAATGAGCAGCAGCTGTAATTACTGCCTGTAAGTACAAACACTCCCTCACTCCCCTGCCTTGGAGAGGCTGAGCTGCTGCTGGCCATTTAAGACAATTCACAGTTCCCTTGCCAGAGTAAACAGTTATATCCAATAACACCTCTCACTTCTTCTTCCTTTTTAAGAGGAGTTTGTTTTTTAACATATGTCATTCCAGTGCTCTGGTTTCCATCACAGCCTTGTAAAGGCACAGACAGAAATAAATGGACTGCAAACTATAGAGCAGGCATAGAGAAGCCTCTAGTTAAAACGTGGCCCACAGGCTGGTGTAGCTACAGGCACTAATGGAGGATGATGGCTGCTGGAGCAAGCATCTCAAACCTTCCACACTGAAAATGGCTTTGTGACAACATACATTCTCAGCTTTTTTCACTTGTGGTCAGAAAATCTTTCCTATTTTTATTTAAATATTTCTGTCTGTCTGCAGATTTAAGCAGATTTGATGTCCTCACCCATTGGGCTTTACTTGACTTCTAAGATTTTTAAGAGGATTTTTCAAGGACAGACCTGGTTCCACTGCAAGAGAAGAGGAAAAGTCTGCTGGCAAACAGAAATGTATCCCAAGGACACACACCTTCTCAAATACATTTGGTCATATGCCTCCTGTAACCTAGTTCAGAGCACTTCTGTGTTCTCACACAAGTGAGATGTGTTCTCATCTCTTCCTAGCTTACTTAATTTTTCTATCCAAGCCTCAACAACACCGATTAAAACATAGGTAAAATATTATCCTAAATTACACAAGATTACATGAATTTTACTTTCTGCACTTCTAAAGCTGGTTCCAAAAAAACCTACTTGCTATGGACCAAGTGGAAATTTCCACTCATGTCATAGTTCGCTAAAGCATGTGATCATTTTTAGGTTTGAGCAAACACTTTTCATGCTCTAGGACTAGAATGAGGCGTGTTTGCTCCATTTGTACTTGAAAGGCTAATTCATTAGCACATTACGCCTACATCAAAACATTCATCCTCAGAGGTGCTAAAAAGTCATCTGTCAGTTTTCTAGAACTTTTAGTTCTATATTATCTTTACTCACATTACAAGAAAATTTTATTTCATGCCAAAAAATATATCTGTGTTTAGCTGAAACTTCATGAAACTAGTATATCCTTCTCTCTGCATCTTAACTATGTCTTAATTCTCAGATGGACAGATTGGGATGACCCTTCAGCTTGCAATCCCACTGATGCCAGTGTAGTTACAGTGCCTTGGCACTGATGTGCAAGTCTCTTTTCACACACTGATTCAGCACATAAAGGACATAAGGATAATTCTTTCAAAATAGAAAACACAGACATGGCTGAAGGGGGGCACAGAGGCAACTGGCCACACACTACTGATACTTCAGGCTCCACAAATAATTCTGCTTCTGTCTAGAAAGCAGTTACATGCTTAGCTCTCAGTTTCATCCTTCTTTCCTTCTTCCCTTTATCCTCAGATTCCACAGGGAACAAGAAATATTCCTGAGAATATTTCTATTCTCACTTAACCAATTAAATTCTCCAGTTGATGAGCCATACAGAGACCTACACATACTCACTTAATAGCAAATCAGTGTCAGTATTAAAGTATTTTTCTATAAGAAGAGCTAGATCACACACAGGTTCCTAATGAATAGGATTTGCTAAATACTTTTTTTTCTAACCTTGGTTTGCTTTATCATCACTGTAAGCTGCAGCAGGCTTTACAAGCCTGAAGGACAGGTGAGCAAGCAGAAAGCAGATGAAAGGCCCTTTTTGGACAAGTCCCTTCTGGCAGCATTGCAGTGGTTGATCTAAGAGGTTAGTCAGAGGCAGAGAAGATAAGAGCTGCTGTGGCTGTCCTAGACAGGCTGCAGGACAGGCTTGTGCAGGAGGCAGGGAGGAAGCAGAAAAGAGTAGGAATACTCCCAACACCCTCAAAATGGCATCTACAGGAAGGAAAAAGTAAATGGACCAGAGGAAAAGAAAGCTGCAGTTACATTCAAAGTTATGTGGAAGTTTGAGAACAAGAGGTTTTATTTAATAGAGTAATAGAGAGACGGCCACTGGGATTTGTAAAGAGGAATTATGTCTCAGTGTCAATAGCAAGGAGTATTACTCTGGTAGCTTCATTTTGTAAGAATAGAAGGCGTAAGGGATTGGGGACCTATTTGTGGTAATAGATTCAGAGCTCACATCTAACACAATTAGGTTTAACAAACAATACCAAAAATATTTCTCTCCCCATTCAGCATAATTGTAATATATTTAGCTACTGAAAGCATTTATTGATCCTGCCTCTTCCCCTCACTTGCCCTTATGTCCACAGAAGACAAAAATCTTTTCATTCCAATTCTTTCTTAAGTGAGAAAAAGTACTTGCTATTGAAGATGCTACCACCAGTATTGCTTTTCTTTAATCATGGAGAGACATTCAGCTGAACCCTTAACAATTGAATTTCACAGTGTTTACATAAAAGAGGATGTGGATACAATTCATTTCTGTGTGTTGTAAAGACAGTGGGTTTTATTCTGCAAAATGCAGCACATTTCCATATTTATCATTGTAAGCATAGAATTGCTTAAAGGCAGCACATCTTTAATTAATTTTTACTGCAGTGTGAAAAGAATCCTAAATCATTAATCATATTCCTTTCACTATATACTGAAAGAAAATTTTCCTGTCTTGTTCCATACACACACTTGCACACAGACAGAGGAAATCTTGTTGTACCTGACTTTCCAACACACTGGTTACAAATAGAGCCCCTTTCAAGCTCTTGATCTGAGCAGATGTACCCATCAGAGAATAGTCCTCTGGTTATGCTGGGACAGTTAGAGTAGCCAGTGCCCAGCCAGCAGCTTCCTTCAGAGCCTTAACCAGTTTCTACAGGAACAGATGCTGGATTGAATTTAAAATACAATGTTTATTTTCCCACTGATTCTTTTTAGCTTTCATTCACCTTCCCAACTGGCTGACAATTTTTTCCTAAGCCAAACCATCCTCCTGTCTTCTATTATTTTGCATTACAAGAGGGGAATAAATAGCTTTCTGTTGGAGAAGGCAGTTGTATTTCTTCCACATAAGTATTTTTCCCCTACATAAATGGCAGCATATAAGATGTTACACTTAGTCTGTAGTAGGGTAGCTTACATGAATGCACCTTATCTGCTTCCTAAACAAAGCCTGCAAAATCAACTTATTATACATGTCAAACATTTTATGAGTATTAACTAACCAGTCATTACTTGCCCCATCCAAATAATGAAATAACAAAGGAGAGAGAAGAAATTATGTCTCTGAAATACTTTTACAGCTCAAGATTCTAAAGACATTTTTAGGGAACTGGTGAACTTTATAGTGTTTGACAAGTAACTGTTTCGTGGTTAAACTAAAATTTGACCCACACAAGGAATTCAGGATCACAGGCAGACTGAACTAGATGCACACACTGAAATGTCATAGTATCAATTTTTATTGATACTATGACATTTTATACTATATCAAAATATAGCATGTATCAATTTTTGATCCTTAAAAAAACACCATTTTGATCCTTAAAAGAACAATCTGAAGGACAATTCTTATATTTTCCTTTTTTTCTTTTTTTTTTTTTAAAGTTCCCAGGGTACCAAGTACGTGCTAAAATTGTACTGCTCTTGACAACCATGAGATGTTAACTAACTTTACTGTACATACTTCAGCATGATCAGAATCAGAAAGGAGGCATCTTTTTGACCAAGTTATACAAGTGGGGTCTTATGTAGGGAAGGAATTTTATGTCAAGCCTTTGTGCTGATTTTCACAGAATCACAGAACAGAGTTGGAAGAGACCCACAAGGATCATCGACTCCCAGCCCTCACAGCACCATCCCCGAGTCACACTGTGTGCCCAAGAGTATTTTATACCTAGAGTGAGCAATTTTTACCCATTGCAGACTCACAGGCATTCCAGCTGAGGAGGGTAGCCACTTGATCCAGAAGACACATGAACCACAGTTCCTACAAGACAATATGGAGAGATTCAGTTTCACATCAAAGCCAGCTAAATATGCTGTTCTGATGATTTTTGACAAGAGAAAATAAATATCCTTAATTCTAACATACAAATAGTTTTCATTTTTATGTTGCAACTCAGTGCTTAGCTATATTTTAACATTTCCTAATTACATTTTTCATTAATTCAGCATTTTCCTTACTTTTCAACCAAATTCAGTATATAAATTAGTACCAACAGATTAATTTCACACTGGGTAAGAACTTCTATTTTCAGGTAGCATTACCACTCTTTAAAATTATCTTATGAGACACTAAGGGTGATTCTGAAAACCATCTTTTGAGTGGGTTCACAATAGTCTCCAACACACACAGGTTACAGTCACATTTAACATTTTAGGGCCAATTGTCAGGGGGTATATATATATATTTCAGTGGTGACATACAGATTGAGACTACACGACTTTCAGCTAGCATACAGACCGTGGTAGATTTTAGCTTTTCTTTTCCATCACTGTTAACATTTGCTGTGTGTCTTATCAACATATTCAGGCAGATAGGTGATACACCTTCTGTGAAAGCAGCTCTTGAAAAGAGCATCTATGCAATCCTGGTATGTGAAATGGATTAGAAACATACTTAGGTAGATGATTCTTTCTCCATATATTATGACTCTATGATGTTTTTTTGTTTTTTTTTTTAACAAGCATGTTTCTTGGTTTGAAAGTGGAAAAACATAAATTTTTACACTTTTTTTCTTTCTCCATGATGGTGGTATTCTTTTACATATACATTTTAATATATGCATATAGAATGAATTGCTTATTCAAAGTACATTTTTTATCTATTTAGACTATATATAGCTCAAATAGATTACTCTAAAATTTTTGCTTTAATACAAAAAATAATTCCCTGTATGGAGACAGAATTAGACAAAAGTCATCTCCATTTGGTAGTTAGGGGCAGGTCATTGTTTAGCTGCATTTAATTGAGATCAAAATAGGACTAAGCACATCATATGGAACCTCAGATCAGATCAGCTCTATGTCATTTAACATAATCCTTTATGTCCAAACTCCAGATCTTAAAGCCTGTACATCACTTAATTAAGTAAAGCATACAAGGTCCTGAAGATGAAAGTTCCATGAGCTGTCTGAAATTATAGAACACAGCTTTGAAGTGTAACAGAACAAATAAGAGATCATAAACAGGAAGAAAAATCCACTTAAATAGTGTCACAGAATGGGTCAGCTCAGCAGGAAATATCATTTGTCTGCAAGACAATTTAAACCCTGCTTGCATTGCTTATGTTCAAGCATTGATGATTTAAAAGATTTTTCTGTGCCTTAGATTTCCATAGTACTTCTTAAAAAACTGCCTCAAAATGAAAGAAAAGTATTTTAAAAATGCTAAATATACTTTCATGTTGGAGGCTTAAGAATAACCCATTTAGGTCTGTTGTAGCAAGTGCAGCAAATGGCACAGCAATAGCCTGGGTGTTATTCTCAGCTCTGATATTTTGCCAGTTCTTTTGACTTTTACCCAAGAAAAGTTTAAATCATTTTAATGAATTCCTGAAATCCTTAATGTGGCATGTAGTACCAGTGCTTGTTATTTAGCAACATGCAGATTTTGAAATAAATTGGATTTAAAACATGTACAAGTAATAAAAAATAGTTTAATTATTTCTCTCTACTCTTGCTTTGGTGTGGGGGTTTTTTTGTGGGTTTTTTTGTTTGTTTGTTTGTTTTTTAGAAAAACTTTTTTGCCTTTCATGAAAGAAATGCTTGAAGCTTTTACATGATTTATTATCTACATTATACTAGCATGTAGCATAAAAGATGAGAATAACTTTCCCTTTTCCAGCCAGAAAACAGAATACGCATAAATCATGAGACAGGTTCAATTCAATAGAGTAACAAGAATACCAGAACAGTCAAACAACTTTTTTTGTGGATTTAGTGAATTTTAAACAACTTGTAGATAAAGATACGCTTGAGGAAGCATAATCAAAGATTACTGAAATCTACTATTTTAAATATTGTACTACATGTAGTTTACTTTTTAATCAAGAGCATTATTTTCCCTCAGCGTGAAACATAAACTTAAGGGACTGAACTATAATAACACCCATTATGAGTTGGAGTCAGGGGCAGGGGAATGAAGCAGAAGAAAAACAATCTGACCAAGGAAAGAATAACTGAACTTTGAAACAAGAGAAGATCTTTCTCAACATCTCTTATGGAATAGGTAGTAAAGGACAGAAGATAGAAACTTCAATTATAGTTTAGAGTCCTTTCAGAAGATTGACACTATAGGTACTAATGCAGGTAGAGTTCTTTTTAGAAGTTCTCTTCAAATCTAAAAATCACATAATGACACAAAGGACTTAATTATTTACTTTTAGTATGACAGAGGACATGTACTTTTAATATTGGAGATTTTAATGGGCTTGTCAGTCTGTCTCAGACCTAGCAAAGTCTCTAAGTTTATGGCAGTCATTTTACATACCAAAAATTCATCCTCTCAGCATCAGGTTATTGTCCTTACCTTAGGTCTTTTATTCATGTTTGATGGGAGGGAAATTAAACTTGTGATTTTCCAGACTTGAAACAGTGACACTGGAAGGGAAGAATGCATGTTTTTACTCCAAAATCATGTCATATTCAGTCCATCAGGGCTTAAAATCTCCATGTTCTACCAATAATAAAGAACAGGCACATGTTAGTGGAGCAGCTCCAAAAGAGTCTTTGAAGACTGTCAGCCACCAGACCCAGCATTCTGAAGGGGCATTAAATCTTCTCCAGTAACAGGAGTGTCATGAGAAGGGAGCAAATAGAATAACACAAAATTTATAGGATAATCTCTCTTCCTTATCTCTTTTGCCTCTTTTTCTGATTTAAATGGGAGTTACGATGACATGACAAATTTATGAAGGAATATAAGGGAGATACAGGAAGAAGGACTGTTGACCTCATTTCATGGATGACTTGTTTCACAGAAAGAACATCTCTCATTGTCTTAACTCAAGGCACATTAGATGATTTTGAAATAATCATACAAGAACAAGATAAGGCTGTTTTGGCAAATATGTTGCAGGAAATAACAAAAGGGACCTGAGCTAACAACAGCAGTTTAGGAGGTGTAGGAAGGAGCTGCCTGAGTTTAAAAGTCAAGTTCCATTAAATACTAAAACAAGTGCTGCAAAGAAAAGGATTTTCAAAGTTATTAATTATTTTTATGCTTCATCAGGAAAGAAAAACATGACCTACAAACTTTATTTCTTGCTAAAGCTAGCAACATCTGTGATTACTGAATAGATTAATACAAAACAATTGATTATGCAGAGTCTGCTCAAGACTATGAAGCAACCTCAGCCTCAACCTAAAAACAGATATAAGGAGTCAGCCATCAGGTCAGCAAGTTTTAACTCAATGACCCTTTGCCCCTGCTTCCCATATCTTGCTCTGAAAACTGAAGAGGTGCCATTTTAGGAAGGACTACATCTTTTTGATAGTACAAGTTGCTTCCGTGTTTCCAGTGTAACATCTGTGGAAATAAAGCTTCAGAAGGTCTGTGAATAAAGGGGATGTTCAAGGCTATAAAGGTAAATGAGAATATAATAAAAGTGAATTTCTTCTTTGGGTTTTTTTTCTCTTTGTGGAGGGCTTGGAGGAATTGAGTGACAGAAGTAGTAGTTACAGTCAGTCTGTTTTATAATCTGGGATTGACATTCCTGAATATTTGAAATTATTTCATAAATATTTTTCTGAATGCATGCTTATATTTAACTGACATCATGGCCTTGTTCAAAGTCTGAAGGGCTGCACCAGATGATGATAAAGAAATTGTTTAGTGCCTAATATTTATATACAATTTTTGCTGGATTAGGACATTGAAGACTCAACTGTTTCTCTAAGTATTTTTCTTTCTTAACTTCTCACAACTTAATACACTCTCATATTCCTTCTCATGCGGTCAAAATTATTTTTGCCACAGGAATATTGTGTTGAAGAGGTAGACTTAGAATTCTAAATAGGAGGTACTTTAATTACCAATTCACGTTCACCATCAATCTATTCAGCATCTCTAAAAATTGGTTTTCTATTTTCTTTTTTTTCAAAAAGAAGCAGCTCATCACAATGGAACTTACAACACTGCAGCAGAATTGTCTTCAAAAAGCTACCACCCCAGTCCAGGGACTTCTCTGAAAACTCCTTTTTCAGTTCTTAACTGAATTACACAAGAGTGAGAAATACAAAGTGGTGTGCATCCCTGCCCACATTTTCTATAAAACATTTTTTTTCTGATGTCAGATTTAAAGGAACTAAGAGCAGAGATAACATTTCATAACTATGCCATCATATCTATAAGAATAAAATCCTAATACTTAAACCCTTGTATTCGAATTTCAGCACTAATTACTTGCCAAAATGCCAATATCAGTTAGTTAATGAATTGTGCAAATGACAGCTCACTAAACCGAAATGATCTTTAAGATCTAATTCAGCTATGCCCAATTTCAAGTCAAGTGCTTTCACTGGTAGACTACAAAAGATATGTTGCTACTACACATGTGCTCTCTTACTACCTGCTTCTTCCTTTTCCTTGATCTTGGCATCCTTCTATGACTCCTGAGATGTTAATTTCTTTTTCACCCATTGATTGTATCATTTTTTACCAGATATCAGTACACAAAATTTAAGTCTTACAGAATGTTAATTCTACATTATCAACATGAAGAATAAGAAGCTATTTCCTAAGGGAATAACTGGACTTCCTGATACATGCTCACAAGTGTTTTACTTAACTACAAGTTGTTCATGCCATTGCAGAAATCTCTGAGTCAAGTTGCAAAGAAAGTTTCTCAAGCCCAGAACAATCCTCTGGACAAAATCTTGCCTGGGAATATAAAATTACACCTCCAGATAGTTGAACACATTTTTAAAAAATTTCTTGCAGCAAGAAATGCATAGTCTAATGATATACCTTTTTTTCATACTGAATCTTTTTACTTGCTAATTGGTTGGAGTAAATTATACATTATATGATATTTTAACATTTATTTTATGCACAGAAGCTGATATTTTTTTCTTGAAATATCACCCCCTGCATAAAAAAATATTTAAATGTGCTTAAAGCTAAGCAAGAACTTAGTCCCTTTAGAGTGAACGAAACTAGTCCCATGCTAAGATCATGCATTTGTTTAAGTACAGTGAAGCATGAAGATAATGTATTTGAAGGAAATTATTTCCATTATTCATTTAGACATGCTAAAACAAATGGACATAAAAGAATTTTTTTAAAAATCATTATTTTTTAAAGATAACTTTGGACATCTGAGATAGCTGTACCTTGAACTCCATTATGATGCCTCGTGAATCCTAATCTTTTTTATTAATGCTCCATATTTCATTTTGCAAGCCATGCTTAACACAATAAACAAGAGGGTCTGTAAAAGCCTGACTACTGCAAGTAGTTCAGGTGAATTCTGCAGAGGGGCTTAACATGTGCAGTTGACAAGGCAGTGCAGATTTAACCAAGCCAAATAGTGGAAAGGGGCTCTGAACCCTGATAGCTTTATCTGCTCCTCCTGGTTCTGTCAGCAGCAAACAGGACAGGAGCAGCACCATCCTCACCTCACCTGGGTGCTGTGAAAGACAGAACAGGTTCTGTTAGCACACAGCCAAAGAGCTGCCCTGCTCTGCAGCACACATTGTCACGGCAGCAGACTGCTGCCTTCAGCTGGGACACAGGGAGGATTTGGGGCTTTGGACAGAGGGGAGAATTTCCTGTGGTGAGCAGAATTAAAGGAAGAGGAAAGGTGTTAGGAGAACATGTAATTTTCTCCTTGATAATCAAAGCCTAAGGCATATATCCTCAAAGGATACACTGTGTAATGAAGATTTTTCCTATCTTTTTTCTGGTCAGATCTCAGCATGCCAAAGTATGCAGACCTTGAGAGGCTGCTGAATTCAAATTCTTCATCTTACTTATGAGGAGTAAGTGCATAGAATAAAGAGAGGTGAAGACAATACACAGAAAAAGATCACCTCTCTTTATTACCTCCCACTCCTCTCACAGCAAGAATCAGTGATGACCTGTATCCACTAAATTCTGTATTGTTGCTGAAGCACTAAAACTATGGGCTACCCTTTACTCACAATTTAATAGAATTCCACATGACTTGTTGGAGGACTGTTATGTAAATACATTTAGGTATTAATATGTTGCCTTTACAGAGAAACACTCTCCTAGCCATTACTCTTGTTAAGCCTGGAAAACATTCCGTGATCACTGACTCAAAACAATAAAAAACAGTTCTGAAAACCACAATAGGTACAAGGAATAATCTTGAAGGAGATGGGTATTATTATTTTTAATGAACAGTGGGCAACATCACCGTTTCTAACTATATTGATAAATAACAGCTTTTGTGTAAAATGTAAAATCATGCAGAATAAGAGTATTATCCACTTACTAACCAACACCTCTAAATCTAATTTTGAACAAACTTCAGAAAATTATTAAGTGACAAGTACTTTATCAATGTGTTTTTATTTTCTATAACACTGAGCTTGCTGTCTATAAGCAACTTATAATGTACACTTTTGATTTAAACAGTGCTAACATTTCTGCACTTACTGCAATAATACTGTGTGAGCTATAACACCGTAAAGTAAGTCATAAAAGCAATTTGCTCTCCATATGATATTGATTTTTAAATAAATTAGTAAAGTTTGTGTTTATTCCATGCAGAAAGTAAAAAACAAAAGTAGAATTAATAAAACTACACTTACAGCTTTTTCAAAGTTATCTAAAACAGAACACTGGTTATGTGAAAAGTTTTGTGGATACATCCTTAAAGCCCTTAAAGAATTGTTTCACACCATCACTAACGTGCTTCAGGAAGGAACATATCACATTCTTAGCAAAAATTAGAACATACATCAACAAGACAATTTCTGGACAAGTTAGAGCTTCAAGTGGAAAAAGGAATACTTTAAAGTAAATACTTTAATGGTATACAAACTTCATTAAGAAATTGAATACTTTCATTCCAGTATTATATTTCCAGACCAGTTTCACTGAACCTTCTAGAAATCACACACATCTTTATTTTTTCTGATGTGCTTATGGGCCCAGAATGCCAAACATATTGAGTCAAATATAATTTGTTTCCTGATTCTCCAAATCACAGTTAACAGTGAAAGAATATTAGAGAAAATGGGGTCCTGTTCTTTTTCTGAGCCTGACTCCTATGTCTGAAACTAAGGACAGGCAGAGAGAATTTTTATGGTGCTAACTGACTTCTCATCTACCACTGATGGAAAGGTAGCTGTAGAATGGATTAAGCAGTTCATTCTGAGTGACATAAGGAACATAAATTCCTTCAAAGAAATTCTTTTTAAGAAAAAAAAAAGAAAAAAAATTACAGGTTTTGAGATTAGGGCTAACTGAGAAACAGAATCTTTAGTTTGGCAAAGGAAAAAAGGGAAAATAATAATAATAAAAAAACCATGCATAAGCATCAAGAGAGAAGAAAAGCAAGAACAATGCCAGCATGTAAACACAAAGTGTGCCCACTCCTTGAACAATATATACGGTGTTGACCTTACCATGGCAGAAAGCTCAAGTAGGAAAGGCCATGGGTGGCCAGGGGTTTGGAACCCTTCTGAACAGGAAGAGAATAAAAAAAATTATGATTTTTCAGCTTGGAAAAGCAATAATGGATGATGATTTGCAAAACTGTTTTGTAAGAAATAAATAGTTACAGCAGTATATATTACTCTGATCATTGAACCATAAATAGCATAAAGATAGTGAATAGGAAATTACAGGGGCAGTTTATAGATATTAATGAAAACAATTCGCAATAACAATTTACAATATATAATAGTTATATATATACATACTATATATATATTAAAAAACAATACATCATAGCAGTTAATTGTAGGTAATTATTACAATGATTATTACTACAATGTTATTCAATTATGGGACAGTGCCACATAATCTTGTGAGAGCTGAAAGCAAATTCCAGAAAGAACAGGAAAAATTCACAGGAGATAAGGCCATCAATGGCTAGTCAACATTGTGCTTTTAACCCAATACTGGCTTTAAAAATTCTCTCTATTTTATTAGCATAAGGTGGGAGAGAAGACCCGGGAGAGATTTTGTCTTCCTTGGATTTTTAAAAATTTTTTGCTGTGTATCCAATATTTGTCATCATTAGAGACAGAGTGTTGGTCTAGGTGGATATTCAGTTTGACACAGGACAGCAGTATTTGTTCCCTAGGACGTGTAATCAGCCCTGTATCATTAAATTTATAGATACGTGTGAAAAAAGAAGACTAACCTGAGAAATTTATGAAAATCTTAGGTTGACATTTAAACTTAGGTGTTGGAATTACAGGCTTTTTGAAATTATTTTGTGCAGATTCAAGGAATTTATACGCAGCAGTAATCATAAAACCACAGAATGGTTTGGGTTGGAAACAACCCTAAAGATCATCTAGCTCTAATCCCCTTATCGTGGGAAGAGACACCTTCCACAAGACCAGAGTGCTCAGAGCTCCATCCAGCATGGGCTCAAACACCTGCAGGGATGGGACATCCATAACTTCTTTGGGCAACCTGTTCCAGTGCCAAGTAATGCAAGGGATTTATACACAGAAAATGGTAAAGAGATTCAACCACTTATAACAGATAAAAGGTATTTTTAATTCCTTCTGAAAATAGGTTATATCTGTTATAATGTTTTAAACATTTTTTCTAATAGGAAGAAAAAAGTCTATATCAGAGTATCTATCATCCATCAGGTTGTTGGATTTCACTTGTAAGTATAGAATAAAAGCTATTTAATCAAGTGTCAGTCTTTCAGAGGTTTAATTCTATAATCTTCTTGATCAGGATGACACACAAAATAGTTTCTTCCTTGGAAGCCAAGATATGATGTCACCAGTGTAGGTGGAATTAGGTTTCCACCTCTGCTAGCAAGGAAATCAATAATTCTCTTCTTTGGAGAGACAATATTTAGATACATAAAGATGATATGATAAGTAACTTGGTAGTGTTTACCTATGTGTTCTGCTATGTAAGAAGTATATCAGATGTAATCATTTTGAATTTTCATTTTCACATCATATTTACTGCTGAAGTCTTTTCTTAGAACACTTGACAGTTCCTGTTAATATTGTGGAACTCTAATATTTACAGACTCACTCCTTTTAGAGACTGAGGTACAGAAATGCAAAACTATATTAACTCAAGAATTTTAAAGTATATTTTAATTGGTTATATAATATTACTCCTTTTTTATGAGAAATTTAGACATAGAAATTTCTGAGGAACTTACTCTAAACAATCATCTTCTTCAACTGATTTTATCTACATATATTGGCGGGATCATTTTGCAGTGATTTTTCTTATATTGTCTCTGCTCCTCTTTCTCACCCTCCCAGCTCTGTTGCGACCCTCCCCACAGAAAATACCTGCATTTCCTTGCCTTGTGAAGCTCTAGTTCCTCTACCAAGCTCTACCTACCATGAAGTTATTGAAAGCCTGGCCTAATTGCTTCCTGCTGCCAGCTGCACAGCAGGTGCTGGCATTCAGTGCTCCTGGGGTCAGAGCTCTCCATTATGTTACCCAAACAGCAGCATATTTCCAGAGGCATCTTCTCTGCTGCTCGGGAATCTTGTACAAAATTATATTGTGGCGCCCCAAGCTGCACACAGCACTCGAGGTGAGGCCACCTCAGTGCAGAGCAGAGCAGGACAATCCCCTCCCTCGACCAGCTGGTGATGCTGTGCCGGATGCACCCCAGGACAGGGCTGGCCCTCCTGGCAGCCAGAAGAAACACGCTGGCAGGAGAATTAACTGGTAGTCTGAGAGTAAAAAGACCAGAAAACAAATTCATCCTGCATTACCTGACTGAATTGCTGCATCAGTAAACTTCTCACAAAAAAATAGTCTTGGTATCTTAGACAAATAAGGAGCTGCTCCCTTAGATTCCATCTGAACCTGCTTGGTGGGTTCCTAGGACTCCAGGCAGCTTTGGGGACCTCAGAAGCATTTCAGAATGGCCTGACATTTTGCAGTCCTGAGAGCTGTGTTAAAATTCTAAGACAGGAAAGGATTTGAAATCTGTCTTATCTTTAGACCATTGTTACCTTGTTGAAATAATGTGGTATTGTTTCAGAGAACTCTAATTGCAACTTGTTTTTTACACTGTTGTTTGATTAACCAGTTGCATGTTCTTTTATAAGCACCAAGATCAATCATTTCCTCGAACAACCTCACATCCAGACCATGTTTCTCAAAATCATTGCAAACAGGGAAATTTCATAATGTCACAACCTCTCTATTCTCTATGTTGTATTTAATGCAGAATACTCTAATCAGGCTTCTGACCTTCATTAAATTACTTGAAACTGATTAACTATTTTTGATAGTTACAAATAGTTATCAAAATACATTTATTCTCTGCTAAGCCTATTCTACATCAACAAAAATTATCCTTTAAGTACCATATCTAAACTTAAACCAACACTCTCAGAATTTAATTCTAGAAAAATGCAAAATCTCATTATTTTAGTCTACTTCATGTGCTCATTCAATTCTGTACTTCCCTAATTCAATTGGACTCATTCATAAAAACTCAGAACAGGAATTACCCAATGACAAATCAGGTCCAGCATATTTAAAGGTTTCATCTTTTCTTATTTGAAATTGTACTTCTGAATTTTGGTTGAGGTGGATCCCAGAAACAGAATCTCAGTGGCACACCCTGAGAATGCTACTTAATGAATCATGGTGAAAGTAAGTAATGTAAAAATGCAAGGTTATACATATAGGAGTTTACGTTACTTGCATGACATGAATTTATGCTATGAATGAAAATCTCTGAGATGCAAATGAAAGAGAGGAGACAGATTTGACATGACTAATTATCAGTTTTACAATGTGGAAAGGCAAAGCCATTCTAGAAAGGTAGCATGTGAAATATTTTTGGTAAGTATTCATGACTTTTACACAAAATAATTGCAAAATTTTCTTTTAATTACTCCTTCACAATTCTGGTCACTCATGTTCAAGGGCAATCACTCTCTTATCTGGAGCAAGGAGGCAGGTAAGCAACCAGTATGATCACAAGTTTGGACAGTCTGTTTTACAGGGAAGACTAAGGGAACACTTGTCTTCCTGACTTTTTAGAAGAGAAGCCAAGAGGAGATATGTTTGCTCTATGTAAACACATCACAAAGTTAAATATTAGAGACAGAAGGGCTGTATAAACTAACAGGCAAAGTCACAAAAAGACAAAAAATAATGGCCAAGGAATACACACTCAGAACAAGTATTATTGAAAGTGCGTACCTGTCAGATAAAATAATTTCTGGAAAACTTTTCAAATAGCAATAGAGAAACAGAAGGAAAAAAAAATCTCATTCAGGAGAATTAGGGTTGTATATGGGTCATGTTTGTTTGCATGTACAGGCTATCAGACCCAGCACACAGAAGATTCACACATGTGGCATGTGTGACAACATTCCATGAGCTGGGAGGCAGGCTGGAAATGTCCCTCCTGAGATATTAACCATACATTCCCAGGAGAGCTCCACAGCTACCAGGCTTTGCGTGGCAGTGGGCGAGCAGGGCACGGGGATGTTCTTTGTGTCTGTATTTGGCAAGCTGTTGCACCCTGCTCAGAAGCACTCTGTAGCTGTGGAGCCAGGGAAGTGTGCACCCAGGGAAGGCACACCTTGCCTCTCTGGGTCTGAGTGTCTGGATGGCTCTCACTTATGTGGCTCAGTCTTAGATAGACCTGAGGGGAGCAGGGAGTTGGATCAGTGATCCTCATGGGTCCTTTCCAAACTAAGATATTCTGTGATTCTAATGTGAATAATTGGTACACAAAGCAAGGCTCTCCCATCTCTTCTGCTCAGCACTTCTAAATAAAGCCATAGGCAGACATATTGCAGTCCAGAAAGATTTCCTAGTGAATATTTAAATACCTGCAAGACTAGGTGGAATTAAGCAGCAATTTTAGGTATCTATCTTTAAACTTAATTTTTAAAAGTGATACTATGCAAGGAAAAAAAAAAGACTTTTGCACATTTATGAGTCTTTTAGATGGAGCACATTTAAGCTAACTAAACTTGATTCTAAAAGGCAGAGTGCTGGAATTTAAGCTAATTTAAATAACATTTGCTTCAATGACTCTAAGGCACCACGTATTTTATACAGAAAAGTTTTCAGCATGATAAATGCAATTTTGCACACATTTTTCTGACCTATTCAGATTATTGCCTTTTATGTTATCAAGGTACAGCAGTATATTGTGTTATCATATTTTCAAGTTAAACAAGAAATATTTTGGTATTTCTCTTTAACAAATTAATTCTGTGAACATGTTTCATTTAGAGAAAAGAGTTAATTGGCTTATGTTCACTGAAATGTTTAACAAAAAAGCTATATGACTTTATTGCAAAATGAAAACATCTTTTCTGGGAACCTCATTCCGGAGCCTTAAGGATTGTCATTATGTTGAGCACTCAGTGGCAAATGTGTCTCACTGGAAGTGAGTGAGAAAGAAAGACTATAAAGTCAATATACTGTCAAGCCAAATATCTTCCCAAAGCAAGATGGGCTGCCAATTCCTCCTAAAGAAGTCTCAAAGGGAATTAAATTATATTCTTCACTGCCTAAAAGTCCCTAAACACAGGTTAGAGCAGTTTTTTTGAGATGCTGGGCTTTCAACTCTATGAAGCAAGAAAGCACACCTTGCTATGCTTGCAAGTGCCTGATTCTCATCAAGTCCACACAGTGAGCACTGACCAGTGACCGAGGTGGAACAGTTCACAATAAATTGCTAAGTATCTTTTTACAACATGCATTAAAATAAACAAAGAACTTTCCAGTCACTTCTGTAAACATTGATTTGGATCTTGCAGGCATAAGAATAAGGAAAAAGGAAATAGGATCTTGCAGGATATTAAGAGGGATTGGGGTTTTGATGTGTAGGCTTTTCACCCCTCAGTAGAAGATTGCAATATCTCTTTATATAGCCATTATAGTGGAGACAAAAAAAAAAAACACAATAAAAATTTCAAACATGTAAAAGGCTGATTTAATTCCCAATCAAGCCTGAAGAAATTAAACTCTCCCTTAAACAATCATCTTTTTCCATTTATTTGTAAGGGGGTAAGAATAGCTCCATGAATGCAAGTACATAGGGATGGAACCCTGGACCTTCAAGTTGAAAAGTCAATTTTGTTATTCACTTTGTGGCTTCAAAGCAGGATAACCTGTACCTGTATTGTTTTTTCGGCATGAAGTTATTCTGTCAAGTACTGATTGCCACAAGACCTTGGCCCTAAGCAGCTGGGGATCCTTTTTAAATTTACCGAACCACACTGACCTGAGAACTCACTGATAATCTCCAGGATGACTAAATACCTTCTCTGATCTTCCTTTAGTTGTCTTTTTTTCCCCACTATCAAACACTGAGTCTCCTTATGAAGCAAAACAAAACAACAACAAAAAAAAAGAACCGACAAACTTCATCAGATAAAGGAATGGAAGATGTCTTTGTTTTGGGAAAACACAGAAGAAATCTCTTCACATGGAACAGAGTACCTTTGACCATAGCTATTGATCTACACTCCAGTGCAAATATCCAGCAGCCAATTTCCATTTTCAGCATCACTGCCACATGTCCAAGTACTGTCATTAGTCACGAAGTCTCAGAGTGTTGAAATACTGGCAGTACAATACGAAAATAATTCTTAATTCAACCTAGTGGCTTCATCTCTAGGCAGCCGCAATGTTGGGCATGGTTTGCTTTCTCTTCCATTCTGTCCATGACTGCAAGAGGGTAAGTCAGATGAAAAGATCATTTTACTAGCTCCACTGATAGTACTTTCATTTGGTGCACTGCCCAAACCTCATGCTGTTTCTCTTCTTTCTGGAAGATTTGGAAGACCATGGCAGTCTATAGTCACTGGGGACAGGACAAGATTCTTAAAAGGCTGGGCAGAGGTACAAAGGAAGCACATGAAGCAGAACAAGCTTTTCCCCATTCTCTGTTCCTTGCTCTGAGAGGAATACTCTTGTCCATTTAAATGGTATCTGTTTACTTCATAAACTAATTGCAACAAGATCAATAGAACAGCCTGATGGCATATTCAGCCCTATTTTGCCAAGTTTGCACGTTCTGGAATTAAAGCTGCACTATTTAAGTAGGGTTAAAAAAGACAACTTGAAATATTAACCATGTTAAAGGTGATCACACATTGATCAGGACCAAATGCTTAGCAACTTGCTGAACAGCTTATGGTTTTCAGACATCCCTTTTATATAAGTCTGAGTTTTCTAAAAAAACTCTTTCCCTTTTAATTTCAGTCAAATTTTACAAAAGAAGAGTTTTGCAGTGTGAAGAATTCTATCATTAGAAATTATTAAGTAGAAACATGACAAACTTCTGTACAATAAAAAGATGTTACAACATAAAACAAAACAATTAGGACACAGATAAGGATCAGTGAAGACAAATGAGACAAGTTCTTTAAGGCAATTTCCCAATAACAATGCTTCTATAAAATACTTTTCAAATTTTACAAGTTGAAGATTCCTTGTAGATTAAATTGTTCAATATTTTCATTAAAATTCGTTTTCCCTTGTGTATTCTCAGCTGTAGAGTAGATGATTTGATGATCTTATTGCTAAGTGCAATTAAGGCTGCTCAGACAACCACAGTTCTTATGTTTCTTGTGTCTTGGTTGTGTAACTCTTCGGTACTTAATTTCTTGTAACACTGGTCTTTTGGACATAGAACACAAACAGCATAAGTTCTCCCCTTCTGAGCCACTCATAGTCTAATGCTGTCAGAAATGGGTTACACAGGAAGAAATTTGAGGGTGTAGGAACTGCTTATCACTTGTAAAAAGATCAGGATGGAAACCTTTCTGAAATCAAGCACATTTCAAGCTAGGGATTGAACCTGATAATAATCAAATATTTCATAGGTGTCATTCTCTTTGTTTACAAAACATCCCAATGTTTGCTGTCACTGTGTTCTCAAATGCTTTTCTCTCCACTTCTGTGCCTTTTCTCTGGGAGACAGACACATTCACTCTTACCAAGCAACGTCACAACAGTATGTCCATTTCAGAAATGCTCTGAAGCTGCCTTTGTACTGGCAAGTCCCACCTTTTCAGTGAGACCCTCTATTGTTCCATGTTTCCATTGTCATAGATACTTTAGCTATATTCATGGATATTTATTAGCAATGACTATCAGGTTGACTAGATTTCACACAATTCATAAACACACAAGTCTCTCTCCACACAAGAAAGGATAGTTCATTTCAATCACACAACACCTTGAAAACTGAAAAGACAACGGCTGGATTTTATTGCCCTTAGGCAAGTTTGCTGGCATTTAATTACATACTCTCATTGGGTGAATCTTAAAAAGGCTCAGCATGCAGCTAGCAGCCCTACAGCAGAGACAGACATATTTTTAAATCTTTCCAATATTAAGCATTTTGAAGGAATTATTCCTCATGTAATGCAGACAGACAGAAAGTACTGTCTAAAACTGCGAAGAGGCCTCCCAGAACCTTAGAATTTGGCAGCTCCCATTCTATCATGCTCTCAGCAGATTGTCCTTCCCTACTAAAACCCTGTACCTGATTAAGGCAGACAGTGTTCTGAGCACAGTGGGTACAGCTGGTTTTCCTGAATAAAGTTTTCCTGTTCCAAAAGCACCACTAAAATAAACAACATATTTTCAACCACATACATAGAAAGCATAAGTTCTATTGATTCTATCTTGACCATTTCACATGAAACATATTGCTGTAGGTCTACAGGCCCTGGGAGAGAATGCAATTAATTGCTTCACCTCACTTGTGTGTAATTGTGCAATACAAATCATTTAGGTGCCAACAAAAATGCCTTTTTTGTTTCTCTTTGTATGTGATTTCTTGACTGTTGCACAGCATAACTGACATGAACCAACCAGAGACACAAAGTGGAGGACAACTACACAGCATGTGATTTTTGTGCTGTTATTCCCAGCTGTCTATTTGCAGTTTTCATTTGCACTGATGCTTGCTACTAAAGCAGACACTTATGCATAAAGCAGCATTTTTATGGGCTCCATCTATGTACTCTCTGAACCAGAAATCATGTGGAGTTTTTATGCAAAAAATAATTCTTAGCCTATAGCTAGGAATGGTCATACTAACATGCACACTCCTAAATATTACTGTTTGTCAATGGTAAGTGAAAGAAATATTAAATGAACTGATTTGTGCTGGTTTGGCCATAATGATTAATTTCTTGCCTAATGGAACATTGTGATTATAGGGCCAAATGCAGAAGATGTTGACCTTCTATCTTTTTATTTCAGTTTCCTTCAGGCCACTTGAGCTTTATTTACCATGTTTATAAACCACCATGGGGTTTCTTCTGCAAAACATGGTTTTGGTGATCACATGACTAGAGAATTACAGCAGGTACCATGAGAAGAACAGCACTTAAGAATAAGCAAAGACTTCAGGAGTTACCCAGCAATGTAAGATCTAGTGAAACAGGATTAATCAAAACACATCTGTGACTTTCCTTTTATGTTACCTGTGCAGAATGCTAAAATTATTAGGTTTAATTAATACCACCTTAACATCTCCTCCAGAGGCATCTTTTTGTACAAGGGGCTGAGTTGAAAAGCACATTTAATATCTTCTTGTCCTCAGTCACAATCACAATTTTCTTCTAGTGCCCCATAGCACGCAGGTTATCCAGGCCACATGGTTCTGGACTAACCACTTGGGAACTCTGCAGTAAAATTGGATCAGTAACTGATTTGGGACAAAATAATTCAGCATTTTCCTATTCCAATATAAGGGCTAATCCTAAAGCATCCAGTTGTGTGACTTTGAAGCAATGCAGGATAGGAATCAGAAACGCTTTAACTGTGCTCCTGAAACACCAGTATCCAAGATATACAAATTAATCATTCCCTCTGGAAAGCAGTCTTGAGAAATTAAAGGAAATCACCCTGCCAACAGCCAAGAAGCAAAATTTCAAACTGGAAAAACTTCAGTAAATGGATAAATGCGAATCTTTCTCTCTTTTGTTTTTTTTTTTTTTTCTCCTCATAAAAACACTTTTTTCAGAGTAGAAATCTATCATTTGCAATTCTAGTGTTGCTTTAGAAACTATTATCCTCTGGCAATAGTTACACAGTGATTTTGTGTTGTTGGGTTTTTTTTTCTGGTTTTCTTACAGAACATAAATTGAATACTACAAAGATAACAAATGAGATCTATCACATTTAACTCTGTCTAGATATGCCTGTACTTTCCCTGTCCTTCATAATATTTGAACCCTACTGTCTGTATTCAGCTGTATATGATTGAAGATAATTATGTTCCTTCAAGTATTGTGAAAATCAGCAGTTAGAGGGAAGGGTAGGGCATAAATTGCTGTCCTGCTGAGAGAAAGACAAACAGATTTCAGCCTGTGTACACTCCATTTGGCAGCAGCTTTCTAGCGAGTCAGCAAGTGCACCCTTGCTGGCTGATGAGCACACAGATAGTTCCAGTCTAGGTATAGCATAGCTGTCTCTTGCTGGTAAGGGATGTCATGGATGACATGAAAGAGAACTCAGCTGGAAAAGGTGAGAGACAAAAGATACAACTTATAACCAAAAAGGAAAGACTCATTAGTTCTGCTTTTCATGGTGTAGCCAATAATCTGGGATCATATGAATTACATCATGCAAGTATGTCTCAAATAAGCATATATTTTCTAGAAGATTAATTATTTGGCAGGGTGAAAGTTATGTGGCAGAAAAGAAATGTTAACATTAGGAAGACTTAAACTTTTCAGCCATGGCAAAGTTACATTGTAGAATATGATTAAGTCAGATGCTTTGTCCTGTTTCGCCTGCTTTTTTGCCTTTTTTCCTGACTTGGAAAGTTCTGCTCTTTGCTCGGCTGCTGCTGCATTTTTATTCTCTCAGACATTCTGTAGGTCACAAGGGTATCGTTCTGACTGAGATGTGGTCAGAGAGAATAAGAAAAATCGATTTTGGAAAACCTCTGTTAGAACTCTTTCATGAACATTTTGTTATATCCATTGTGAGCTTTTAAAAGACTGAACCTGTGAATTTGCTATTGCCATGTCTTTGTATGATTTTTGTAGCCTTATAAGCTGCAAAAGAGCAGCACAGCATAGAAAACACCCCAGTCTTCATGTGCACTGGGACAGATTCCCTTTTGTGTTAGAGTGTAATTTAATATTCTGTGCACAGGCATGCAGAATTTCTTGCTGGGCACTGAATTATGCAGAGAACTGTAGATCTGCAAACAGGAAGCTAAGCTTAGAAAAGATAATGTATTAAAAGCACCAGTGAAAAGCTGTTCTGCTTTCTATGTTCTTTAACTCCCCCTGAAAGGCCTCTGTCTTTTACTAAATCTACAGGAAGATATTTGGCACAGATGTGTTGAAAGGTAAAGTTTTTCAAAGACTTGAAAACTACTGGTCCTATCTGCCAAGCTTTTATATGGTTCCCTTCACCATAACACCTTGGAATTTCCACTGATCGGATCTCTGAAAAATCAATGCAGAAGATGAATTAAGCACATCTGAGTGTTTGTGTGAGACTGAAAAACCTTTTGATTCACAATCTCAGCAATGTTTTTTAGTTTTGTTCAACAGTAGCAGACTTCTGGGGGGGGTGTGTGCAGGGAGTAGTGAGGGCTTGTGATTAGATAAACTCCTTTTAATTTTTTCTTTCTGTCTTAGCCAGATGGAAACACATGGACAATTGGTTTACAGAGATCTTTATCCTTTCTCCTTCATTAGCACCACAGGGAAGTTTCTATAGTGGCTAATGCACTTACTGACATGGTTTCAACAATTTAATCACCCAGAAGCCTCTCTGTAGGTCAATGTTCTCTACATTTGTTCCAACTCATTTACTGAGTAGAAAGGTGAACTTTTTCATTCCAGGTATGTCATTATGGAAATCATGTTAATGAATCAAGACACTGGAGGGCATATGTATCTCTGTTAGCACAAGATTAATGGAGACTTCATCAAGCAGGATTCAGTCTTAAATTCTTCTGGTAAATCCAGGTCTGAAGTCTAATTGTCCATTAATAGTCTGGATTTATACTGGCATAGCAGCTTCCATCTCAGAGAAACTCAAAACATTTTGCAAACATCAATACAGCACACCCAAGGAACAATTTTTCTATTACTGAAACACAATAACCTGAGGGCACAAACAAGTTGTAGCACACAGCACTGCATAGTAAACTGGGGTGGATGTCAGCACACACATACTACAAATCCTGCTCCTGAAAGAAAAAGGTTTTTCTCAATGAATGGCAAGCATTTTTTTTCTGTTTATAGATCACATGCATATATTATTTAGTCTATATTTGGATTTAAGCTAACTGGTATAGAATCTCACTTAATTATTTATGACCATAGAGTGAACAACAAAGTTCACATGTTGTTAAAGAGCAAATATAACTTAATATTCCCTAAAATGCCCTACAAAAGAATAAAAAATAGTAATCTAGACTTAGTGGGAAGGCACATTATTAATTATTCTCCTAGTACATATGAGAATACTACTTGTTGTCCATTCATGATTCAAATGCCTAAAAAGGAGAAAGGGAAGTGCAGGTGCAATGAATCCTGAATTTTTTTATAGCTTGAGAGGATGGATATTCTCTTTACTTTCAAGGTTGATTCAGGTCATAATGTGATTTGGGGCTCTACATCCAGCTCTGTTTTAGAGAACAAATTGTATATATCTGCAATTATATACTCTGAAAAGACATGTTTCTCTAGTACAACATAATTTTACTTTCTAATTGTAGAATTCTACAAAGTGCTATTTGGAATAAACTGTGATTCTTCACATTGCTTTGCCACTATATTATCAAAATTAATGAAATCAGACTGACACCTGTTGAGAGCTCCAGCATTTAGGACAAAAAAGCAATGTTGACTTTTCAATTTTAAATCTTTTTTCAACAATATACATATAATCAGTTTTAAAAGCTTTCTATATTCAGAAATTCCACTACTTTCAGTATTTTTTTTTAGTTTAAAAGTTTTGATCACAGAAAAGATTAAGTTTTCCTGTTTTCTGTAGTTTCAAATAATGAAATATAATCAGGCAGATCAATATAAAAATGTAGGCAAGATCCAAAGGGCAGCCCAGATTTCACATTCTCCCTAGATGTGTTTGTGTATGTATTTATGTATGACTGTAACACTGTCTTTGGAGAGAGACCAAATATTTTGATCTTTTCATGTAGTACAACATTATACCAAATGCAGTAGATTTGATGAAAGAAATAAGCAGCCTCTCCTAATAATAAGTGTTGTATCAATGTTCAAATTTATAACTATTATAGTAGAGGTTAACAATAAAGTGACTCAATTTCTCTACTCCTGAAAGAAACCTGAATATATGATAACTCTCAAAAATTGGAAATGAAAAAGATAATGTGTGTATCTTGTTCTGCCATATAATCCTACCTCTGTCCTCTGGGATCAGTGACAAACACTTGGATTATACTCTATACCTACTCCAGCCAGGGCTATCCTAAAAACAAAAATGCCAGGAGGACTGGTTGCCATTTTAGGATGTACAGTATTTTCCACAGAACTGTCTTCTCTTATTCCTTTTATAGGAATCCAACCTGCCTTTCTTTGCAGTGGCAGTGATGTACTGACTGGTGAAGAATATATATTTTAGCAGGTTGCCAGGAGTCAGGATGAACAAGTGTCTCTGCATCTTAGCAATCATAGATACATTGTTCCTGTGCTGAGTTATGTGAATCATGCACGTACAGAAGTAGAATAATCTATTCTTGCCAGAAAGACACAAGTAATCCAGTTAGTTGCACATACAGCAGTAAAATGAAAAGAGAGAATCCTAGGGTGAATGTCAATAAAAGGTTAAATCTGACTAATCTGACATGCTTTGTACAGAAGAAATGAGTTTGCTAGAAGTACAGCAAGCTCATATTCAATGCTTTGTCTTGTACATAATACAGGAAAAGCACAGTTGGGATGGGCTCCTCCCTCCTGTATATGACACAGTTCCTAGACCTGATACGCAACAACCAGATCCCACTAGAGACAATGTATTTCCATAAGCATTCTTAAGCATTATTTTCTCTCCAGTCTGAAGCTTTTCAGGTGTCAGGCAGCCCATACAAAGATATGTACTGGAGCCAGAGGTAGAGCCACCTCTCTGGGTTAGAACCCAGACTTGTTTTATCATAGTTTGGAACATGGTTATGTAAACCAATACAGACCAAAGCCTCATTTCCACTAAAACTCTACAGTACCCCTGTACTGGGAACTATGTTAATTGACCTTGTCGTCGTTGATACAATTAACTCATTTTCGTTGCTGAGAGGGCAGTGTCCCCACTCACAGCTGTAAGCTCCTGAGAACCATCTCTGTGGGTATAAAGGATTTGCGTCTCTTGGATAAAAAAAGCTGTGCAAAAAGATTCAGAATTTTCTTCTTACACCTTGTTCAGTCTCTTGCCTTTCAGAGTAAGTGGTATGCATGACTAGGGAAAAGTCCAAGAACAGAGACAGCATACATTAATTAAAATTCTCAAAAATACCATTTCCAACCTTCAAGCATTTGTAGCTCATCATGTGCTAGAGGTGCTCTCCACACATTTAATAATCCCTACCTTGGATCTTTATGCAATTTTCCCAGTCTCTCTTATTCCTAAGTAAATATTTAGTAGCTGCAATACAGTGCAGCAAAGATTACTATAGCTTAATGAGCTTATTTTTACAAAAAGGGAGATTGCACCTGGCAGTTACAATGGCCTCTTGCTCCCAGCTCTGCATCATATCCTTCAGTTATCCAGATCTTGAATTCTCTGAAGCTATGATAGGAGAAAATGGTGAAGGGTGCAACAACAGAGACAGGATGTCTTTCTTCTGCATCTGTTAACACTTAGGGGTAAAACCTAAAAACCTGATTTTATGTTCAAATACAAAGAAGGAGAATTAACCAGTGAGTACTGGATCACCTTTAATCTGTTTCTTGATAATTTTTGGGAGGAGGGAAGGTAATAGTAGAAAAATATCTGCCTGCACTGCTTTATAACTCATCTCTTCTGTTTAAATATAAAGTGAGTCGCAAATTATCATTTTCTATTCTGCTTTATGTTTTGCATTTGTGAAAATCATGATTATTCATTTCTATTGGTCCTCTGTACCCATTTTCTTCCCTGCAAGATAAAGTAACTCTCAGCTGTGCATTGCGCAGATCATTGAAGTAGATTGTGAGTGATTTGCTAGATATGACAGAGGTAACCTTCAAATCACTCCCTTTTATGATAGATACAACAAACCTCCACACATGCTGCATTTGCTAGGGGCTATAGAAAGGGTAACCCTCCCACCTTGTGAAAGGGAGCTCACAGACCCACTGCCCAGTGTTACAGATTACCAAAAAGTGCAGAGGTGCATGGCTCATCTGCCCTCCAATGATGGGAAGAGACAGGGACTTTCACAGCCTGTGCCTGCAAATACAATCTTAAAAAGAGGAGCCTGAGTTAGACAAAGACTGCTGTATCCATGTTATGAGTAAGGCAGTAATCTACAGAGGGTACCTTCTTGGGCTCAGGTGTTTAATAAGCCTGAAATGCACTGCAGAAGAGAAAAACCTCTGACTGACAACCAGGGAACTTATATCTGCTTTTGTACAGACAGAGATACTGCAAAAGACTCAATATAGAAATGCTTGGATTTGCATGAGGTACTCAGATTCAGCTAAAATGTACAAGCAAGAACTCTGGGCTTTGCAGTGAAAAGAAAATCTAATTTGTGGGCTAGAATTAGAGTTCTATATGTGAGACAGCAATTGGGGCAAGGAGGAGGAAGGAAGAGAAAAGAGGAGGCAGGAGTGATGCCTTATTATCCAGGATAACTTCAATTCACTTTTGCTCAGAGAATAAGGAATATACCATACAATGGACTGAGAATTTTTACAGGGGCCTTTCAGGGGCTTTGTGGCAGAATAAAGCCACAAACATGGAGTGTTTGTTCTTTTTTTTTTCTTTTTTTTTTCCCCTTTACAGTTAATCAGTATACTTCTTGCTAAGAAATATACAGGCTTACTGCAACAGCATTTGTTCTATAGCAATTACTTATGGATTTACAGCATATGATTGAGTGCAACAGCATGAAAGGAGTCAGACTGAGCCTGTATTACACATAGTCAATGCATGAGGGCTTTTTCTTTGTTTTTTCTCTTATAAAGGAAATGTTTCTAATGTCAGCAATTTATCAGTTTGCAACTCTCACCTGCTTGCTTTTCTTATTGGTTTTAATTCAAAACATCTGTATGAAAACTTAAGTATGGAGTTATATACTTAAAAGAATCAATTGCTTCAAAAAATCATCATCAAGATTTTTTTTCTCCCAAATCTAAGTCCTACTGCTTTTTAATATGTATTTAAGAAAATTTAGCTCAATCACTCAGTGAATCTCAGACTCATAGAGAAGCCTTAAAAAAATAATGAGAATTATTCAGTAAATAGTTTATAACAGATAGCAGATATATATTTATGTTTATACATTTTAAATTTAGTTATTTTACTATATCATACATTTTTTCATGTTTTTATATAAAGTAGCAGCTCTTATGGTTCTAAATGGAATAAGACTTGCCACATCGTCAAACCATTTGTTTTCCTCTTGACAGTGGTAACAAAAAGCTTTTCATGGGAATTTTGAAGAAAAATGTGATCAGGAATTTGCTCTAGTAGCCTTCAGAAATCTCTGTATACCTCAAAATATATATGCTAGCAACCTCTTGGAGCCTCATATCTCCAAAAATGTAAGATTCCACACATTTGTCAAGACTTCTTTTTTTTTCAGTTTCCATAAGTTGTTAGTGTTGATTTGAGAAGGGTGATAAAAACATAAACTCAGATATCAAATTATTCTCTCATACAGAAAAAAAAGGAAGCTGCAGATAACCCTCCATCCCTCCTGAGCACCAAAAAAATATGTGAAGTTCCCAGTCACTCTCCTCTCAATAAACCTGTTCTAAATGGATTTCCACTTGCCAACAATATTTCTCTGTTTCTATCTTTAATTCCTTCTTTTTAGAACTGCTCATTCTTTTCCTTCATCATGCTCTCTCCTCTGAACTTGTTCTACCCCAATATGTCTCATTAATTTTGAATAGTCTCTGTTGGCTTGCACCTTGTCAGTTCTGCTCCCCAGCATCTCAGTCTGCCATTACTTCAGCTTGTTGCCATGATGCAGGGTGGCATTGAAGCTTTTTCTGGTTTCCACCATTATCCTCAGACTCTGGTCTCTCAGCTGGAATTCATTATGCCTCAATATACAGATGCTCGTCCCTAAGCTCCTCGCACTTAAGGGAGATCTGGCTGCACTTCAGATGTGGCATAACTTTGAAGAAGGGCAAAGCTCCTCTCCAAAATCCATGCTGTTACCTGAGAGAAAGTAGGAGACTGAGAGAATGATTTAGTAACTTAACACAAACCTGAGCAGCACAGACACACGTGCTCATTATGGAAAAAAATATCTCCCTCAGTAGACTTGCTTAAAGCAAGCTCTTTGGCATTGGGACTGCTTCTTCTTCTCTGTTTATGAAAGGATTGTGCAGTGGGGAGCCAGGCTTCATGGGCACCATGGGACATCACCGTGACATAGAAAATCAGCATCTGAAGGAAAGAACTACTCTCATGTCAACTGTGTGAGAATCATTGCCCCCAAATTTAGTTTTAGTCATCAAATCAGTCTCCTGCTCCTACTTGTTGATATGTACTGGACTGAAAAGAGAGCATTTTTGTTTCCAAATGAGATTGGATTAAGAAAAGCAGGTGTATGAGACACTGTAGCTTCCCCTTTTCCACACTTTGGCTGTTCATCTCATTTTCAATTCTGATAATTAACTGAGCTAACCTCCAGCCAGTACTTTTTTTTTTTTCCAGTTCATTGTTATATCTGGCACACAGCTCATTGTTTCTGTGCCAATCACAAAAGAATTGCTTTGCTTCTTCTCTGCCCTGTGCCTTACTCATTTCAATGATGTAGGGTTTTGTACATGTCCTTTATGCCAGACTTCCCTAGCTGCTGGCGGACACCTCTCTCTGCCGCTCCCTTCGTTTTGTCACTCTGCCTCCAGAGCTATGGATAGGAGGCTGAGCTCTTTCCAAAGCAACTCAATGAGCTTAGTTGAAGTGAGGAAAAAAGAAAAAAGGCAATTGGCAGCAAAGGCAGACAGGGCAACAGAGGCTTTTAAATGTTATGGTGTTAGAAAGCACCAGGAGTTACAGACAGGAGGAAAATGGAAGAGAGAAAAGTATTGGACAGGAGAAAGCAAAACATAAAAGACAATGAAGTGGTCAAGTGACAACTTCAGCAAGCTAGGAACAGTCTATTGTACTAGTCACTAGAAATCTGGTTTGCATGTAGGTAGAAAATAGTGAATGACAAGACACTTGTTTCCCTTGTTCTGTTTTCATTTCTCTCTTTATTCCTTCATTCTTCTCTCTCCCTTCTTTTTTCCTTCTAGTTTTTTGAATTTCTTCTTTGCACTATGGATTTTTCAGTTGGACATTGAATCAGCAATGGAGAATTAATCAGAAGAGAGAGCAAAGAACATGTCTGATGTAACATTTTGTTGCCTTCTCCTAATAAGTTGGGGGGTTTTTTTAATAGTACACAATTTTATGTGTATGACCCTGGCATCTTCAGGTCACTTCTGTCCATAAGTGCAATTAAGAGTTCTCACAATCTTATAATCAGTTTTGTCATATTTAATGCTCTTCTTGAAGCCCCATCTCTCATATTCATGTCATTATGTGACAATCTCAAGTCATATTCTTTGAAAAATAAATGAAGGGTGGGATTCATCTCACCTCATTTAATCTGAGTAGAATGTAGACACCTACATCTCAGCCAACCCTTTAGGCTGACTTCATACTCAATGAAGAGAATTAGGCAATTTTAAAGCTGGTTACTCTGTTCTATTTTAGAAGTCTATTTTAGGATGAGATACAGTGCACCCAAGAAGTACCTACACCTCCCCACTGACAGAGAGGAAGCTCAGGATGAATAGCTGAGCTGTAGATGATATTTGGTCAAATAAAATCTTTTTACCTCTGTAACTTCTGGAAAAAAAATCAGAATGTCATGTCTAATATAGATAATTTTCTAATTACTCTAACATTATTATGCAAATAAGAATAACCACAAATATGGTATTTAAAAACATATATGCTTCAAGAATTTCAGTATTTCCTTTCTTTAGTCTATTTGATGAGCAGACTGGTTTTCATCTTTTTGCTATATTTGAGTACCTGAAACTGATATTAAATACTGCTTTAAAAATACCATTTCCCCTTCTCTTCAAATATTTCTCTGTCTCTCACTTCACCCACCTTGCATCTCTCTCAGTGTCTATGGCTTTTTTTGGTTTTCTGGGACTTACTGAAAGGGTATGTGGAAGGCAAGAACATACAAGGATATCTGATCAATGGCCCTTTCAATGGAAAAGGAGATAAGTGAAGGGGGAAAGTTTAGCAAGGAAGACAAACATGGTAGACAAAGGACGGATAAAAAAGACAATGGTAAAGACCTGGACCAAAAGTCTCCAGGTAATAATTTCTGGACCATTAAGAAGCTCCAGGCAAAAGTTTGGAGAGGATCAGCCTCAAGACACTTCTGTGTCTGTGTGAATGCTGCAAGGACTAAGGTGCCACTTCTGAGGTAACAAGAGAGGGAATTTGTACAAGGCTGTGTGGACAACCTTGCCTGATGTGTGGTGTCACTCCCTGGAGCCAGTGCAGCCTCTGTGCCACCCACTGGAGTGAGTGGGGATCTTGGACCTGACCACTTTGGTAGGAACGGAGTGTGTCCCCAAAAATAGCTACTAGCAAGCGAGGCGGGCATGAGTGAGGAGCGTGAGGGACTCCACACTGTCAGCTGTCATGGTCTGTGCACCTGCTGCCAGCTGCTGGGCAGGAACACCTGTCTGTATGTCCTCCAAACCACGTGTGTGGGGTTTGTGGGGTCACTAGCAAGCCCCCCACGGGACCAGCCTGTGAGCAAGGGACCTGCGGGAGGGGTTGAAGGGACAGGGTCTGGGCAGGAGGGGCAGCTGGACAAGTACCAGTGCTGTGCCAGTGCTTGGGACAAGTGAGTGTACAAGTGCTTGTGAACCTAGACTGGTGCATATGTGACCTGTAGAAAACTCCAGAAAATAGCTGAAATTTTTATAATGGGTGTTAAAAAAAAAAAAAAAAAAAAAAAAAAAACTCCCTACCCTTCTTTTCTTTTTGCCAGAGTTTGAGGTTTTCTTCTCTTGTTTATGCACTATATCTGGCTGCATTTGACACACCTTGTAATACGTATCTCAAATAGAGCTGTGTGCAACTTGGCAGTTTCACTTCCCAGGGGCTCATGCAATTACAGTCTGTCAAACATATATCACTTAGCTAAGCAACAACTAAGGAGAGCAATAATAACCTACAAATTTTTCATGGGAAAGCACTGCAGAAGGAAAGGAACTATTCCAAGTGACAAAAAGGGATTTTAGCTCCAGGAAGAATAATGAGATAAAATTAAGAAGGGTGTTTGTTTTGATTATTTTGCAAAATATCAGGAGGGAAAGTCATTCTGACTGGGGAATTATTCACCTTGTTACTCCTCTGAGAGAAATATTAGAAACTTTGTCACTTGGAAAATGCATTGGCAACTGGACAAAGGGGAAAATAAAGAACAAGCCACAAGATAAAAAGACAATAAGTTTGAGGGAGTGCTGGATGCTTTTTCAGGCTTTTTACAATTAGGCTGTTTTGGGGGGTTTTTTTGACAGAAAGGATTGTGAAACTATGTTCTTTGTTGTCTTTGGGTATTCACTCACTGTTTGTCAGATTCTCAACAGATTAAACACTCCTGTATTTTCTTTTGAGTTGGTGTTTGTAGTACAGCTTCACTCTATTTTATGACTTCTGAGAAAACAAAACCTATACTTGTTTTTCTTTTTCTTTTCTTCTTTTTTTTTTTTTTTGGTAATATTCTGGGTCTGTGCTAAGCAGATCACTGTTCAACAGTTTCACTGTGAACAAAAGAGTACGAAATTACCGTATTTTCATCTAAAAATGAAAATAATAAATTTTCTGCAAAGGGCAAAGGTTCACTGATTCTTGCAGAATCTAATTTGCTAAGCATAGCAAATTAGACTGAGAAAACTGATTATGTGTGAGGTTTTTACTTCATTCTGTACTCTGCCATTCCATAAATGGTTGCAGGATAAACCTATTCAATTAAGATAAGGTACTGTATATTGTTCAGAAAATATATTATGCCTTTTTGAAAGTAAGTTTCTGGGTTTTCATCTCTTTTTTGAAGTTTTCTTTCTTATGGAAAAAGCCTCTGCTTTGAATGTTCTTGTTGGAGCTCAAAGTACATTTTATGATCTGAAATAAAAAGTCTGCATTAAAAACATTGCAACATTTAAAATATTATACATTAGTTTACTGATCCCTATCATCTACAGTAAGATACTTGCTATATTTCTAGTGATAGTGTTAAATCTGTGATATAGTATTTGATATCTTATTATAAAAAATATTGCATGTAATTATATATTATTGTACCTTTATATCTGTAATTTCATAATAACTGTATAGCAATTCAATGTCAAAAGAAAACAAGAACATGTTTAGGAAAGAACATTGTCCTGGAAGGACCAAGCATCCTTGTATTTGATTTTCAGACAATCAGCCCTGCAGGGTAAATTTGGAGTCCCAGCCCAGTTATCATAATGTCTCAGGAAGTAAAGTGCTTGGGAGTGGCACCACAAGGATGGCCCCCCGGCCAGGTAATAATTAGCATTGACTCCATGATTCACAGAAGGATGATCAATCTCTTTATTATTGTCATTTTTAAGAAACCCATGGCTTTTATAGACAGTTACAATACACCTGGACCTAATTGGTCCTCCAGTCCAAACACCATCACCATTGGCTAATTAAGAAACCACCCTTTGGTAAACAACTCTCCATAGCACATTCCACATGTTCACAACAACAGGCACAGCAGGTTAAGATAAGAATTGTTTATCATTCTTTTCTCAGATCTTCTCACAGCCTTTTCCCAGGAAGGCCTGGGAAAGTGTCTGTTGCCCCCGGCCAGGTAATAATTAGCATTGACTCCATGATTCACAGAAGGATGATCAATCTCTTTATTATTGTCATTTTTAAGAAACCCATGGCTTTTATAGACAGTTACAATACACCTGGACCTAATTGGTCCTCCAGTCCAAACACCATCACCATTGGCTAATTAAGAAACCACCCTTTGGTAAACAACTCTCCATAGCACATTCCACATGTTCACAACAACAGGCACAGCAGGTTAAGATAAGAATTGTTTATCATTCTTTTCTCAGATCTTCTCACAGCCTTTTCCCAGGAAGGCCTGGGAAAGTGTCTGTTGCTCTCTATGGCCAGAGAGCTGCTGCCACACTTGGGAGTAGCATCCATTCAGAAATCCACTATGTTAAGAAAACCTTAAACACTGAAATGAGTGACAAAATAAAAAAGTTGCATGTAAAATCCTTTTTTGTCTGTAGTCAAAAACACCTATTGGTCATAAACATCCGTGTGGTTACATATATCTGGTAGATCTATCTGAAAGTAGAGTTCACTGGGTGTAGAATTTACATTAGAACTCCTTATCTTTTCTGTGAAATCTCAAGTCTTAATTCTGGCTAAGAAAAATACATAATGTTATCAATGGTTTTCATTAAGCAGAAAAGCAACATGTAAGGGAAGTTACGCCTCCCGTCCCCTCGTTTTGTTTTTTTCTTTTCCTCTCCTCCTCCCTCTTGTCTGTCTTGTTTTTTAACAAGAACCTGAATGGGGCTTGTTGCAAACTCTTCCTCTGTTCTGGTTCCTCCTTCCACATCTGCCTATGTATTCTGCATCGTGAAGACACTGAAAAAACATACGAAAAATTGTAGAAGCCAAATCCATGTTTTCTGCCTTACAGTTTCAAGATCTATTTTTTCAGTGATAGACTACCAGTGACTGCAGCTGTAATACATGCCAAGCCGAATTAGGGCTAATGTTCCGAGAGGTAAAACTGGTACAATAACAAAAAGAATACTTTCTCCTTGCTGATACAACCTTCCATTCCTAGGGAGAGAGAGAAGGAAAAGGTTGATTTCCTGATCAGGCATCCCACAAGCAATATATTTTCTGTTACTAGAGGTTAAGAATAGCAGGAAGCCCTGAGCTCTCAGTCACAAAAGAGACATGGAATTATCCTCTGGGAATAAAGCCTTCCTCACAAAAAAAATAAAAAAAAAAAAAAAAAAAAAAAAAAAAAAAAAAAAAGGCCGTCCTGCATCTACCAATTGACTCAGAAAACTGATGAGCATTCCTTACTCCTGGTAGATATGACTTGAAGTTATTGTACTTAGTTTTACGTTCATTAATTAGCTGGAGTTACAGAGCGTTATGTGATCAGTGGTTTTCAGCTTATCGTTCCCACAAAAGAATGGCTTCACCTACTAACTGGTCATGTCAGAGAGGCTGGGGAGGACACTTAGGAGATAAAGAACTCTGCTTAGGTGACTTCAGACTCTCAGTTCCTAACATGGAATCCACTGCCATTTCACAAAATCAATCTTTCTCAACTACTGGAGCAACACCAGTAAAATATCTAAAGCATAATTATATTGATGTTACTGGATACCATCTACTCAGCTAAAGAATGTTGGAATGTAGGTTATATACTTTACAGTAAAAAAGCCCCATTGCCACCATAAGATTTTTTTTTTACTAAGCAGAATCCAGCTCACCCTGTCAGATATGGGCATGAAATAAACTTTTATCCCAGGCAAGCAAGAGCAAAATGGAAGGTCTGTGATAAGGAGTACGCAGACAGAAACTGAAGCCATGTGCACACAGTCTGCATTGCTTTCTTTTTCCAAAGGCTCCAACACACATCAAAATGCCTGAGGGCACTACAGTGTGGGCAGGCCCGCCAGAGGCAAAGTCAGGGCACAGGTATAAATAAATGCTATGGCATCACTGCTAGAAAAAACAATTGGTTAGGTAATTTGGCTTACCAATTAGTGTAGGCAACCCACAGATGTACAGTTTATAATAAGTTATTTAAGCCGTCTGCATATAAAAATGACTTAATAGAAACACATGGAGTCCGAATAATTTTTAAGCAGGTGAAGTGAGCTATTTTCCATGTTGCACAAACATAATAAGGTCATTTAAGAAACAATTATAAGGCACCACAGGGTGAATAAAATATAAAACTAGAATGACTGATGGCCAATACAGCCTATCTTAGTTTCCATAATTGCCTATGTGTTCTACAAAGTTAAGTAAAGGGACACATGCAATTTAGTTGCTACTGTATGATTAGCTATTATCAAGGAAATAGGATGATTCCAGAGCAGGCACTTAGCCCAAAGAATATAGAATTAAGGAATGTTTTCTTCATACTGCTGGTAGGGGATTTTTTAAATTGTATAACTTTTTTTAAATTTATATCTTGAGAAATGTTCTTGCTCACTGTTAAATGTCCATCAGCCTTCCAGAATTCATCACTGAGTACCAACAATAGCTGCCAGTCAGACAATTGTCTACCAGATAATTCAACCTACCCTGCTATCTTCTCCAACGGACTAAAATAGCCACATAACAGGAGCTTAAATGGTGGTTTTATCCAGAAGATTATTCTGTTTGTGAAGCAGCTGATTTTGAAAGGTTAGAAGTCCTTTACATGCTTTACATTCTATCAACAAAGCAATGTACTGATAAAAGTAAAGTTAAAGCAGTCTCTCTAATTATAATCAAATAGCACAAGATATATTATATAAAACCTTCAAAGTCTGCTAACTTATCCATACTTTTCTGGCTCTTAGGTACTTATGACTACACAGATTTGCTTCTTATAAAATGTAGATTATGCCTTATCAGCTGTTTGGAAAAAATCTTGATTTTACAGTCTATCAAAGCTTGACATTAGGAAGACAAAACATTTTATATATCACTATGGACTGTAATATTGATCTTATTTTAAACTAGTTAATATAACTTTTAATTAGGGCTTTTACTTAGAGAATTATAGCCATTTCTCTAGTTGGTTACAGATTTCACATCTGATGCAACCAAACAACAAACCTTTGTGATGTAGAAAAGATCGGTGCACTTAATGTAAATGGACTCTTAAATAGAAGTATTATGACCTTGAGATTTAAATACATGTACATAAATAAAAATCATGACTCCATGCAAAAATCCAACAGCAGAGTTGGAATGTAGCTGTCTTTTGACACATTAAACCTGGGTAACTTATTTTAAATTAATTAGAAATGTAGAACTCAGCAAGAGAATGCTTATTAAAATCCCCTTACATAGGTATTTCTCATTAGCTTTGAAAAGATGCTACAGCAAACATTTCTCTAAGCTTAGCACCTTCCTGCAAAAAAAACCCTGAACATATCTTTTCTGTTCTACTGAATGGACTGTGGTAAATAGCAATTCTAACCAAAGTCATAATTTATTGTACAACTAATTGTACAGTCATTCTCAGCACTGCCTTATAATAACAGAATCAGAGAACACACTGAGTTGGAAGGGCCCATTCAGGGTCATCAAGTCCAAATCCTGGCCCTGTGTAGGACATCCAAAGAGTCACACCATGTGCCTGAGAGCATTCTCCAAACAATTAATACCATTGACTTTTACAATATCTCTATAAGTAACTATAAATTTTTTCCCACTGAAGAAATGAGGCAATGGAAACGTCCTGAATTGCCAAGCAAATTGTATTCTATTTGATGTCTGTATGCAGCCCCTTAATTTCAAATTTATAGCAGTTTGGAGGGAGGGGGTTTACATTTTCCATTTCAGGGGGCGCTCCTGCCTTTCTTAGCAGACACCTGTCTTTTGAAACCAAGACAGGAAAATAAATTTTTTATCAGGGATCCCACTGAAAATCAAAGGCAAGATATCCATGCAAAGCATCTGTGTCCTAGTCAAGATATAATTACTAATCCAAAATATTTGGCATAGTACAAAAAGAAAGTTGACAGCTCATTATTTTCCACATTCTGGTTAAAGGCACTGTTGTGGTTGATTCTAGAATCCGAATAATCCAAAAGAAAAGGCTTTTCTTTCTGACAGAAACTGCCTGTAGGCCCAGAAACAAGGTTCTTCTGTCTCTACTGATGGAAAATGGAGTATTTCAGCTAGTTTGGAAGTTTGGGTCATGGTCTGAAGGCTAGACAAGGACTCATGAAGCAATCAATTTTATTTATTGCAACATCAATCCTAAAGAATTCTTGAAAGGCAAATTAGAATGTAAATATATAGCACTGATTTGGGTGAACTTTCCTTAAGAATTTTGAAATCTAGTAGACACAGCTCTAGAAATCTCTTCTCAAATATGTTTATCTCTGAATACAAGCCAAAAAATTAGTCTGCCAGTCTGAGAAGCAACTATGCCCCAAAGCAGCCTCAGGATAATTCATCTGCCACTACTTGAGCCTAGTTTCCACACCTGAAGTCATTTATTCTTCTAGAAAATAAATTTGTCTCTTAATATTAAAACTATCTTTCTTCAAAGACTTCAGCTGAAATAAGAATGGAATTTTCCCTTTGTGTCCAGTTTTACTATTTAAATTTTTAATAATTTAAAGTTTTATTATCCTGAATAACTGAACTAATCTGCTGCCTCTGATCTAAACTGCTCTTTGGGGCATGAATTGCCTAAGAATTATCTTCAAAACCAGACACAGCCTAAATGCAAAGCAAACTTGTAAGCACAGCCTGCTCATGCCTTCCAAATCATGGAAGTGTGCCAGGTAAGTCTGTATGCTGCTAGGCACACTGCTTGCACTCAATTCTGCATTTCAGGTTTGTGGATGGCAATCAAGCAGTATGCAGAGCACATTGCATTCAAGACTTCTTCAGGGGCAACAAGGTGTCATCCCACATAAAGCTAAGCCACTATGGAAATATAAAATGATAGAGAAGTGATGAAACATTTTTAGGTAAAAAGTCTATTCAATCCCACATCATATACTTGTGCTTCACACCAACTTTATAATGGCTGAGCTGTGCTGTCCAGGGGAAAGAATACTAAATATAATAAAAAATCATAGTGCTTTAATAAATGGTACTAATTTAATGTTTAGCAGCTAAACACGTTGATCAAAGCTGCATCCCTCTTGTGTTTTGTAAGACAGATGTAGATTAATACATTTTCAAACAAAATAATAGTTTTTGAGTATTCTTTAAGTATACAGAGAAGGACTTTGACTCCACACTTGCAGTCCTTAAGCAGCAGGAGGAAAAACTTCTGCTACATTAATTACTTACTGTGAACACACTCAACATTTTTCTGCCTCTTAGGAAGTGTTTTCTACCTCAGGAGTAAAAGTCCTTCAGAAATAAAATGTCTTTATTCTCTACTTTTCTTGTAATGCCTAGTACATTTGGACTGAGACTTCCAGCTGTAACTACAGCAGACACAATGTAGGTGAGAAACAACTGCAAATTATTTCTGACTCTAAAGAATTCAGTCTGTGGTGTGCAAGTATCCAGATTTTAATTATATAGCCTTAAAAATTATTTCTTTGCATGATGCAATGTGTTCTGAGGGATCTTATCTCTTAATGAGCATTGACAGTGACAGCCTTGGAGTATTTTTCTCTTATTCAGCATACTGATGTTTAGGCAGTACAACTGTCTGGAAAGTGTAAGATTATCTTTGGCTAATAAGACACTGTTAGGAAGTAAACTCTACATATAGGATCAGGATTGTTCACTGAAGCAAACAAATCAATAATCTGGAGATTCGTAGTCTCAAAGTTCCATGCATATTCTGTAGTTTGTAAGTCACCTCTCACTCTGTTTCTGACAGAAAAGCCAAATGGTTCATCTTCAAGAAGTCTCTTTCCACTGCATTAGAGTAACCAGTTCTAAAACCAGAATGAGAGGAGGAGGTAATTCATGACCTTACTTTCTGCCTTGGGACCCTGTCAGTCCCAAAGACAAAAGAAAAATTAAATAAAATGTCTTTTGGAAAAAAAGAAAAATCCATTTACAAAATCAGGGTGGAACTAATTCTGAACAAGGGAAAACTCCCATTAAGTTAAGGCCTGATAGCAGACAAGGCCATTTGAGTTCTGAACAAAAATACATACCAGCATATTTATTTTTCTCTCTCTAGGAAGAGAAGTGGTTATATTCAGTAGCTAACTTCCAGTAATGCACAGGTGCCCATCATCACTGTATGATCACTAGTCTGTCTGACAATTAGCCAATACACTGATTTTTATCACTTGCACAACAGGGTCATATTTTCTTTTCCTGCAGAAGCTCTCTTTAAATAGCACCTTTTAGAGACAGCTGAAGTTCATCAGTTGATGACAGGAACTAGACAGTGCCATCTGCCTTAGCAGCAGTTCAGGTAATAGCAAAGAAAAGCTAATTGCCAAACATGAAATGTGCAGAAGTGGATTTTTTAAAAAAAACTTCCCATCAAAATTTGATCTATATGGCACTATGTGATACTCTGAAGACGCACTTGGAGTCAGCTCTGAAAGAGCTTTGCTACCAGTGTAAGTATCCTCTGTTGAATATTATGTTATCGCAGTTTTGTTGCTTTTGGTATCTGAAGTAGTTGGAGATCTTTGCCTAACAACCCACAGCACTTAAATGTGATCTGCGTACCAGCATAATAGCTGTACTTAAGGGGTATGTACATTTTTCCTCCTTTCCTGGGCTAACAAAGGTTATCTCCAGGATACTGTTAAGGGAGAAGCATTACTGAGGTCACTGAGGGTGTTACATGTCTCATCTATCCCACCTTGCATTGAAGGTGCTCAAACGAGAGTGGCAGAAAAAGTGGCTCTGCAAAGCAGTTGCATGGAGGAACTCAGTAGCAGACACTAGGGGTGACTGCTGATTCTGGGGCCACAAAGGCTGAGATGGCAACTCAGGGGTGGGCACACAGCAGCAGGAAGATCTCATGAGGGAAGGAAGCTTCAAATGGCCTCACAGATATGGGGCAAAATACCTCACTTCCTCCCCAGGGCAAGGCTGACAGCTGAGGACTGTATTTCCCCTTCTGAGGTAATTTTGAAAGCACATGGGAGGGAGAGGTAGAAACACACAAACTGTGATGATGACAGTAATACTGCTTCTGTTTTTCATTTCATTTAAAAGGGATAAACATATCTGCAGGCAGGGACCATATCTCAAGTCTACCTCATCCCAGATGGATTTTCTCAGTTCTGGGCAACAGATTCAAGATCTTCTCTCCCAGTGTTTCCTATAACAGACATACCAATTTATTTTCACAGAGTAGCCTGGGTTCAGCAGGAAGAATTCCTTAGCACCAGGTAGTTTGCAGCAAAAAACGGGAATTACAGGGTTTGTGTTCCAACAGGGAAGTGATCCATGGACCTGGACCCACTCCCCAAGTGATCATCTACTCCATCACACAAGCCAGTATAGCAGGAAGAGAGCAGCACTGTTTCAAATGGGCTAAAAAACAAGCTCCTGGCACTCTGGGCAACTGTGGTAAGAAGCAGTTGGAGCCTCTGGAGCTGCAGCCACCTTGCCAACCTTGCAGCTGTGGCCACCATGCCCCCCGAGAGTGCTCCAAATGCACAAATGTTCCTGCCCTTAGAAGAATTTTAGCTCTCATGGAAAATAGGAGCCTGGGTGTCTGCTGCAGGCCTGTGAATACTATCCAGGCAGCTGACTGCTCAACTGTAAGGAAAAGGACGGGTAAAACCAGAAATTTCCATTAAAAATTACCTCCAAACGAAGGCAGGTTGATGGAGCTACTGCCTGTTTCTTAGAGGGTATCAGTACTATAGTAAACATTTAGCATACACCTCTCCAAAATACCTTCTAATCAAGCTCCACTAGGTATATATACTACCTACTATTCCAGTAGGTACTTATACTACTATACTACAAGTGAAACTATGTCATATTTATAAGATTCTTTTGCTGGCATGTACACAAAATTTCTTGGACTCTTGCACTGATTAGAACATAATTTCTATATTGGGGATCATTAGAAAAATTAAAACAATGTCTCCTGTAAAATTAAACACAAGCTGTATGGAGAATCTGTACAGTCCTATTCTCACTTTAGAATTTTGCAATAACACCCAGCCTTTTGGGCCAGTATCTGTGTAATCTAGATGTATTATCATTATTTCTGAAGTGTCTATGACAGTGGTATCAATGCACTGAAGTTTGCCAAGAATCTCAACTCCCAAAGCAATGTCTTTCAAAAACCATTCAAAAAATTACCTTTTCTACTATTTTCTAAACTGTAGCATACACTTATAAAGGTCACATTCTGAAAGTTTGCATGGAACAGACTGTACACACTTCATCTTATTACTGCCTGCCCAGACACATTCAAAGTAATAAACAACTTGAGAATTTTTTAAGAACAATCATGTCTTGCTCTGCTTCTGAGTCACCAGGGATGAGAACATCCAGTTTTATGCCCACTAGTTTTAAGTTTAGCATCAGAAAAATCTTCATTCCATCACAAAACTCAAAATAAAAATCTGTCTTTTCCCACAATACAGCATGCCTGTCTTTTTATTGAGCTTCTTAATCTCTTGAAAATTCTCCTTATTTTTTTTTTCAGACAATCTGCAGACTGCCTTTGACAGGATTACAGAAACCATGTCTAAATTATGCTTCTCTATGAAGCAGTCTTGGACTGCCACAGTCTCTCTGATCCAAATTCCCATGAGCCAGAATTGTTGGATTTGGCAAGTTTGCAGTTACACATGGCCTCCAGCTGTTCTATGATAGGTTAGGAAATAAACTGGCCTTCATCCAGCTCAAGGGATTCATGTCAAAAGCTGTGTAATAAGAATTATATGTGTGCAAATGTAAACATTCACATTTTATTCCCATTTTTTTCAACAGTCCACAGATAATTATTATATTACTAATAAAACAGGAAAAATAGTCTTTTCTTCTTGAAAAAGAAAAGGATATATTTAATTCAAGCTGAGAACTGTATGAAGTCTTCAGTATTGAACACAGCCTTTTAACAAGCATATATAAAAATTATAGCTATTCCATGGTTTAAGAAACATATGTATAGTTCTCATACAGAAAGAGTGGTTCAGAAGAGACTGAACATTCATTAACAAAGGTATAAGTATCTATATTTTTCTTCCTAATAGTAGTAGTAGATTATTGACATCTCTCAATTTTGTTATAAGAAATTAAAGTGATTTCACTTACACTTTAGTGACAGGATGCATGGTCAATCATAAAATTAAAAAAAAATTTAAAAAAAGCCTTTTAAACCTTTTAAAATTAAATAGAAGTTCATAACCAGCAGAGAAATGAAAATCCAAAATCCATCCATTATCCACCAATCCTTGCCACCAAAAGGCACTATAAATAACACCTAATAAAAGGCCAAGAAAACCAGAGCTGAAGCAGCAGTTGAGTTAGATATAGAAATCATCTGAACAGGACTCACAAGGCTAAATGCAAACCAATCTGACATTTTAAAAATATGTATGGCATCAGTTCTTACGTGAAATTATAATGTGGAGTGATAATGAGTATCAAAGAGATGACTAATCAGACTAAACAGTCTAAAAAAGGCAAGTTAGTAATTGCACTAGCACTTTTTGCTGGCAAATCACTGAAAGAATCTAAGCAGGTTTTGCCATTATTTTGCTAGAATCATGACTGAAATTTCTTAGCTATTCAGCAGGCACCAAGAGAATGATATGCAATGAAGGAATTGCACTTCACAAACTTTTGACAAATAACAGTGTTCTGAGGCTAGTATGTGCTTTGAGTACAACTGCCTACATTTCAGTAAGATTAAATTTTTATTAAAAGAATTTTTTCCTTTTCTTCTCTTACTGTGAAAATTTGTATACTCTAAGGTTGCAAAACAGTTCCTTTTATCAGAGAAAAAATAAAAAGGATTAAGAAAAAAAGACCTAAAATCATGATAATAATTTATATTTCCAATAACAAAAGATGCATTTTGAAAAGTATTTGTATCGCAGCTGTCTCTACACAGGCCAGTTGAGATTATGCAAAGCTTTATATTGGCAAATGATGAGATATAAACCTGATCCTAAGAGTTTGCAGAATAAGTGACGGTATCAGGGACTACAGTAAGTCTATAAGTGGCAGCTACTAAGTGGTTTTCTACTAGAGATGTAACTACTGCTGCTGACTTCACATAGAGAGTATTACAGGGGACTGAAATTATATGGTGCTGGCTAGAACAGTCTTAAAATGGATTCCAGGATCCTCAGAGAGATAGGGTGAGAAAATTAAGAGATATAGAGAAAACAAAACAAAAAAGACTAAATAGAGGAGGCCCATTTACCCGACAGGGAGATGTGGATACGCAGCACAAATCCTCTGTTCTCCCTCTCATATATTTGCCTACCCTGGGTACATCTGCCACTGCCCACTGCCTGCAAGTCAGGGAACCAGGAGATCGGGATATTGCCCAGTGCCGCAGTACACACCCACAGCTCAGCTCCAAAGTAGTCTAAGGGACTTGGTCAACATCAGAAAAAAATAAGTTAGGGGTCATTATGGAGGAGAAACAAGGATTCCTAGCCCCTGGCCAAAAGACTGTCCAGATTTATATTGTGGAAGCTGACCGAGAAAATGAATATGCAGATTAGGAGCATCACAAAAGTATGTGGAAGAAAAGGATCCCTTACAACACTCAGTGTGTTGCTAAATGCCCAAGCAGGCTCTGGCTGTACTTCCCAAGGAATCTTATGCTATTCCCACCTGCCCCAGTAGATTTACCTTCTCATCAATAATAAAGAATTTGCTTTCCCCAAAAGCCCAGACAGACTAGAAGTAAAACATCTTTGTGTGTACTCAAAGATAAAGCAAGCACTTGTGGCTTTTGCTGATTAGCAATTACAAGATTAGCACTGGGAGGAAAAATTCTCTGAGATTTATAACTGGAAAGCACTTTTATAGGCCTTTGTGGACCATCTGGTAGAATTTAACAGAAAACTCTGCTTACCTCATAGAATTCTTTGCTGGCATTTTCCATTACATCTAGGGCTTTTTCTGTCAGGAATCTCTCCATACATTTTGCTGACACTAAGATTCCCTGGATGAAAGAATGAGCTCTGCACTCATTATAATGGACAACTTCTCTCCAGTCTTTCCTTCTATCATTGTAAATGAAGTGACACTAAAAAAGGACATTTTGGGCCGTTTCCTGGCAGGACATTATGCAATTCTGTTCCTTCCTTAACCTATAGGGCAATATGCACCACACATCAAATATGCCCTATAGCTCCTTTGCTCTCCTCTTTACCATTCTTAAAAAAAAAAAAAAAAAAATGCAAAGGCATGGTTCTGCCATTACTTGTGTCCATAAAATAGCAGGCTATTGCAAGATAGCCTGTGTTTCCAGTACTTGAAACTCTGCTTTTTCGTCTAATTCAGACTAAAGTCTTTCCTTTCTTCTCCCTGCATGTGACCAGTTTCTCACAGGAGACCTAGTTTAGCACAGCAGCATCATGAAAAAGGCATCAGGATAGATTCTCCATGATGTAAATTAGAGTGTTCCAGTCCAATCACATCCCCATCAAGGTCCTCAAATGAAACCTCCCACTGAGATACAAGCGACTGGGTTTCCATCTGTGTGTCTCTTGCTGTCAGTGGCTATTGTTTAAGTAAACACTGGTTTGTATTACTGTCTTTTTTTTTTATTTTATTCAATACATGTTGAGGCCTGGTTAAAAGGAAACAAAAATTGCTGTATTAAAAGACTAGTATTTTCAGCATCTTGTGATGTAAATTGCTAATTTAAAACCCAAAATATTGTTAAAGTGTCTTTATTTAATAGCAGACGATTGCAAGCTGTAATTTGCAAGCTGTAGTTGCAGATGGCAATGTTTTTCTCTCTTTTCAGCAGTACAGTAAAGTATTTACTGCAGTGATCTGCAGACAATGACACACCAACTGCAAAAGAAATGCTCAGGGGTAATACAAACTATCAGGATTCCCATGAGGGCCAGCATGCAAGGTTCCTGAAACTAAAGCATGAAATTTAAATACCAATTAAAATATTAAAATCTCTTACAGGTTCTCAAACAAGAACTCCTTGCAATAGACAATTTTATGATATTCAATTGCCAAGTATGTTTCTAACACAAAACAACAACTCTTGTTTTCTTTCCTGATCTTTAATCCCTTTAGATTGAACACACTTATTTTCCAATTCAGACCTGGAGGCCCAAGTCTGAATTTGAAACTGACAGCCACCATCTGGAGCACATGAGTAGAAAGGGTGATATGTGATCTGGCACATGTCTAGCATACTGTTCCACTTTTTGTACATCAGGACATGCCAAAATACCATGAATGTATTAAACAAAAGCTTTGCCTTTTATTTCATTTTGTTAAGCAACTCACAGATGTTTATTTTTCAAGAGAAAAATTATTTAACATCATCTATTTAATAGCATTGTATGAAACATTTAAATACTGCATTCTGTAGTGCCATCTAGGGGATTTAAAACCTGGAATAAAATGTTCATCAAATAAAAAAAACGATAAACACTAAAAAATCAGCTATGACTGCCAAGGCAATTTCTTATGTATATCTAGTGGTTTGGATTACTTTTTCCTGCAACAATAGGAATATTTGAATAAGGTCCATGTACAGTGTCACATCTCTAGAATCCATAAATAGGAGAAGATGTATTGTTCTATACTTCTCCTTTATGGACAAATAATATACAAAAGCAATCTTAAAAAAAAAATCCAAAATAAAATCAATGTCACGCTCTGAAATGGGATTTAGAAAAAAATTCTAGCTTTAGTTCATTTACCAGGAAATGTATGGGAATTTTTTTTTGCACTACAGATATTTATAAAAATATCAGACATGTTATTGTATAAAATTACAGGAAACTGAAATAAAACAGAAGAGCTACTGGCATTTTCTTCGATCGTCATCTTCATTCAGATTATTATTTTTCTAAAGTTTTCTGAACCAGATGGCATTACACAGTCATTTCCAATGCACCACTGAAGAAATTGTTAGAAATTATTAATTTTGTATCATATTGATAGCAAGAATGATCTATAGGCTCTTCAAACACATATGCTTTTTTTCTTCTTACAGAAACCAACTATAACAAGTTCACACATTATGTAAGTGATCTCTTGAAAGGGAAATGCAGAGCAAAAATCAGACTATGTAAACCAGAGAACTAGAAGCCTACCTTCATTCAGATGACAGACAGTCCATTAGTTCATGCCAACACATAAAAAGAGATATCTCTGGATCATCAACAGTCATCAGCTGCCAAAACATCCTTGAAATCAGTGAATAATTTACACAGGCAGAGAACCTACCTACACACTTACATGACCATGCATTTTTTCATAGTCCCAGTAACAGATCAGTTTCCAGCCATCAGGATGAGAGACAAGATCATGTACTTTACTTTTGAATTTTCAAACCTCACATTTTTACATTCTACCTCGAAAACATGTACATTGAGCATTTGCAGTTATGTGCTGAAAACTCTTTGTCTGTAAGAGTAAGATTTGAAAAGCACCTAATAAGTGTCTTAAAAACACAAATAACACAGCTTTTGACACAGCTTTTATCTGGAGCTGTTTTAGGCAGTAGCCAGCCTTTGATCCTGAAAGAAGCTTCCATATTCAGCTGGCTGCCCCCAGTTCCCTGCTCCTCTCACTGCAAACTGCCACTTAGATGCATTATCCTTTACACCTCCAGTCCCACACTCTACATCATAAAGTAATATATTCCTCCCTTCTCACCCTCCCAGCCCATGTTTCCTGTATCTTCTTCCCCACATTTTTTATCACATTGCACCAACCCAGTGCTGCACTCTGTGCCTGCCAGGCCTCTACCCTGTGCTCCCACTTGGAAGGACAGAGCACAGCAGTGGCTCAGGCACTTGAGAGTGAGTAAAGGAGCAGGCAGGAGACACAGGCTGTTAAGTACTTATATTCTGATCAATAGAAATTGTAGTTCACTGGTCTCTTGTCCAGTGCAGACCAACAGGTATATCACAATTTAATAAAAGGAGAGGCAGAAGTTCTGAATGTGTGTTCCTATGGGAGGTCGTGCTACTATCTCTAATTAGCCCACAATGCTTTAAAAGGGCTTTATAAGGGATGATGCAGTATCTGAAAATATGATTCTACTAAGTGGTGTTAGATTTGCTGCCACCTTGCCCAGCAGCTCCAGCCCAGGTCCCTCTTGCCAACTGCTGGAGCCCAGCCCAGTGCCTGGGGACCCCTGGTCTCTGCCCAGCCTGAGGGACGTGGCTGCTGCTTTCCTGACTGCAGCTTCTACTATAGCAAAGCTGCACGTGTCCCAGAGATACACACAGACACAGAGGACACTGACACAGCTGGTCACACAAGCTGCCTGCCACAGATGAGGTGCTGCCTTCAGCAACACCTGCACACGGAACTCATAAAACACAAGTCAGCCAGCCAAGTGCGCTCCTTGCCTTCAGCTGGTAGAGAAAGGAGGTCACTAGTGCAGGCAGACACATGGCAATCTCTAGACCCACAAGCACACACATATCCTCTGTTCTCTCAGGTACCCACACAGCAACCAGGTCCCCTACTTGCCAGCTACTCCAGCTTGATGCTCAGTAGCAAACACACAGGTTCACACATTCATTCCTCATGCATTCACATTTTCAAGTCTCCCTGGACATACCAGCACAGACCTTCTCCCCACCTAATGCCCCAGCCCAGACTCAAGGTCCCCTCCTCTCTGTCTGGACCACCTTGACGTTTGCTAACAAAACCCCCCACCCCTCACACACACCTGGTTGGAGAAGATGGAGCAGCAGCTGGCACCTGGCATACAGGCTATATGTGATCCAGACCCAGCCTCATTCCAGCAGATGGCACAGAGGCCTCACTGGCTGCAGTAGCTGCCAGCACAGGCACCCTCACCCCTGGGCTGACTCCAGCAGCCAGCACAGAACCCACTGACACACATACAGGTCTCACCAGTGACTGGCACTTAGTCCTTGCAACACACACAGACACAGAGTGAGCTAAGAAAAGATTTAATAAGACATAAGATAGAACATACTACCGAGATCAGTCACAGGGCTTGCTCAGGCAATGTACTGACCTGCACTATTTTACAAGTGACCAATCTCCTTCCTCTGCAGGTTCCCCATGGGTTTGTATTTATCTATACTTTCTTGGCAACCTCCTGATCCTTGGCAACTTCTTGATCCTAAAATTTTAAACCTAGAGTTCCCCTGGTTTACAATTTTATCTGCTACAAAGTCCAGGTTGATCTTCCTGAAAGTAGCATCTGTGGTTCCTTGATAGCTCACAGTTAGTGTGAGGGTTGTCACTGTCTCCATGTTTATCAGGTCTGTGTCTTGGTTTGGTTTCTGGCTTGCTCCTTTTTCCCTTGGATTCCCAACAGACAAGGTCCCTGATCAGATCCCTGCATTACCTCCCTGGAATAAATACTCTGACAGTTTCACAGGTCCCCATCAATTAGTGTGATTGATCAGCTTTGGTTCCCATCACTGCCTCCCTCACCGTTTGTTCGTCAGCTTTGTGTCCCTCTATGTTCTTGTTTATGGCTCCCTCCTTTTCCAATTATTCCTTGGCATTGGAAAGGCCCTTGACCAGACACCCTTAAAGCATCAGACCCTCTCCTGCACACAGTCTTGTACACACCCTTCCATCCTGTGAAAAGGCATACCAGAGATTCTGCCTTCCCTAGGCTGGCTGATGCTGCTGGCCCACTTGCCTATTTCTTCCCACTTTCTTTGTGGGCGAAATTATTGTTTTCTTTGTACCAGTGGTGACCATAAATGGAACAGTGCTAACGGAAAGAGTATCATCTTTTTTTTTTTTAATGACCACAGAATTACAGACAATATAGCATAAAAACAGAAAAACAGTCAATATATTTGACATTTTCCAGGCTGCAGGAGTTAACTGGCTTGAAAAATTTGAATGAAATGAAGTTTGAAGCAGTGTTGATATAGAAAAGGATGCAAAATACAGGCTTTACAACAGCAATTATTTTTGAGGATAACAATCTGTTCACATAAAACACCATCTATATTTAAAATAAGAAGTCACAGGAGATCAGGGGAATTACAAAGCAATGAGACTTACTGTGGTTTCAGAGAAAGTAATTAAGAGCCTAATTAAGGACAAAACCATATAAAAACAAAAGTAAAGCTTGATGGGGGAAAAAACAGCAGAGCTTCCGCAAGAGCAAAGCACTTTTTCCAACCCTGATATATTTCCTTGAGGCAATGAACACTCAAACAAGATTTTGTGGGCCAAACTCAGAGAGAAACTTGAAAAATGCAACTAATCCATGGAAAGGACAAATTTTACTTCACAGTAGTATAAGGTAATGTACCCAAGAAGTAAGCTGACAGCCTGGAAAATTAAATCTTACTTCACCATAACCAGATTGTGCACCCAGCATCTGATAACCATAACAATAAAGTAGAAGCTTAAGGCAATTCTAATTGACTTGCTATACTTTTCAGGACAAAACTGAAATTTAAGGTATCTACAGCAGTATGTAACTGCTATAATATCCCTATATGGACAATCATGTATTATGCATTATTTTTATTTTTGCTTTATAGAAGATATAGGGGTAGAGGGCAGAAGAACAACTGCATGCATGTCTGAGTCACCCATAAGGCTTTGTTTTCTTTCTTCAAAGTGCACTAGGAGACAGACATGGTGACCTATGAAGGAGAGCTTTGATCTAGTGGCCCACATCAAGAGGCAAGCTAGAAAGCAGTATATATGGAAAAAGTCTGCCTAGGAAAGGGCTGCAAATGCACAATCCTGCTTCATGTGCTTCTATACTAATGCTCACAGCTTGGACAGGAAACAAAACACAGAGCCAAAGTTATCTTGGTGGAGATGCTATACAAGCACAAGAACAATAACACAAGATGCAGCCAAAAATAACAGAAGCTGCAGCTTGGGAGGTCCAGGCTGGACTTCTACAGCACTCTTCACTGGGAGAGGAGTGCAGCACTCAGGAGTCAGTAGATTCACTGAGCTGCACGTTGGACTAGAGGACTTCCAGGCATCCCTTCTAAACAATTCTTCTGGGATTCCCTGGCATATTTAATGTGCTCCATCTGCTAATTTGAATTTAGTCTATGGGACAGGACTAGTGCTCTTCTGAAGACAAACACCCAAAAACTAAAAATGTGAATGTCAGCTTCTCAGAATCATTTTGCTCTACAAATCTGCTCCTACTGTGTTGCATTACTTACTAAAATAGACATAGCCAAAGAAGGCAATTTTAATACCTGTAGGAATTAAAGGCTACTGATACAAACCCAGTATGATTTTCAAGAATTTCAATACCCATTTATATTTCTTCTAATACAAAGCTGAATGCTTCTGAAAAATCCCCTTTGGCATCTATTGGAATCTTCAGACACCTTTTAAAATTTAGACCTAAATTTTCTAAGCTCCTTTGGAAAATCCCAGCCTTTATCCTTTTAAGAATGAAAAGAATGAACTGCACAATTTGAAGTTAAGGAAAAGTAATAGCTCATGCACATAGTATCAGCAAATTAACTACAAATATGTGCTTAACATTCTCAAGAAAAAAGCCCTGCAAAAGATAGGACACATCAGAAAGCTTATAAAGCAAGATAACCATTATTTTCAATATAATTCTTCTAACCTGATTCTGAAGTCCTCATTTTAAATTATTTAATGGTTTTGATCAGGCCATAGTGTTTTTTTCATCATTCGTTTCGCTGACTAACATAAGAAACATAATTATCCGTCAAATTTATAAAGTTTGCATTTCATCACAGTTTTAATATTATAGAATTAATCATGCAGGAAATTCAAGTGCAGAGACTAGAATGGATCAAATTAAATAAATGATAAAAGTAGGGGGAAAAACTCCAAAGGTATTTTTAAACAAAAGGGCAAGCTAGCAAGACTGCTTGTTAATATGGTTTAACCCCAGCCTGCAACAAAGTACCACATATCCACTCGCTCAATTCCCTCAATCCCAGTGCAATGGGGGAGAGGATCAGAAGACTAGAAGTGACAAAAAATTGTGGATTGGGGCAGTTTACCTGCTCACACAAACAAAGCAAAACAAGGAATTAATCCACTCCTTCCCATGGGCAGGCAGGTGTTCAGCCATCTCCAAGAAATCAGGAAATATTACCTCAGGTAATGGTGACTTGGGAAGACAAATGTCATCACTCCAAACATCCTCCCTTCTTTCTTCTTCCTCCCACAACATATGCTGAGCGTGATGCCACAGGGTATGGAATAGCCCTTGGGTCAGTTTGGATTAGCTGTCCCAGCTGTGTCCCCTCCCAGCTTGTTGTGTACTCCCAGTCTCCCTGCTGATGGGGTGGAGTGAGAAGCAGAAAAGGCCTTGACCCTGTGCAAACATGGCTCAGCAATGGCTAAAGCAACAATCTGTTATCAATAATGTTTTCAGCAGAAATCCCAAACATAGCCCCCACACTAGCTACTATGAGTAAAGTTAATTCTACCCCAACTAAAATAAGCACACATAAAAGCTATTACCAGCTGTGAATGATTTCTTATTTCTACCAAGCAGAACTAATAAAACTTTTTCTACAATATTCATAAAGCTGTGAGCAAAGCCACAATAATAACACTTTAGAGTTGTATTGTATCTTCTGTCAAGTATCTATGAAAATCTTCCCAACCACTCAACTGCACTAGCTGAGCAACTCCTCTATGAGGCATTTGTCAAACAGAAGTGGGTAAACTGAGGCAACAAGAATTTTCATGGCAGGGGCTGAAATAGATAATAAGTGTCCTGCTACCCACTGCTGTGCTTTTATTTCAAATAATTATTTTGCCAACTCATTTAGGAGAAGTTAATCCCCACATTATCTATTCATTTGAGTAGCACCCAAAGCCTGGCAATATTCTCTGGGAGAAAAAACATTGATTTTACATGACTTTGGATCATCCAGTCTCAGACTTTTCTAGGTCAAGAAGGACCATGACAGATTTGTGTAGCACACTACACTACTTCATAAACTAACAGCAGAAGCAGAGAGCTGACACGTGTAAGGAGCAAGAAGCATTTGTAATTATGCTGTCAGGGTACAAAAAAGCAAGATCCCTGCTCAACTTATGCTATAGATAACCTTCCTCATGCAATATTCACAGCAGACTTCTATCACATTATTAGCAATCTCTTAGCATCAGAAATAATGCTGGTGACACTTGTCATCTAATCCTTTCATTACAAGTTACAGTAGGATCAGCAGTTGATCCTACACTAGGAAGAGCTGTATTTCTCTGAAGTTATCTCCACAGAAATGGCTGATTTAATCCTAACCCTCAGTTTATCAGTTCATAACTTTGTCCTTTGCAAAAAGAAGCTACTTGTAGAGAATGATACATGATAGTCTCTATTAATATTTTCATCTTTTGACACATTGCATATCCCCTCGGAATGAAACAATTAGAAGCACAATAGCAAAATTGCTGCAGCAGCCAAAAATCTCTGAATGCTGAATTTGGAGTCCTGTATAGAGCAGCTAGCTGGGGACTTCTGAGTCTTGGCTTTTCCCCCCATGGAGCAAGTCAGCCACTTGGATAGGTGAAGCAGTGATTATTACAGCAGGTCAAGAGAGTACAGAAACCATCAGTGAATTAAAGATCTGGAAGCATGGAAAGTGATATGTAGAACACCTATTTGCTGAGTTCAGCAGCACTTAAATTAAACATTGCTTATGTGACTTTTCTTTCACAGGGAGCATAGTATTTCATTGTGTCTCTCATTGCCTGCCAGTCCTGCACATATTTAACTCTTTACACTAGCCTGTGTGCCAGTTCTCTGCAGCATCCCATCTGTGTCTAGCCTTTAAAGTACCCCCAAATTCTTTGTTCCACACTGCATCATCATAATACCCAGAACTGTCATGACTGAACTGGTGTGATACTGGGGACAACAGCCCACAAACATGCCCCCACACATCACAGTCACTGCTGGCACGAAGGAGCAGCAGGAAGAGTGACCCTGTGGCTGGGACCAGCTGCTGGTCAGTTATACTGAACCTTACTAGGGCTAAGACCTTTGATGTACAACTGCATAGCAATGTCAAGTGACTGGTTACTTCAGAGGTGTTTACCTTCCCTTTCAGAGCTCCCTAGATGTGGTAAATACAGGATCCATGGCAGTTGTCATCTCTCACAGCTGTTCATTACCTCCATTTTGACAGGTTCTGCTCACTTAGGAGTCATTACAAAGAGAAGAGGAAACAATAAACAAAAATCTGCCAAATCATCCAAGAATCATACAGAAGATAATAACACTTTCCAGGGAATACCAGCCAGGCAAGGAAAATAAAAAACAAAAAACTTCACTTGTTCTCTTTTTCAAGCTCTTTTCCCCTCCATCTATTTCCTACTAGTGCAATAGTTTCCTTTGCTGTTGAATTTTGAACTCAGAAGCAGAAACTGCATTCCTGAAGTAATTTTCCTTTAATTCAGTTGTTATCTCTGTTTCTTCTTTCTCATTTTTTGCCAAGTATTTTTTCCACTCCTTCCTCCTAATTTTAGTAATTTGTTTGATTCTTCAATATCCCTCTCAATATTGTGTCTCCTTTTCACTTTCAAAGAATCAAAAATCTATCTTACCGCCTTTGCTCTAAAAACTAGAGACACTAAAGAGAGTGTATGAAACCATAATCATGTAGATATGCAAGTGATCACGTGGATCCTTCTATTTCATTTTCTCCCCAGTCAAATGAGATGCTGTAACTTCATTTCATGTTTTGGCTAAAAAAGCATCATCTTACTATAAAAAAAGAAGTAGTGGCAAATAAAAATGGCACCAAAAAAATCTACTAAACATGCTGATTCTGTCCTTGATATTTGAAGTTACAATATAGTGCCTTAAAATAATAAACTAATCATATTTCTACAGTCCAGTCATTTTTCTCAGTCAGGTGTCTGCAAGTTAATAAATATGTTAACTCACCCTAGCTACAGATTATCTAACTAATGCTCTGTTTATGATGGATAAAATTCAGGAAGCATTTTGTATCACTAAGATGAATTCAGTCCCCTAGGAAGGCAAGAAAAGGGGGTATTCTAAAATATAATGTATGCTCTATGCTAAGAGTTAGTGAGCCACTAATTGTACTTACAACAAGTTTAATAAAAGAAACTATAACTAACAGCTATCAAGATGCTGAAAAATTCACCAGGGAGCATTACAAGGCTGCTGAGCAAAAGCAGCAGACTGGAGAACATACATGCGTTTCACAAAATAGTTGAAAGGTCCTGTGAGCCACACAAAAATATCGTCACAGGTGTCAAGAGTGCACCAAGATATTCAATCAATCTGTTTAGGATCAGACACTTGCATGCTGGGTTTTTTTGGAATGTTCTAGTTATTTTTTAGATACTGATTAATTAGAAATATTTAACTGTACTGCATTAGCTTCAGAGTGCTGCTAGTAGACACAGATTTATAATAAATCTAAAATGGAGCAAAGGGATAAAAACTAGATCCAGAAGGGTCATAGCTGGATGTTAAAGTGAGACCTGAATCCCCTCTCCCACACTTCCATGTTCTCATGCCCATATCTCTTTTCTCCTTCACTGGACTATGGATCTGTAGAGCTATACTTGATGCAGAAGGGGAAGCTTTATATACAGAGATTTTGGCCTGCTTGCAAGGTGGGTCAATGACCTACTTGGGTTCACTAAGCAGCTGCAGAAATAGAAGTACCAACACAACCATGAGAGCTGTGTAGGGATTTCCTAATGGTCATGGAACTGTCTTAGAGGAGAGGAAAAAGTATTTGTATGCCAAGCCTGGAGGGGAAATACTAGCTATTAGGTTGCAACCCAGGTTCCTCCAACTGTGTTTTTGTAACTAGATACACCTTTTATTGGATCTATTAGGGTATTGATTTAATTGGTGAGCCCTGTGTAAGTTTAGGTGCAAAAATGTTTGTTAAACCCTAAAGTATGTAACATAAACTAAAATACAGTCTGGTCTTCATGCAGTGCCCTCCATGCAGCAAGTGAAGGCACGTAGCTGGAAGCAAAGGAGTTGACACAAGAATAGATGGGAATGTGAACAGTATCTTGAAATGTGAAGGAAAGAGAGAGTGACAAAAGTGGAGAGTGGCACCTATCATCTGAATGATGCTTTTCATTTTTAGACACTGAGACTTTCCTTCAGAAGTCTTTCTCTTTGCTTTGCTATTCTGCTTTCACCTCTTACACTCTAATAAACCTGCTGTCTCTCCCTTCATTCCCTCCACTACAAAAGAGGGAAATCACTCCGGGCATTGCCATGTCCAAGACCAGCATGGACACCCTTTCAGAAAAATATTTAGAAAAATGAGAAAAATAGAGGTGTTTGTTTCAGAAACTTGCTCCAGGAGTTTGACATTCAATTTTACCTACAGTAAAATTATTATCTGATATGGAACATGTTCTGTATTCCTAAACGCAAATTTACATATTTATTATTGAGATTGAAGGAAATACCATGCCTACTACCTGGAGGACATAATATTAATATTCCTGCCCAGCCAAAATCTAGGAAAGAGAATCTAACAATCAAAGTCAGTAATGTGGCCTTTTTGGCAAATACTTTTATCATGTTTCTAATAATTTTAATTACATTTTTTCAGTCAAGGAAATCCAATTTCACTCTATCTGCAGTGTGCAATTTTTAATCTATTTAACTTTTTTTTGTTTGTTTGTTTCTTATGTTCTCTGGCTGATTCAATAAATAATGAACAGCAGATATTTTTCTTCATGCATAAATGCTCCTATTCTGGTCCAAATCTGAGAATCCCTAGGTGTTTGCACAATCAAAATCCATTAGCACTGAGTTAGATCAATATCTATGAAAGAGTAATAGGGACATGGTCAAGCCAAACAGCAGATAGGAGGTCACTCAGTTAAAATCATGAATACATTGTTGGAGGCATTTCAGCATTCCTGACAAGATGTATGTCAGGCAGGATCCAATAATCCGGAAAGCAAACAAGATATGTACCCTGCACCATGGAAGTTGATGGTTGCATTAGCACTATAGTCTAAATTTTCCAAAATAACTCAAAGACATCAACATGAAGGCAAGAGTACTTTAGGATGAAGTCCTGACTAGACATATTGCTAGACCAAGTTTCAGTGATGATTTCAGGAAAAATAAAAAAGCTTTCTTGTGGAGAAAATAATAATAATAATCTCTTATGAGCATTTAGCTGCTGCCCTACAGCAAGTATTTTTGCTGGTCAACAGGAAGGCCAAAATAGAAATTCCTAACACTTTATTCATGAAGCCATAGTTACTGAGAAAGCGTTTAACTGCTGGCCTCATGAGAATATTCAGCACAATGCACATCCTTTAAATTTAATAGGCTGGGCACAAATAAACAAAACTTTTTTTCTTTTTTACGACAGTATAAATGGCTTTTCAGAATGCACTTATTTCTCACATTCTGCAATATGCAATTATTTCTTCCCTGGAAACCCCTCACCTAAGTTACACAGCTTGCCTAATATTTTGTCATTGGCCATTTATTCTCGTGTGGACTATCAGCCTTGTCCTTGGCTGTGTCAATCCAAGTACTCCTGGCAACAGATTTATAAGCCAGAAAATCATTAACAGAACTAAATTTGGCAACCTTATCTAATTGCATCACCTCAGCCAACCTTTCAGCACCCTCAGGTGAATCTAATATGGTCCAAGGTTTTGAACACATTTAGTTTCTCTAAGCAGTTCCTAACCTGTTGCTCCTCTGTCCTGTTGTCCTCCCCACCCTGTTTTTCTGGTACTGAAAATTTTGCTTGTGAAGACCAAGGCCAAAAAAGACACGGAGTCATTCAGCCTTTTCTGACCCATCTGTTTCTCCTACACTCATTGATGGACCCACATTTTCCCTGAGCATCCCACTGATGCTAGAATATTCTCCCGTTACCCTTTATGTGCCTCAGTACTTTTATCTGCAGCTGTGCTTTGGTCTTTCTGATTTTGCTCCAAATGCTCAAGCAATTCTCTTTGTATTCCTCCTTTGTTGCCTGGTTTTCACTTCTTGTGTGTTCTTGTGTTTCCTTTTATCCAGAAGCACCCTGCCAGCCAAATGACTCTTCTGCCAAAATTTCTCATCTTCCTGTGCAAATGGAAGAGAGTTAATTTTTAAACTCTCAGTAAGTTTTCTTTGAAAAACAATTTTGCTTATGCACTGTCTTTCCTTCATGGCAGCTTCCAGTGGGAATTCTGCCTAACATTTTGAAACTTGAGCAAAGAAATTGCCAGAACAGATTGAAATCTGGTTCCTGAAAGCCAGAATTCCAACTCTGCTCTGCATCTTTTCAGCTTTCCTTCAGACTCTGACCTCAGACACCTGTGAACAGCAGGTCACATACACAATTTTAGTGTCTGACCCCTCCAGTATTTACACTGGGAAGCAGCCAATATGCAGTGCAATATTTTATTGAATTTACTGCATATTGCTGCCCTTCCAGAATATGTCTGGACTGTTAAAATCCCACAAAAAAAAAAAAAGATAAGGATGTTCAGGCATCAACCTCCTGTTAATTGTTTTTGTCCATCCTCATCTCCTTTCGGTCAGGTGGCCTGTAGCACACCCCCAGCATGTTACCCCCAATATCACTCATCAGACAAACGCATTTCCAGTTTCTTGGGAGAGGACTTTACCATAGATTTCCTCCTCTTCTCCTAATTTTCCTAGATAGGCTGTAAACACTCATGGAAGTGTCTAAATTGTGCATAGTATTGCACCTGGTTGTTGTGATTTTGATATTTACAGGCTTATGGAAGGCATGGACTCACAGACCATTCCTGTTAACCAAGCTCTGCATGCTAGAGTACAGGCACTTGAGGAAAGCCACATATTGCCATATTTACAACTTCCCCTCTTACAAACAGCTTTGTTCCCAGTTATGCCTGTTCTCTCAGAAATATTTAACAAAATAGAGCTTTCTAAGCCTTTTGGATAGTTCTCTATCTAGCCCTACATTTTTGGTCTTTGACTCCACATAGCAAGATCTATGGCAATGCACTTCTGACCTTCCTTTTGGTTCCATTGCATTGTAAAGCATGCCAAGAGCCAATGGAGACAAGGCAAAACCCTAAGGGAACTACAACAGTGATTTAAAAGCAGTTAGAAGGAAGGAAGTAGCAGTAAATAAGATCTCAGGCCATGTGAACATCAAACCACACCACTATAGCACAACTTGTTTTCTGTGCATTTCACCATGAAGGTGTCTTTAAAATATACCCTAAAAAATAGCAGCCACTCTGTTTCCACACCTGGAAAACGTATGGTTTGCCAATGAAAATGAATGTTTCCTCCTATAAAAAAAGCAAAGGTTATGAAAAATCTTCCAAAATAAAACCTCAACAATTTTAAATATATATATATATAAAAATATATGCATGTATGTATATGTGTATGTATATGTAAACATATATATACCTTCATGATAAGCCATTTATTTTAAAACCTACTAACAAGTTAAACCTAAGCCTGTCTCTACATTCCATCCCCCTAAAATAAAATTTTAAAAACTAGGAGAAATAATCAATTTAGGTTTTTTATAAGATGAAAAAAGCATTAAAAAATAAAAAGTAACTCTATTTTTTTGTATTCCTAATGAGGAAATTGAAACATGTGCAGATGATGCTACAGTTACTCTAGTTCAAAGAGGTATGTCTCAGCTTAATAAGGTCCATTTTATTTGCCAATGAAGAGACTCCTGCAGGATGTGAGAAAAAGAAATATCATAATTTGCTCTCCAGAAACTGCTAGCATCACTTCTGGTGCATATTAGTACAGCTCAGTACTGTCAATGAGGTGATTATTTGCTCCCTAGAGAGCTCATCTCACAGCTAGTTTTTAGTATCCTTGGGAGTTTTTGTTTCATGTGGTGCAATGTATAAATTATATTCTACAGCTTATTCCAGCAGCAGTGTCAGAGAAACCACCTCCAGTTCTGGTTTTTAGTCACTAATCTACAAAGTTACAGAAATAAATGCATACTTTTTTGTTTTATGGAGTTAAATCAAATACTCTTCATTTCTACACCTGTGAAGTCGTTCTGCCAGTGTAGGAGGTTCATTGCAGTTGGTACAGGTACTGTGACACTTCTCAAGTACCAGCTATAAAGGTAGAGTGATACAGACTTCAATAGAGCCAGACTCCCTAAGTGCAAAGGGTTCTGGTGTGCTTGTGTAAGGAAGCTTCTCTGCCTTGGTACCAAAAAGGAGCAATTGAAGCTAGCTGAGATGCACCTAAACAAGCCTTGATCACATTTTTTTTAATGCTGATTAGAGTTACTGTATTGGATGGGAGCAATAGGGATCATCTGCATTAGTGCTTTGAATTTAGGAGCATGCTTTGAGAGGATTAAGTACTATACTTTGGCTCCAATCACAGAGGAATCTTGGAGTGTACAATCTGTATGTCTTTTGGATGACTCTGGAAGACATACTCCAGCAACTCAACTCACACACTCCAAACACAAATGATAATTCAGTTCACTGAGCAAGACTAATGTTAACTTGAAGTAATCTCTCTGAAATTCTTGCTGCAAAGACACTAACTCCTAGAAGTGATCATAACATTGTCAAACTCACTTTTCTTGAACATATGTCCTATTACAAATGTAACTGAACTACAATGGACTTCACAGCTTCTTGTGTTATAAAGAAATAAAATTTTATCCATTATCCTATTCTTCGAAGCCACTGCAAGACATAATATTTTTTAATAGTTGGATGTGGTTTACAGCAATTGAAACACTTAATATTTAATGAAAATACATCTCATATTTTTATATTCACCTCCCATTTAATGACATCAAATTCTTTTTGTAATCATAACTTCTATAAAATAGTACACTCAGGCCAACTAAGCAACAGCGGTATTACTTTCAGTGGATACATCAGCGTAAATGCATTGGGACATCTATTGAAAACCAGCAACTTGTTCAGAGCTCTCTCTGGAGCGTATGTAAAAGATCATCCAGACCTGAACTGAAAAACAAGTAGGAAGCAAACCTTGTCATGCTAACAGCTGCTTTAAAAGGCAGCCATGCTTTAAAAGGCAGCCAAATGAGCATGCAAAGACAGTCACCCAGGATGTGAGTTCTAGACTCTCATTTCCTTGTCAAAATAAAGGTCATATGACCCTAGAGCTCTCACAACCCATTGCAATTATAGCCCTTATTTTGTCTTTTTAGAAAGAAAGCAAAAGGGATAGGTACTGGTTTTGTAAGTAACTCATTATGTGTCATACTTTTCTCTAAACAAAAAAATCAGAATAGGATTTTTAATGTCAGTACAAAGTTAGGTAGCTACACAGATTTAAATCCTCTAGATTTTGCTTTCTGCATTTCACATTTCTTTCCTGTTAGTTTTGTCATTACATCAATTTCACAGATGTTCTTTCTTGCACGGCAAGAATGGTAGGGTAGCCATCTATGTAATATGCATTTCAATAGAAGTCAGTTATTCCAGATTTAAACCTAGGTAAACTTGTTTTATATTCTGAGGATTAAAAGAGAAGTTAACACAGATACTTTTCTGTCTTCTGCCTCATTAATATGAAACAGGCATTTGGAATATTTTTATTATATGAGTTCCAAAGAATTTCCTTTACATGATGACAAAAAAGTATCACGACCTGAGAAACTCTGTATAAATTTATGTGATTACCTATGCTTTCATGCCATTTTCAAAGACAGTACTTGTGGCCAAAGGTTGGGTTTTCAGTTGGTTACAGGTTTTTTCATTATTCAAATTACTAAAATGAGAAGGAAGCCTCAAGCTACTTTCCAGAGGCTTCCTTTTCATACCTAATATAAAATATTGCCTTTTTGTCACCAAAACACTTAATAAGAAGCCTCTACTTTGTATTCCACAACTGTTCCTCTTAGAGGCATAAGATGATGCAGTAGTTATGGAAATTATCTCTGTGTCCGCACTAGTGCACACTTTAAAACAGTATTATCACCACAGCTTTGTGGCACACTAGTTTCTGGCAGTGTTTTTACATATTCCTGCAAACAGTCCCTTTTAATTTTCTGAATGCAGGCTCTGTAATCTCTTTCAGCAAAAGAAATAGTCAAAGTGCCTGGTGAATGGCACATACACAAATCTATATATATGTCTGTATCTACACATATAGAGCCATTAAAACAAATCCCCTATATCTAATTCACAAAAGTTAACTCTGCTAGGTCTCAAACAACAGAATTGATGATTACGGTTGCTATAGACTGTAGCTAAGTATCTTCTTTATTTGTCTTGTTATTTTTCTAGTCTCCCCCATCAGTGTGTGCCATTTTAGGAGTCATTAGATAGAAAAAATTCCTCCTGTTCATAATGGCACTTAAATGAAAAGGCGAGCTTGTTTCCAGTACATGTGGTATAAATTTAGAACTACTGCATGTTTGTCTACATCAGTAAGCACAAACATTAATCCCAGCTCATGAGCACACTGAAATCAACAACAAAGATTTCTAGCTTTTTGTTGCATAACTCATCTCTCAAATGGCTAAAAAATCATCCTCCCTCTACCCCCAAAAGCCTTTTTAAACTAAGCCCTTAGAATAACTATCTTCCCATTGTAGTATTTATCACTGAATACAATATTGATGTGTGAGAAGGAAATGAAAATGCTAGATTTCTTCCACAGAAAATGAAAATGGAGCATTTTGTCTTTGCAGCTTAAAATCCTTGGACATAAATGCTACGCCCATTACCCTTTTCCATGTTAGTCATAGAGAAATTGTGTTTAGATTTTTTATCATGTCTTCACTTCAGTGCATTAAGTGACCTGATTAGCATCTGCTCTCTTGCCAGAAAAGGCAATGTACACAAGCACTTTATACAATTCTTAAAGTACTTTCAATGTATAAATATAAGCATATTGCCATCTATTTATTTTAGGGAGGAAAGGACACAGAAATATATGGTCCACTTAGAGAAAACATGAATTAATCAATACAGCATGCACTTTGTATCATTTGACAATAGAGAGCCAGCACAGCTGCACAGTTCTGTCATGGTTGTCCAGCTGCATTCCAGCTCAGAGGTGATGGATCATTTTGCAATCTGTACAGGAAAATCATCCCACAGTTACAAGCTTAAGTTGCTGAACACATAAGCCTTACACTGTCATGGAGAGTTTTATTGTGTCAGAGCATGTTTATCCTGGAGCTTCAGGTGAGTGGGATGATCTATGCTTAAACTTCAGCATCCAGTAGCATTTCCTAGCTCCTGGTCCTGGAACACATTTGGGTCACATCCAGGCACACAAGAGACCCAGCTGCTTGCTCCTTATTTCACAATTTGGACAATCAAGAGAACTGAGCTGCAGCAGACTTGGGAATATGTTTGTCTATGTGCAAGCCTAAAGTATCTTTTTGTCAATGTTTAACAGGAAGTCTAGACAGAGAGATGAAAACAGAGTCATTTAAGTCATTTAAGTCATTAAGAACAGAATCATTATATATCATGCAGATATATAAAGAGCCCTGTAAGCTCACAGACTTTCCAAAGCCTTCTGTTCAAGTTGTCATAGCCCATGTAAGACTCAACAAAGGTGTGACAATTGAGCAAAAAAATCTATCAAGGTGAGATAGATCCTCCTAGCTAACCAAAGACATGATAGAGTAAACTGATGGTATGAGTGGCCTCAGTACTCACAAGTCAAATTTCTCTTTATTGCTATGGAAATTATCTTCTCACAAATTATGCAGTATCCTATATTCCTCTTGCCTAGAAGAAATAGTCAACTACCTGCAGATGTAACATACAAATGCTTTGAAACAGCTACTCCTCAGAGTTCTGTTGAAACAGTATAATTGGTTCTGATTAAAGACTCTGCCTAAATACTATGCTAGTTATAAAGCTACATAATACATTACAGAGGGCTAAAAAATAAATCAAGTGAAGGTAAAGCCATTTTCCCTCAAGCAGCAAAGTTCCGGTGTACCTGTGCAAACATGCTCATTGTTAAACAAAGTCAGCATATTTGGTTGTGCAGACTTTTTTGGCTTTGGTTTCTTCTAGTTATCTCATTAGTGAACTGCTCTTTTAATCAATAGGTTATCAACTGGGAAGCTGTTTCTTATTCACAGCTTTGCATGTTCCAATATTCTCAGAAACACTGATGTTTTCTCTAAAACAGTATCTCTCTTTTTTGCTTCATTTTACTCTGTGTACCAGAGAAATTGGAATATTCTTGATGTCATGAATAGTATTACTGTACCCAGAGTATTTTTTCTATATGCTGAAAAAGCTAAAATATGTGTACTATGTTCTGCATTTGTTTTTCAAGAGATATGGACTATCCCCAAAGCCCCCAAATTAAATCTTTAAACATGCAAAATGTTATTGGAAAAATTTCAGTGGAATTATCTGTGATGCATATCTGATTCCAAAGCTTCTGAATTTGTGACAAGTCTTGATAAAAATGAAGTACGCCTGTATGTGTACTGTAGGGTAAATACATGAACACAGTGCACAAGCTTTAATGCATTCTAGGTTCACACACCAGCTTACCCAGCATTAATTTTTCCACATGCATACTTTCAGCAAGAAGATGTTTAGTGTGAGATTTTAATATGCTATGTATGGAAAACTGAAACAAATTCTGTGTTGTATTTCTTAAGAAACAATTTACAGCTTTCCACACAGCTCAAACATGCTTTTCAGCAGCCAAGAGTTTTTCATTCACAATATTGCATGCTATAGTATTAAACAGCCTTTAAAATGTCTCACATACATTTATCCCACTTCTTTCACAGGAATAATTTCTAATGAATACCAGGGTCTGATCCTCCATTTTCCTTGCATATGCTTGTCAAGCATATGCAAAACTAATTAAAACTAATATCAAAAATAGAGAGCAAAGTAAAAATTCACTTTAGTTTTTACTGAAATGGATGCTCAGTAAAAATTGGTTCTGCCTAAAACATTTTTTATAGTCAGTTATAATATGTTGAATAACACTTTAACCCCTTTAAGTACCAACTCTCTCTAAGCAACCCAGTTCACAGCCCCATACACAAGTCATGTGTATGCATCGGCTAAAATTCATTAACATAGGAATGCCTGTTTGAAGCAATTTTGCTCTCTAATGATGCAAGCTTAACACCCTATGCTTCTCAGCATCTTGCTTCATAACTCTGCTTTACCAGAGCTAGATGCAATGTATTTACTAATACAGAAACATTTAAATCAAAATATTAGATCACAGCAAGGTCCATCAAATCTTAATGATCTCTTAGAACATCCAATGCAATTGTTTCACAGGAAAATGTAAAATCATTCCAGTGTAAAAATTATCTACACCAATATACACAAAGTTTCACCTTCTTGTATCATTAGACATAAGTTTAAGCTCTGAAATGAGACATAGGATGGTTGACTAAGTTCTTATAATTAATTGTAATGACTTTGTGTAGCATGGCTAAAATTATGAACATGCATAAACATACTCTTTTTAGTTTTGCTAAATGTTTGGTCCTATTGCTTTCTGTTGCACTTTAGTCCTTAATTTAATTACTTCATGCATGGAGGAAAAAATATCAGCTTTCAATTTACCATCTTTATTACATACATCCCTAAACTGTTTTCTGTACAGCACGTGGATCTCTGTGTCTGCAGGTCTGAGTCCTTGTGGAATAGGTTACCCTAATGCTGCTTAGGTTTTATGTGAAGATATTTATTGCATAATTATGTAAGGAAGGCTACATCCTGTCTTCCATCTCTATTATTCTAAATATAAGTAAATAAATGTTCTCATTAATACCTCTTTTGCCTTGTATTATAAAAGAGGAGGAAAAATTGTTCTTAATCTTTCTACAGTATTCAGTATTCTGTATATTTTATTGTGTCCCACTTACTCATCTTCTTTCCAAGGAAAACACTCCCAATTTTCTTTCATGAGAGGTGTTGTGGATTCTCTATAATTGTTACTGTCCTTCTCTGAAGCCTCTGAGATGTGGTGGAAAGCCCTGCACACCGTGAGATACAAGGACTCCCACTATGGACTCACAAAAGTATTATAATAATCTCTTATTATTCTTCACCTTACTTCATATGCATCCCAAAATTGTGCTAACTTTCCTGATTGTAGCTGTGCACTGAACTGCTTATAATTATTTTCCTCCCTTTATTCAAGCAATTCCCTTGACTTAGAATTCTGTAAAGTGCACCACTAAGTTTAATTTTAACTTCAGTATGTATTTATTAACACTGAATTTCATTTGCTTTTTTGTTGCTCACTTAGCATCTCTAAGTTACTGAAATTTTCTACTGTCTTCTTTGGTCAAGCAAATGTTCTTCACCAGGGATTAAAGTGACATGTGGAACAACTAGATCTACTTGGATCAGTCAGACTGGTCAAGGGATGGACTTAGATGATAGCTTTTGAATAAATCAATTGTCAGTAAGCAAATAAGCAAAGCAAAAACAAACAAAAAAATCCAAACCAGCAGTTGCCAGGAAATGCACGTAAATAGGAAATCCTTTTTGATTACAAACAAGTGGCATTTGAAAATAAAACAGAATCACAGCACATAATATTAACTAGGATACGTACATTGCATTGAGCACACAAGAGATAACCCTATTAGCATTCAAAACTTGGTAGCATAATGGTAGCACAGAATATTGTAAATGCATTACGGTGTCACCTTGTATTGTGGATAAGTGGGTTTCTTAATAGCTGAATCAGAGCAGCAATAAATTTGAGTCTAACATTGAATAACATTTTTAGTCCTTTTTTTTCTAAACAAACAAATATCTGTCAGCCGTCCACTTCTTGTTTGTGTTCTTATAATTCTACAATCTATAGAAATGATACATCTTCTATCTGCTTTAGATAAAGAAAACCCAGTATTTTGTTTACACATAGTTGGCAGAGGTTTGAATATAGTAAGAAACCTTGATAAAACCTCTTTTAGAAACCACTAAAAATAATCAATGCTATCACTCAATCAGATCAAGACTGCATCCGTGATTTCTGTACACCCCTAAAATATAGAAGCAAATCCAACTTGAATAAAATCAGTTTGGGAAAAAAGGGGAAACTGACTACATTGTCAGTGCTTCTCATTCTAGTAACGTGTAATCATGACTTTCAGAACAATTTGTATAAACTACCAGCTTTCATATAGGCAAAGAGCTTAAATCTCCCATAACAGTTTAAATCTGCATGAAAATAAGTTTATGGGAAAATACACTTTGGATAGAATGCAGTTTTTGTATTAATCTTATCATATCACTTAGGTCTGACTACGCCCTGATATATTTTTAACAAAAAAACATATCATCACAATATTGGTCCTACACATTTGACACAAGGCAGCTTGGGTTTTTTCACTTACTTACCCATACTGATAGACTCCTTTGCATTATTTTCAGTGTACACCCAGAGGCACCAATGACTAGGAAGAAGAAAGAGCATGAATGTCACAAATTATGACATCCCATCCCTGAATATGACTACAGTTCTCTATAATAAATTCACATCTCTTTTTTAGTCTGCACTTCTGTGATGGCATTTGCTTAGCCTAAACATTCCAGTCAATTAAAATAGAATGCTTTGTTTGGGTTGGATTTTTTTACTGGGGGAGTTTAATCTCAAAATTTCATTTGGTGTAAAGCTAAATATCACATTTTTCTTATTTTGGGAGAGGGAATAAAATATGTTTGCTTTGTTGAATCATGTTGTTTGCTTTTATCTTTTCTGAAGCTATTTATCAAATGCATTAAGATAATAAATCAATATGTTTTGTGAGTTTAAAAGCCTTTCTCCTGAAATGTTTTGGCTTGATCTAATTATGGCATCATTTAGTTTCTTCTAAAATCACAATGCTCTGACTAATTTCATTTACTCTCAAACATAACTTTCCTTATTTTTCTTTCCATCATTCCCTCCTGCAACTTTATGACTTGCTTTTCATGTATGCATGTGAAAATCACATTAAGCTATTGGGACCACTCAGTCAAAAACTCCAGTATTTTGTTTACACATAGTTGGCAGAGGTTTGAATATAGTAAGAAACCTTGATAAAACCTCTTTTAGAAACCACTAAAAATAATCAATGCTATCACTCAATCAGATCAAGACTGCATCCGTGATTTCTGTACACCCCTAAAATATAGAAGCAAATCCAACTTGAATAAAATCAGTTTGGGAAAAAAGGGGAAATGTTTGCATTATAAAATAATCCTTGCAGCATCTACTTGAAAAGCTCTAAAATAAAACAAGTTATAACATTGACCTAAAAATCTCATCAAAAATATTTTCCATGTGGATATGTGTTTGGTGAAATTTGTTTTGCTTTTTTGAGGTTTTACAATCTTATGTGTACTTGCTGTGTGCAAATCACACACAGCACTTTTGCGAAGAAAAACCCAGAGAATACTACAGAATGTGGAATTAATACAATAGAACTAGAATAGCTCCTAAAAATAAGAAAACTAAGAAAAAAAAATTCCAGAAAGTGATATTGAGAAAGCAAACATTTGCTGCTGCTGAAAGATGAAGTTTTTTTAATTAAGTCTTTGTTCTTTCTCTTCTACTTTGAAACGCATTATTATATTACGTCATATATTATCTAACTGCAAATACCTGTTGCAGTATTTTGTGTATGAAAGGTTTTATTGTAATTCCTTCCATTGTAAAAACCATTCAGAAACAAAATATTAACATTCCAAATACAATAAAAATACAACACAATGGGAAGATACAATGTGGCTGCAAGAGATGACTGTGGAATTAGGAAACAATAGCAGGAGCTGGGCCACAAAACATGGATTATGGATTAAGTCCTACACCAAAAAGATGGAATAATGTTCCAAAAAGAAATCCGAAACTCTGTCACATACTAGGTCTCCACACAACTTTTAAGAAAGCCTTTTCCCAAGCAGCATGTGCACTTTGCTATTGCTTGGTAATACCTCTCTAGTCTTTTACTCTGAATGAATGGGTTCTTTTAATTTTACTGAGATCCTTCACATAGCTCTTGGCACACAGGGCTGAAGGCTTTCCTCACTCAGGTTCACTACAGATGTTTGCCTTCCTGTAATCCCTTCCACAGCAGAAATCACCCTATTTCTCTGACCATTTCATTATTTTTCTTCTGTACAATTTTAATGACTCTTCAACAGCCCCTGTACAGTTTGATTAACCCTGCAACAGGTTCTTTAAAGAGTCACAGATTTTAACAGCTAATTTTAAGTGAGTTCTAATCTACCACAGGTACCAAGAAGCCACAAACCACAGAGAAGACATTCATTTGTGGCATCTGGCTAGGACCTTTATTGATGGCTGAAGTATATCACTACAGTTTTCTCTAAAAAATCAGCCGACACATATTTCAGAAGTTCTCTAGATACTCACCTGCAGGTACACTCAGAGATACACCTGTTTCATTAAGTGAATGACTACTTATTACTTCAGAATATTTTTCTTTTCTTTCTTCTCACTTCCTGTCCTTTTCATGTTTAAGTACTTATCTTTGTTTTTCTTTCTTCTTACTTCACCCCATTGTATTTTCACTTTTCTTTCCTTTTTCCCTTTTCCTAAGCCTCACATAACTTGTGCTAATTTTCCTTGCCCTTGGTGATTTTGCAATGTTACACTTTAGTATCTAGAATATCAGTGGAAGAAAAGATTGTAATTTTTTGATAAACAGATCAATAAGAGATAAAAGAATTAATGATTAGCTAGGTAAAAACAGATTAAGTGGACATCACAATAAAAGCATTATAATTATCTACTTATCTGTTCTGTGCTAAAAAAATATTGCCTAGAATATTGCGTAAGGAAGGTACTTCCTTTGTGTATCTTTCAAAATTCATTTTGAATACATCAGGGTGCCTTGCCTCTTCAGTTACACATATTTCATTTCGTATCAGTTCCCCAATTTACTGAAAACTGGGTCAAAAAAGCTCTACACGTAGATTCTGCTGTCAGTATTTCATAGGGCATTGCAAATGGCACAGCAATAAGCACTGGAATTATAGAAAACACAACTATGTTTCTACACATGAGGAATCCATCAACCAAAGATAGCTTCTATTTCTTACAAGACTGCAAATGATGTCCAGTGGGTTAACCTTGACTGGATGCCAGATGCCCACTGAAACACTCCCCATTCCTCCTCCTCAGCAAAACAAGGAGGAGAAATAAGAGGGAAATGCTCATGGCTTAATAAGGACAGGAAACTGCTACATGCAAAACAAACTCTGCCTGGAGAAGATTGATTTAATTTACTGCCAATTAAAAATGGACTAGAATGGTGAGAAAAAGACCAAACTAAATATGCGTTCCCCTCACACTCCCTTCCTCCCAGGCTCAACTTCCTTCCTTCAGTCCTCGCTCTTCAACTTTCTCCCTGTTCTAAGTGGTACAGTGGGATAAGGAGTGGGGGTTGCGGTCAGTCCATAATAACATTCCACCTCTGCTTCTCCTTCCTCCCCATACTGTTCTCCAGCTGCAACGTGGGGTCCTTCCCACAGGATACAGCTCTTTCCAGCCTGCCTCAATGTGGCTCCATCCTACAGACTGAAGCTGTTCATAAAGTGCTCCAGCATGGGCTCTTTGCGCACAGCACACTCCTTCAGGAACAGACTGCTGCAGTGTGGGTTCTCTACAGTCCACAGCTCCTTCCAGCAAACCTGCTTCATGTGGGGTCCACCTGGGCTGCAGCTTTTTTATGACATAACCACTTCCTCCAGCCTGGCATCCTCCATGGGCTGCAGCTTGCAGCATGTCTGCTCCACCCGTGTGCCCAATGGGCTGCAGGGGCTTAACCTGCATTACCATGTTCTGCTCCTTGGGATGCAGGGGAATCTCTGCTCTGACACCTTTTAACACCTACTCCTCTTCCTACACTCACCTTGGTGTCTGCAGGGTTGTTTCAACATTTTTTTCTCATGTCTCAGAGCCCTTTTCACAGCTGCTGTGCAGCATTTTTTACTCTTTCAAAAGTACATTTATACAGAGACACCACAAGCGTGACTGCTCTGGTCAGCTTTGACCAGTGGTGGGTCCATTTCAGAGCAAGGTGAAACTGAGTCTGAGCAACACAGGGACAGCCAGGGGCTGCTCTCACAGAAGACACCTCTAAACAGCCCAAATCCTCATTCCCCGTGTACCAAGAGGTGCTTTGCCCTGTTTATAACCTAGACTCTTTCTAAAAGTCACTTGGAATGCCTAATTGTTTTCTCAACTTTTGTATCTAAGGATTTATTTAGAAATTAAAAAACAGCAGCAAACAAAACTTGGACACAATTTTAGCAAGACAAGGGAGCAAAATGAGTTTTGCAGTATAAACAAAGTTTTTACTGTAACTAAAAAACAAGAAAAGTAAATTGTTAAAAAGGTGACAGGCCCTGACAAGTATGAATATTGCTAATAGTGAATGAAAACTGGGATATACAAGATTGTAAGACTTCTTAATGGTAAACTGTTCTCATTTGATATTGAGAATTTATCATCAATATAGAAGTAGTAAGAAGGCATTTTTCTTCAAGTATTTTATATAATAAAAATTCTCCTTAATTTCAAAACTATTTGGTTATGGGAACTGATCAAAAAGTGAATAAATGGAAATGCAGATAAGAATACGTTGGATGCCTGTAATCAAGAAAACTGAGCAGAAATGTTCATCTAATTGTAATTCTCATCTGTATCCCTGTGTCTGCTCAGAAAGTCATCCTCAGCAAACGAAGCTGGATGTCACATATTTTCACACGAATATATAACAGTATTACTATTGCCAAACCCAGATTTTAATACTGACTAAGACTGAGAAGCTTGAGAGAAAAAATAACAACAAACAAACCCAAGTGAATGAAGCATACAGGTAATAGTTTCTCATGGTGTGCAGCAGTTTTATACCTGCTTTGCTTTCAGCTGGATTTACAGTGAAAAGAGTTGAAGACAGCCTCCTTCCATCTAGAAACTATTTTTCTCTTCTTTTAATTTCCCTAGCACTCTAACAAGAACAGTGTCTCACCTTCATATAATGACTCTGAGTCTAACCATCTCCAACACAGCACAAGGATGTGTTTTGCCAGGGAAGTGGCAGCACAGGAACCCGTTTTCAAAGGCGATAAGATGAAGTGGGTAATAAAAGAATAAAGTCACAGCTTACAATGAAGACAGAACCCAGGTTCCCTGACAAGGAAAAAAATGTAGCTCCTATGAACATTCAATGACAAGGTATTGAGACAAATACCATAGGGGACAAAGCAAGGCAAATTACATTGTGTGTATTTCAAAGGTTTTATGAAGCTCACAAAGTAGGCAAGAAGAATACATTTCTTGTACTTGTCATGATGGAAGTTGGTCCTGAGGCAGGATCAACATTGAAAACTGATATCAAATACACACAAGAAATCATGAATATTTATGATAATGTATTTCATAAACACATAGAGCCAATAACTGCAATCCTAGATAACCTGGTGCTGTTAAATCTAATCCTTACTTGGATGTTACAAAGAAACTGATGCAGCACTTCTTTGTAAAATACCAAATGACATATTCAAATAAACTGTAAGAGCTCTTGTATCAGGTACAGAAAGTAAATTAAGTAACTGTCACTCATTACAAAATATTTGCTAATGTTTCAGCATCAGACTTCTGTGTCCTCTCAGGGAAAAACAGAAATTACCTTGAAGGGTAAGGGAAGAAAGCACTACTTCAGTCTAAAACTTTGAGCAATAAACAGAAAATAAAGCACCACACAGTCATGTCACCAAATGAGCACCAAACAGGTAAATAAACCAATAAGAAACACTGGCTAAAAAAGATAAAATAAAGATAGAACATCTGAACAAAGTAAAGTTTTAGAGACTGTCAGGATTTGTGAAGGAAACATGTAAAAATGAAAACTTAGCTCTAAAGAAAGAGTTAAATTTAGAAAGGGAAGGTCAGTAGGTGACTAGAAAGGAGGTAGGTGAAAACTTAAACCTTTAGAAGAACCATGCCCAGTTGCTTTCTGGAGAGGCTGCCACATACTCAAGACTTTGGGAAATCTAACTGAGAAGGAGAAATAAGTAAACATGCAAAGTAGGCAGAGTTTTCCACACCACATTAGAACAAAACCAGCACCAAAGCAACCAAGAACCCTGACTCTGCCAGGTGCTTCACTCCCTGCCCCAGCAGGACAAGCCCAGAACAGAGGCAGCAGGAGAAAACAAAAACTATTGATTAAGCAGGGGGAAGAATCAACAGCAACCACAGTGCTAAAGTATTAACTCCCTAGAACAGAGGAAATTATCTAGAATAACAATGACAGCACCATTTACTACAATATACAAGTGCTTATAATCCCAGGATTTCAGTTTTAAATTCTTCAATACTACAGTGCTACTACAGTACCTGCTTTCTCTGTCAGAAGTCACAGCTCAGGGAGGCCCAAAAGGCCTACAATGCAAAACTATCTATAGTTTTCTTAGTACGGCACGACATGTTGTGGCATCTCAGCTGTTCAATGAAAAATGTTGTTTTCTACAGCTCCACCTTATGTTTATTTTGTATTTTGTTCTGCATGAACACCATCCAAAAAATATTTGCAGCAAAATTTCCCTGCCTCTTAAGTCATTAAACTTTTGAAGTGTTTAAACATATCAGGAAGGCATAAATCATCACTCCTCCAAATCACTGCATTTAAGCACTTTTAACATAAAGCATGAAATATTGTTCAAATAATGGTTGTATGTTAGATGACTTTATTTGCAATTGTTGACCAACTGCACTGAGCCCACAGAGTGAATTTCCACTGAAAACAAAACACGACTTGCTTTCTGCTGCCATAGTGATTAATGATTAATTTTTTTATAGAATCTTAGGATGGTTTCCAAACAAACTTCCTAGAGTAACCAGTACTTTGATTTTCTAAACCTCTTGGCTATATCTCATGGCAAGAAATTTTCTATAGTATGTTTCACATATTCATGTACATATAGCCAAATGGATTCCACCTAAACAGTAAATAAACATGACACAATTATTTTGAATTAGTATATGCTACAAAAAAAAAAAAAAAAAAAAAAAAAAAAAAAAAAAAAAAAAAAAAGCTAAAGTAACAAGCCAAAGTTTTGGTAACATATAAGAATATGAGCACTAACTTACCTTTGATTAAGTAACTTCATTACATTTAGCTGCAGTTCTCAACAGAGTCAAACAAAACCTTTAGGTTTTCAGCAATTTAATCTATTCCAAAGACTGCATAACTGTAATGTGGCAGTTGCTATAGTAACCACATTTTTCCTTGGAACTCAGAGTAGATACAAGTGTAAGTGATTTCTCCATCTCACTGTCTAAGTTACGGCTGTGCTACAATTCTAAGCAGCAACTCTAACCCAGAAACTATCCCACTTACTAGTTATTTAAAATACATGTAACATTTTCTAAAATATCCCTTTCTGATTGCTTAATTCTACCCTATACTGCTCTGACTTTGTACTCTTTCATAAATCCTCTAGATGACAATTCAGAAAAATGAAAAAAATTGAAGAATTGGAAAAAATAGTAAATAGATCAATTTATAATTTATTAATTATATTTAAATTATAATTTCCATATATAATATATAGAAATCTGTCACCACTTGTTCTTAAAACTTCTGCTTAGAACATTCTTTGAAGTATATCTTGGTGGCAATGAATCCAAACGAACTGGAATTTTTGTTTAAAAAGTCATTATTTATTGATGGTTTCTGCAAAGCATTTTTCTTTTGTGCCACATTTTCACTTCATTCCCTCACAATCAAAACACTCCAGATTTGAAACCATGTTGATAATTTACACCTCTGTAAATACATTAGCAGATTCTGCTGGTTTGGCTTCTGGCTTTCTGGTGTAAAAGGTGGAAGTATCATTCTACTTGCATTTATTTGCCAAAGACTAAATCTGCTAAATATGCTAGAGGTGAAAACATATAGTAGAACAGGAATGTTTTCTTTAGCCAATACATCACCATATTAATGAGCAAAAATGTAGGGGACTGTACACTAAAGACTGTGCTGTAATAAAAAGAACAATCTAAATATATGTCAGGGATTTCAAGGGTGCTGAGCATCTGCAGTTCCAAGTGAAAAGAATGGGAATTGACATCAGTGGAATTATACCAGCTTCCAGCACCTGTGAATTTGGCCTCAAGGTGACCTAACATGCCCTTTCCATCTTTCATTTCTGTTTGATAGCTACAGCACAAACAAAATATTTTCTTCTCTTTACAATTAAACTAACCAAATAAGTTATGTAGAGCAGAGCATTCAATGCATTGAGGCAATCTTCTATGTAAGAATTTTTTTAAATGTCATTTTCTTGATTTTCAGCTATTCAAATTCTATTTAAAATTCCTGTAAAAGCCTCCCAAGCAAAAAAGAACATTTAAAATTCAGATAGTGAACAATCATTTCAGAGTCCGCTGCTTGTATTTCATCTGTGGGCGAGTTAATACAGATCTTCAACTACCAGTTTTGATCCCTCTATTTCCAATTATAAATTAATAATATCTCTTCTGAAAAGGGTCTTTTCATTTTAAGTTTGTCGGATGTACTAGCTTGGAACACTAGACTTGTAGCAGCAGGTACTTAGATTTTAGCTAAGGCTAAAAATCTGAGTACCATGCTCTACCAGGACTCAATGCAATTGTTTGATGCAAGGAAGGTTGGTAACAAATTCTCAATGTCCCAAGGAGTTTCACAGACTTCATTTGGAAAAGCTGTTCATGACTTCAAAGATATTAAACGGACATTTCATGTCAGCTGTGATTGCTTGCTACAAAGCACTACCTCTGACACAAGCAATGCATTCCTTGATATAATAATAATACACCTAATAATGTCATGAGCTATCACGGAGCAGGAAAAATTATCTTGATGTTCTTCACATTCTCAGATTATCCTTATCCCTGGCAGATCTCTTACAGAGAGATATGGACATTTTACCACTGCTGTTTAAACCAAACCAGTCCCCAGAAAATAATTCAAGCAGAAAAAACAAAAATGTAATTATTGCCTTTAAAAGTCTCTCCTTTTCAATTTTACCCATAGCAAAAATGACGGTGTTGAAAATAATGATCTATTTCACAGACTTATAACAAGGAATAATTAATTAATGTCTATACAGTATCTCAGAGGTAGCAAATAATGTTGGTAGGATATATGAATAAATACAGAGTCAAAACAAAGCCTCTGGAAGTTTTCCTACTTTTGGAAAATGAGGGTGTACTGATCAACCACAGTGTGACAAAACACTGTTAGTCCACAATGAATGATGGATAAGACAGATGTCTTTTTCTACTATGATGACTGGTTGTGCATCCATCCTAGCTACCAGTCTGAATTAAATTGCATTTTGTAATCTATTCATATGTGCAGTGAAAAGGGTAGCCATTTCTCATGTTTCTCAACTATGGCAAACTACCTGTCATCTTTTTTCTATTTGAGTTACTAGATAACAGCTTCTAACTGTGCCAGACCTTTTGACAATTTCCTTAAAGTAAATTTGATATTTCTTATCTAACCCAAATAGCAATAATTGTTCACTATACCTGTCCTATCATACTTAAAGTATGGGGCCACTATTGTCAAACAGCATTTTAACTTCCATGTAGACAGAACTGTTTCTTGGTATAGAATTTCTATTCAGGAAGCCACCTCCTTCCATTACTCACAGTTAAATTTCAATTCCATTTTGCTAGTCAGTCTCTCATTTAGGGTTTTTTTCCCCTGTTCTTCCTCTAGCTTCTTTCTTCTACTCCCAGTATACATGTATCTACTGAAGATTAAAAACCAACATAACAGTAAAAAAACCATTGTTTTGTTTCTTGCAAAGAACTTGGAGATACTGACAGATGAGTTAAAGTTGAGTTGTCAGAACATTTGTTTTCAGCTTGAACCCAGGTCAGTTTTTCCCTTAACTTGAAATAGTATTTCTCTAACTCAGGCCATTGTGGTAAATCCTAAGGAAATCACCAAGCAAGTACAACCAACATCCTAACACAGCTTAAGTGCTTGTAAATGGATTTCTTCTGTGTCCTAAATTAAATTGAAGTGTAAAGATTTATAGCATTACCCTGTGACAACAGGCAGTAAATTAGATGTTCCATTACCCATTAAGCTCTAAAGATTTTATTTATATTGCTTTGTTTTTTAGAATTGTATGATGACCTCAAACAGTAAATAAGTATTATGTCACCATAATGGATTCCACATGTAAATTGCAACCCTATCTTTAATACAGCTTTACCCAGTGTGCCCAGTTTTAGTCAAATAAATATTCTTACTCAAGAAAGTAGGTTGTTCTTCCTACAAAACTTGAAGATAGATTAAAAATTCACTTGAATGTGAATCTCTTTGTCACATTATGCTAATTCTTTCTGAAGTCTTCAGGGCCTGCTGTTTAAGTTTTTAGGCTCCCATATGAAACCAAGGGGCTTGTATGATGCAACCTTAGGGAATTTAGGTCATTATTACATTTCAAAATTTACCCAGGCATATAGATCAGATTCATAGGGCTTTGGTAGAAAGATTTTTGGTTCTGTCTTTTTTTTACAATTTATAGAAACACCAGGTCAATTTCTGAATATTTAAAGGCAACTGTGGCAGAGATGTAGAGCTCCAACTTGGAAATCAAGAAGTTGTCAAATGGATAATTTTTTAGCAGAAAGGAAAAAAAGAACAAAGGAAAAGGAAGGCAGGACTGATAAGTATATACATAGTAACCACATTGGCATTGGCACTACTCTGCACTGAGAGGATAATTTCATCAAGCTATTAGTTGTGCTTTCAGTCTCCTAGTGCATTTTGCTCAGTTTGCAAGCATAGGCAATGTAGAATGAGTAAAAATGGATCTGTTTCAGAGTCCAGTGCAAGTGAAAGATTAAATACCATTACATTTTCTCATTCTTTGTCAGAATGGATACAATTTGCTAGTAACTCAACACAGAAGCTGCTGTGCTCTGCTGTACACGTTACGGGGAAGTCACAAAGTGTTACCACCAGCCAGGGAGTGTAACACTCAACCTCGTTAACTTACTTTTTTTAACCTTTTCAGCTTTTTATGAACAGAGAGTGCTGGTTTTATGGAGGGTTTTTTGAGGTTTCTTCTCTTTCTAAATAGTAGTGTGAGCATTGAGTGATTTTAATTTCTGTTTTGCTTTAGAAAACCACATATATTATACAATCATCTCCAAGTAAATAAAACAAGAGGACTATGGGTATGATGATGCTTTTACAGAAGTCCTACTTTAGTAGGACTGAGTGATGTCATTAGTCAGTTTGAATGCATATGCATTAATTGCTTCACAACTTTATTCCATGAGGTCAAGCTGATTTGTAGGGGATCCCCATACACACAGAACAAGCACACCTGAATCATTTTGCTTTGTTAGAGGGTTACAGTGGTTTCAGTCACCACCATACACAATACCATTTGGAATGATCTATCTGCTACTTCCTGATCATTAAGGGTCCAAAATTACGTATAAGGTCTTTAGATCACAAATTCAATATCAGTGTTTTAGCCATCTTGCAGGCACTGCAAAGAGAATTTTGAATAGCAATTCTTATTCTGATGTAAATGCGTCTGTTTCAAAATACCTCATGGCATTTACTTCAATACACTTCATCCCAACATGACCTGTTAGATGATATTAGAATCTATGCTTAACATAAAAGTAGAAGATTTTGATTTAATTTTTTCTGCATTTTTTGCCCCAGTACTGCCACAGAATGATAACCAGCATCAACAGTAGAAAATTTTTTTAAATATATGATTTTTCAAACTGACATAAAATTTACTTTGAGATTGCTGTTTACAGACTACATTGGCCTAAATCCTGTGATTGTGATAATCTCCCTGGCTCATGTTAAATCTCCCTGGCTCATGTTTTTTGACTTTTCACTACCATTGGTTTTCCGGTTTCTTAGTCCAGTGTCACAATTTGGTTTTCATTCAGCAGGATTCTGATTTCACTCCATCACCTGCTAAGAGCTAAAATAATGTTTTACTGATTGAAAAAAATTCAAAGAAACACAAAAAGGCAACAAGGAGGGAAAGGAAAGGGAATTGACTGTTGGTCTCCCTAAATTCCTCTATGAGGTCTTTCTGTTTTGGATGTGTGAGAAAATCACCAAGTTACCGTCCTTCTAGCACGACATGAGCACACCCACTCAACCAAATTCTGCATGAATACACATTAAAACTACTTTGATTTCTGAGGACAATGGCCTGATAAAATCATACAATTGTAGTTGCATGATTTAGGTGATATTATGCAAAAACAAGGCATCATGCAGCGGTTGAGGGAAAAGCAATTACAAATCTAAATGCACCATCACACAATAACAGTGCAGAGCAATGTTTACTTAATTAGTGAAACACTCCATGGCATTAGAATACACCACATTGTTTGGTTACCTAAATGCCAAGGCTGTGACTACCAAACACCTTTGCTGTGTATTTCTGGGAACAGTGAAAGAAGGCTACCTGACACAGCCTGATACTAACACTAACACTACTGATATACTAGCCAATAATCCCAAACTTCCTTCTGTATGTGAGAGAAATACTAGCAAAGATTCCACCATTACACATAGATAACTTTTGCTGACAAGTATTTAAACTTCATCATAAGATTTCATATGCATACCAATGAAAACTGCTGCTCAAGGGTCCTGCAAATGAATTGGCAATATGAACAGAGAAGAAAGATTTCAAAGGGAAATTCATACCTGACTGTGGTTTTCAAACCTGCCAAAATGCAGAAGGCAAGAGGCAGATAGAGAGGATTAAATCCAAGTCCATTTTGAAGAATTATTTTATCATGAAACTGCAGAGAAAATAAAAAGAGAGAAAAAAATACTAACAAGGATGAATCAGGGATAAAGAATACAGGAATATTTCTCTTTTAACTTTAATCCTACAAACTGCATACAAACATACAAAACTTTGCAGTCAGACATAAGATTAAATTTTCCATATAATTGCATTCCAGACTATGTTTTTCTTTTCTCTCAGGTATTCATCTCCTAATTAGGCCTAGGAAGATGACTAAACATGTTTTTATTTCTATTACCAATGACTACATGTTGTTAACCACAGATCTTGTCAGATCCATCCAAGAAAAAATATGTAGCTTACTTAAATTTTGATCTACACTTTTTTTTATTTTGTAAGTTATGTGGTGCAACTTAGTGTTCTGGAAAATTTCCATGTTTATTCACTTTATAAAAGATAAATTTAGACGTAAAGTGCAAATTCTCATTGATGGGCAATTAGTCTTAAAGCTGTTTTCCTATGCTACAAATCGGCACAGGAATAAACAATCTGCATGTGCCTCTTAAAAATTGTTAAAAACATACAAAAGCCAAGAGAAATCACTGTGATTGAAATGTATTTTAAGCTTTTTTTCTTTTCCAGTGTGTTTCCTTGGGGAAATGCAATGTTTCTGTGAGATGTGCAATGTAGCTCAAACACTAACTGGGATTTAACTCTTTGAAACAAAAAAATTCTCTTTGGCATTCCAATTTCATAATTGTGGCTGTCAAATCTAAGCTGCTGAGCTGCTGTCTCAGACAGGAACAGAATGGAGATGAGGAAACAAAGCAATTTTCCAATCAAAAATTCAGGTTCTATTTAATTTAACACCATCTCCTAATATACTTAGCATTACCACTTGACATCATGAGCAGCAGGGATTCAGACAAACCTGTATCCTTTGTAAAAATTCTGGACATTCTGGACAAACAGATCAAAACACTCAGAAATCAAGTTATATGTAAACAGACTTCTAAAACTCTAAATAAAAATAATCAGCCATTAGGACAGGGTTCTGAAGCATCTCATCCTGCTTAGAATGGGACAGAACACTTACAGAATATATAATACGTTGGATTTCTCATTAAATCATTGAAGTTAGAATATACTTCTCTGTATTAACTTGGAATGTTAGTTGCAAATGATATAAATACACCGATTTCTTTATATTTGTATGTTCACAAAAAATAGTCACATTATTCCTATGGATTCTATGCATAACCACACACAACAGCAGCCAGTCACTGCTGAGGGCACTGCATGTCTCTTCTAAGGTGCACATCTGTAGAACTCAGTTCAGGGCATTGCAAAAATACCTGGCCAGCACAGACAGAGAACACGATACTGCTCTGTTAATCTTACATTGTGTGCTGAGAAGCACTCATTAACCTTGATAGTGCCATGCTAACACAGATACATTGCTTTCACAGTCCTTGACAGGATGCTCAAGTCCAACTGCAGCCTCTTTCTGCAGCTCTGTGCTATGCCATGCAAACATAATCAGGAAGGAAACTTCACAAATCTATGGCATTGTTCATTTGGACAGTTATTTTCATGGCCAAACTTCACCTCCTTTGGCAGAGGTTAATCCTCTCTATCACTCTACTTTCTACTAAAATCAAATGATCTTACATGATATCTTGAATATTTATCTTGATGGCATGTTGAGGAGCTTTGGCAATCATCACCTTTCTCTAATAACTTCCTTAAATTTCAAAATTATGCCTATTTGACTGATGTAGAGTAAATAGGACTCTCTTCATGTGTAAGATAATCCCCCAAGTATTACAGCTCTCTCAAACACTTAATTATCACTTTAAAACCCTCTTAAAGAGTCAGGTGAATTCTGAAGTGTTCTGTTTGCAGAAAATTATTCATTTTGACTATTTTCTGAATTATTTAAACAGTCCTTAACCTACACAACTGCAGAATCTCACTTTTATAAATGTAGTTTATCTCATAAACCTTTTCATCACAGTTTCAAAAAACACCTATGCAGTGCCCTTCAGTGCATGTTTACCAGTCTGTTTATATTCCTTCAAAAGTTCTTTAACTATTGCCCAGCTAGAACACGTGTGACCAAGGAGATGTCAAATTTTTCTCTTTCCCCTAATTTCTATGAGAATGTGCAGCAGAGTAGAGGATAGTTTGTGTTAATTTCCCAACTTATGAAAAATGATAAATTTTAACTCAAATTGATTAACACTTTTGATCATCCTACAAGTACAGCCCCTCATGCCTATTTGTCATTACTGTTCGATGTGAACACACGTCCACAGAGGTGCTCACCCTCAAGACACAACTTCACAAGAACCAGGTCTTATTGCCACTGCTCATCCAACTACTTATTCTTTTCTTAGAAAACTGTGTCACACAAATGCTGGCTCATGTTGAAAATTCTTTACTAGAATTAACATAATATTCATAATATTGCAAGCAGAAGTATGAACCTACAATTGTTTCATACTATTTATTGCTACGTATTTTGTGAGTGAGCATAAAGATAAATAGACTCATTTTCCAAACTGAATGCATCTGATGAAAGATCTGTGGTGAAATGCCAATACAGACAAATTGCAGGCTGACAAGCAACATATTCACTTCATTTTCTTTCTTTGTGGCTTCTAGGCATTATATGAATACAACATCACCAGTTAAGAGAGCAAAACCCACTCATGACAGACTGTGACAACATAAGGCAGTAAAACATTTCAGCATCTGCTCTTTTTCTGTATGGCTGCTAAGGGTGATGTGTTAGGCTGCATCTCTTCCTTGCCCAGCAAAATGAGTGAACAGGGTGACTTCAGTGTAGGACAAAGGGAACTTACTTGGGATGCCATCTCCTCTGACATCTGAAAAACAGGTCACAAAGTCCCAGTTGAACAATTGCATTGGTTTTCTGTTTGATTTGGAATCTGCCAATCTTCTTACCAGTAGCTGTTAAGTATATGGGACAAACAAAAGAAATGCTAATTTAACAGTAACAGCTGGAGACAGTACAGGTACTCCCAGCCCTGGCCACAGCTAGGTATTCCCTCTTGGATTCCCAGTTGTTATTCCTACATCCAGAGAGCTCCTTACTCTTGGCAGGTATTGACACACTACAGACAATTTTGTATGATTTTCATTCTCCAGATCTGAAAGTTGGAAGAAAAATCTGAACTCTGCAGGGTTTTCACTGATCTGATGAAAGCCATTGTCACATTCAGCTGATCTGGGCTTTAGAATCTCACAGAAAGAGTATAAAGGTGTAGCAAACAGAATCCCTTGGAAAGATATGCTGCCAGTAGGAAAAGAATGTCAGATAGGATGCACTGTCAATGGATCATTTCAGCTGGTTGAGGCTGTCCCAAGGAACAGTGTAAACATTTCAGTACAGCCGTGAGTCAGGGAGTACGGCTGCTGTGCTGATTCTAGCGGTCTATAGACAAAGTGGTGTTCTAGCTGATTTACAGTACTTACAGAAAAAAGCTTACATTTCTGAATGTCTTTAAGGTTTTCCAAACACTTTTTGATCTCAAGAATATCATGAAGAAAGGAAAGTTGCTTCCCTAGTCTGACAAGAGATTGGTGTGCAAAAAAATATTTTAAGTTGAAGAGCAAGCTCCATAATTTCCGGGGGTGGGGGGGGGTGGGGGGGAAATCAATTTTAACTATATTTAGTTTCTGTTTACAAGGAGAAATATTTGCTTTGCTTTACTAAATTATATTTGTGCGAGCCAAACATCATTACATGGCTTTGAATAACTTAGAAAATTATTTACATAGCACTGAATGAATTAAGGGAATAATATCATCAGGCCATTAAATACTTTTTTTCCTCTATTGATATAGATTTTTTATTCCGTCCTTGCTGAACTTTTTGGTCATTCTTTATTCAGGTCATGTCAAATAAGAGAACAGAATGGACTGGTGAGTAGAAGCACTCTAACAAGCAAGATAAGATGCTCCATCACTTTGTGATTAAATATTCAAACACACTGCCCACTGGTATCAGCCTAGTCATGACTGATTTAAATGATAAGCTCAAAAATGTGCTTTAATCTTCCATATAATAAGTTTTAAAAAATTAAAACTGAAATCACGGTTTAAAGAAAAAACTACCAGGCATTTCAGTCATCATTTATTTGACTGTATGTTTTCTGCTGTTAAAACGTCTGGTTTCATTTAAAAACTGAATACAGCTGCAAGTGTAAAGCAGATTATGATCTAGAGTCAATAATTTGTGAGATATTGAACGTCTTGGTAGATATTGACATCAGTGCACTTTACATTAAACAAACTAATGTCCTTCCCAATTATTTTTTGCCTGTGAAGAAATGTAGAATGGTTTGGGTTGGAAAGGATCTTAAAAGTCATGTAGTTCCAACTCCCCTGCCATAAGCAGGGATGCCTTCCACTAGACCAGGTTGCTCAAGGCCTCATCCAACCTGGCCCCAGGGACAGGGCATCCACAGCTTGTCTGGGAAACCTGTTCCCGTGCTTCACCACTCTCACAGGGAAGATTTTTTCCTTTATATCTAATCCAAACCTGCTTTCTTTCAGTCTAAAGCCATCACCCTTTGTCCTGTCACTACATCCCCTTCGAAAAAGTTCCTCTCCAGCTTTCTTCTAGGCCCCCTTTAGGTAGTAGGAGGCTGTCAACACCTTGCCAACAAAACTGAAAAGAATATATATCCTTAAACTTCCTTAACCACTTCAAGCATTTTTCTTTGAAGTTCAAGTGAGACTATTCAGAATTAATAACAATAATTATTCAAAACACTATACCTGACTTAGAATACTTTCTACCAGTTTATTATCCTTCTGCAATATATACTCAGAATTACTTCTTTATCACAGGTTTAACCAATGACAATAGAAAAATATGAGCTTAAAGAATTACAGCACATAGACAAAATAACTACATATGGAACTGATTTTTCAAACAGCCTTTTTTCCTCTAGGAAATATATCCATTTTAATGAGAAATTTTGATTCCTGTTTAATAATCCATTCTTTTTCACCCCAACTATAGTGAAAGCAGTTAACTGTGAAATTCACTATGATCTTAGGAGAAAATTGATAGACCTTGCCTGATAATTTATCAGTGGGTATGTTAATTTCTACAACCTCATTTCTTTTTTGCTATTTAGGTGGATGATCTGAATAATTTTTTAAAGCATTCATTTATGGGGACAACACAGGCAAACAATTAGAATTTACCTGCCTGCATTACACCACTGGTATGTATAGATTCTTCCTTTCTTGATGAAAATTAGGATACATTTTCAAGAATCAGTCAAATGAAAAAAAAAATCATTAACATTTATTCAAGCATGACACTGTCAGACAGAAATTTGCAAGTTATGAGTTAATCTCATGACTTTCATCAGCCCATTGATTTATTAAAACTTCATAGTAAGGACAGAAAGTCTTAGTATGAGACCCACAAAGCTCAACACTATCTTCCTTAGAAAGTAAGTCACAATCAGTTATTTTGTACTTAGTAGTATATGATTTTCCAAATACAAAAGAGGAACTACACCACAACTAGGAATAGCCATTTCACCAATCAATAAAACCAAGGGCATTAAAACTATGGGGATCCTACAGGTTTACAGAGCTTTTCACTGCTACCTTTACCAGCTAGTCTCGGGCAGCATTGACTGCAAGCTGTTTACTCAGAGCAATCACACCTATGAACATGAATTCAACAGACAGTCTCTTTCAATTGTCTTTCTAGTACTTAGAAATACTACCATGTGGGTGGTATCCACGCTAGTAATGGATGTAAACAGAGAAATCGAGGGCTGAATAGGTGGAGTTTTACCTGATTCCTGTAGATGACATCCACATATCCTGGCTAAAACAGGTTAAAAAAGTTGGTCTTCTGATTTCTTCAAGCTGCCCTGCACACATTAACACTTTTTGAGGTTTAAATTACAAAACATGGTTCTATAATCTTCTATAATCAGAAAGTTTTTGCATCCTTCCAATTATAAGAGACTTTTTTTTTAAGATTCTATCCCAGATCATTACAGTCACAGTAATATTACTACCTAAAATATATTAAAACATTTTCAGAAAGTACATTAAACTATTTGCTTTGGCAATACCACAGTTTGTAAGGTGAAGGGCACTCCATTTTCTAAATCATAGACAATGAAATTACTTAAAGCATGACTAGGAAAACGCAGCTCTAAACCTCATATAACTTTGTGGATTTCACTTCTATGTTCTTTCTGGAGGATAGTGACAGGTACACATCTTGTGAAAGGCATAAAGATAACAACACAAATTCTCCAAGTGTGCCTTTCTGAAAAATCCATTGCAGATTTGACACAAGGGGTTTACTTTCTTATTTTATCTGAATGTCTGTTTTCTTTGTGTATTAAATGCTCAACTATACTTAAAACTGTGTTTTCAATTATGTGATTATGCATTTGTGTAGCCCCATTGAGCTTCATAGGATTACTCAAGCAGAGCAAAATTTGCAGAATTACCACTCCGGTTTGTCGATAAGAGTTTTTTCAGTTAAAAAAAAAAACAGACTTTGTTTCACAGTTAGTTCATTCATTGAGGAATATGTAGTTGCAAGTATTTAAGTTTTTTAATTACAGTACATTATACAATAGAAAAGATAATATTTCCCTAGAAACTATGTCTATCTCTATTCTTTAATTTTACAAGGATAGAAATGTCACTGTCTCTACTACAAGAATGGCCCTTCTGAATTGGTTTCCATCAAAGTAATCATTGAACATTACTCTGAATCATAAATTGAAGTAAATCATGCATTAGAATAAGCCCCAAAGTTTCTCTGAACATTACATAGAAACACATAATGATTTTGCAATTTCTGCAGATACAGAAACAATTTCACTTTCAGGAAATGCATTTTCCTACCCATGGAAAAAACATACGTTTTCATTGGAAAAAAAAAAAAAAAAAAAAAAAAGGCATCTCCTGTGAACAGTTTATTTTTTCTTTTTTAATTATTGCCATTATTTAAACACAGTTTCCCACAGAAGTCAGTCAAAAAAAATCTGACAAATTACTATACAATTTATAGTATTTTCTGATTTACAGATGTAACACAAATGCACACAACAAAGAAAAAGTGGCTATACCATAAATATTAACAATAATAAGCTAAAACAAAAGGCAAATGCTAGAATACATTTATTCCCCCAAACTAATTTCGGAAGCCAGGTAAATCATTAACTACATAATTTTGTCCCAGTCATGTTTCAAGCTGAAGTCATATCCTACATTTTGTTCATGCAGCTAGGGTAATTTGATCTTGATACAGCAGCATGAGAATTTCTTTGAACTAAGTTCTGTCCCAAGACATAAGCAAGAATGTTTTTGTGTCCCCCTCCTTTCTTTTTGATCTGCTTGTATATAAACCTTGAACTTGCAGGTTTATTTACCTATGTTCCAGTATGAACTCCAACAAAATTTACTGTTCTGGTATTGATAAATCTGCCACAAATAGTTCATTAAGCTTGAAATCACACTTAAACCTATAAAGGAAGCATATATTAAAAGTGGGAAGAACTTGCCTTTAATTTGAAACACACCAGACTAAAACTCAGAAGATTTGTGTTCATTCCTGGCTCTGACAGACATCTTTTGAGTAATTTAATCTTTCTCAGACTGAGATCCCTGAGTGTAATACATCCATTTATAATTCTTATCTGGAAGGTAAAGTTCCTTAACTCCAGGTTTGCTCCTTACTTTCTGTAGGTACAAAAATTTTATACCACATTCTTGGCTGGTCTTTTCAGATACTACCATAAGAACAAAAGTATTTTTGTTCTCAGAAACAACATATAAAAATCTTGTTTTATTTACCTTTCACATGACCTGACATTTTCTTCTCTGAAGTTAATGGTTAAGCTACTCTTGCCTTCAACAGAATGCATGATTTCACTGATCATGTTTGCAAAAGATCAATTAACTGGATTTTTCATGTTTCTCTCTTCTCATCTTAATTTGCCTGCAGTAGCTGTAGCACTGCTATTTCTGCATCAGGAGAGTTTGGACTTGCTCCTGCTTGCACTGAGCCAAGTCTCTGAAGTAGCCCAGTGGGAACAAAACAAATCCATTGTCAAATTCAAGCTAGGAAACTAATGATGAATCATTATTAAGAGCTACATGCAGACACACCAGCAGGAAAAAAACAACTCCATTTTCAGATTGATTTAAAGAACAGTCGCTATCAAGGCTACCCTAGTGACTGACAATTCACTTTATCAGTTAAAACTAAAGTAGGAATCATTATACCTGAGCATGATAATTAAGTGACAGTGATGGTCAGACTGAGACAATGTAATCTTATCTGGATATGCCTCTAAAGTGATTAGGGCCTCATTGGACTGTATAATCCAGATTTTAGGTCCCTGTACTGGCACTCAGCCAAACATTTTATTTTCAGGAAACCAGCCTGGCAATCCAGCACCCACTTTACAATTTTCAGGTGTGAATCCATTCATGTGAAGTGCACAGAGAACACTTCAACTATACAACTGCCTTTACTTAACACTTCTGAAGACCAATGCATTCTAAACACCTTTGTAGAGGCTTTTAATGGGGAAACTGCACAGAACACCATTGTCAATTGTCTTAGGTTGCAAGGTGTGGCTGGGGGTGTGTATTCTATTGCCATCTGTTAGAGGCGGGGCAGTTCTCTTCTGTTAATTGAGCCGCCTGTTCAAACCAAGTGCGGCAGTTTGCTTTATCTCTTCCACAACCAATCCTTCCTCCAGGAGATATCTTCTGTTCATGGGCCATTGCCTGTCACTGCACGACTGATAAAATTGCATAATCCCATTGTGAAATGCTCCACCCAGGGGCAGGAGCCAAGTATTCCTACCTGGATATAATCTGAGATTTGGAACACCAGACAGCCCTTTGCCACTAAATTCCCAGAGGAGCAGCTTTCTTCTCCACTGGATTCCCAGAGGAAAGCCAGGCCCATCTACACCACCACTGGGTCTGCAGAGGAAACCTACACCCTTCTACAGGATCACTGCTTCAACAGAACCACACCTGTCACTGCAGGAGGACAGCAGCACCCATTTAATCAGACTGCTACCAACACCCTGATCAACAAACAGGGTGTCAGGACGTATTCTGACTCTGTCAGTGTTGTTTTGTATTACTGCATTTTCTTATTTTTATTTTTGCCTAATAACTTATTCCCACTCCCATATTTTGCCTAAGAGCCCCTTAATTTCAAAATTACAATAATTCTGAGAGAAAGAGGGCTTACATTTTTAATTTCAAGGGGGCCTCCTGCCTTTCTTAGCAGACACCTGTCTTTTCAAACCAAGACATCAATGCACAGGCTATCAGAATCTCATCACAACACTTCAAAGAAATAATTTTCCATAAAAGATAAATGAAGTAAATGTTTACTTCAAAATTGTGTCTTGAATTCTAGTGTTTCATGGCAGGTGTTAACTTCATGTTACCCTATGACTGACTTTCAAATTAGAAGCTGTAACTCTTTCACTCATATGTAATTAAACAAGCCATTTATGGGACTTGTTAGTGAATGCTGCTCTCAACACCATCCACTATACGGAAGACTAATTGTTTTTAACACAGCATGAATGTTAATGGTACCTCTATGAGTCTTACATGTATTGGTGAAAGGTTAAAGGTAGATCTCACTGCATGGAGAAATCAAATCTATTTCAAAAAGGTGCCAGTGTCTGACATTAAAATAAAACACAACATTGAGAGAACTTGGACTGTCCCCAAATTCTTCTTACCCACACCAGTAGACTGTGGTGGAATGTATCAGTATATATCTGCTGAAGAGCATGAAACTTCAAGTGTCCAGGAAAAGCACCAGTACAGATTATTTTTCACAGTTTCCAACTGATTGGAGTCCCCATTAGCAAAGGTCAGGTTTAATTTGCCACAGCTGCATTCAGAAAGCCTGTGGTCCATCATAGTTCAGGGAAGACAAAAAAAAACCCTGCTTAACTCACTCAGTAGGAAATCATTCCACTAGATGCATACAAAATATGCACTCAAGGTCATGAAGTTTTATTGCATAGCTACTAAATGTTAAGAGCGTGTAATAAATGTTGTACCTAGGTCATGAAAAGAAGAAGATATTTAAAAAGTAAGACTGGTACTTTTGAGCTTATATGACAGAGGAAAGTCTAGCAAAACTTAACAATGGGTATTACTACTGCAGCTGTTACATCAGGATTTTGAATTTTTTAATATCCATTTCAATCATTTCAGAGCTTTTTGAAAAAATCCCTGTTACATAATTAGCTTTAAAAATTACTCAAGTTAGCATTTTGTCTATAAGGCACAATTGGAAGTTTAAAATAATGCCGCCTATTCTTTACACAATTGAAAAGCTGTGCCAATATTATCTTTGTTGCAGCAGCAGCTGCTTGCAAATGCCTTTAGTACTGATTTGGGTCTCTCTGTCATGTGCTAATGGAATCAGGCAGAGGCTTTAATAGTGTGTGTTCAGTGTCTACAGTTCCTGGGTGATGCTACCAGAGCAGACAAATTCCCAGCAGCTGAGTGTGCAATTACTGAATCATCATATCTTCATGGATTTTTTTTTTTTTCCCCAAGCATCTTGTCCTGTCATCCCTATTGCCAGGAAGTTCCACAGGCTGTAACTCTCACTGCTGAAAAATCTCTGAAAAACATGGGCATGAGAAGCCCAGGGTGTGGGCACAAGGAACCACCCAACCTCTGTTACAGCAGCAGAATTAACAGAAGGTTCCGAGTGCTGCTCTGAGGAATAACACACTGCACTTACAGGGACTTTCAGCATAAAGCAATCTAAGCAGTTCTTATTTTTGATATGTATTACCTCTAATTAATTGACTTTGGTCCACTTATTCTTGCAAGTGGGAAACAACAACGTAGACAAAACGACACTGAAAAGGAACTGAGGTTTTAAATGTGTAGTTACTTGCAGAGCATAAGTAAGTCTGTCTAGGATTTGACAGAAATTGTTCCAAATTCTATCAAGTATATGTGTTTTATTCACAGACAATCCTTTAAAAAAATGTACCTATCTAAAAATAACATTTCTAAAAAATAAAATCTATTGTCCAAAGAAAGTTAAGACAAGTAGAAAAATTTGTGTCACTCCAGACTGGCAGAATGAGAGCAAAGTGAAAACTGGGACAGGGGAATAAATCACATAGTCATTACTTTAAATAAATGCTGATCTGGTTAAAGAAGCTGTTGAAGCTAAATTAGGAGTGGGAAAGGATGTGTCCTGTCTGTATGGTCATTCCATTAGCACCTGCAGAATTTTCATTCAGTAAATGTTCCTGAATGGATTCTTAATGTCATGGAATAACAGCAAAGAATAAATGGTATTGCATCAGAGCGACAGTCCCTCAAAACATACTAGTTTGCTGTCCACCATATTTAAAGCACCATGCTCCACTACATGGAAAATGTTTCTTCTGAAAGAGCACAGCATTTTTCAAATACATATTTTGAGCTGAACCAATTGCAAAGCAATCACAGTATGGCAGTTGAAGTATAAAAGTACCAGCAGTTTTCTGGAAAAGTGATGACTCCACATGACAACCCCCCAGACTACACTGCAAAATTGATGACCTTGTACAAGAGTTGAATGAAAACTCTTTTTCTTATAATATAAAAATTGCGATTTAACACATTTTGCCTAGACGTAGTCTAATACAGTAGATACAAATAGGATACACTCCTCGGAAATTAAACAAGGCTTGTGGACAAGATTACGAAAAGTGCTGAGATGGACTATGAAGGAAAAACCTCACATATAAGCAAACAGTTAGCTACCTCAGGTAAAGCCAAAGATGCTGGATGTCCAGTCTCCTTTAGTGATCTTGAAAATCCTGTTAGGTACCTCTAAGTGTCTAAATGTCTTTGAAAACATCCCTCTGTGCCTAACATTATTAGGAATCACTGGACTTGAAAGACTAAAGGGACTCAGTCTCGTCTGCAATATACAGCTGTACATTTCAAGCAGAATTCAAACGATGCAACAGTACAGCTGTCCAATGAAAGATGCCTCTACCATCAAGTAGAAGATAGACACTCATCATAAAATCTCCCATAAAGGATAAAGCACTCTCTGGAAATACCTTTCCCAGACTTGGTATAAATTTGCCTCTGGGAGTTTAAATGCCTGGACACATAATTTATACCTGCAGTCTAGGAAAAGAACAAAGAATGCTCTGTACTGATGATTTCAGAAAGTCTTTTTTTCAGCTTCTGCTCTGCCCAAAACACTAATTAGGTCCATGTTTTAACCTGTACAATTGTTGTTACTGTCACATTAGAAAAAAACCCCTCAAAATAGAGGTATATTCCAGGCACCAATTTTGTCTACGTCCTCAGGCATGAGTCCCCAATAAAATGCAACAGACTCACTGAATCAGCGAGCAATGTACCAGGTCATGTAAAGGAACGAAGATGTGACCATGCTGCAATCTGCATGTTTATTTGGAGACTCCTTTGAGCACACAGGCAGTAAAGTGGTCTCACCTCTCTCTTACTCAAGAATTACACACTCAGCAAAGCCAGCCGGTGCGCTGCCATGGGAGAGCACAAGATCTGAATTACTTCAATTTGACGATACATTCATGAAATAAAAATAAAAATGAGGACTCTGTGCTTGACAAAGGGGAAAATTTCAGAGTTCACTGAGTGAAAAGAGTTACACAGGGAATTCTCTGAAATACTGATGGATGGGAAGAACATGAAATTTTGAGGTATGATGAGCCAGGGACAGTAGAGATATAAGCAGGATGAAATGAAAGGAATTTTGTGAACTGGCTTAGAAGAAATGGCAGAGATAATAAGGACACAACAGCAATAAGAAACACCATTTTTTTGAATGCTCCCTATGCTGTGAAGTTGGAGGACAATTCTGAAGGTACATAATATACAAAGGACAAAGAGAAAGAACAGGTGTTCTCATTCTTCCCACATTTTCCATAAAATCATATTTGTTCACTAGCTGCCCATTAATGGAGACAAATTTTGCAGCCATTTGCTTTATTTGCATTAACTTTTGTTCTGCTTCTAATTTTGAAAATGTGAGCAACCTGCATGCAGAATAGTCAGTCAGTGCCCTGAAGTAGCCCAGTTATTTTGTTACCAATTATCATTACAACAACTGTATTGCATTTTGAAAAATATGAAAAAAAAATTATATGGTATGAGCTACATTTATAATATCAAGATAAACACTGGAATTTTTAAAATTTTAAGAAAAGGCCATCGACATTTGTTTGCAGTCATATTCAACCACTTTTAAAGTGTTTAGTGTCCATTAATTCAAGGGATATCTGAACAGAACTATATTATTCATCACTTACCTTTTAGATTTATTGAGACAAACCAGAAATAATGGAAGGAAAAGATTCCTAATGCAAGTTTCTTGAGTATGTGGATTAGGACTTTTCACGTTCACAAAGAAACCCGGAAAACTTTTGATCTGAGAGACTGTGAACACTAATGATCAGAAAGAATGTCATGAAGGATTTGTTTATATCTTTAAAACTGTACATAAAAATTATTTATAAAGGAAACAAAATGCAGGCAAGAAATGAAAGACATTCTTTGATAAATTAAAAATGTTTGCTTTCTCCTATAATGTAAGAAAGCTAGATGTAAGAGAAGTATATTGTGTGTATGTTCAAAGGCTTAACAGCATGAGGTATAGAAGTATTTCAAGTGGTAACAGCTCAGAAAATAGTATAGGTCTTGAAATTAAATCATCCTCATAAATAAATCATCAAATAAAGATAAAATGACAAATTGGTATTAGTCTAATACAAATTTAGCTGAAGTATTAATATCCCTTTTTTCCCCCCCTCAGAAGGAAACTTGCTGTAAAACTATTCAGATAAATGTCTTCAAGTGTAAGTATTTATGGTCAATTCTTTATTGCTTTTGGTCACTCAAAAATTGTAGCAATGTCAAGCCATTGTTAAGATGTCAAACTACAGAGCCCACATTTTGAGGCATCTTTGAAATCTGCCTACTATTTCTGAAAGTACAGGTTCCATATTTCTCTTACATATTAGGCATTGCATCAATGTCCTTGGGAAAAGGTCCCCCTACTCCTTGATCTGGACCCACACTCTTAGTGGCAGCTGTGCATTTCTTCCATGTCTGAAGGATCATGTGTCACCTTACAATTTTGTGTAAAAGTCTTGTCTGCTTAATACACATGAAGGAAAAGATGCCCCCTTTGTGCAACCAACTGAACACAAGATTTAACAGGAATTTTCCTATGAAAGAGAGATGAACCTAAGAATATAGGGCATAATATTCCGAGCAACATCTCATCCTAAAAAATTCATAACAATAAGGAAAATCACATCTGCCTAGTTCTTATCAGAAGATAATCCTCCACACGGTGCACTGCTGGAAGAAAATTTCACATCATTTGTCTTTTTAGCATGCTTTATAGCAGCTATTTTTCTTCACATTCATAAAACTCCTGTGACCATTTTTGTTCCCTCTGTCAGGCTTCTAACTGTTTCTAACTGAAACCATCCTAATTAGATGGTGAGATGTTTAGGGTGTGGACCTTGTCTAATTGTTTGGTTTATAACACTCTGAGTGTACAGTACTTACATTAATATTAAACTGCATCTTGTCCTGTATATTTATGATGCTTGTTACAAAGAAATGGACATCTTGTTTTCAGCCTCCTTTCTGAATTAAACAAGGCTTATATGATCAAGGCTATGTATATCTCCATGTATATTTGTACTATCAAAATTTCAGATCACTCTGCCCAAGTCAACTATATTTACATTCCCCCCAAAATGGGCATGAGCTTAGTGATAATAAATACCTACCATGCCTCAAGAAAATAAGTGTGTTGAAGATGCTACTTCCCTGAGAATAAAACCTGCAGTACATGCCCAGTGATTTTGAGATACTATAAAACAGGCACACTATTTACTGCTCCAGTCTGAGGGAAGAACATCAATCAGTGCTCACATCTTTCATTTGCCAGAACCGAATGTGTTTCACACAGCTGTGGAAAAACAGATTCACCAGTTGTGATGCTCACAGAGTCACTTAAGAGCTCATAAGCAGATCTAGTGGCTCATGCCAAAGGTCTCCTTTGTCAGGCCACCCATTGTAGGCTGTGCCTAACAGCAGGCACACACTGAAAAGCAGAGCAATGGAAATGCACGGGACTGTTTCCTGGGAGTACTGCATCCAGTGATGTACAAACCATGGACATCCTGATCTTGGCATTATGTCTGTGTGCTTAATAGTGCTGCCCCACTGCAAGCATTTGTTCAATTGATTTTGGCATTTCTGTAGCCATCTGGCATCCCAAACTTCCCATGGCATTGCAGTCTGACACGTCACCTACATGCTTCACAAAGAAATGCTGCCTTTTGCTTGCCTTGTACTGCCACCTTTTAGTCTTACATGATACTCCCTGGAGTTTGTTTTTTTTTTTGTTTTTTTTTGGTTTTTTTTGGTTTTTTTTTAAGAAAACAGCTCTTCCTTGGTTAACCACAATTTAAAGCATGCTATTCTAATGACCTTGGTCATATTCTCTCTCACTTGCTTTTTTCCCAACTGTTTAGCGTAAAGATTTAAAACTAATGAAAAATACATTGGAGCTTCAGTGACTTCGTGGCCTTTGGATCATTTTCAAAAGAGGTATACAGTACACAGTACACTATGCATGTGAGTGACAATCCTCTGTGCCAAACCCAACCACTACCTCTTGAGGTACTCTACAATATATTTCTGGTTTATTAAAAAAAAAAATAATAAATAAAAACAAACCCCAAAAATAAAACAAAAAAGGGAGATATTTCTGAATTTTAATTATTGAATTGATGTTAACTCAGATCTTAAATTTGAAAATAATGGTACAAACATTGCAATAAAACTATTTTTACCCAATTAAAATAGCCTTGATATTTACTACTTGATTAGCAGAAAGGAAAAAGAAGGAGCAAACACCTTCTACCTTTTCATCAGGGCATAAGGTGTAAAGGAAAAGTAAATTGTATGATGAACAGAACAATGGGGATGGGGTGGCTTAGAACTTTTTCCAGGCTAAGTTCCAAGCCACTTCTATAACCAAGTTTCCATCCAAGTAAATGTTTGGCTCACTTCCTTTGTATCTGACAACCTAAAGTACAAGTAATTCAAGGGCTTGTTTTTTTTTTCATTTTCACTTTGATGAAAGCATTCTTACTTTTCATGCAGTTCTCAGATCAGATCAATTGTTTTATTTTTCTAAAATGCCAAAAACAGCATAGCTAGGAGGAAACTTATGCAGGAAAAAATGAGCTATTGCTTCTCTACTTACTGCACGATGTTACTTGCTTTGTTCATGTGCTGTATTAGTTCTGGTGGATGCCATGCTGTCTAAGGCTTTATTTCAGAAAGGAAAAACTGCAGTAATTATGGCTAAAAATGTCAGGCTGTACTGCACAACTATTCTTTGCACCACAAGTCAAGAAGCATGGCATTCTTTTGTAACACACCTCTTAAACATATGTGTTCTGCATTTTGTCTTACATCAAAAAACACTTCTTAATGCAATGCAAGAAGGCATTTAAAAGACAGTATCTTAAGGTATGAGACACTCAGTTTGGAAATAGATTACAGTGGTCCTTCAGAGTAGTAGTAACAGAAAAGCTTCTTTAGAGTGCTAAGGCCAAACACATAATACTCTAAAGGCATGGTGCTTGCTATGCCCTTTACTGGCAGATTGATTTTCATGTTCTCACTAAGCCAGCATTTAGCAACATTACACTGCTGGCTGGATAGCAATGACAACCCAATTAGAAACACAGTCAATGAACAGGTCAGGCAGCCACAGTCCAGATATCCTCAGCAAAACTAGTTGTAAAACTTTCTGTTGACCCTTTCCTTATCATAAGTGACCCACCATAAAAACATGTCAAAATTTTGTGAAGAAGCAAAATGGAAAATAAATTATAACTCATCCAAATAAGCAAACAGCTTAAGAAAACTTTTAGAGGAATTGTCAGCATAGGAAAGGAAATAAATGTGTAATAGGGTGAGATTTCTGATTTCCCCATAAATGCATGAACTGTACTGCTTGTGGGCTTCAGGGAAATGTTTTTGGGTACCCTGTGCTAATCAGACATATATTCTGATAGCTTAGAACCACCAAAAATAGAAAATAGTACAGCTGTATTATTTAGTCAACTTAGCTTTCCATATACACACATTTTGAATTTTGGTTTGATCTCACTTGAAAGACATATAGATAGAATAGATAGGTAGGTAGGTAGGTAGATAGGTAGGTAGGTAGGTAGGTATAGATAGATGGATAGCTGTGTAATTACAATATACAAATCATTCATATGGATTTGAGGTTATGAAGACTGAAAACAGGCAGTAGAGATTTCTCAACACATGATTCACACAAAGCAGATGAATGTATGGATCAAGAAGGAAACTACATAAATTGTTGTACTTAAAAGAGGGGCAGCTAGGGATTTTTTTGATCAAACTGAGAGTTTGACTCTGAAAGCACAGTATTAGCACTAGGGCTCTGAAATATAGTGTTCATCAGGTATTAAGCACAGGTCTGGAGAGACAAAGTTACCAGCCCTTCCAAAAAAACAAGGCCCCATTGGATTTTCAAAATAGCCAAGATCTTTCCTGAAGTCTACTAATAATTTCTAAACTCAAAATAATTCTCTCCGTAATAGACTAATGGGGGTTTTATTATCATAAATATAGCTTTTCAACATTGCTGTTATTATCTTCATTAAAAACACCTTAGCTATGCCATTTTTCAAAGTTCTTCTGTTCAGAAATGTCTCTTTACATGTTCCATCATTGATGTTTCTTCTAGAACTATTGAATCTCACCTTTTAGTTTAATCTTGAACCAAACTAGATTTAATGTTCTACATAAGCAAGAACAGCTCTCAACTTTTATTCTGTCATATGTCTTGTTTCCAACTCCCACAGCTGACTAGTTATGTCTTTGCTATACTGTAGCCTTTATAATAGATGGACTTATTTTCCTCTAACATCCTTGCTGATTTAATGCTTTTATATAAATAACAAATTGAAACAATACCAGCATGTATTACTGGTCATTAAGCTCCTTTCAAAATCGTGTCAGTGAGTTTTTTGTGCAAGAAGGAATGTCAGGATGCCATTACAAAATCTAGGAGCAGCATCGACTAAAACTGCACAAATGCATTGAAGCTATGTGCATGATGCTCTTTTCTGAAGAGCAGTGTAGGCACATCTGAAATCTGCTTGCTCACACTGCAGAAACTACTTATTAGTGTCTGTATATAACACATCATCACCACAGGGAAAGCTAGTTTCAAATCATAAATGTCAAGACATAATTAACTTAAAGGTCATGTTTAATTACAGTTGTTGAAACTGAAATACACTAATTACCATTACTATGTCAGAAAATTTCTTAAAATGATTTGAAATGTTTTGTTGGTGCCTGTACTTTTCTGTAATTGACATCTTTTGTCTCATGATGGAGACGTTTCAATGAGCATTTTTTACTTACTTTGAAGCAGAAAGAGAACAAACCAGAAAACTAATGAACAAAGAACGACCACAAAACTCAACAAAAACTGTTCTCTGCATTACAATATTATTAATTACTTTCTTGTAATTGGCACTTCAGATAATCATTAAGATAATGAAATTATTTGGAGAGTCTGGTACATGGATGAAACAGATTTAACTGTGTGGCTCTGAAGTTTAATGACAAAACTAATCAATAAGTGAAACAGACTGGTGAGAAAATAACTCAATAACTGAAAATTTTGCTCTACCTGTAGGCTTTTCCAAGGATTCTACTGGGAATAGTTATTGACTCACATAAGTATTTTAGTTCTCTCTTTCCCCCAAGGTACAGAAAGTTTGAATGCTGTGATTTCATTTTCTCTTCTGTTATCTAGTGTTTATTCTTCCCTCCCCACCACAGCCAGGAGTTCCAACTTACCTCTTCCTATACTTTTAGCAGTGCAAAAGACATTTTTTTCCCTGAAGAAGCCATTCCCTAGAATGCTAGAAAGCTAGCTAGAATATAGCAGAGAAAAGATTAAGCTACATAAAGTTCATTTCTCTACAACAGCATAGATTTTAGCTGGGTATGGCCCCCATGCAAAAATTCAGAACTCTAAAAGTGAATACAGCTGATGACTCTGGAGGAAAATATTACCAACTGATGAAGATAGGCCATCAAATGCACTGATAAAAGAGACATACTCATTTATTTTCATTCATTCTGCACCTGAGGTTGTAACCGCTGCCCCCGTGCTGTGGTGCTGATGCCTTCCAAAGTGCACTAAACACCTGAAATCAGCAAGAAATATTCCTGTTTCTGGAGGAAATATTTCTACTTGGTAAGTGGGCAGCTCCCACACCCCTTTCTCCCTCCTTTTCCACAAGCCTCAGTACTTGGTGCTTCACAAAAAAACTACAGAAAAGAGCTCAAAAGTCTGAATATAAGGAATACATACATCAACTGAAACAATGAAGGACAGTCTCAAGTACACAAATATAGCGGGAAAATGGCTGGCAGCTCAGAAACCAGCAAAAGATCAGCCTTGACTGTGCTACTGCCTTGAATCTCAATAAATGGGAAAGGATAAAATTTAATTAAAGAGTACCTGCCTCCCAGGTACTGATGACATTGAAATCAGTGTGGACAGAAGGCATTAAAGCTGGTATAACCCAAAAATTCTCTTATTTAAGATTTACAGCTAACTGTTAGAGAAAAGTGAAAATTTATTAAAGGCTTCCATCTGGCAGAATGTATCATTAGTATTCAAACTGATAGCAGCAGTGATTTAAATTTAATAATCTGAGTGAAGATATGCATCAAAAAAGAATTCTTTTAAAATATGTCTAATAGCAATAACTGACTTCTTTATTATACTCTGCCTGTGAAAAATGCCAGATATCAAAGAACAAGACATCAAATGTTAATTTCAGTGTGTTCTTCTAGTTGAAACTCACATTAAAATAATATACTTGCTGTGAATCAAGTAGCACAGACTGTACCTGCTTGTACCTTCCTTGAGAAAGATTTGAAACATGAAGGCCCAGCAAAAGCAGGAGTTGGACCATACGGAGGGGAGCAGGGAGGTTGTAGGAGTTGAAGGGTGGCTGCAGCGGTGGCCTCAGTGATTCCAGCCACTGGCCCCAATGCAGGGCACAGCTGAGCCCTGCTGCCATGGGTGCAGGACCTCCAGGAAAATGTATCTAAGGGCAAAACACTGTCCAGGAGAGAGGAGCAAGTTAAACACAAGCGTAAGAAATAGCTCTATGGACACCAAGTTCAAAAAGGAGGAGGGGGGAGGAGCTGCTCCCAATGCTGGATCAGAGATTCTCCCTGCAGCTCATGGAAGAGACCACAGCAGGGCTGTGGTGAGCAGATGTCCACACTGCAGACCAGTGGACCAAAACCCACCCATGAGCAGCTGGATATTCCCTAAAGGCACAGCAGCCTTAGGACAGCTCATGCTGGAGCAGGTTCTCCTGGAAGGAGCAGCAGCCCATGGGAAGGGCCCACAATGGAGCCAGGAAAAAGAGCGAGGAAGGAACAGCAGAGAAGTGCTTTGGACTGACTGCAGCACCCAACCTCCCTGCAAAGCTCAGGGAGTAGGGGAGAAGGACAAGTGAGGAGGGAAAGAGTGAAGCTGAGCCTGGGAAAAAGGGGTGGAGGCTTGTGAGGAAGGTGGTTTAGTGTTTGTTTCTCACTACCCAACTCTATTTTAACTTGCAAAAATGATAGCAATTTTTACCACAGGCAAGACTCTGCCCCTGATGGCAATCAGTAAGTGATTTCCCTTCTTGATCTCAGCCCATAAGCTTTTTTTTCCTATTTTCTTCCCATGTCCTATTTACGAGAAGTGAAAGAGTGGCTGGGCGGATATGTGGCAGCTAGCCAAGATCAACCTAATCTATTTTTATGGGCAACACTTCCTCTGAAGCTGTACTTGGGTATCCTATGTGAGAATGACGATGAGGAAAGTGCATGTAAAACACAGAGATAATCTGTAACCTAATTTTTTTTAATATTATTACCATGCCAAATTGCCTTTTGTGCCTGTTTCAATTAATTGTATGAAGTTACTATTCTGCTTTCAATTTTTACACCTGAGGTTTCATTTTTAGGTAACATTCACCTCTGATTCTCCATATTAAAGAAACATTTTATACATCTTTCTTTCTTGCCCATTCTCAGCCCTCACTTAATAACATGGGATTCAGGAATAGTTCCTGTAAAGCTAAGGTGACAACAAAGGGTACCTGCAGAACAGTCTTTCTGTTAATATATACTGGGAATGCCAAAAACCACTCTAAAAGTCACAGACAGAATCACTGATATACCATCTAGCAGGTGAACAAGGGAACAGACAATTTATTCAAGGAATAAATAAACATGAAAATTAAGGCAAAGTCCAAGTATCACAAATTGAAAAGGCTGGTGAAAAAAATGTGTTCATTATAAGAACTAGCATAAAGTAACTACCTAGTGTGCAATTTACATCAGTGTTGCATAAAAAAAATACCTACAAATTACTTACCCTTTTAATGATTTTTTTCTTAATTGCAGAGTAATGGGCAGTTCAAATTTACAGGTTGGTAATTTGTCACTGATTTGCTTTTTAAATGTTGAACAAGAAAACAACATTGAAATGCTTGAAATTTGTTGTTGGCAAGAAGCCAGGCTAGGGTGTTTAAATGTGGCCAGGTGCTTTAAATATCCCAGGGCCTTCTTTTGCAGGAAGGAAGGCACTGGCTCTCCATTGGCAGTGTCACAACAGGTGATCGATATCAAGACTTGAACTCCTTTGTCTCTCCTGGCGCAGCAGGGGTGAGCACAGCCAGAGTCTGAAGGAGAAAGGCTTTTGCAGTAGTCAGGCAGCTGTACAAAGTAATGTGGGCACATCTCACATGGCCTGGGGGTAGGGGGTGAACGTGGCAGAGTCTCTGCTCCTCCCTCAGAGGGCTGTTTAACAAAGAAACAAACAAAAAAATAAACCCACTACCGTATTTTCCTTTTTTCTATGCCTATTTTTCCCCAGCAATGGATGTGGATTCACATGAACTACTCCAATGGCAGGTATACCAGAAAAACAGGTTTTGATTTTCAATTAAAAACTCGGAAAATATTTGCTGATTTCATTTTTTAAATTTCAGTTTTAAAAAGCCATTTTGATTTTGTCCCATAATGTTTTCTTGCAATTGATGCATTCTTAACAAACAGGAAAAAGTCTTTTTTGCTTAGCTCTATGTCAAATTTAGAGAAGGAAAATAGGAGGAAAAAAAGCTAGCGATTCAGATTCTTCACCAATATTTATTCTACAATAAAATACTATACAGCAGCTCTGAATGTGCTCATACTGTTTCATGTATATGTCTCGGCTGACAAATCACAAAGTTTCCACACAGTCTTTGAACTCAAAAGCTCATAATTTTATACAAACTAGACATTGAAAGCTGAGGCATTGTTAGGGAGATAATACTTGATGTTACACTAGAAAGAGTGACTGCTTAAAGAACACAAAAACATGGGGAATCAGTCATTCTACCCAATAATATCAAATTCTTAAAGTTACTGAAAATGTTCCTGACAGTAGCAGATCTCAACTTCGCCCAATTCAGAGCTTCTCAGCCAGACCCCACACCAAGGCATGAGAAGGTTCTACTTTACGGCCAAGGAAGAGGTACCCTAATTGACTCAGAATCAGTTATGGTCTGGAAATGCCGGACTATATTTGAAGTTAATTTGTAAAAAAAAAAAGAAATTGTCACTGGAAAAATGTTCTTATTTCCTATAAACTTAAAACCCCCATAATTAGGTAAAAATATAGGAATAAAACTAAGGTGCTCTGACTAAACTCCATTTTGTAGAGCTATAATTAGTTCTCATTCAACTAAGCATCATGGTCCATGAACAACTATATGTCTTTCTTCAGTAAAATTCATTAAAACTAAATAATCATGAGGGTGGAGGTATAGTGTTCATAAAAAGCAAGCCTTAGAGTTCAGCCCTACTAACTGTTGTGGCTTTTTCACAAATTTTCTTCAGCCTTTATTGCATAATTTCTAATTTTTTTTAAATCCCCAAAGCTGATGGAATCAATAAGAATCTCGTCTTTTCTCGAAAAAAAATATTGTTCATGGCTAACCAGCACAGCTGTAAAGGCAAATCCTCCTTTAACACCCCAGAAATTACAAGATAAATTAATAGGATCAAGCATGTATTTTGTTAAAATAAAGTCTTGAGATTTTCATGCCATATGTGTGGTTACTAATCATGTGACATCAGCGATACTGAAGCGGGGAATTTTTCTTTTGTAAGGTCAGGAATGCGGAAATGCTCACTTTCCTTAAAACCATAAAAAGAAGTCATATAAAGAAAAACATTTCATAGAACTGGCACAGGTAAAGATACCCACAGTTTTATAGTACTGCCAAATGAATAATACTGGGATGTTTTATATGAGCACGTGCTTCTGCTCGTGCACCTACAAATTGGATAAATCCTCTTCTGGACAAATTATGACTGGACACAATCTGCTTACCATTGACACTCACTGACATCTGATGCAGTAATGTAAATATAAGCAAGATATGTGTCATCTGAAGTTCAATGAAGGTGATAAAACTGTCTATTACTACTATTATTAAAATCCCAAGTCTAAGGAATCTTTCTGCACTGGAAAAGTTTGAAATTTATGAAAGACTGCAGACAAATCAACCGAAAAAAACAACCTTCTCTGAATTATTGGTTGCAACACAAATTTCAAGATAATATATATAGGAACACACAGCCAGATTCATCAGAGCTTTATTGACTCATTAATGTAGCTCTGAATAAATGAGATTTTGTGTGTAGATTTAGTTCAAACGATAATTGCTAGGATCAACAGTGTGATATGTATTTAAACCTGGGACTATTGCCACTGAATAAATGAAGAAATGATTACTAGTTAATCTTTGTAGGACAATGTGTTCCTAGTTGGACTAAAAAGCATCAGCAATAATTTCAGCAATGACTGGAAAAAACTCCATCATTTACAGTCATTGGAGGATTTTACCATTTTGCTGAGCCAGAAATAGAGTAAAACTTTTGAAAGATTTTTCTGAGTATGCCATAGCTAAAAACAACAGCAGGTAATGTAGAAGGACAGATTGCCCAAGTGCTTTAAAATCTTCCTGTGATGTAGACAACAAAGTCACTATTTTTCAAACTGTGTGTTTTATAGATTATTTCTAATCCTTTTAATGTCAGTCCCTAGAGGAATTATCTGAAGGTTCTGAGGAACTGGTTTCTTTGGATTAGAAACAATAGTCATAATCTAAGAGAATTTTTTGAAACTCTCTACTTTGGAATGTTTTTTTAAAACACACATTAACTAGATTGTAAAAATTTTGCAGCTTAATTTAATCTTAATTTTGGATGTCACTCCATTGTAGACAGCTGCAATTTGGAGACTCAAACTTCAAGATAACAAAAGTAATCTGATTAAATAAGGATTTTATGAAGAGTTTTTACTACAGCTTGAGAACTAAAACATAACTGGAATAAAACAACAGAGCACTTGCATACCACGTCTGAATGGTGGAAGTTATTGGGTCCAGACTAGATTTTCTGCTGTGAGGCAGAGATATCTCCTCTGATTCAGACTAAAGATGTGAGAGTGGTACCTGTTCCTTTCTGTCTGATGGAATTAACTTTCTGTTGCTGGCATGACTCCACTCTTAACAAAGAATATATTGCTCATGAACTCTGACTGCGCAGATCTCACCTGACTTCCTATCTACTAAACTACAGAAAGTCTTTCTTTCCCCTTTTTTCCATAGCAAATGATGCTGTAAAATATAAAGGTTTTGATTTAGACTGACTTTGCAGTGAGAAAACATTTATTACCCAGACTCAAGAAAATTACTATAAACAAATTATAAAATCTAAAACACTTATTATCATTTAATAAAAATTATAAATTATCTATATTAAAACAACTTCCAGTGGAATATTTATCTTTAGGCAGTCACTACTTACATTCCACTGAGATGAACAGAGGTTCAGCCATTCTTAGATGACCAGTCAAAAAAAGTTATGTTTGGAATTGTAAACCTCATGTTTTTACAGCTTTAAAATGACCAAAAAAAAATTTATGAAATCAGTTGCTGACCTGCAGAACACTGACTGCACACACCATAGAAACTGGGGGTTTGATCATAACAGTAAGGGACTTTACAACCCTAATTTCCCCTTTCAGAATAGCTACTTTAGGTGACAGTAATTTTTAGTTAAACAAGACTGTTCAAACAACTCAAACGTATGAACACTTTTACATTTCAAAGCAATGAGAAATATTTGAACTCTAAAATAAATAGAAATTTACTGAGAAGACAAAGTAGAAAAGAATGGATTTTACTAAGTTATTCCAGAAAAAAAAGACCATTTAGACCATTCTCTCATGACAATCAGGCAGAAATTATGTGAAAAAGGAAGAGAGATAAAGAACCAACCCTGAGCATTGAAATAAAAAGCCATAAATAAGCAAACATTTCTTATTCTAAATGCACTTGGGTTTTCTGAACAAGCTAGAGAAGATTCTACTAGGTCAAAATAAAAAAACTGAACATCTAAGTATGATTTGTATCTTTGTGAAAGTGTCCATCATGTCTAAATTACAGTCAGTCTAATTTCACAATTATAATTAAACGTGTCCCACTCCTCATTATTGTTGTACATGTCGGTAACGTTTTTAACAGCTTCATTGTTTTCCCTGGATCATCCAGAAGCACACAGGTCAAACTGTTTTTAAAAGTATTCTCACTAATGTGTGAAGGAAATAATTGGTGATGAAAAACACTGAATACATCAAATGCCATTTACTGTCATTAAGATTACGTGCTAAAAGTTAAAACTACAGCATTTGCATTACGTGTTGAATCTGGTTATAGCAAATTGAAAGAAAATACTGTATAAGTACTTCTGGGATTGTGGTGGGTTTTTTTTTTACTATGTCCAAAGTCATAATTTTAAATTTCAGTAAATAAAAATTATTAATCTAACTACAAAACATATTAGCATGTATCTAATGCCCAACATGTTACTCAAGAGACATCATACAGGCACTGATTTGTGGTGATTAGAATGGAGAGGAGAATGAACAAACAAGCCCTTGAAAAGAAAATGTCCAAATGACCTATTCCCTCTAGCTGTCCCTCCATCACCCTCTTATTCAGTGCTGCCCTGAATATGGAGTGACTATGTTTGGCAACACCCTTGGAGCCATTTACAGAATTTCATATAAACTTGTACAATCTAGGTGGGGTATTAAGGTTGTATTCTATTTTTACTTTACCAAGTACCATGTTACTTCAGTTACTCTCCACCTCCATCATCAATGTTACCATACAAAAGGGAAAAAATAAATCTTAAGTCTCTTCCTGTTCACGTCATATATATCTTTCTATTTTGCTGTCATCAGATTTTCTTAATTTCCCATGTCTCCTGTGTCTGGTCGGAGTAATTTTTCTTGTATTTGGTTTTCTGGTTTTGTATAATTAAGCTGAAATTTTAAGATCCCCAAGAAACAATTTTTTAATGAATTCAGAAAATGTGTCCATATATATATATATATATATATATATATTTGTCTGTGTATAGACATTAACAATGCTCAAATGAGTTCTAAACTTCAGTGAAACAAGTTTTCCTGCTCTGATCAACTAATCTCAGCTTCTAAATAGTGTTAATACTATGTAATTATATGTATTTCTTCCTAGCATCATTGTGGTAGGATTTACAAGGAATAAAAATCCTATCCTGGATACCTTAAAAAAAAGCAGCCTGTCAGTCTTCTCTGGAAGGCTCTTCAGAAGTCCAGCCTGCTGCCTGATGACGTGAAAAGCAAAATCTTTGCAGTATCAAAAACTGTCCCTGCACTTGCTGTTCTTCCCAGTATCTCACTGGATTGTTGTAACTTCCTGTAGTAGCTCTAGAAACCCATAATTCCAGTGAATTGTAGCGTTTTCCTGGGGCACTAAAATACATATGGCAACACATATTGCACTTTCAACATTAGATATTTTTCTTTGTTTTTGTTTTTGCTCTTTTTAACTTTTTTGTTGTATAGAGTGAATGCATTAACTGCACTCAAGCACAAGACATTGAACTGGTATCTTGCCAGGTACTGTGATAAAAGTGAAGCCCAGGAAATGAGCCTGTGGAGCAATTATGCATGAAATATCTTTTAAATATATTTATTCATTATTACTAATAAAAAGCTTGTCTGTAGATGATTCTTTAATTTGTTTCAGATGCTAATATTTCTAACTGTTCAAACCATAAGCATCTCCTGTTGAAAATTATGTTCTTATGGTTATTTAGAGAAAATTATTTCAGAATGTGAAGCTGTGTCATTCTGTTTAGATAGTTACATGTAATCTCTAAAATAATAAACTGCAACATTTGTACACCATTTTTTTTAGCCTACTATTCAGCAGTCATTGACACTAATGAGGCAGACCTTCCAATCACACAGCAAGTATTATTACTGTTTCACAGAAGAAAGAGTTGAGATAAAGAACAACAAATAGCTCTAGGGTCTCCTTCCTCTACAAAAATATTCCAAGTCAGTGATTCACAGGCCTGAAATAAAATCACAACTTCAATGTTTTTCTGTAGACTCCAAATTATTAATAGATCATTGTCATCACAGAGTCAGGTGTACTATTAAGGAAAATATGTCTGTTGCATTGGATATTCACAGATAGTAACACACAATTTAGATTTCACTTGAGAATTATTTGAAAATTCCTGATATAAAATCCTTATTAAATGTTGGATTTCATCATCAAAATAAATTTGACCATGATATAACCTCATGTGGGGGGAAAAAAAAAAAAGAGAAGAGAGAAAATCACAAAACCCAGCAGAATCTACATTGTAACAGTGCCTAGACGCCTGTGAGGTGGCGTTCATTGATTTAAACTCTCCCTACATGTTAAGAGCCCAAAAGCTTGAAGTTCAAAAAGACAGAGAATTCAAAACTAAAAAATAGATGTGAACCACTTAAGGATTCTCACTTAAGCCCAGTTCAATGGTTGGAGACACTGCCCAGTAAAATAAAGTATGTCCCACAGCTCATCCTCCATGAATTTGTATTGTTGCTGTCACAGGAGCAATGCTGAAAATTTTCTCAGCAGGTTAAAAGCATAAATTTTCTAGGAAAGTCACAGGAAGGGAAGCAAACATGACCTCAGAGAATCCCAGGGAGCTGATGACAATTTTCAAAGATCCCAGTGGAGCTGTAGGAACACTTGTAAATAACTGCGGTAACAAAAAGTACCATATATAGGTCTGCTGCCTGCCAGAGTGAGCAAAAGGTTTCTCAGCCCTTAGAGAAAGGTTTCAATACTCTGCTGGGTAAGAACCTGCTGGTACAAGGTCCTGTCATTATAGATCCCTTAAGTCAATTTTTGACTTCACATTTTAACTTATGTTCATTTCCCTTGCGTTCTCTGTGAGCTGGAGTAAATAGCAACAGGGATTTTTGATTGTTTTTCTTCACTTTGGTAAACTACTATTTTAATCATGCTTTAATTCAGTAGCTGCAACCATTTGTTTCTCATCTTTGTCTGCTTTCCAATTGCCATAACTGTCGCATACATCTCAGTTCTCTGAACACCGTAGCTGGAAGCAAAATAATCATATCAATAGTTGGCTAACTTTGGAGAAATCACAGGTATCTGGTATATAGCTAAAGTTGCAGCATCTACGTTTACTACAGAGAAATAAAGTTAAATCTGCTATTGCCTTTCAACCCTTTATGATCCTTTCCCAGTTGCCTCAAGGTTTAATGGCACTGAGTTCTTAAAACATCTGAGTTCCTCTCTTTGAAGAGCTATGCAAATTGCTGTTTGTGTGCAAACTGGAATTTATTCTCCTAATTTTAATTGGCACACCATCATGCAGATGTCTGCTAATAGTAGCTTGATTTGTAGATTAAGGTCAATAGATGCAAACAGCACAGTGTTATTTGTTTCAACTAAAAAGATCAAAACCATAGAATAATGGTAAAAAGCAGAGAGTTCAAATCACAGGAGGGAGAGGTTCCTCATCTTCCTAAGGGTCCATAACCTCAGCTAAACATTAATCTGCAACAGGAGTGTTAATTTTGTCTGCTTGGTCAGACAGTTTCTGAACAGCTGGCAAACTGAAATTATTTGTCATTTATGTACAGATACTTTTGACAGATCCTGGGATCTTGCTGAAAGATAGGCTTCCAAGTGAAACTGTTGAAACTGATAGAACTGATGGAGTTTCTAGTTCTGAAAAATGAATATTGGATGTTTTTCTAGAATCAGTCACTGTATCAAGTGTTTTTCAAGGGACCTACTTTTTCATCTTTGTTCCTCATCTCAGTAATAATTCCAAGGAAAATATCTCTATAGCAACAAATTTGCTTCCAAATTGCATAAATAAAATTGGTAGGAGATGCCAATGGAAAAATATATTCTTAGGAACTCTAAAAAGCAAAAGAAAGAAATTACCTGTGTATTAAACTGTATGTTTAATAAAGGCATTAAAATTCATAAGTTTTTTGGATTTTTTCTAATGGAAACTTATCCATTGATTTTAACAACAAGGAAGAATCATATTTTATGTCTGATTTCCTGATTTGATCAGAGAAGTTGAGACAACTAGAACATTGGTTGAAAAAGGATTAGTCCATAGAGTCTCGAGTTTCGATATCTTTATTTCTAAAATGGACATAAAAAGAGAAAGAACGGAAATTAACCATTCTTGTTTCCACCTAATTGCATCTGTGTACCATGAGAGATGCATATTTTTCTTTCTGTCCAAAAGAAAAAATAAACAGTAAAAATAAACCCTGTATGCTTCTGCAGGTCCTCAGTTAACACAAAACTGCACCTCTTCATCTCAGAGGAACAATTCAAGTTAAAAGGGCACGCAGTAAAGAGCCCATATTGTTCTGCCAGACAGGGCATGTAACAACATACTCACACCACACACACAAAGCCCACTTCAATCAGGAGAAGAGAATTCCTGCACAGAATGCAATTAATGTCACATGCCAAAGCAATTAGTGAAGTGTCATTGGAGGCACAGCCGTTGCATCTACAGCTCCAAACTTCTGGGCCAAGATCCGGAAATTATATCACTTGAAAGCCCTTAGCAGGAAATAATGAACATTTTTATGACACCAGAACCATAATTCATATCAGCCATTTAATGTGTGAACATAATTAAGCAGTCAATATACTTAGATGTAATGGCTGGTTTCTAAGCTTTCCTCTCCCACCCTAAACATTACCAAAAAAAGTTTAAGTTATTAAGGAATTTAGGTAGGGCCTAGTGAGCTCCTAGACACCAGGCTAGTAGGGAGATTCTCAGTCAAGCTTCAGGATTGTGTTGTCAGGAGGGGAATATTATGCAAAGCTAATTCATATTGTCATAAAATCAGAGAATATGCTGAATTGGAAGAGACCATCAGGATCCCTGAGTCCAGCTCCTGGCCCTGTGCAGGACGCCCCAAGAATCACACCATGTGCCTGAGAGTACTGTCCAAACACTACTCCAAGTGTGTAAGGGTTGCTGTGACCACTTCCCTGGGTTGCCTGTTCAGGTGCCCAGCCACCCTCTGGGTGTCCTGCTAACCAACCTAACCTTCCCCAGACAACTTCATCCCATTTCTTTGATACCTGTCATGAGTGAAGAGATCAGTGCCTACCCTCCTCTTCCCCTCGTGAGGAAGTTGTAACTGCAATGAGGTCTCCCTTCAATCTCCTCTTCTCCAGGCTGAACAGACCAAGGGACCACAGCCTCTCCTCATACAACTTCCCCTCAAGGCCCTTCACCATTCCTGTGGCCTTCCTTTGGATGCTCCGTGATTGCTTAATGTCTTTTTTTCTGTTGTGGTGCCAAAAAACAGCACACAGGGCTCAAAGTGAGGCCACGTCAGTGCAGAGCAGAGCAGGATAATCACCTCCTTTGACTGCCATCTCATTGAAAAGAATAGAGTTGAAATTGAGTTAGAAAATGTTACAAAAAGAGGATAATTTTTTACAGCTGAAAAAGAAAAGAAAAAAATTTCTGGAAGGTTTCCTTAAAAGTCATTTGAAAAATTACCTTTTTTTTTGTTTGTATGGAAGGCACTAAACTTAGACAATGTCTACAGTATGCCTGTAATTTTATTCTGAAGACTATTTTTATTCATATGGCTTTGTAATACAAGCATGGAAAGACACTCTATGAAATTAAAATTAAGTAAATTTCATATGTATAAAGGAGAATAGATTTTATATACGGTATAATTGCCATAACTGCCTCAGCCCTATAAGATATTACTAAAAAAATAGCTTGGTAGGAATAAATGAATTAAAAAGGTCACTACTCCTCATGTTTATCGTACAAACTAATAACTAGCTGAAATAAGAAGGAAATTATTCTTCCTCTACCACTTTGTATACAAACAAAATATAATATATAGGACTGTGCATGGCTGTGCTTGAGACGTGCCTTACCACCTCTGAAGCACATAAAATACACTGACCAAAGTAAGAGGAAAGAGCACAGAAAATTACCCATGCAAGCCATTGTGGAGTAGGAATCCCTGCATGCCTTAACTGGAATCTGGAATCCAGGTCTACACTTCAGACAGTCTTTAGTGCCTTGGCAGTGCCCAGACTATACTCGTTCTGCTGGAGTGGCAGTGATTGAGCCACTCAAGAAAAATATGATCTCCATCCTAGGACACCTTGGAGAAAAAAGACCACGTAAAATCAAATACTATTTACATACTAATACTATAAAACAGGATGGTAGTAACATTTTCTTCACGCTTCTAGGCGGTGCAGTTTACCTTAACAGTTATATGCATCCCCGGGCACAGGCTTAGAAGCATGTATGTTGTGCTCTGTGACCTGTATTCTAAACGGTTTCTGTGGGGTCACAGAACAAATTCTGGACCTCTGTTTATAAACTTTAAGCTGTTTAGCCCTTCTGGGAGGGAGTCTGCTTGCCCTGATTCTTCAGTGTCAAATCATAATGCATAGCAGCATTTGTGTTAAAGAAAGTAGTCAGATGTAGCTGTACCTTTGCACTTCCTGGTTTCATTGAAGTTCTACTAATACCTAAAAGTGCACTACTGATGCACCTCCTGGGAACTACAGGCCTGTCAGCGTGACCTTGGTGCCAGGGAAGGTCACAGAATAGATCATCCTGAGTGCTATCACACAGCATGTGCAGCACAACCTAGCCAGCATGGGTTTGTGAAAGGCAGGTCCTGCTTCACCAACCTGATCTCCTTCTATGGGAGGGTGACTTGCTCAGTGGATGAAGGCTGTGGACATTGTCTGGCTGGATTTTAGTAAAGCCTTTTACACTGTCTCCTGCATCATTTTCCTGAAGAAATTGTCTGCTCATGGCTTGGATGGGTGCAGTTTCATTAGGTTAAAATCTGGCTGGATGGTGAATAGAGTTAAATTAGTTGATGGCCAGTCACAAGTGGTGTTCCCCAACATTCAGTGTTGTGACCACTTCTGCTTAATATCTTTATCAATGATCTGGATAAGGAGATAGCGTGCGTACTCAGCAAGCAGATGACAGTTTGGGCAGGACTGTTGAACTGTTGGAGGGTAGGAAGGCTCTGCAGATGGATCTGGATGGGCTGTGGCCAAGGGAATGAGGTTCTGTATGGCAAATATCCTCTCTTGCTCTTGGGTCACAACAACAGCATGGAATGCTACAAACTGGGGAAGACTGGCAGGAAAGTAGCCTAGGAGAAAAGGACATGGGGGTGCTGGGTGATAGCCTGCTGAACATGAGCCCAGTGTGTGCCCAGGTGGCCAAGAAAGCCAATGAAATCCTGGCCACTGTCAGCAATAGTGTAGCCAGCAGGACCAGGACAATGATCATCCTCCTGTACTCAGCACAGATGAGGCTACAGCTCTTGTCCTGCGTCCAGTTTTCAGCCCCTCATGACAAGACAGATGCTGGTATGTGTCCAGAGAACAGCAATGAACCTGGTGAGGGGTCTGGAGCACAAGTCCTATGAGCACCAGCTGAGGTTTTTAGCCTGGAGAAGAGAAGGCTAAGTAGAGACTTTATCACCCTCTACAGATACCTGAAAGGAGGTTGTGGACAGGTGGAGGTCAGTCTCTTCTCCCAGGTAACAAGCAATATGACAAGAAGAATCATCCTCAAGTAGTGCTAGGGGAAGTTTAGATTAGATATTCGGAAAAAAAAATCATTACTGAAAGATTTGCCAGTGATTGCCATAGGCTGCCCAGGGAAGTGGTGGAATCACCATCCCTAGAAGTGTTCAAAAACTGTAGATATGGTGCTTAGGGACATGGTTTAAGTGGTAGACCTGGAAATGTTAGGTTAATGGCTGGACTCAGTGGTCTTAGAGGCATTTTTCCAACTTTAAAGATGCTGTGATTCTATCACAAAGCTCAGTGTTTTTCCCTAAAAATATGCTAGAGCTAGCTCTATTAAGGTCATACTTGATCTGCACTTTAAAATACAGAATAAATATACTTTATGTGCAAGGTGCTCTTCCACCATGGCATCTTCATTTCAGAAGGAAAATTAAGTTTTGCAATATCAAAAAATGACTGCATGAGTAGACACCTTAACATAGCACACTTACTATAATGCGCATGGACTTGAAAGCTGACTGATTCAAATATGCTGCTGTAGGTATGAAGATTTTGAAACACAGCAGTCAGCAGACAACAGACGTTGCTCAGCTATTCTCCTTAAACCAAAATTAAGAGTATGACTGTAAACCACAGTAAAAATGTCAACCATAGTAAAATTGGTCTACAGACAGAGAGACTGTTCAATTACACTCCTCTCTACATCTTTTCTTGAATCCCACTGACAGAAGTCTGCCAGGTATTCAGAATCTTCTGGAGCACAGAGTTCTCACTGCAATCCTTTGTAAAACAGAACCCCCCCCCCCTATTCCTCCATCTGCCAACACACAAGTTCATTACAGCAAGTTACTGATGTTCCTCTCTTTTCTGAACAGGCTGAAAAGCAAGGCAGCCATCACCCAGTTGGAAAAACACCAATGAAAAGTGTGATAATTCATTCTTATGTCAAAGACTGTGAAGAGGAAAGAAAATGTGATAAATTAATCCATTCTAATAAGGAGAGATTGTAATAAGAATAGGGACTCATTCAATTAATCCACTCTTAATATAATCCTATAAGAATGATATGGACCTCCCTGGATACCATATCTCAAGATATGACAATTCTTTTTTCTTAGCCAGCAGTTCCTGATTACAGAAAAGTAATTAGGCAAAACTGTCTAATAAAGTGGTATTTGAGAGATAACCAAAATATAACCAATCTAAAAATGTAGCAGATCAGTTTATAGAACATTCTTAAAGAAGCCAGACCCTTGTTAGGGTAAGCAAACTCACTCACAGTTTGATTCAGATTGTCATGGTGAGACAAGATTTTTTATTTTGGTTTTTTTTTTGCATCCACTGAGAATACTTTGGGTATTCAGATTATCTGGTTGCTCTATGTACAAAAAGAACTTTAAGAATTATGTAGGAAAAATATGAGAGGATATAGGAGAAACTGCTTTTCTTGCTCGTTAGATATGACCCAGGGCCAATGACTAAGAGTCATAAAACTTTTCCACAGAATTTTATTATCAGTTAGTTTCCCACTGAAGAATGTGTAAAGAATATAATTCCTGGACCTCTGTAAAAAGGTAAAATGCAGTGGTCCAACTGGTTAGCTGCACCATCAGTCTTCAAGGTCTGACCATATCCTAGCAAGACTTGCCATGCCTGCCCCAGTCATTCCTGCACACCATGCCCACAGTTCAGTTGTCTTATACCTAGTAAGTCACTTAAAATTAATAAGAAAAAAAAATATTCTCTGCTCCTTAATGTGTAGTTACACCATAACACATGTACTTACAACATAACCTCAAAACTACAGTAACAAATCCCCTGCCAATTAAAAAGAAAAACCAAAACACCAGACTGTAATGGAATCCTGATATATCCTCCTCAAGAGCAAATCAAATCCTATCACCTCATTTTGCCTTATGTCTATAAAGCAAAACTGTTAGATTCAGCCTTTTTTTTCCATTGCATTGGTTCACTCTACACCAAAATTTGTATTTTGATTGACTATTGCTTATGTATTTTTTATCTGTAGTTTGATGATACATGATAAGCACAATCTTTCAAAGTCATCTTTATCTGCCTGGTTTCCACTATGCAAAGGTTATTAATGAGGGTTGGCATCTAATCTGTATTTCCTTTTTTTGTTAATCAAAATAAACAATAGACCTTTGTTGAATCTATACAAGCTCCTCCAGACATGTTTCTGTCATTTCATATAATGGATACAACATAACTTGAAATTCTAATTTAAACTTCAGTCTTCTTAAATGCTACTGTCTGCACCTGTTTTACAACCAGTTCTCCTTAGTCACATATTCCTTAACACCTTTTTAATGATATTTTTTCCTCTGAAAAATCACCAAACCTGATACACTCACTAGTGCATATAGTGATTATTACTGGGAGGACAGATTTTTATACTATGAAAACTTGCTATGTATACAGTGTTGGTTTATAATTATAAATATATTTGTACAGGGCTAAGTTTAATATTTAAATTTAAGGTCAATTCTTTTTTCTTTAATAGTAGAAATATTTTTTTTTTAATTTAAGGGACACTTAGAGAAAATAATACTTTGATCACGGGTTTGGGTTTCCTAAGCACATATCTCCTTCAGATTTTAGGATTTTTCACAGCCTAGAGATTGCCCTGTGGAACATGGCTAACCACCTGCTTTCAATACCAACTGGCATTGCTACATTTATTATCTTAGATCTTTCAGTAGCGTTTGACATCAGTTGACATTGCTCATCATGGGATTTTCCTGGAGCATCTGGAATCTTGCGTTGGCCTAAAAATCATTACTCTACACTGCCCAGAGCAGTCAGTTCTAATCTTTTTAATTTATATGTCTTCAGCGCAATGGGCTCTGTTGCTAGACTTACTTTTTGTCCCCAGGCTCCTGAAGTCTGCGTAATGCTCTCAGCCATAGTGTTTAAGTAACAGGGCACTTGTTACAGCAATTAGTTAAACAGCATCATCCTAAAAGTGCTCACTAAAGAATGATAAAATAAAATTTTAAAATTATAATACAATTCATATTCTGCATGGTATCAAGTCATAGATGGGCATTCTTGGACTTAGCAGTAAAATTCTTTCTTTGTAGTGAGTCATTCAAGGAATTAAATATATTTTATTATTATTTTCTATTCAGAGTTTAGTTAACTTTCATTTATTTTATCTTTATCATAACTAACAAATTAATTGTGTTTAGAATAGGAGATGCATTGTGTTCATGTGTAATGAACATAATGTAATGTGTAACTTGTCCATACATCTCAAGATAGTGACTTACTGATTTTTTTTAATAATTAAGTATTCTTTTCTGAAGAACAGAAAATAGTGAGTATCAGATACTCTTTTTTGCACATACATAATTTATGCAGATATAAACACTAGTATTGTTATGAAATACTGCTTATCAAACTTTGCAGACAGCAAAGCCAATGCTTCTTTAAACTATTAACTTAGTGGGCATCAATTTGGCCAAAGCAGCTAGGTTTGATTCTTTTTGTCATTGTCACTAAATTCTACATTGGAGATTTTAGCTTTGTGGCTCTGAACTGGGTTTCTGCTTATAGCTCTCAGTAGTTTTTACAGACACAAAATGTTGCTGTAGGGACGGATGAGAATTTGGATTGCTAGCCTTTCATAATGCAGATACAGTTAACAGACACATTGAGACTAACCTTGGGAGTGGGGAAGGAGCAAGAAAGAGTAGGCAAGTGAAATAGGATGAAAGGAAGAGAGTTCAGTAGATTTACCAGCAGAAAGAAATTATATTAGGATGTCATTTGACAACATGGCTTGATCAGATATCAAACTAAGCTGGCATGTCAGTGTATTAGCCCTCCTCTTAAAACCTTGTATTGGCTTCTACTCAAGGATCTGATTGATGTCATTACACCACCTCATCTGCCACAAAAAATCTACAGCTCTTATGGCTCTGCCTTTGGTAGCCAATAAAACTTTTTTTTTTTTTTAATGTTTCTTGCCAAGTCAAGAAATTTGATGATGTCATTTACCAGCCTGATTATTCTGTAATTTCAGTTTATTGTCTACTCCATTTCTGAATTTACCTACTGCAAGGGCTTTTTACCATTATATGATTCACCTCTGCAACTCAGCTCCTTCAGACATGAGGAAGATGGATGCAGTAAGCAACTTTAAGCTGTTTAATTCATTCTGCCTGGAACAGTTTTTAATTAGACATCATTTGAGATTTTTTTTAATTACTTCTTGATGCTTCTGGTCACTGAACTCTGTAACTTGCCCTAGTATGATAATGAGAAGTATGCCTTAGAAGTTGAAATGCTAGAATAATAAGCAAAAAATCCACTCAATATTATTCTCAGAGTCAGAAAAATGCTATGATTTGCCTTTTGCAAATTATTTTAATAAATTTTCTAAAATCATGGTGGGGGAAAAAATAGCACAACATCTCCAAACCCAGAGATAGCTTTTTACACTGCTTTTTCTTTTTTGAGGGGAGGGGAGGGGAGGCCTGGGGAAAAACCCTAGAGTGGTATTCAGATGGTCAGGTAAAATCTTTTATTTAATTCAGAAAAAGCTGGAGTTAAAACATGGGATTAGTGGAGGCTGAACTAACCATGAAAATAAATAGTAGCACAAAACCTGTCCCTGCCACCCCTTCCCCTTGAAAAAAACTCAACCAAACAAAAAACAGGGGAAAAAAAAAAACACAAACAAACAAACAAAAAATCCCTTCCTGCATTCAAGAAAAACAGCTTTTTCAGTTCTCCTTTGTCTGGGACCATCTCTGTACAATTTCTTCTTGCAGTTAGGTTTGTGGAAATTGTAGTTAAAATACAATTAAGATAGACAACAAGAAATTTGAAGGGCTTGAATAACTACTAAGACAAACTTGTAATTTTTGGTACTGAGTCTACTGACAAAAATCTATTTCTGATGATAAGCATATTGCCTTCACTATTAGCTTTGGGTAACTGCAACTAGATATTCCAGAACCAAAGCCAACATATTGAATGGCTACTGTCATTACAACTTCATTCTGGTAACTCATTAGAACCACAGAAGCTAAACAAAAGTGCAGAAAAATTATAGACTCTTTTTCCTTTCTGCAATCTCTCTTATGCTGAAGATGATGTTCTTAGGAGAGTCAAATCTCAATAAGAAATAGAAAATATAAGCAAGCACCTTCATCTAAACAACCAAAAGAAAAATCTTACTTTATGCAAGAAGCAGGTGTCATGAGTGCAATCCTATCAGCAAAACACTCACAGCCTTCTAAATGAGCTTCTCACACTGATGTCATAGGCACCCAGAGCTCTCTGTGATAAAATATTAATTCTCTATCATAATCCAGTTCATTTGTTTGTACACTATTATGGTGCAGATACTCTCAAAGCAAAGAGAGAAAAATATATTTAGACAGAAACTATGCAGAATAGGAAAAAGGCGTACAACGTGAGATAGGGCTTCTCCATCTCTGACTTATATGACTCAGGTATAAAATCTTTATCTGACGGTGTTGCCCATCCCAGTTTTGTATAAGAATAAAGAGATTTAGTGAACTCCAGAGAAGAGAAAGAAATGCTGTTGCATTCACATAAAGAAAAGGGGAAAGCAGTGTTTTTTCTGGAAATGTCTATCTCAAGCCTGTTACTATATCCTTTAGTCTTATTCATATGTGCACATGTTATGAGCACTGTGTGTCAGTGACACCAGCTGGAATATAATCAGCAGGAGTATGAAAACCACTTATCTAACTCATGCCACAATGACAGGGCATATGGTCACCCTGTAAACTCTCATATTTCAGATAGAAATTTTCTGTCTCCAAGAATGATTGGAAAGCTATGATCAAGGCATCAAGGAGTTAAATGTTTTCACCAAGATGAAATTTTAATGTGAGAAAAGAGATTAGAGAAAGAAAATAATTTTCATGTAAGACATCGAGAAAGGCAAATCAATCTTCCTTGTCCAATAAGCATCACACATAAAAGGAGTACTTGGTCTGTAAAAATTCTCATTCAATATCAGAAAAGAAGTTGTTTTAGTCAGTACAGAGAAAGAATTTTTAGTGGGAATTTACTTGAGTATATCTTTCTATTGACCTGAATGCCACTTTTAGTTGACATTGCCATCCTTTGGTTTGATCTCAAAATTCTTCTATATCAGTATTTAAATTACTTTGTCCTCTAAGTCACACATCCCAGTCCTTTGCCCATCACATAAGATAACTGAACTCTTGGGATGCTATCTGTTAGTAAAAACACAAATGAAACACAGAGTTACTTTAATTGATCAAGAACAAATTGCCATATTTGTGTAAAAACAAGTATAGATATTTCTAAATAAATCTATCATAAGAAGAAGCAGCTGCTAATTATAGTAGCAACAGCACTTTAATTGACTTGGGAGCTTCATATCTTTGTTTGATTCCATACTACTGACAAATAACAAATTGGAAAAAAAAGAACCAACATCAGGCATTTGGTTGGAATTGATTAACATTTAGATATGATCAATCCAAGACATGAAGCATCATTAATCCAGGTAGTGACCCCTAGTTATGTTGCTCAACTGCTCACAGATCCACAAACCTTGTAGTTGAATTAACAGCATTAATTTTATCTTTTCCAGCACTGGCTAACTACAATGACTGTACATTAGTAACAGTAGCATAAGTAAAACCAGTGACACAAACATCTTGACACAATGGAAAAACATTTTTGCTTACTTTATATGTCAGAGTAAGCCAATGCTTTGGTCTTCTGTGGATCAGCTGCAAAAGTCTCCCTCATTTGAGAAATCAAGTGGCAAGCAACCATCACAGTTAAGACATTTTCACACTTTAACTCAATTATATAGTTAGATTTCTGATAAATTTAAAAGCAGAGTCCTGCATTTCTTTCCACGGTTCTCAAAGCAAATAATCCATTAATCTTTTACCACATGGCTTTGTTAAAATTAATTCCTCACAATCTTTCCCTTGAAACTCATGATACTTGGAAATTCGCAGCCAAAGCTTTTTGGTTACTCAGAAGAGAGTATCCTCAAAGACACTAGAATTTAAAGAAGAATTTAAACTTTTTATTATATAATACTAAGGCAAAGTATTAGTCACACATTTTTCTATGAAATTCTCCTTACAGACACATCGGTCATGATACAAAATTTTAGAAAAAAACAACCACCACTGCAGCAAGAATGTACAAACCACGCAAGTCTGTCCTGGCTAGAGAATCCTAGGAGTTATCTCCAGTAAACTATACTTTCTAAGATGCTACTGAGAAAGTATTGAAGCTTATAAAATGCAGACTGAAAAGATACTGATAAAGATGTAAGAAAAACAGGTCTTTTATAGGAAGTTAAAGGGAAACCAAAACCAAGCAAGCACCCAGAAAACTTTGCCTCACATCTACACTCCAAGGTTTGGCTGTTGAACTCAGGACAAGACAGAAATTTAAAAAACAAATAAATAAATAAATAAAGTTGTGTGTCCACAGTAATAGTAAGACTGTCCTTTAAAAAGTACATCTAAACACAGGTATGTAGATACAGAAAACTTTGGTCAGTCCTTTTGCTGCACCATCATGTTCCTGCAATTCCAGCATTTATAGTACAGCACTGGGCTATCCCAAATTTAACTTGAGCTGTCTGAAGATCCTGCAGCCAAAAATCTGATCAGTAAAGAGGCAGTAGTAGAAACTTTGGAATAACACAAATTCCATTTTTATTTACCAAAAGGTAAATGGTCTTTTTGGGGAGTAAATTCATTTGGGCCCAGATCCCTTACAGTACTACTACAGAAAGTAGATAAGGAACTTCTTCTAAGTCTGAATTCTGTATCACAAAAAAGCACATAAAGACCTCTGTACATCACCCAGACATCAGAATGATCACAATGTGTTCGTTCAGACTGGTCACTGGTCACATAATAGCTTGAGGAGTACTAAGATGTGTTATCAGAAGAGCTGGTCTAAACCTTTCTGGTCTTGCTGAAAAAAGGGGGTAAATAAATTCTCTCTCTATGTAACTCATTTTCCTTTTTAGCAAAAATTGTCAAATCCTGGAAGCATAAAACCCTGGGAAGTTCTCTCTGACAGTATCTGTCATTCTCGATAGTTTGGGAAATAAAAAGAAGGTATAATCAGGTCAACTTCAAGTGTCTTGAAATTATATCCTAGCTTCACTGAAGCCAGTCACCCTAAGAACATTAACATACTTCAGAATCCCAAATTAATTTGGTGCAACTGCCACTCAGCTCCTGTCCTAGTACTTTCCATTTGCTAGGCACAACAAATTAATGACAATTCAGGCAGGGCAGAGTTAAGGAACAATACATAATGTTCTTTTCAAGAACTTTCATTATTGCCTAAAGCATCATTAGACTCAAACTTCTGAGTAGAAACAAAAGGTTGTACTTTACATTTACAGGAAATATGAGCTGTGTGATGTGTATGTAATTCCCACTTTGTAGAGACAGTATTGTGATTTCATTTAACCTTAGAAACAATCATTGCTGTTATTAAACTTGAAGTCTTTTACAGTCTGCAGAAAAGTTATTATTTTACAGCTACTTTGTATTTTCCTTTTTACCCCTCAGTAGTAAAAAAATCTAATATGCTGGCACATCTCATCTTGAGGATATAAACAACTCCCCTGAAGTATCTGTCATTAAGGGCTATAAAGCATGAACAATTGGATGCAGATTACCTTGTCTATCCACAACACTTATGCATCTCCCCATTACCATGGTGCCTGAGCACTTCACAATTTTAAATGCAATTATTCTCATAAAACAAGAGAAGTGCTACCATCAGCAGTTTCTAGAAAGAGAGCAGAGGCACAGAAAATCTATGGGACTTTCAGTGAAGTCAGTCACAGAGACTAACACTCAGACTAGTGGATTCACCTCTCTGTGGTTTTATTTTGCCCCAAGCAAGTATTCAGAGAGAGGCAGTCTGTACATAAAGCTGTGTGACATATTAACCTGTGTATGTGCGTGTGTAATGCAGAGAGCCCAGTGAAATTGTGCCCTGACCTAGTTAGGGGCTCCAGATGCTTCTGTAGGCTAAATAATTATGAGAGCAATTATGTTAATTTAGAATAAAGTTACTGAATTCAATCAAGTTATTCCAGCATTACATCAATCCGAGACGAGAATTGAGCACTGAGTGACACATCCACTAATGGCTTTGGACCTTTTTAGAGTGTTCATAGCCCACATGATGCATTCAATGGCCTCCTTAAATCTAAAGTGTGTCCAGAGTAACGGGAAAGTGCTGCCCAAGCAGAAAGCCTCTCCTGTTCAATAAACACTGTCCTCTGAAGTACTAACATTACTAGAGGAGAAAAGCTTCTTTAAGCTTTCTTCTGTTATCTCAAATGTTCTAGAACTGTGTAAAATTGTTTAGAGGTTACAGCTGCATTTCTGCTTTTACAGCTCATTTAACTATGCAATTAGACATTACAATAGATATGGAAGATTTAAAATTAGATATGCTTATCTTCAGTGCATGGGTCAGTACTTTTAACTTTAAAACAAATTAACATTTTGCTTCTTATCCCCCTCCCTTCTGTACCACAAAATGGGGGTGTTTATCTTAACTCAGCAATTCTTATTACTTCCATCAGATGGTATGAAGCAAAGGGATAAGTTTTCTGGATTTAGAAAGAAAGTGCTGCTATAAAGCAATTGCAAGATAGCCAGCCATAATTCATTTTGTAAATGTGGAGAAAAATATGTGCGAATAAAAAATTTCCATGATAGGAAGGTGAACAGGCAGTCCAATGACTGGTAATTCACTGCTGGAAATTACATCAGCCTGAACAGATATACAATATTATATTTCTATTCAAAATGGGGAAACTGAATGTCAGCACAGTGGGGGACAAAGTAGTAGAGGAATATTGCATCTTTAATAGGATTTTGAATTCAAATATGCTGAGTAAAACTGCTTAAAATTGTATTGGAATAAAAAACAGATAACATTTTCATTTAAAAAACAAACCAGCTGCTGGATCAACACATGGCTATAAAATCCATTCTTTTATGAAGAGGATAAGAAAATATGCCCTGGAAATAGAAATGAGAAGTGAAATCTCAACCATGTGGCCTTCTTCAGACTATGGAAGGAAATATATAACAAGGTTAACTTTGTTCTTTTTTGTCTGCAGCCCAAAGAGAGTCTCAAAGCCACAATATCATTTTTCATCATGGTTTCTATTTCTGGAATAGAAGAGGAAGGTTGGGGGGTGGAGCAGGGAGAGATTTAAGCTGCTTTCTTTTCTTCCCATTTTCTTTCACTCCCGGAGTAGCATTATTTGTATTTAACATTCTACATAATGTTGGAGTATTTTGTGTGAGAAATTATTCATATTGGTTGTTACCCTCACCCACAATTAGTAAATGAGAGAAGAGTGTTACAGGCTAAATGTGTCACACATATTTCTGAAAGATCAAGAAGTCAGCTTATCCAGAAAGAGTACTTCCAGTGACCAATACAAAGTGTGACTGTAGCAGAAAGGAATAGATCTTCCATTCACTTGAGGCTTTCTTTAAACACAAAAAAAAAAATCAATAGAAATTGACTTATTATTATTATTTCAACGAGAGTAGGATCTGCTATTTATCAACAGTTTCCAATGGCTGGAATGTCAATAATTAACCCTTTTTCTTCATTGATATTGAGGTGTCATTAGAAATAGATCATCCACTTTATGCAGAAAACAAAAAGCACCCTCCTAAAGCATCTCAAACAATATAGAAAGTATGGCTTTAGGAGTCAGAGGCTTTGTGAAGTTAGACACAGATTTTCAAACAGCTAAAGAAAGTCAAGGTTGAGTTCCCACCCTCACCAAGGCCACCTACAACTTTACAACTACCTGAAAGGAGATTGACCTGCATCTCGCTACAGTCTTTTCTTCCAGATAGCAAGTTACAGGACAAGAAGAAAGATCCTCAAATTGCACCAGGGAAGGTTTAGATCAGCTATTGGGAAAACATTTCTTCATCAAGAGGGTTTTTAAGCATTGGAACAAGCTACACAAGGAAGTGGATGAGTCATCATCCATCCCTGCAAGTATTTAAAAGACAAATTTAGAAGACGAGGCACGTAGGGTCATGTCTTGGTCATGAACATGGTGGGGCTAGGCTAACTCCATGGTTGGACTCAATGATCTTAGAGCTCTTTTCCAGCCTTAACAATTCTATGATTCTATTCTATGTGTCTATGATCTAGGATATTTTCCCAACTATCCATAATTCCTGATGTTTTTGTTTGTCATTATTTGATTAAATGCAGAAGAAAATGTTTTCCTTTAAAAAGACCTTCTTTGAGCTATGGCTAGCGAAGGGATATCAGAAAATGAGAAATGAGAAATTTTATCATACATGTATGAGACCTCAGGTTTTCCTCACCATTTCCCTTTCCAAGTAAAACCCTCATGATTTTTAAAATTTTTTTTTCAATTAAATACTTGAAATCTACAGCCGTTTGGCTATGAATTCAAACCATAGGCTGGTAAAAAATATTTGGAAGAAAAACTTAGTTAACATGCTGAAGGTAAACACACTTTCATAAGCACATTAAACTTTGTCCCGTAGGACTGCAGAGGCATGGAACATAGAGAGCATTTTCATTTAAAGACTGGTAAAGCTCTTGGTGTTCTTGCTATCAGTGCTCACCTAGTTTAGCTAAGTTATTGAATTAAAAATTAATGAAGGACCAGGTTTGAAATTCTGCCCCACTGCACAAAGCTTATAAATACCCTACAACGATACTGCATCATCATGATAAATTATACATGTAATGGTTCTGAAAGTTATGTAAATTCAAGAAAACTTTAATAAAGTTGTACTCTAACTGACATTGATTGTGTACAGTTGCAGACACAACTTAATCAACTGATTCTGAGCTGCAGTAAAAGAGAAATATGTATTCTCTTCTCTTGTTTATTCCCTGGAAGAATAAACTGAAAATCACCAAATTATCCTCCCTTCACAACTGTCTGAATATTAATTGCAAGCTTGAAGGGCAACAAAACACATTCAGCATCACCAGGACTAGTAATTAATTTGAAAGTTTCAGACTCTGACATATTGTGTACACAGTGCTGAAATGATAACCCAGAGAATGTATTCCTCCTTTGCTGCTTATGGTCTGTGATCATTCTTGTAGATACATTCAGAATTTAAATTTTCAGACTACAGACAGAATAAATTGCAGACCTTTTGAAATTAATCCAAGGCAAAAAGGTCACCATAGAACAAAAATTCTATGCTATGTGTAAGTAATTTTGGTGCTAAATTATTCATAAGGAATATTCCTATTTTTTTTTTATTAAACTAAAAATTTTGTTTCAAATCATTATGAAGAGAAATTGTGGTTAAACCACTGTGTCAGTCAGTAGTTTTCAGCGGTTTCACTATTACCCTTTACTACTAACTCTAACAAACAAAATTTGGCAATCCAGAGAGCTCACAGAATGCTGACAAGTGAACTCTCACACTTCAGGGAAAATTTTTACAATATTTCATGTTACATTTACTGAATCATCCCTTGGTATCAATCTTTCTTTCTTTATGTTAATTATTTGCGCAAGGTTCAGTCATTTACAAACACATTGTGAAGCTTAAAGGAGTGTACTGACACTATTCTTCTCTCAGGAAAGCATTTACAAAAGGGGTAAGAATTGATGAGGACAGATATAAGTATTCCAGTTTTCTCTAGACTTTTTAATTTCTTTAGATACAGAAGTCTATACCTGTATAACTGAAAACTTCCTTATTCCCCAAAGCTCTGCCACATGTGTAAATTATGCCAATACCTCAAAGCTTGCAGAGAGTCTGCAACAATAGCACCTAAACATCATTTTCACTGTGCCTGTTATTGGAGAGTAGATCATTTTACTCATTAGAAAAGATGCAAAAAGAAATATGAAGACACAGCTCAAATGTCCAATCCAGCTGTTTCAATATGCATCTAACAAGTACTAGAAGACTTGATTGGAACAATTTTCTGAAAACTAGTTCAATTCTCAAAAATTGGGAAACATGCCATGTAATTGGGTCAATGGCACACTAAATTTTAGTATGGCCATATTTGTTTCACTTGCCCTACCCAGTCTGTCTAAATGCAAGACATTTGTCATCTGGAAGCAACAGACATACTATTGTGACCTACAGAGAACAAAAATATGTTATCTGCAAGATGTACCATTTCTTTTCTCATCTTTCTAAACATCAGTGGCAGGCACAGATATTCTTAATTATCAGCACAAGATATTAGCTTTATCAGAGCACAATATTTTCCCACCTGTAATCCTCAGGGTGTACAACATAACACATTCAGGGTTCATTTGGGCACCTTGCATGCCACTTACTGTGGTCACAGGTAAACAGAGTGAGCCTGCTGTCTGAAAATTGTAGCATTCAAGGCTACAAAGAATTCAGCATCCAAAACCTGCACTTTTAAGTTCCAGGTTGTCTGAGGCAGAAAAAATTTTGGATTTGCTGTCTTACAAAGGCTAGTATCACCAGAAGTCCTTCAAAATAACAATCATTATACAAAGAAAAAATAAATAAAATGCAAGACACAAAAGCATCATCAGATCATTTTATCAAATCAATCAGGGATCAGTTATAAGAAGATCCAGAACTTGGACAGCATCACAGTTCACTTATATTCAGGTAATAAATTATCTCATGAAGCCAGAGAAAAACAGGTTGGGTCCAGAACAGAACATCTCTTAGGTAAAGAAGTATTCAGATACACATTTTTGGGGTTGAGTCATTTGTCCTTCTAAAGGAAAACAGTCCAAGTAGGCACATATCACAGAAGTTCTTAAATAAATGACAGTAAAACTCTTATTGACATTTTTACAAACAAACTCCACTTTCACCAGGATATTCTTTATATGTGATGTGCCAAAAACTCCCTTTAGTAAAATCTTCTAAGGAGACCTCCCTTCTTGCAATCGTACAGAGAAGCAATCATTCCTTATTCTCTATGGTGGACAACTGGGAGTTTCAGGCTAACACCTGCAGTTGCCCTTTCCTTGCCCCCTCCCATGGGCAAATGAATACAAGCCACTAAATCTTTTCATCTTTATCTTTAGCTTCTTGAGGAAAGCTAGTTTCACCTGATCCTCACAAGACCTGGAGTCAGAGTGGAGCATTTCAGCATTCAGGGCTGCTAAAGCAGAAATTCAAAGGACATTCCTCCCACCTCTTCAAACCTAGCCACCAGCAACTCAGTAACCTCCGGCCTGAGATGCTTTGTATAAAAGTACTGACACATCAGTATGACACCTCAGTACTGTAACGCCTCTGGTGATTGTTTCTAAGTTTTGAGATCAGAAGTGCAAAGAAACTTTTGATAACAGAGTGTCAAAAATAATCAGAGTAAGTATGTTGTTTGTAGTCCTAAATGATAAATTCTTGTCTGTAAATGCTCAGCAGCTGGTACAAATTCTCAGATTGTCAGCAATACCTTAAATTCCACATCAAGTCAAATCAAATCAATTTCTCTCCCTACCAATAATATGTGTATTAATTCCTGGACAGCCTGGGTGTCAAACACATTTTTTTCATGGGTAGAAGTATTCCCATTTCCTCTCCATACTTGCAGACATAGTTTTAATTTGTTTATAAACCTTATCTCTTTCTCTCGGACATGCACATTCACATTCACCTATTGTGACTGTGAAAGTGTATTTTAAAAGTGGAACTAGAGGAGGTGGGATTTCACATACCTTAAAGGTGCTCATTACTTGAGCAATGCAACAAAAAAATGAAAAATAGGAATCAATCCCCCTTCCAAATATAGAAGTAGTACAATTCAGATCTCTAGTGCTTTGTAGATATAGTTCCAAGAACTTGTTTTGCAAGGGTAAGGCTTTTTCTCTGTCAGCTTTGACTTTAGTCTTTCATTTTCTTTATTTTCTCACAAGTGCCTTGGAACAAAATATTTGATTTCACGGTGAATGGAACCTTTTGTGCCAAGCTAAATTAGATGTTTCAGTCTTTCATTTCAGCAAGAAATATTCCTTTCATTACTGTTTGAATAATTCTCTCCCTTTCTCTTTCCTTTCCCCTCCCCTCAATTTTATAGTCTGATTTGGCAAGGCTATATCTGACATGACTGCACAGGTTGTTAGACGTTCCTCTCTTTCATTGACTAATTTTTATTAAATTTTTTCAGCCATAATTCAAAGCTGCTACCTGAGTTTCATGAAAATTGATGTCTCAAAAGATGGTAGACACCATACTAATACTCTCACTGAAGAAAAGGCAGACAGAACTTAGTATTTGACAACCTGCTGGGCTGCTCAGCATATAGTCACTATCTGATCAGTTTGTATGTGCTTTTATCTAGACCAGCCACAGGATGTGCACTATTTCTCACCCAGTAAGTAAACCAGAAAGTAGGTTGAGATTGGCAGAAAATGGAAACAGTATTTTAGTCTTCAGGAACATAGAAAAGATCTAAAAACATCTCAGTGCTGAGTTTGTGGTTCTTGCAGTGGAATGGAAGGGTGTTGTGGGAAACATAGTACTTAACCCCTTCATAAATCAGACTTCCATTGCTCCTTTGCCTGTAGACTGGCTGCCAAAACAAAGGCAAAAATTGACTGTTTACACAACTTCCAAACTACACCCACCTCAAATGTTGGAAAAAAAGAACACTTATCAGCTGGGAAGGTTGAGGGTTTTCACTTCACAGTACTGTCTCTGACAATTTCTGTAGATGCTACCGATAAGACAGAAGAGAACTCCTGCAGGATTATCTTCTCTGCAGAAGCAGCAAAAGTCATTTGTTATCCCACAGGTCTCAGGCCCCGTACTTCATGCCTACGAAGGAATTTACAGACCCATTCAGTCCTCCTTCCCATGAAATCTTGCTGTGCTGGCTTAGGAATTGGCCTGCATTCACTAAAATTTCCATCTCCTTATTTGCCCTTAATAAATAATTGAGGCTGGCCATTATTAAGGAGACCTCCAGCTGCCAAGTGTGAAATATCTGCCTAGAAGGCACATGATTAAGGACAAGTTCATAGCTCACGTAACATATTCAATTTTCTTGGATCCACCTGATGAAACATGTCAGTTTGCTAAGGAAAATTATTTGTGTCTGCATCTGTATTCAAGTTCTTCTCATGTCAGGTTGGAATTACATGGAAATGTAAGCTCTCTTCTCTTTTTTGAAAATATTTTCAGTCTATGTATAAACCAAGGTGTAATGGAGGTCCCTACCTGATATGTTCTTGAACTTGTAATTCTGCTGACAAAAAGTCAAATATATACAACTTCTTCCTTCTTGGATTCACAAAAGGAACAGGATCCTTTTAAAAACTGTTGCTCATGCAAGTCTTACCAAAATCATCATTCAAAACCTAGTATCTTTTGGGGGGGGGCTAAAAGCCAAGAACAAAACAAGTCCAAAAAATAATTTACATTATATTGACATATATTTATGGATTCAAGTGACTAATTGAAGGGCTAGCATAAAAACATACTCATGATTGGAAATTGATTGTACTTTTTTCAAACAGAGCCAGAGCTTTCCTGGGGTTTAACCTGTCATTTGCATAGGTTAATTTTAAATGGCAGTGCAAATTTAGCTTGAAAAGATAATTATAATATTTCACCTCTTTTCATCTCAGGTTATGTAAATGAGACTTTAATCTTTTTGCAGTTCATATCGTATTAATAAGCAAAAAAAAAATTGATTTATGTTATGCTGTCAATCACTTGATAGCAGTGGACGCAAATGAAAGCATGTGGGTACAAATCAGGCTAATTTCCAACTACTCTCTTAAGTCTTTCTTTTTATCTATAGGTTTATGGCACATATTCGAGATAAGAAAGTGAACAGAGAGATAGTTTTGACAGGTATCTTGTTAGATTGATTTGTCATTTTTGTCAGTAGTAAATTAATTCATCTTTCTGATAAGCAAACTGTTTCTTAGACAGACAGTTCTTTATTCTTTATTTCATTGTCTAAGATTCCACAGCTCTGCTCAGGTTCAACTACCTCTCACACATTATTATTGCTAAAAGTCTTCCTTACCACACTCTTTTTCCACAGTGAGAATGAGGGTCCAGTAATTTTCTTCTGTTTTTTCTCTTCCCTTTTCTTACAAGTTCAGAATTTGTCCCAAGAGTAATACAACTCAGCTGGAATCAGGGTGGTCATAGGCACTAACGACTTGGCTTTGCTTTCAACAGGCTCTTTTATTCCAAGGATGTGAAATGGATGGAAAGAGCTCCAGTTCCTAACCATCATGACCAGATGACACTGGTTTTTTACCTATATGTAAACTTTGTTCTCCATTTCACAGATGAAGTATTTTCTGGATCCTGGGGCAATCAACCTGTCCCAGCAGGAGTCAGGACTGGGCAGTTACAGATTTTCTTACTGTAATTTGATTTCTTTGTCCTACAAACTACAGACAGGGCCTTCATGAGAAACATTGCAGAAATTATTTCCTGCATAAATCTTAGAAAACACCATCTCCCTTTCTCTCCAGAAACCCTGTAACCACTTCAAAGCAGATCCAGCCAGTGAAACGCTTCTGTCTCACTGAGCCCTACATTTACTCCTAGGAGATGAAATTATGGCCTTGATAAGCTGTGTCTCCATTCACAGATCTTCCTTGTGGCACTGAGAAAAACTGATGAGATCTAACACTATAAAGAAATGTAAGTGATTAAATGCTCAAGACCAAGGCTTTTATTTTTTATATCTGCTCCTTTCTATCAGACTTCAGTGTACATCAGTATCATCAGCACGCTAAGAATAATTTCCCATTTTGCCAAAAAATATTATCTTACCAGTTAAAAAGCCAAATTTTTAGGATTTTATCCCAGAGTTGTAGTTTCTTCAGACCTTGACACACCTACCTGTCACCTGAGATCATTTTAATGTGATTTTTACTGCATACATGGCAATATTTGAGAGTTAAAATAATCCTCTGGCTGCCTACAGGTATTTAAATCCAGATCATGTCCTTTTTTAAGATTTTCAAAAGTTTTTTTAAGATTTTTTAGAAGTTCAGAAGTGTGTAAAATAACCAATAACCCTCAATAACCATTGTCCAGTCCTTGACATGTCTTTCTCATTGAAAGGAAATGGTGGACTTCCTACAGCTATGAAAGATAACAGACACCTGAGAAAAGGGATCATCCAAGAGGAAAAAAATTATACCAACATAGGCTTAGTTGCTGTAAATAAAAAATAGCTTTCATCAGTAGAAAATTTGGCTTATGGTTTGTGTATGAACATTACCTGAACCAGCCTTTATCTCTCTCTTACACCAAACTCAGTCTTTTTTTCAAATTTCAAAGTGTTTTCTGTATCACTTTACAGATTTCAAGGAAAAAAGCAAGTAGAAATGCTGAGAAAGTCTTTTTCCAATATCTGATCTGGATTGAAAGAAAAATCACCAAGCACATTCCTTCATGCTTTGAGAGTTTTTGACTGCCATTAAAGATCGTATTGGGATATATATCAACTACATCTGTAGTTTGAAATTTGCTTATTACTGTGCCCCTCTAAACTGAGCTCTCTTAAAATTTTCAGAAAGTTTTTTTTAATTATGTCATTTAATAAAATGTACGGTAACGTTCTGCTTCCTGACTGCATGTGAGGAGGCTTCAAGTAATTACTTTTCCCTAGTTTTCTCCCACACATGTACAAATGCATGCACTATGCCTCCCACATTATCCTAAATGTGCAGTGTAAAATTACTGCACTGACAAGGAAATAGAAATAATTAAGTCCTCTGCTTTACCACTAGATCATCCAGGTCACATTCCTTGTGACTTTCAGTGTAATAAAGTACTTTAACTCATTAAAATCAATAAGACTACTGCTGAACATGGTTGATACTACGTTTGCAGAAAAGCATTTTTCTTCAATAGGAATTTGGATTGAATTCTTTTAAACTCTTCTACTACCTTCTCTTGTTTTCACTGCTGCTCACATGAAAGCAATGCCAATTTTGAAAAGTTAAGTAAGGGGGCTTTTTTTGAAAAGTTAAGTTAAGTAAGGGCTTTCCTTAGCTGCTACTCAAATAAGGTTTGTTTGGGTTTTTTTTCTGAAGGATAAATGATCTTTGTTCACTTGACGTTGTCTTTCGGCCATGCAAAACAACCTGGTTTGTATGAAACACTTTCTTAGGCCTAAAACTCAGTGTAGTGTAAAAAAAAAATCTTCTTTTCCCTTCTCTTACAAGGTGAAAAAAAGTACAAAAAATTTAAAGTTCAACTTTGGTAATGACACTAAAATATTCACGAATGTAAAAAGGAGAGAGAGCACACACTAGAACTTTACTCCATGACTTGCAGTGAAAGTGTTTTACAGTAAAAGGTTGTTTTACTCTTGGGAATTCATCTGCTGTCTGGTTTTAATGTGTTACATAGTCTACTCCAAAGTAGTAAAATAGTAATTCCAGTACTGAAAGCATTTTTGTTATTTGTTTTTTCTCTAAAGAGCAAATTGCCAGTTTTTACCTGGGAAAAGCTCCCAGCTGAAATGCTCAAACATTCAGTGGATCGAGTTTTCCAGAGCGATGTTCATTATTACTTTATTTCTTTTTTCAATACAAAATTACTGTTGTTGAGCATTATATCAAAATGCAATCCTGCAAAGTAAACAATCTATCCTACAGCAGATATTAAGAATAAAAAAATTAAGTACTTCATTCATATGTTCAGAGTCCCCTTTTTTAAAATAAAAGTCTGTACCTTTTACACTTATCAGTCAAGTTCTTTCCTTGAAGCCAATCAGACTGTAGGTAGCGTATTGAATAGTCACACAATAAGCAGCTGTCACTTTACTAAACTAATATCCATTAAACAAAATGGTCATAAGTGCATCAATCTAATGTAATAGCAAGAATGTCACTGAAATAGAAAGTTGTCACAGAATCAATGTCCCCTGCCTTGAAAATAAACATTGTGCTTTCAACTCAGCACTTATCAAGCAGCAGGAGAACATTATCCTGTGATAACATCCTATTCTATTGACATTATCTGTTAACTAGAGATACTCAGTGAAATATCAGCTTTTCTCACTTTGGATAAAATAAGCACTCATTTTACATCTGTTGTACATAATTATTGGGTGTGTGTATTTCTGATAACCTGACTTTAAAAATACAAAAATTATTGAAAAATAGTTTACAACTTGTACTACTACTTATACGACCATAGGATGGTCTTTAATGAGCAAGAGGCAGTGAAGCATCAGACTTATAGCTATCTCCAGATTGCTTTCTACTGCTGTCAAACCCTTCCCTGGCTATTAATTATTTTGTCATTTGCTTCTCACATTGTCAGGCTATGATTTTTCCTTGGCTATCCCCATGTCTGAACCACCTTTCCAATATCCCGTCTGGCTGCTGTACTGTCTATGGACTTTTTTGGACAAGAAGGGTGAGGTGTGGAAAGCACTTTTTGGTTTGATTTTGAAGTAAAGTTTCTCCTAGATCTGTTTTAAATAAGCAAGTACATCAGGACCAGATAACATTTTGACTGATAAATCAAAGATTACTGATCCTAGGATGAAATCTTCCTCCCACTAATACCCACGTGTATCTCCCTTAGAAGTCAGCAAATTATTGGAGCACTGCCAGATCCTCTACAGGCACCTGCTGAATTTCCTAATTCCATCTGTCCTTCACAATTTAGTTACTAATTTCATAGCTGAGGCTGCTGTCTGGTACATGAATTATTTCAAGGTATCATCTCACTCACAAACTAGGATTTTGGACTCCACTATCCCATCACCCTCTCACTCAAATGTCTACATATATATATATTGACAATCTTTGCCTTATGAGGTCTTTATTTTACCCTTCTTTTGTATGATTTTTTCACTTATAAAATAAAATCTCTTAATCTTGCTCCCTGAAAGTATAGAAATTGCATGAGGCATCATGTAGTTTTCAAAAAAAAAAAAACACACCCTTTTAAACCTTAAGAAATTTGCTACATTATTGTCCAAAATAGGGTAATTAGATTGCACATTTCAAGTGAAGTGCTCTTAATTTATTGCAAAATTGCCACACATTCCTGTATTTGATTAAATAACAAATAAAAGGGCCATATCAAATTATGTTAGCCTTTTGTCTAGGAGGAGTAGCTACTGCAGTTTTTTTTCTCATGGAGGTGAAGTAGCTGGTCTGCTACATAATAAGGTTTAGAGTATTGAAGTGGAACAGTTTTCCTTGTTGAAAGTTTAATGTCAGCTGTATTCCTTTGCATGCATAATGTGTTTCCTACATACTTGTCAATATCAGGGAAGAAACAGTTGCAGGAGTGGTGAATGTGAGGAAACTAAATTTTAAAAAAATGAAAATCAAACCAAAAATAAGAGGACATCTTAGAAAATGAATAAAATTAAATTTATGCAGCTGGCATCCTTCTATCCTGCTATATGTGGGCAAGTTGTCTCATGACAGTCCATCACAATTCCACATTGCCTTGTGTATTGCAGTTAAGCATGTTTGGCACAAGGATTTTGCCCTAGCTTTCTTAGCACTTAGGCAGCTTGGAGCTTTCCTGTGAATTGGCTTACAATGTGCTGTGAATATTTTTGCCTTTCCTTCAAATCTCCATGTCTCCTTGACCTTTTTTTGAGCTTTTCTTAAGCCTGCATACTTCTTCTGTCCTTTCCGATTACTTACTCCCTTTCTTCAACTCCCATCTCAAAGAAGCTATTTTGTGGTCATGAGGCTTCACAGAATGTTTTTCCTAGAATAGTGATGTCCTAGACTAATCTCACAACAGAAGAGGTATAGGCCTACCATCTGCATCTCACAATTTCCATTGTGTCCACATCTCCATGTCTCTTTCTTGGCTGTTTCTACTAAAGATCTCCAAGTGTCTCCAAAGAGAGGGAAAACAATGTGGGAATAATAAGAGACCACAGTGTCAATGGGTGAATGGCAACATTCCATCCCTTGGAGCATCCAATGAAGAAATGCTCCATGGTCAAAACAGAAGTCAGAGGCAAATATGGAGTATCCTGCTCATATCAGAATCTCCACTTATCTTGAATTTGATCTTGCCTTTTATCGTCTTTCCTTGCTGATGCATCCTTACTATTTGAGCAAAACTTTTACACTTTTGCCAAACACTATATAGTGAGTAGATTCTCCCTGAGGTTGATGCTTTGTCATTGGAGGTTAATTACTGAATATATTCCAGTACATTTGTAATTATTCTTCAGGATGGACAAGCCAAACTAACAGGTTTTGTTTCACAAGGGAAGAAAACCTGCTCTCTCACTAAGGCAGAAGGAAGAGGGTGGGTGATGCAGAAACCAACTCACAAATATAGCGATCTCATACCCCGTGACTTATTCATTATTCTATCATGTCCCAGTGTGTTCACTCCCCTCAGCAAGGCGCTAAAGAAACCAGCCTGATTGTTGCATAAAGCACAGTAGAACCACCCAGACATATGTGAGAAGAACATTTAGATGTTTCCCTCTTCATAGAACAGCAGAGAGAGTAAAAATGGTATATTTCCACTTTTTCATACATTGGAATACCATAATGTTGTACAAGCTAATTTATGCATCCCTCCTGGGTCTTATTACCACACGGGTACTGCAGAGAAGGACAAAAGTGTAGCTAAAATCTATTGCAATTACATATAGGCAAACAGTTAGGGGCAAGTTCCGTTTGTCCTCTGTGAGAGCACACAGTAGGTATTACAAGTATAAGAAATACCAATATTCCTTGGCATATTTTTGCTTGGTATCTCAGAGCTCATGGCAAAATTTAGCATATGAACAATTTTTAATATGCACTAATATATAAAATGAGGTCATGGCTGCATTTTTCTTGTACATGGGGTTTTTATTGATATTATTATTTTAAAATTGGTAGAAAGCTATTTTAAAAACCCTGGAATATTAATTAGGATTGTAAAGGAAAATCCCTGTGAAATTATTTTCATTTGGCTTTGGCTGGGTGAGAAAAGGAAAAATGGTTTGGTGTTACTAAGTTTTACAGTGGGTTCTAAAACCTTGAACATTGTTAATCATGTTATGCTGCTTCTTTCCCAGGAGTTGCTTCTTGGGAAGTCCAGCTCTAAAACAGCAAGTGGCTAAAAGGCTTAGTCATTCTTGCCTGGCTGCAGGACTCTTGCATACCCTCTTCAGAGTGGGGATTTCAGACAGGGTTCCCCACACGAGGTTAGTACCTTTGCCAAACAGGCCGTTAGCTACTTTGACATAGATCTCTCAAATGCTTTCTTGATCTGTTCTACTTTACAAAATTAAACATTCTTTTAACCACATCAAGAGGCAGCCTGAGTTTGTATGACAGTGATTAGAGCACTTTCAGATGCAACAAATTGATGTTCAAGTACTTGTTCAATGGAAGTTTGATTAGTTATTCAAAATGGAGCAGCCCCAACAAGGAAAATATATCCCTGGAAACAGTGTGTGGCATTAAAGGCACTCAGATGACTGAAGTCTGTAATTAGAATGAATTGAGATTAATTAATGCAGCATCATTTGCAGGGAATGCCCTAATGTCTTGACCATTTCCTATTGGTGCGTACACATGTGGTTCTCACTGCTTTTTCATGTGTAAGTTTTAAAGGTCACATCTTAATATTAAAAAGGAAACAAAACAAGTAAAGAAAATTCTACAGCTTCTAATCAAGGTCTGCTAATCACTAAAATCTGCCCTAACTCCAGACCACACTTCTCAATATTTTACTGCTAACAGAATATGAACAGAAAAATTCTCCATCCTGTTCCAGCAAGTTTATCATATGGTTTCAGTGGTTCACAACAACTCTATTCAGTAATCAATCATGATTACTAGCTATATACAGTACACACAGCAGAAGATATTAATCTGGGACAGTCTGGAGTAGTGTGCTAATTAGTGATATGCTGAAACAGCATTTGGGCATGGCTCCTTGAAATTGCAATCTTTCCACTGACACAATTACCTCACCCTAAGTATCTCACTTTACAAATGACCTATCATTTTATAAAATTAATTGGCCTGTTACATCAACACAGTCTGGAAGAAGGCTGGTATTATGTATTAAATCTGAATAATGTTACGCTTCATATTTATGCTGCGTTGCACCATGTCTTTCAAATATCACCAGATACTTTTCACTTTTTAAATCAAAATGGGAGAGCATTAACTTTTTCATATGATTATTATACTTTATAACACAGTTTACATATTAGTATCCTGGTAGACTTTTGCTGTAGTATGTATCAATCATATCTGTCCTGATAGCAAATAATTTTGTAACCCTGTTTTTGAAGATGCTGGGTCTGTCTGAAGAAAGGAAATCAGAGCAAGGATGACGAATGAAAACTCCAGCCCCAGTGGCAGATTTCAACATCTGCCCTCACAGGAAATTCCTAGAAGTCTAACAATGTAAATATAGTTAAATCTGATTTGTTGGTTTGGTTTGGTTTCATTTGTCATCTCCCGGAAACAAAGGCTGGTCTTTAAACTACTAAAGAAAATAGTGCAGCACTAGTAGTCATATCCCAAAAGTGCTTTTGTGCTGAAGAATCAAGAAATAATCAAGAAGCTCATTTTCTGTGCAGAAAAACAACAGCTCCTTATGCAAGGTGTGATTAGATACACTAAAATATTTTCCTTTAGATAAGGGCTGTTGGTCTGGATTTCTTAAAAAATGTGTAAAGAGTGCCAGAACAATTTTCCAGTAGAATTTCATGTAATATCTGAACTGGTACTACAGTATTACATCCCAAACTGCACTGTGGTATTCATTTCATTCCTTCACCAATGGCCATAATAAACCATATCCAGGATAGATTTGAGCTCAGGACTTCCTGGTCTTAAATAAGTATGCATTATCAAAAAATTTACATCTTCTCGAAACATATTAGAAGACATATGAATTAGAGCTCATAAATATTTTTTTTTTTTACAGAAACTTTCTTAACAGGAAATCTTTTTCCTTGATGTTTGGCCCATTTTCTGCAACACAGAGGGAAAGAGGAGTCTTTCAATTCTAATGCCCCTCCTTAGTTACCTTCATTCTTTTTTCCAGAAGAAGGAAATTTCAAAACTGAGACATTAATTTCAATCTTTACCCTGCCCCTTTTTCTTGTGGGCAAAAATAAATTTTCCCTGAAATCAGAAGGATGTAAGCAATAAAATGTTGAAAAAAGTCTGAAAATTAAAGCAGTTGAATTTTCATTTTTCTTCTAAAATTCTTAATTTCAACTGCATCACTTTTCTCTACAGGAAATATATAGCTAGAGAAGTCAGTTACTAAATCCTAAAAAGCATTTGCTATTTCATGCAAATTAAACCCTGCTAAACTTTAAATTGAATGCTTTGGAGAAGGAGTCTGAGACATTTGAAGTCATGGTTCAACATTCATCGTTACTTAATATATGTATTCTCTGACCCCCTGGCAGAACAAATGTGGTCTGGATCAAGTGCGAGCACACAATTGCACATTTCTCCAGTCACCCACACAGCCAGCAATACAATGCTTGTGTCAGATCTATGCCTGCTGTGGGAGGACAGGGGCCAAATGGCTGGACAAGAACTGCTGAGACAGCAGAGTGAGGCTGTACTGTTTCTGCGCTTTGCGTTAGAACAATTTTTTGTTTGTTACTCTCCACTCAAAAGCCTGACTTACCATTTGGTGGAACTGCAGCCTGAGGCACTCTGCTCTTCACATCAGATAGCATACACATAATCAACAAATTATTGCTCTTCAGCATCCACTGAGATGACCACCTTTGGAGAGAAGATATACCTAGTCCTAAGGCACATTCAGTCTCTTTTTATTGAGACTGTTTACAAGAGGCAATTGCAATCAGTTCTGACAAAGCCTTCAGTGCTGCTGATGCCCATCACTGGAAAATGGTCTGAGAGCAAAGCTGTTGACAGAATTCAAGCAGCTGTTTGAGAATAGATAATTTTCAGAGTCTAATTTCATTTCAAGGTCAACTCAGCCCCTTCCTGATATTTGTCCTCTGCAATTTTTATACAAAAACTCTGACACAGTTTTTTTCAGTTTTTAAGGGTGAGTTCTGCAGTATCTGCCCACATTTCATCAGACTGAAGGCAAAATCAACCTGGTATTTATATGCATGTCCCTCATCTTCCCCTAAAATACAAGTTTTTCTGGAAGTGGTGAAATTGACTGAAGGAATCATGCAATTTCTCAGTGTGATTAAATGTGAAATCAAGCCTTGGTCTTCTGCTAAGTAACTATAGTGTAGGCATTCACTTGTACACGAGTTAACGTATTCAAAGGGTTCTTCAATGTGGTTCACTGTGCATGAAAGATACAGCTTCAGCAGCTGTGCACTTGATACAGAATTCAAGCAACAGTCCAAGGATTAAAAAGTTCCCTGAATTCATTATCTGTGCTCAGAAATACCCAGTCACGTCCAGAAAGCATCTGCCTACAGAACTGCAAACATGACTGTCATGGCATTCTGAAAAGATAAGCTAAATACAATAAAAAGGATAAAGAATAGCTTCAGTTACACAATATTGGGCACTTAAGTAAAACTGGAAGTGCAAATCTCATCTAAAATGTAGGGGTTGAAGAATACAAAAAACGCATGACCACCAAAGTTGAGAATTTCTGTAATACTGAATTAATTATAGCTAAATAATTTTCATGTAGTGGTTGCTAGTTTTCTGCTTAAGTGGCTACTCTAAGATAAAAACATAGATACAAAAGATCACTTTTTGAAAAAACTCAGAAAAGAAATAAACAGAAGAGTGATTTCAAAGTATACAACTCCTAATGCTTAGTGTCACTGCTTCACCTAACACAGTGACAAACTTATGATGGAAAAATCCTACTAAGTGGCTCCCATCTACATTTCCACAATATCAGCAAAGCACAGAATGCATCCATTCCCTCGAGAAAGTATGGGAAAGCTCCATTTATTATAGGAAACATGAAAAACACCTTGAGTAAAGAAAACCAAAATAGTAACACTAAACTAGAGCAACTTAGTAGCCTGATTCTGCCTTATAACTAAACAACCTCAGCATGAAGTGGTGGGATTCACATGAACATGTTCTTTTCTGAATTAAAAGTGGAATTTCATAAGTCTTTCAAGAAAGTATTAAAAAAAAAAAAAAAAAAAAAAAACATAAAAAGGCCAACGAACAAGAATTCCCTTAGCCTTTGGCTGTCAGATGACTGGCTACTGAATTGATAGATTATATTTTCTGTTTATTCCATGAAGAGCTTTTGAATGCTATATTAAAACTGTGTTCAACACTTTTTACAAAGGTGCACGTGTGGTACTCTATTTCCCATGAAAATCCATTTTATTTTAATATCTACAGCTATTTGTTTATATGATATGTATTCTATTGACACTGAACATAATGGTCTGTAGGAGAGGGTGTTTTGCCTTATGTTTCTTATAACAGATTTTTTCCTACTTTTCGTATTTCAATAATGTGCTACGTTCCTAACAGTCTTTCTTCTACCAAAAAAGTGTCCATAAGCAATGTGTTATTATTTGGCCTCTTGCCCAGTGTTCAAAATTGTTCTCACTTGTATTAAAAATGTAGAAATCTGAATTAATTTAATAGGAATTGATTATGAGTCACTACAAGATTTTGAAAATCCCTACCTACCCACCTAGCAATTTAGGAGCCTAATTTTAGACTCTCCCTCCTCTGTGCAGGGAGGATATAAAATGCTTGTAAAAATAGATTGTGTGGCAAAGAATGATGAAGAAGGCTCAGGTTTGTTGGGTGCTAAGATATATGCAGAACACAGCTGACACTTTGCTACCAGGAGGTTCTTGATGAAGTTATAAGCAAGTGGACAAACAAGATTTTCAAGCATTACATTAGTAGCATATTAATCAACTTCTGCATTTTAGAAAAACTCAATCTTAACTGAAGATGAAGAACAGTTTCCTTTTTTTCATCACAGAGAACATTCTCCCCTATTTGCCCCTCCAAAGATGAGCAAGAAAAAGACAATTTTTTTTCAAATTTGAGGTAATATTTCAGATCCTAACTGTGGAGATACAAATACACTCCCAATCCCAAAGACATCAGGAGATTTTCAGTTACAGCTATTGCTTATAATGTGAGAAATGGAGATTTGGGATTTTGATGCAAGACCAGAGTGGACACTTAAATTTAAGTTTTTTATATCCCCAGTAAACTGCAAATATGAGTAATAGGGGATTCCATTGTACATGCATTTCTTTATGCATTAAAATAATTTGAAACGCTTGATTAACAGAGACAAAAGGGAACACAAAAGTAAATTATTTCTGATGCAAAAATAATGGAAGATCATAATACACTGTTTTCTGTACATGTACAAAAATGTTTGTGGGCTCCAAAACAATACTTATTTACTCATCTGAATATGAAATTTGGAGTTAGTCCTGATTAAAACTAAGCATGGATCCAAAATATGAACCCGCTGGGGTATGTGCATTGCACTGACAGCAATGATAGTTGAATGTTATATTCAAACTGGTATTATATGTTTCACTTGAAACTATATTTTACACAGCTATATATCTATAAAAATAAGATGTTTTCAAGTATTTTTATAAAGCTTTTATTGCTGTGATAGAATTTTTGTAACCTGCACCATATCTTTATTATCTTGAGAAGGGGAGCTATAAAACTGCTGGGTATAAAATCAATTTATTCTCAAGCCATCTTCCACTAGCAATTGCAACCTTGCTCACTGCTACCTTCAGTTTGGTACTTGCATTTCTGTAGGAGCTCCTGCAAAATGTACTTTTCCCCTTGTTCTCAATTACAGGTTTCAGAAAGAAAACTGTGCTGACAAACTGACACTAGATAGACCTTTCGGCAAGTTATCCCAGAAGGGGTCAGCTTTGTCTCTGAAGTACTTAGAAATGTATTGTACATTCCTCTACTATGACAATAACTGAGAATACAGCTGCTGGGTATAAAATCCATGATCTTCTCTGATATTAGCCTTCACACTGCTCAAAATGTGGTATACTGAAAGCCTTTTGTAATGAAGTGGCAGCCGGAAGTGGAAGAAAGAGGAACAGCGGTATGGAGGATCTTATGAAACTTCCCAGGAAGGAAGCCTCAAAGTTGCATAGATAAAATGGAAGATGTGAAAACATGGTATTCTACCCTGATGGTATCCACAACACTTCAGTGATAATAGGCAGGAAGATCCCAGACGTCCCTGCCATACACAGAGCAAATGCTTCACTTCACAGCAGCAGTGTCATTCCCTGTGGAGGGCGAAGCGTTCCACCCACTGTGGTTCTTGTGTAATTGGTTGAGGTGATACGTAAAGAAAAGTCTACATTTGGCAATTCATCCATCTACAATTTTCCAATCACATTTTAAGAAACACAAGAAAGTTTGTGGCAGAAAAATAAAATGATAACTCAGTTCAAAATTTTAGCTTGCAGGCCTGCTCTAGGGCTACAATTTGAAGGAGGATCCTCAATCCCAAAGGTCAGTGACCTTTTCACTAGGGTAATAGATATTCAGTGACAAATGTCTCTTTCTCCTTGCTCCCTCTCATTCCATTTCAAACCTGACAATATTTTTGACAAAAGTTACAACTCTGTTCTTTCTCTCTTTCATTTAGAATGCCTTCACATAATACTAGTTCTGCTTTGAACCACAGAGTTGAGCTCACATGTAAGCATTTTGTTGACGGAGACATAATAAGCAGTTTAGAAGAATTTGTTTAAGAAGGAAGGTACACATTTAATTTTCATACTCAAATACTATGCTTCTTAAAAAGTCATCCCAAAGATTTCAGGTTGTCTCCAGAATAGCAAATAACCTTCCTAAACTAGTAAAAAGTATCAACTTTGTCTTTGTTGTGAAAGGCAGAGATATAAACAGAAAAAGCATGGCAGATGAAGTTGGATCCATTTCCTATGGAGTTCTCTACCCTCCTCTTGGGGAGATTAGTTTGTTTTCCAGGATTAACATTTTTCCAAATCCACCAAGATAATAACAGACTATTAAAATACAGGAGGTTACCCCAAAAAATGTTAAGCATCTTGCAAAATGTGCTAAGAAATGGTGATGATAATTAATTCTTACCTGTAGAGTGTAGTACAAAGTTCCACTGATATTTGACAGCATAAGTAAATTTCAAGTCATTGCTCCTGAGCATGAGTTCACCACAGCCAGATGTTTACTTTGTTCTTTCAGATCTTAAGTGCCTTTGGGAGAAGAAAATTCTGGCACCAAAATATTCAAGGCAGTTTTTTCAGCTCAGATTTTTTTCTGTTTTCTAATTATTCAAAACTCTATTACTATTATTATATACTTTTATAGAAAAAAAAAAAAACCAACAAAACAAAAAGCCACAGACTAACCCCCACAAATTAGAATGCTAATTGGCTTTAACATGATACAAATTAATGACTTTGAAAATATCACTGAGTTTAACAGTCTTTATATGAAGAATTAAGTAAAATAGTTGTCTGATCCTTACATGTACTGGGCTGTGCTAACTGAACCTACACATTCTTGTCTTCTTCTTCACCTTAATAAATTTCTCTAGAAAGAGAAATGAACACAGAGAGGCCTGAAAAGGAGTTCCATGAAAGCAATTAAAATTGAGGTTTTCTCAAAAACTCTTATTGCATATTTATATTTGGTGAAGAATGGCGGAAAGACAAGCAAGAATAAAATGTGGACTGTATCACTGTGGACACTGCCCAAAGAGACAGGATCTTCAATGACTACCTAGAAAGCAATGAGGAGAGGAACCAAATTATGTCTCAAATGCAAAGTCTTTGATTTGTTTTCTTCCATTTATGACGAGAAAAAGAAGCAACTTATTAGATGTAAAATTATAAAACTCTAAAGCTAGTAACTTCCAAAGGACCCAGTGAATTCCTTCCGGGTCAAACCATGACAGGGAGTGCCCTTACAAAAGAGCATTCTGTAAGTATCTCTAAGAAAGAAACAGGCATGAACTTCTGACCAGCTCCAACTTTTAAAATAATTAACTGCCTTCGCTTGCAATGCCCTAGCCACCTCACAGCCCATCACAGATCCAATGCATCCTTTTAACTCCACTGCAGAAAACCATCTGTCTTCTATCTGAATGCAAAGATGCAGAGGATAAAATCAACGTACATGATATAGGGAGGATCTTTAATTACACAGAAAGATATTCAGTCAAGGCTCATTGATCCTGAATATGTAATACTGCCATTCAGAATTTCCCCTTTCAGCTGACAAGTTTACCTGCCATACTAAGTAACACGGACAAATGTCACAACCAGTGTTCTCACAGGTCCCATTTGTGGGGATCATAAGGTCAATATACAGAATCTGGATTCTCCCATTGTCTCTTAACCACCTAATGTCTAATATTTTCTGAATGTGTTCTTGCTCTGCAGGCCTTTGTCTTGTTCTTTCTAATGACCGATTTTATCATGGGGCAAGGGCAAGTGCTTCCAAAAATATACATCTAGGGAACCTCCTTGACCAAACAGGGGAAGTTACTGGAGTATGCCACTCTTCTTCTTGCCTAAGACCACTTCCTTTCTTCCAAAGCTCAAAAGACGGTCTCGGTGCATGCCCAGGACATACTGTAAGTGTACATATTCAACAGCATAAAAATGAGCTAAAATAGACTATGATGACTAATAGTTAAATAAAGGTATTCTCACAATCACATTCTCACTTCTTCAATTTTTCAAGTTCTTCTGTGTAGATAACTTCTTGAAATTTCACATATTTGTGTATTTTAATACTTTTTTCCCCATTTAGGATCAGGTACTCATCTGCGCTTGCGATTAAATAAATCAAACTTTTTCTCAAAAATTGTTAAAATGGCAAAAGTTTGCCAACATAATGTTCCTGATGGAATTACAGTCTGTACGAAATTCATGGTGCAAGCTACTAGCCACAGAGGATCATGCAACTTAAATGCCTGTAAAACATACCATTTTATTCTGTATTTCTAAATTACAAAGCTTAATCACAATAAAATAAGTGACTGAGCAAGAAGACTAAAATAATTTCTCAGTTCAGCTATTTTTGTTAAGATACTTAATTCAGTCATTTTTGACAGCTGGCTGGCAACCTCCACATCTAAAAGCAAGATCTGAGCTCTGAGTTTATTCTAATGACAATAACCTCCCAGCCCCACCAAACACACTTCCAATATACCCACGAGTAGGTCCTCTCCAATAGCAGTAAAAGCCTACATTCTCTAAAGTGAAATGCTGGTCATGCTTTTCATGTCCTACATCCTCACCAGTGCCCTCACCAGGACAGGGCAAAGTTACGGAAAAAAACTCAAGGTTTAGTGCCTCAAGAGGATGACAGTACTTAAAGAAAATCTAATTAAAGTGGAAAGCTTCTATCCACAAGCATAAACATAACAACAATTAGATACCTATACATGCTACAGCTGTTGCCATGAGCTAAGGTTTTAAAAAGCTGGAGAAGTCTACAGAGACCAGCAGCAATTTTAGTGAAGTCAGTGCAGAAAAAAAAAAAAATGCACTTTTTTTCTCTGGTGGAGCTTTATTTTTTTTTCTATTTTGTTGTCCTGATTCATTCCAACAGAAAATTTCTACTTGCTCTTTGAATGCAGAGAAACAAAACGGAACAGATTAACAAGGTGCTGTGCTGGTACTGAAGCCTCTTGCTGGTATCTTTTGTCACAAAAGTATTTTCAGAAAGCAGAATCTGACAAGTCGTCAACATTAGTCTCTTTCTCTCTAAAAGTATTTCCACAGATTAATTAACTCAAATGTCATTCTCTTATAGCTGCATGCACTCTACAGAAGAGTACTTGGTAGCTGCTGTGTGTTTTGGATCAAACAAAGCTCTGCAGGGATACAGTCATAACTCCTGTGAATTACTAATTGCACTGGAATGTTACAAAATGGCTTTTCAGATCTATTCTGGGAAAAGTCTTAGCCCAAATGCATTTTCAGCACAAAAGATTCACCATGGCCCTTTCTTCACCATTAGAATTAATCTGTCATTTCACTTCTACATGTATTTTGAGAACAAAAGATGTTACCTTCTGGTAGACATGGGACCTTTACTTGGGCTGTTATACCTCAGTGTTTATTCCAGAACATTCATACCTAGTGTTCATAACTTATTTAGCAACATGGTGTGGCATTGCACCCTAAGGGGACAGCAACACTCAAGGTTTGTGTATGCTTGTGGTCAAATGGAAACACAAAAGTTAGAGAGTCCAAAAAAAAAAAAAGAATGGGATTTTATTGTTAAATTATACACTTGGCATGGAAATTGGTATGGTAGTCCCTTATCTCCTAGTATAAGCCGAAGCAGTGCTTTTTGGATGAAGGTGTAGAGTGAGAGGCAGAGCGGGAGAGAGAGCTGAATTAAAGAGAGAGACGGAGAATTAAAGGGAAATTACCAGCCCTGTCTCTAGCATCAGTCAAGCTGGTGGGGTGCCCAGAATCCTGGAGAGCATTCATGAGGGTATCTTTTCAGAGATAAGTTTTCCCTGCCCTGGAGGTGATTTTCTCACTTTCTATGCAAATTAGTTATCATGTGCAGTCTGTTCTTCTATGGCTCAGAGAGCTTTGGGAGTCTTTGGTGGTCTTGAACCCACCCCTAGAGCCCGTATTTGCTTCTCAGCCTCATTCCTACACCCATGCTATACTGTGCTGTGCTGATCTCCCGGAGCCAGAACGAGTATGTGTCCCCCAGACAAGTGCTGCCCCACCTTCACGAGTGCCCCCTTCTCCAGCCACACCCTCTTTTTTCTCACAGCATGTTCTTACCAGCAATCCTTGGCTGGCTCCAAGGCTACCTGGCTGTAGGTGTTTGAGACACACACATCAGCCACCTTATCTCCTAGGCTTCCACTCATGGGGAGTTGTTATTCATGAACAACTCCTGCTTTTCTGTTGACTTGCATCATGCAAGCAGCACATGCACACGTGTCCTGTTGGGCAGTCTTGCAGGTTCAGTCCTGGAACCAATCCTCAAAAATCAGACCCAAAAATTATTCTCTACATTCAAAATGTCTGAAAGACATCCAGTAACTTATATAGAATTTGCTTTTTACTCTGTTCAGGCAAATGTTCTTGTACTTTCAAAAACATAAATGTGTCTTCATCTTCAGGCAATAAAGCAAAGCAGAAATAATGTGGCCATGCTGGCCAGGATGAATCTAAAGTGCTAGAGAATAGTTCACCAGGCTCAAGTGCTGCAAGTGTCTTCATGCAAACTTTTGTTGCCCTTTCCTGACTTTTGTAAATCTTAGTCTTTCTTTGCCCTCATCAACGGATCTCTGTTCTTTAATGTCCATCCTCAGTGACAAAAGATCACAGTCATTCTTTCAAAGGCTTTTCCTTTTTTTCCTGTTTTCCTTCCCATTCTTAAAGTCCAGAAAAAGGGTGCATTCTAATTGTCTCCTTCCAAACAATGTAACTATTTCCCCCTTACAACTTTTCCTGCTAGGGTTAGAATGAAAATCAATTATCTGTGAGCATTTAAGGGTGAATGACACCTAGTATAAAACCTACATAGATAAATTGGTAAATATACAAACAAGAAGCAAAAACACATTGAAAAAAGTATTTCATATTTGAACTTTACACAAAGCAACTCTGAATAATAGACTTATTTTAACAAAAAAAAAAACCCTACACAGTATGATACAATTACTGTAGAAGCCAGAAGGATAAAAAGTCCTCTGAATTATCACCATTTTCTGAGAAACTACTAAACTAACAGTTAAAAGGGTCTGAATACTTTCTGGGCTAGTATAGGAAGGCATTATGACAATCCTGCTTCGAAGCTTCTCTGAGCTTAAATCAGCATGGGTATATTAGAATAATGTCACATAATTTTCTACATGAAACTATCATTTTGCTGTTACCTGAAGGGACACTGTAAGGTACACTATAGTACTATGAATGTAAATATTCTGTACACCAAGTGTTCCATGAGAATGGAAACTTAATGATGTATATATTACATCACTGCTGGAGTTAGGGTTGTATTAGCATTTTTGTGATAACCCACCCCACCATTTCCCAGAGGTTTGTAACTCAACTGTAAAAATTTACCACAAGTTAAAATTTAACATATCAAGTTCATCCCAGGAGCACTTTTTTAAAGAAGACAGCCATCTGCATGTTTTTAGATTGAAAATCTATATGTAAATGTTAAACATACTTGTTAGTGTTCAATTTAATGGGAAAAAAATTAATAAAATGGTTTTAAGAAAAAAAATCATAGTAGCCTAACCTGAAAGTGTCAAGTTAAAATAATTAATGAACAAATAAAATAAATTTTCAAAAACAATTTATGAAGTGTCAATGTGACTGCTAGGAATAAAACCTGATGAAAAATCACAAGACCCTGAATTTCTTCAAAGTTGGTTTATTTTTCTGCGTTTTAAAGACCTAATTTTCAGCCCATACTGTTTGAGGACACAGCACTGATTTTTGCTGGTACAGCTACAGATTCACTTCCTGAGTTATTGATATGCTTTTAAAACACAGGATACACTCTAAGTAAGCTGAGCCATGAAAGAGTTTATTCTCTTCAAGCACGCTTTCTCCCCAGAGCTCAGCATTTCCATTCTGCAGATTTAGCTCGCCCTGGTAGCCACCATGTCCAGCTCAAATCTCAAGTAACTGTGTAGGAGTCAAAGCTTTCACTTCCTTGATCCAGTACCTATAGTTGTTGAGGTTAGTTCTCAAGAGACCTTTGTTTGCTCAGATCATACCTAATATGACTACGGGAGACAGTTTTTCCTCTGTCTGCACCTGAGTTGTAAAGCTTTGATACTCACTTATGTTTCCATTGATTTTTCTCTGTTATTGCTGCTGTATACATTTTGCCTTCTTGAATATAAATAAGGTTTATTGCTAAGATCTAGGTTATTGCCACAAGCTATTCCAAAAAATATAAACTATTCCTTCTCCTGTAAGAGGTTGGGAATGATCTGAGCCCAAACTCAATATATATTTTTCCTCAGAACAACATTGGAATTATGTAACATAGCCCAAAACTGGGAAACTGGGGGTGGGATGATTGAACACATGCAAATTTGAAACTAGGATTTCAGAAACACATTGCATTTTGTTTTCAGAAAATCAAGTTCCCTCTCTGTACTTCAAAATTTTTTTACATAAAAAGTTAAAAGTAATCCTAATCTTCACCCGTCAGCTAAAAGTATTGGTGTAACTGTGCTTAGGGTAGGGAGGGTGGAGCAAGATGATTTTTAAGGTGCCTTCCAACTCCAACCATTATGTGTTAACACCTCTGCAATGCACAATGGCAGAGAGCACGTGGACTGAAGAGTGTATACGTAAAATACATGAGATACACAAGAGAGTACTGAAGAACACAGAAATTTCTAAATTAAGTTTTTCATTCTTTAACATTCTCTATTTGTTTTGGAGAAAGATGATTAAGAAGCCAAAGCAGTGCAACACTTAAAAACAGGAGTCTTCTGGATGGATCCAAGTGAAAAAAATTCAACGGCAGAATCAATTGTGATAGCACAATTGTGCACAACACTGATGTGCATGAAGACAAATCACAAGTTCTTGTGCAAAAATATGAAAATCAGGGCAAGACGTAGTTACTTACTTGAAGCTGACTAAATCAAACAGAATGCAGATACTAAGTGAAGTAACAATGAAGCTGGAAGCAGCAAAAGCACAACTTTGAGGATTATGATCAGACTATCAGAGAGTGATATCTACTTACTGTAAAAGTCTGTCTGCACTTTGCAATCAGCCATATGGTTTTTTCTCTTCTTAATAATTTCCTGTCCTAGCACTCAATACCCATGGCAGTTTAGCTGAAACTTCTGCCTGTAAGTCATGTTAAAGTGTCAAAAAGGGCCTTGCCATAGAATCTTTCAATAAATAGCCAGAACAGGCCTGGAGAGGGTAGGACATGTGCATAAGCATTGTAGATAAATCATTGTCAAAAGCATTCCCTAGACCTGTCTCCAGCAGCCCCTCCGTGCCCACCAAATGGCACTGGGCCTTAGACATGTGACTAGCCTGTCTCTGGAAGAGAGGACCTGAGCTCCAAGTGAAGTTTAAAGTCACATTCTGACCTTCCCACTGGACAGGTTATCTTTCCAAATAACCTGTATGTTGTTTCTGCAGTCTGAAGTCTTGCCAGCTTTGATAAAATTGCTGTTTCCAGGTTTTCACAAGATTTTTTTTCTAACATTTCTCATTTTCCCTCCTCCAGCTCTCTTTGTAGATGCACTGAATGATAGTGTTGTACAAGCCTGGAGAACTCTCATGGGAATCAATTTGACTAATACATACACAGCATAAAAGGGGATATTTAACCATCAAAAGGATGTTTTTTCCCCTGAACTGGAGAACAAGGGCAATCATTTCAGCTAGAGTTTCTCTATGGCAGTTGGAGAGAAGTGATGGCTTCCCCATGGATTAACATTTCCTGACTTTGCTCTTCACACAAAGGTTACAACTACTTATGTTATATGCGAGCTATGCATAATAATTAGAAACAGGGCACACTGTCTAAATCATCATACTTGTTAGCATTTCAATGCAGATATCATTTTAATCCTTGCATTTCTAATGTCAACAGTAGCCGCTTAGAGTTGTCATTGAAATCTTTAATTTCTCTCCTCTTCATATTGCATCTATGTACACACATTGTTCATTGATTATGATTTGGCATTTCTTCTAGGTTTTTATAACCTTGCAGTAGATTTAAGCACACAAGAACTTAAACTGGCAGCCTAGTACGTGTTATACAAGAGAGGTTATATTTGAATAAAAAGTATTGAAGTTACTATCCTATTCAGCAGGATTATATAGATAATAAAGGTCAGCTGTGATACATACTATTATGTTAACATGCAAAAAAATGTGTAGTAGCAGTAGCGGTATATGATGGGAAGGGTTTATTTATAATAAAAGCAGGTCATTCTTTAGGAATAACTTTAGAATAGCAGTACACAGTGATAGTGGATTATTGTAGGCTTATAGGAAAACTATTTTCATGTCAGATAAATCAATCCATTTAAAACTGGAGTCACAATCTCAAATCCTAACAAAGCAAAGAAAAATACCTGAGGAGCTTTAGAAAGAAGCTTTCATAAGGGCTTTGAGCTGGTGTGGTTGTTTCCATCAGCAGACTTCTTGGCAGTGGACCTATCCATTCATATTAAACTCACACTGAAAGTCCTGACGGTGACAGTGACTTTGGCATATCAAAAATACAAGTATTTTCTGTGATATCCTATAATCAGTAACAACTAACTAAATCAGGACATTCCCTGATAATTAAAAATAAACATTTTTAGTTTTCATGACCAATAGTTGCCTCCTTCACAATTCTTCCAAATTTTCTGTAGTTTGGAAAAGAAAGAGGGAAAGAATTTCTCTTCTCTGTAGTTTCCCTATGGAAGGTGACGAGTGTTACAAGGTACTTAAGGCCCTGTACAAGTCAGTTCTGAAACACAGTTCATGCATTACTTATGAGATTTCACTGAAATGTAAATCTGAGCGATTTTCATTTGTTCCCTTGGTCTTAAATGAAACATTTACTAAGTCCAAGGAATCATTCTCAGAGCTCAAATTCTAGAGAGAAGTGTGTGGTATGGTAAAAATTGTTAATAAAAAATACATACATGTCCAGGCAAATAAAGCTTCTGCACTAAAAAACTTCACATTTGTCTGTATTAATGTTTAATGCATTTGTAAAAAGCAGGCCTGCTTTGTAGGATATAGCCACAGAAGTGTCCTGCAATCTACTAGCACTTATGATCACAGCATGGGTCCAAAGAGGATTGTCGGAAATGCATGATCCATGTTTTGATAGATCAGAGGAACCATACAGAGTATATTAAAGTCATATTATAGTTGCTGAAAGGAATGCAAAAGTATTTCTGGATTAGCTCTAAAATTAGAGGTTAATTTATCATTTGATTGGCTTAAGCACACAGCATATTAGCAGTAGGTATTGGACCTTGCTAAGAAAACTCAGTTATGGCCTACAGAAACCAATTACACAAGAGGGAACTAAAACAACATTAAAATTATGCAATCATAATGTTTTATAAGTGGCATGTCTTTCTAATATAATAAATAAAATAAAAATATTGAAACACTATAGTGTGTTCTACCATAACCAGTTTACATCCATGGTATTGAGAAAAAAGCATAGTCATAATTTCTTAGGCAGGTTTGAAAAATGTCTAGTAATTTATCTGGACACTTTGCTTGCATCTCTGAGTTAATAAATTATGTAGCATTTTAAAAATTATATCAACTTAGCATCCAGGCAAAATATACTTGCTCTAGCATTTTTTCAGATGATTTTACAAAGGATTATTTCAGTGATATTGCTGCTGTTCCTACATTTGTGTCCAGGTAGGAGCACCATGATCTGCAAGTGCAATGGAAAATATTTCCAATTATCTTCACAAGATATTTCAATTTCAATTGAAAAAGACATTTAAGAGGGTTTTTTGTCTCTGAAGACTATAGATATCAGTAAAACTTACAGCACTGAATTGCTTAATTGCACAGAATTTTAAAGAAGTGCTAATATTTGAAGTAAATGTGACCCCAAATAAACATGTTAGATGTAGACACCTTGTGAAAATGCAAGTTCAAGCTATTCTCCCTTGAAAGATAAAAAAGAGCAGGGGATCTCAGCATAGTCTCAAGCTTGTTATACATATACACACATGACTAGTTATAATCTGAATTTGAGACTTGAATTCTTTCTTATTGAACAAAAGCTTAATCCTTCAAACTCCTTGGGGAAATAGCCTTAAACAGGTGAAAATAAAATACAATTAACAAAGAAGTGAAAGGAGATGAGGAGCCCTTTGAGACTGTTGTGGAAAAAAAAAAAAAAAGCAAAACAAATTAAATTTTCCAACCTGAATAAATCTTTGTAGGAAACATTAAAACAAAAAAAGGATAAGAGGAAGAAATTAAATAGATCCAAAATTATGAGTGCACTAGAAAACACAGCACAATAAACTTGAAATCAGCCTCTTGGGAAAAGATTAAAAATAAGAATTGTAAACTATACAAGAAGTATTTTGTAGAAAGTGCATCTTGTTCAAAAATAAAGCAATCTAACCTATCTTTCCATATGCAATTTTCTACAGTTTAATTTGGTAGGCTAAGTATTTGTTTTGAACTTTTAGCTGATTTCTGTCTAACTAGTTTTAATTGTTATGTTTGCTTCTAATTGACATTCAGCAATTCCATGAGATATTCACTATGTAAAGAGATTCAAAAATATCTCGAAGCCAGAGCAACCAACTCAAATGCTATTCAAAATTTCTCAAAAAGTTAAAGAAGAAGTTCTATAATGGCTGTAAACATTTGCTATCAAAGGAGGAGTCCAGAATTACTTACAATCCACTCTTGTAGTTAATGGTTCCCAAACAAGAGAAACAAAGCACACCATCATGTCTCCAAAACTGTTTATGATTGAACTGTAGTTTTAAGATACGAGTATTTCCAAATATATGTCACGATTAGGAATGTGCTTTTGTGCATTTTTTGTACAAAATTCACTTGTGTGTGTATAGCAATTGGTTTTGAAGAGCCAAGGGACAAAGATACTGAGTATTTCCAAAAAAAAAAACATGGTGAAGTCTGTCAGGCCAAGATTTTTTCCTGTCTGATTCCCTAGGACTACAGTCTCCATAAGGGCAAATTCTTGTTTATAGGACAGAATAGGCAGAGTGTTAAACCACTGGAATACCAAATCCTTTATCATTAATTGGCAACTAGAAATTAAGCCAAAGTCTCCAGTTTATACTTGAAATCAGAGAAAAAGACGTCCATGGGTGTCTTTGTTCTAGCTTCAGTGTGCATAGTAATGCACCAATGGAGATGCAGTCACAGACTGGCAGCCGTGTACTTCAACCCCCAGTTTGAATTTTAGTTATTAGTCCCTCTGTTGTTGTATATGTAGATACAGAGATACAAGTATATTCATTTTATTCTTAGTGTGCTGCAATCACACCTACATTTTACTTTGTAGTTATACCTTCAGGGAATAGCTTTCAGGAATATTATGCTGGGAAACTTCCCAGGAAAATGTCATTAAATGTCTGCATCTTCTCTCCTACCCCTCTTTTCCTCCTGAAATTTTCTCCTTCACATCAAAAGTTTACTGTTACTTTGAAGTAATAGGAATCAAAGAAAAGGGAGAAAGCTGGCTCCATCAGACCCAGTGTTGAAAAGTTCCTGAGGATGTGGGAGAGATGAAAGAAACTGGAATTGTTTCAATCAAAGATAAGAAGCTGGAGGTGGGAATGCAAGGATTTTTGGACAAGCCTGTGGAAAGATGGGGGGAGGCATACATATATTTACACACATATTTGAGGGGTGAAAGGAAGTAAGATAGCATAAAGTTTCTGAAATCTACTTCAATATGTTATTCATTAAATCCTTGTTTTGCCTCCTTTCAGTCAGCTTCTTGGTACTATTTCAAAAATGAATCCAAACTTAAATAAAAGAGTCATAGAGAATCTCTGCAAAGCACTTCAGAGTGAGTACAATAAATGGCAACTTTCTGGAGTGACAGAAAGACAGTGTTGATATGTTTAAGCATCTCATCCATTTCAAACCATTCTTCAAAAATATTTCAATCTTTATCAGTTCCTAGAGCTAAAAAGAGTAGACAAATAAATATAACTCTTTAGATTGCAACAATTTTAAGTACAAATGTAATCAAAAATGTTCTTTTATTTCATATCAGATTTTAGTTAGTGGAAGTCAAAGTCAGCAACCTCTGAAAGAAGATAACCAGTTTGGCTCTGAGAAGTTCAGGGCAACTGAGAGGCTCCTCTCAAAGACACAATGTCCTAGAACTCACCTGAAAGAAATACTGTCCAATCTAATATGGATTGAGGTATAAATCCACTTTCTCTACTTGCTGTTTGCAAAACCCACTCATTAAAATTCTATAAATGTTCTTTTAAATCAAAAGGAGGTGTAGTTGCTGATATCCAGACTGATGTCCCATCTTTGAAGAATCTCAGAAGAGAGAAAACTTTATTCCTTTTCTCTTCTTCACTACAGGAATAATTAATGAAGATGAGAAAGGACAGCAATAATAAAGCCTCAGTTGTGTCTCCAAACATATGCAGATGACTCCACACTCCAAATTCACTACCCCAGGCTTCATCCAGATATTAAAGCAGCAAGACAGAGATTACATTTCATTGGTAGGAACAGACAGAACTACAGATCTGCCATTCATCTCACCAGCTGGGCTTGTATGAAGCAGGGAAATACAGTCTGGAGCACAAAGTATTTCCCCTAGCCACAAAAGCAACACCTTCTCTTGGACTCTGCACACTGGTAAATACTAGGTACCTTTTAAACAAAAAAAAATGTATGTATCATAGCAAAGGAGAGAAAGTGGAACTTGTACCTTTATGCTAATCATTCTCCTCCAAAAAACAGCGGCTCTGGTTTCTCTGAATCTCTTAGTCCATAAATGGATCAAAAATGAAGACGGCAAGCTGAAGACCAGCTGCTGAATTACATCAATTGAAAGGGATTCCACCAGCTTCTCAGTAGACCAAGTATTGAATGTGCATATCTGTAAGTCAATATCAGCAACAACAGCATGAAACTTCAGTGCTTTGTTGAGGTATAACAGGAGGAATAGGTGTTGAGCAGTGGGGGTAAGGAAAGCAGAGGAAGAGTTCAAATTATGCATATCATGTATGGATCCTACACATTTTTGCACCTTTATTCTGATTCTATGGAATTTCATCTTTGGAGGGGAGTTGAGGAAGAGAAGGCAAAAAAAGCACAGGATTACCCATCACAGTCACAAAGAAATCGTATGAGTCTGAATTATGTCCAAAAATCACAGATGCAGGAAAAACAGAGATATAAAGCTATGCTACTAATTACTCCTTCCATGAGCAACAGCAACCTGAAAATCAGAGTTGCACTCTCTTTCCCTCATCACAGTGTGACACAGAATATCCTAATATTTACACACACACTAATATTTAATTAGAAACTAAACTGAGAAACCATACCATCAAAAGATGAGATGTCTATTCTACATGGGGCCAAAAGGGGTAACAATCATTGACTCCCTTGAATTCTCCAAATCCAAACTTTCCTTCCATTGGATTCTCTTCACAACTTCTGCTGACATCACTACACAGATTATAGGGTCTCTTCTCCAGGAAGGGCAGAAACATCATGCCCAACAATTCAAGCCTAATCAAACTCATTCATATTACTGCCATTTGATATTTCATATGAGGAATTAAAATCATCTTCTGAACAAATGTAGAGGCTGTTATGTGAGGATTGCAGGGTAATTCAGCTTGGAAGGGAACTCAGGACATTTCTAGTCCAACCTCCTGCTCAAAGCAGAGCCAACTCTGAGTACTGATTCTTGGAACCTGACTCCATCTCTTTCATGACCTCTCTGGCACTGGAAGCTGATATTAAGTGTCCCCATAGCTACTGTGCCATCTCTTCTCCAAGCTGAACAAGCCCAGTTCCCTCAATCACTCCTCACAGGACAAGTGCTACAGCGCACCCACCATCTTCAAAGTAATTCAATATTAAGAATAATATTCTAGATGGAAATAGGACACATCAAAAATTCCCTCATTCATGCAATAACAACTTACGGAAGAAATACTACAGAAAGGTTAGCAATTAGGCAAGATGTGGCACTATGGTCTATACCGGTGCAGTTAAATTCCAAATTGCTATATTGAAAATATTGCTATAGAATCTCTTATCATTCATAAAATCATCGGAAAAGTCAGATTGGAAGGTGATCTAGCCAACTTCTGCCCGAACACAAGGTCAGCTGTGAAGTCAAGGTTTTAATTCTTCAGTCATCTATTATCACAGGCAGCAGATAAAGAATTCAACCTTATTTTCAGAAATTCCATTTCTTGCTAACTCACGTTTCATTATAGGATTCTAAGGAATGAAAATATTTCATTATAAACATGGAAATTGTAAGGCAAGAGGGAGGGGAAGCCATCTGTAGCAGAATACACTGCTCCTGTTTACATTCTCCCATCAGTTTGTTTACAGTGAACCCTCCTGAACCTCTCCTTGTTAGATAGGATGCCTTCCCTTTGTGTTAAGCAGGCTTATGCTTAAAGTCAGAATGAGCAGATGGAAAGAAAACTTTTAACAACAAGAGTGCTCCTCCATTGTACTTATGATAACAAAACAGTACAAAGTGTCAGCAGCAGGCAGAGTCTCCTGCCATCTACAATATTAGGTATATTTCTGGTTTTCTTCAATCCAGAGTAGGCTGTTTCTGAGCAATTTGAAACATGCAGAAAATTATTTTTAAAAAACCCTAGTCAACTGAGGACAAAATTCAAAGGAAGTCTTTCATTCCATGTCCTATCCTTTTGTGTATAATAAATACAAAAAAAAGCAGTCAACCTACAGCCTTGGTTCAGAGGCAGTGCACAAGTACGTTCATTTATGTCCCCACTTGCTGTTTTGCAGTCAGGGCACCTTAGGCACAGGCAGGAAGAGAAACAAGTGCCTCAAACAGGCAATTAGAACCTGCTTCTAGCCAACCCTTTCAGTGTTGAATTCAGACAGCAGCTTGCACAGCAGTTTCTGGACCCTGCTTCTAGATCTTTCTGAACCCCTGTGATTGCTGGAGGACTGCTGGGTGCTTTGAGGGGCACCAATGTTCCTGCTACTGCCGGGTAAGGATAGCTACAGGAGAATGAAGTCTCTAGCAAGCTCCAGCAGCTTCTATCAAGGTCTCATAGCTGCTCTTGGTCAAAGATTGTTCTAGTCCTAATCAGGATATTAGGAAGGGTCAAGTACCCTTTCAGCAGGCACTACAGAGAGGCATGGAGTACATTAGTTTGTGGAAAAGGGGTTAAAAAAATTTTATGTGTGCCTAGCCAGCAGTAATGACATGGCATAGGGCACAGTGACTGAAGCAGCTAGTCCTGCTATCCTCTGGTTATTGAGGACTGCTTGGAAGAAGCAGGATCCACTTAAAGAGTGGAGGAAAAGTATCTTTGCCAATAGGCTGGCCAGCCTGGTGAGGAAACCTTCAAACCAAGAACAAAGGGGCCAAGAAGTTGGCAACAGCCAATGCAGAAAGGAAATGATGGGTGGGGTTGGCAAGTATGCAATGTGAACAGGAAACACCTCAGTCTGACCTGAAGAGGATGCCTCAAATCTCTGCAAAAAAAATGAAGTGCCAAAAGCATAGCAGATTGCATATGTTTTCTCTGAAATCAGTAAACTGGTGCTTCTTTGAGGTGCCTGTACACCAGTTTGCAGCATGGGGAACAGGCAGGAGTAATTAGATGTCTGTTACAGGGCTACAACCTCCTTTGGTTAGAGATGTGGGGTAGCTCACTCAAGTGCTGCAATGGGTGCACACTGGCTTATTAGGAAACCTTAACAGGAATGGTGGATCCAGATGCATCCACCATTTGGATGGTCAGGATGGTGAGGAGGGAGAATTGCCCTTGATGTGAAAACAGCAGATGGGTGATGAGCCAGCTGGCAGCTTGTAAGTCAGATTCATTGGGCAGACCAAAATCAGTAATATCATGAGGAAATACCAGATTTTGTGACCTTCTTTAGACAGCTGTAATAAGCCTCACATGCACAGGCCCTTGTGCTCATGCAGACTTCAACCATTTTTCAAGGATCATTTCCCTCCAAACTCAAGAATAGTCCACCCCAATGTGCAGAAAGTCAAACAAAGAGAGCTCCTGAAAATCTCAACTATAAAAAAATGATAAGAGGCAGCAGAAGGGACATTTGACCCAGGAGGAATACAGAGGTATGGTCCAAGTGTGGAATGATGGTGTTAGTTACAACAAAACCCATCTGGAGCTGAATGTGGCAGGGAATCTACAAGGTAATAGGCCTCACTTCAATCTCTGAGAAGGTAATGAAGCAAAAAAATTGGAAATACTTTCCAAAAATATGAAAGAAAATGAGAGAATAGTCAGTTTGCATTTACGATGACATTTTTATAATCTTTTGCAAGGATTTTGACACTTTCTCCCAGAACTTTCTCATAAACATATTGATGAAATATGGAGTAGATTAATGGATCGTAAGCAAGGTGAATTGGAAACTGGTTGAACTGGCAGGATCAAAGGGCTGTGATCTGCAGCACAAAGTCCAGGTGACACCAACCCCTAACAGTGTCCCCCTGGGGTTGATACTAGGGCCACTGTTGGTTAATATGTCCATAAATGACCTGTAATATGGGCCTGTGTGCACATGAACAGGAGGAATGGCTGGTACACCAGATGTTGCCATTTCAGAGCCACCGCAACAGCCTGGACAGAAGAGCCAACAGAAAGGTCATGAAGAGGGAAGAGCAGAAGTCCTGCATCTAGGAAGGAATAATCCCATCCATCAGCACAAGATGGGGGCCAACTAGCTTGGAAGCACCTCTGCAGGGACTGCAAAGGAGGGAATGAACAACTTGATAATTAACCAGCAATGTGTCTTTGTGGCAAAGGCAGTCAGCAATCACTGGTTTGCGTTAGAGGGAGTATTGCCAGAAGGCTGAGAGAGCTGATCCTTCTCCTTCGCTCAGCACTGGTGCAGCCACTGAGTGCTGGGTGCAGTCCTGGAATCCCCAGTGTAAGAGAGACATGTACACAGGTGGAGCAAGTCTGTTTACAGACTTTGAGGATGATTAAGGATCACGTGAGGAAAAGCTAGGACCCTTGAACCTGAAGAAAAGAAGGCTCACATCTGATCCTGTCAGAAGAAGAAAGAAACCCCACACTTTCAGTGTGAGGGAGATTAAGCATTGGAACAGGTTTCCCAGAGAGGTTGTGGAGTCTTGGCCCTTGGGGATATTCAAGATCAGATTTAATACAGCCCTGAGCAACCTGCTCTAGCTGACCCCTTCTTGGAGAAAGGGGGCTGGACAATCTCCAGATATCCCTTTCTACCTCAGACTCTTCTACCAGACTCTGTGGTTCTGGGATCAGTTTGGTCACCTTCCCAAACACAAAACCAAAGTGCAGGGGCCTTTCATTGTGTTACATGTAGACTTGTGTTCACTTGATGGGAACCCTCATCTGTTTTAGCTACATTACAAGAATGCATTCATATCCATAGCAGAAAAGGATCATGACCTACAAGCCCTGGGGTGCTGTAGGAACACGTGTATGCCGCACTGCGCCGGAATCACTGGGAACTGCTGATGGAGTAGATTCTTCTAGTTAAGAAGCCTAAGCAGAGACATTATAATTAGCTATGGACTCAAAGCTATATTTGCTGGCAGTAGAACTCCCAGGAAGAATTACTCTGATTTACAGTAATTTTCCACTGAGGATTTCAAACTTAACTAAAAAAAAAAAAAAAAAAAAAAAAAAAAAAAATATGACTTCATAATATAAGAAAACTCCCCAAGAAAACTCCCCCAGGAAAGTTTTCTGTGCTGGAATATTTTTGTTATATTTTTGCAATATTTTTGCATCCTTTCTCCACTCTGATTACATACAAGACTTTATTTGCTAACAAAAGCATTAGGAAAATTGAAAAAATATTTCCATACTCTCTAGATCCAGTGATGAAAAGAAATGGCTGTCTAGTTTGCAAAATATTTCTATTTGTCAGATGTTTTTATTTTGCAGTTTTGAATCAGAAAAGGGAGGGGAGGGGACAAAAGAAAAAAGAAAAAGAAAATACCACTAGAGTCTATCCTGTTGACTCTGACACCTGCAAAGGAAAGTAGAGCTAGAGGTTCACTCTTCTGCTCTGAATTAAAAAAAGAAGGGACTTGAACTTAAGTCTCTAGTTAATGCCATATGGGTTAATTTAATGGACTATATTAAGAAAAAAAAACAAAAGTCTATGGGGCTAATATGACTTTATTAAGGCTTTACAATATCAAGCACTAAAATTAATCAAAAATTGGCACACTTCAGCTTCTTAGCAGAAATAACCATTACATTTTTTAGCATTTTACAAAAAAGAGAAAAACAAGCAAAAAAGAAGCTGAAACCTGAAGGAGGTATTTCTAGATGGGAGATTGTTTGTTTTACTATGGAATCTTTTCTATCAGCAAGCACATTGTACAGGATGATAACAGAGCTAATAGAAGTCCCTTATAGGAGAGCAAACCATTCTGTGGGATCAACTTGGTTAATTTTAAGAATAAAAGAGAAGACAAAATAAGAAGTACCAACAACATCAAAAAGGTAGAACATACAATACCTGTTCATGAATCTTACACCACATGGTACAGCTATATGATATACATACGCATACCTGCACATATGCACAGTCATGTCCTGCATCACTCCTGTTCACACAGACACATCAAAACTAGCTTTAAGCTAACTACATAATTGTCGCTGTCAGCAGCAACAATTCAATAATCACAGCATCTCAATGCAGACAGGAACATCTACTGGGGAAATTTACTCAAGACCCATTGGTAATCTCTGCCAAGGTCAACACTTCCAGAGCAATACTAATAACTATATTTGAAAGAGAACATTTAGCTTCATATATTGGCACTAAGACAAACTTATTCAATACTACTGGAAGGTATTCTCTAACACATAATTCATCATGGACAGACAAAGAAAAGGAGCAGGTTATAAAGCTGACAAAGAGGCACCAACCTTGTAAATTTGTAGCACTTTTACCATCACCTAAGAAACATCTATCTGCATCTTTGTTCAAAGGTTCCCAGAACAATATTTCAGAAGAGCAGTCTCACCTGGCTAGGAAACAGTCACAGCAGAGGTCAGGGAGCCTGTAAGAGTGAGACATTAATTTCAGACAACAGACATCCTCCAGGATCCCTTCTTACTCAAACTGCCTGATCAGTCTCTGTCTCTCTCCCAAGTCAAAGATACTCAAAGCCCCAAATGCCGTGAGGGATCTCAGGACATAGCAAGAGCCATGAAATTCAAGCTCTTCAACCTAGCTTTCCCTCCAGAAAGGAGAGAGGTAAATGGATCGACATCTAATTGTTTCGAACACCGTGTTGTTTAATCACCAATTAGACCTCATTTCTCATCTGCTAAGTTCAACCTATTGATTTCCAGTCACACACTCTTCTTGTTTACTGTAAAGACAAAGGCATGCCTCCTGTCTGCTCAGAGGAAGCAGGGACTGTGGCTCCATGTGTACCCCAGCAGCCCCATGAGCACACACCCCTGCCTGTGCCCTGCCTATGTCAGGAGCAGGGCATTTTATTGCAGGCATAGCTGCACAATAACAAGTCTGAAAGCTCCGGGCTGAAGTGGCTCAGAGCAAACATCTGACTAGGCAGATACTACAGTCGAAAGCTGCCCTGGGGTTGTGCCTGCAGAGCTCTCTGTTCGCATTAGTTTTCTGACTTTCTCAGACTTTTCTTAGAATAATTTTACATAACAGATTAGAATGGCACTTGGAGTAGGTGCAGCTACATAACCCTCTATACAGAGGTCGTATAGAGGTCTCTGTACAGCATAAGTACCAAACTAAAAGCAACACTCATCTTCAGTGCCTGGCTGTCAGCTGATCTTGGATGAACATATTTTTAGCACTTTGTCAGTATTCCTGATGCTCAGACACATTCCTCAGACAGTTTTTAAATCATTGTTTCAACAAAGTGTTTCAGTTTCAACAAAATAGTAATTCCTGACAAAAAAAAGAAAAGAAAAATTGTGTATTCATTAATGCTGAGCAGTTCTACCAGTTTCTTAAAATAAGCAAAAGTATCAGAAGCAAGGAACTGCAGTTATATGCATAGTAGAAGCAGGAAAAAAGGCAAAAAGTGACAATGTAGCCAACAAACTCTAAAAAAGGTTTGCATTTATTGCCTGGCTATTTTACATGCAGACCAGTATAAACCTACTGTTTTTGCAAGACATTAATTCATCTCAGCTGCATACTGTACATTTTCTTGATGCTGTGATCTGAATGGGTCATTCTTATCTACCATTTCACAGTTTATACATCTTATTGATACTACAAAATCAAATTCTTAGCAAAAGGATGGCCTGTCATTTTGTGGAAAGTAATCTATACAAAGCTGTGCTTCCGTTAGCTTATCTGTACCTATCAAATTAATCTGATTACTTCTAAGCTTCCCTAAACTATTCAGAAGGAGAAAATTCTGTTAGAATTAGGAGTTATGATTTTCATGTCATTCTAATGTGCTTGACAAGATAAATCATTACAGAATTCAAACACTTTGGCAACACATATCCCTGGCAGGGGAATGGACATTAAAATGGCTGCAAAACCAGTTTCTCATGCTCAGGAGACACTCTAGAGGGCTGTCCTGGAACAGAACTTCAGTTCTGCATGGGCTTAAGTCAGATAAAACCAGTTGAAGGAAATAAAATAGAATGTTGGAGAACAGACATTTCAGCAGTGCTTATGAAGAAATTAAAAAAATTACAAACCTACCATCACAGAGAGCTGTAGAGACACGGGCTGATTAACGAAAAAACATAGTACCTGATCCTGTGTTTGGCTAGATGCTGAAAAGCGAAGTCCATTTATTTAGAAGAACAAGACGACAAAGATACAATCTGTTTAGAACAAGAATGTAATTTTCAGTTGCATGTCCACTTTCAGCAAGTGCAGTTGCTGCAGGAAAAACAGAAATCGAATCACACTTGCTGCTAAATACATATTTAATTGCTTATGGTTTTTTTATATTTTGTTTTGCACCAGACTGTTTACTCTGCTCATGATGATGTGGAATTAGTGTTGCTAAGTTTTCTGCTTCCTTTAACCAGTCTTAAAGTGCCGCCTAGTGCACATTTAAGGCAACATCCTCGCCTAACACACCAGTGCCAGGGCTGAGCATGCAGAATATTCTGGCAGATTTTATTTCATGCAAAAACATTTCATTATCTCCCTCCAGCCAATTTCATCAAAATTTAGGGGCTGAAGTGGATTTTGCATCTCTGGGAATGTGAATTAGTAGAAGTTAATCCAGTAAGACCCTGGATTGATGTAACATAAGTAGTACTAGTGCTGTCCAGCCTTCCAACCTGCGCAGCTGTGACAGAGGAGGGAGAGCTTGTCAGAGGGGCTGGAGCACTCTGGGACCAGCTCTCAGCACCAGCTCCCACCAGGACACTTGCAGTAACATCAACCTAACCCAGCGGGCTGGCCCCTGCCCGGGGGCCATCAGCCCCACAGAGAACATCCAGGCCCCAGACCTTCTGTCCTCTACTCAGCAAGAAAGGAGGAGTCCAATGGTTCTCTCTGGACTTAGGAAAACAAACCTTAGAGAGTGGATTTATCTCTTCTTTGGCTTTGGAAGAGAGTGCCAGGGTCTGATATCCTCCCTGGAGTTACAGCTGGCTGCATCAAACCAAGCAGTTACAGCAACAGATATTGCTGAAAACTGCAGTTATTTAACCACACACAGACATAGCATTGTACATCACCCTAACTGCTCATGTTTTCCTTGGGAGTGAACAAATCACCAGTGCTCTGTGGCACAGTGAAGGAAAAGAAAAGAGGGATTGTTCCTTTTTTTTTAATCCCAAAGATAAAGAGCTGGGACTTACTTAGAATCCTGTCAAGAATTATATGAAAAAATCTGAAATTACCTGGGCTTTTAGCTACCAGACATTTGCTTGAACCACAGACTTATGTCTTGAACCACAGACCCTTACAAAACCATGTACACTCAAAATGAGCTCTGCTTTTCCTTCACTAATTAACTTAACACTGCAGTGGTATGAAAGACCTCATTTCTCAAATGCTTAAATACTACTCCTGACGTATAGGGATCTACCTGTCTTTTGTGATATGTTGTGATAAGCTAATTTCTTCTGAAGAGCTTTCCTGCCAATAAATTGTAGTGCAGGAAATCTCAGAATCACACAATAAGCTGAATAGGAAGAGACCCACAAGGATCCTCAAGTCCAACACCCAACCCTTCACAGCACCATCCCCAAGAGTCACACCATGTGCCCGAGAGCATCATCCAAACACTTCTTGAACTCTGTCAGGCTTGGTGCTGTGACCACTTCCCTGGGGAGCCTGTTCCAGTGCCCAATCATTCTCTGAGTGAAGAACCTTTTCCTAATACCTGGCCTAAATCTCCCCTGACACAGCTTCAGGCCGTTTCTTTGGGTCCTGTCACTGGGACCACACAGAAGAGATCCGTGCCTGCCCCTCCTCTTCCCCTCACGAGGAAGTTGTAACTGCAATGAGATCTCCCCTCAATCTCGTCTTCCCCAGCCTGAGAAAGCCAAGTGACCTCAGCCATTCCTCATACCACTTCAAGGCCCTTCACCATCTTTGTTGCCCTCCTTTGGACACTCTCTAATAGCTTCCTGCCTTTCTTATATTGCAGTGCCCAAAACTGCCCCCAGAACTCGAGGTGAGGCTGTCCCAGCTCAGAGCAGAGGAGGACAATCCCGTCCCTTGCCCCGTTGGCCATGCTGTGCCTGATGTCCCCCATGACATGCTCGGCCTTCCTGGCTGCCAGGGCACTGCTGGCTCATGTGCAACTTGCCATCGATCTGGACCCCCAGGTCTCTTTTTGTGGCACTGCTTTCCAGCATCTCATTCTCCAGTCTGAACCTACATCCAGCATTGTCCCAGCCCAGGTGCAGAATCCAGCACTTTTCCTTGTTGATCTTTATATTGTTGGTGATTGCTCAGCCCTCTGATATGTTGAGGACTCTCTGCAGGGCCTCCCTGTCTTTGAGGGAGTCAACAGCTCCTCCCACCTTTGCATCATCTGCAGACTTGCACACTCCTGTGTCCAAGGCATTTATGGAGATGTTAAAGGGCTGAGGATGGAGCCCTGTGGAACCCCACTAGTGACAGGTCACCACACTGATGTCACCCCATTCACTGTAACCCTTTGCCTCTGACCTGTGAGCCAGTTGCTCACCCATTACATAAAGTGTTTATCCACCTGTGTGCTGGATATTTGGTAAACTGTTGCAACATTTTCAGTTGGATAATTATAAAAAAATATTAAGAGAGTCTTTTGGTCATCACTATCACAAATGAACCCAAATCCAATTGAGGATCAATAAATACATCCAGCTGCAAATCTCAGTGACAAGATGTCCTTAGAATTAGAACAGCAGCATCTGCTTTCCCCCTCCTGCCTCGCAGAAATCACTTCGATCTTGCCTCTTTAGATATTTAGCATTTACACTGATGAGATTAATCTAAATTCCCAGGCAGAAGTCACTGTACATATACATCAAGAATATTTTAACTCTTCTTAGTTTTCTCTTCTCTTTGGGATTAAATCAAAGTTCATAGTATGCCTCTGTCTTTTGTGGTTTTATTAATTTGTGCCTAATTACTTACAGAGTTATTTTGGTTTGACATTATTCCTACTTGGGCTCTGTTAAAAGATCTTCAACAGCTGTTCCAAATCAGTGTAAGCATTATTTCACATCCATTTTATCATCAGAATTAATGAAGAAAAAGAAGCACCTGACTTACTGTGTAGTCCAGAGCTCAGTTTCTACATGAGTACCACCTTCACAAAGACTTATCAAGAATCATTTTTTTTCCATTCATACAGCACTAATCATGCTAAAAAAAATGCCAAGAAAATAACCAGTACTCTTATGTGTGTCTTTTAATGGTGTACTTAAAATTGGTGTAGTGCGGAATCCAAATATTTTTAAGTGCCATTAGACTACAGATAACAGGACCCAAAAGATCATTAGTCCATCTGGTCAAACCAAGACAATAAGACTTCATACTACAAGATGTGAAAACACCCAATAATGTCACAGCAAGAACTGCTATGCAGTAATGAATTAATTTATTTATACTTGCCACAAGCAGCTTGTTCTCTCATTCTCTTCCCTGTAACCAAATTACATATGCAAAGTAGGATCTGGTAAGATTGTTTTTCCCTGCATAAAATATATACATGCTGCTGTGTGCCTATTTTAGAGAAGTCAAGGTCAAAAAAGTACACTTTCCATTTGAAGCAGCAGCTCCCACTGTGGTTCCTATAGTAGATTATTAAAACATCTCTGCTGAAATAGACCTTACTTGCCTGAAGAGCCAAAGTGACAGTGTCTGAAGGCTTTCTTCTGAAACTTGTGCTTGGTGGAGTGCTGAATGGACCCAGCCTTTAAACACCTTCAACATCTTAGAGGTTCAAATTTGGTCAAGGAAACTGAGAACAATATCACTGAAAGGTTGCTCACAAGAAACCACTGAAGCTGTCCAGTCCAGTCTCACCCTCCAAGCAGGATTATCAGCAGAACTGAATCTGGTCATCAATAGAAAACACTCCAAAGATAGTCATCTGTCTGGGTGCCCCACTGCACTCCTGGGAAGATGGGTTGGCTAACTTGACCCTTCCCAGAAATCATGATCATTGCCTCCTGATACATCATCTGTACCTTCTGAGGAGTCTTGGTTCTCTCATTTTCATAACTCCACATACTGAAGTAGTTATAAATATCTACTAGATCACTCCTTAGTCTCTATGTGACAGTGTACATGCCCAGCTCCCTCAAAGAGCACATATCCTGCAGTCTACCTTGGTGGCCCACTGACAGACTATCAATAAATAATTTATGTATTTACTTAATTGAAACATGGCTGTGTTCTGAATAAAACTTCCTAAGACACTGGGATTTATGGTTAAACATGCTGTAATGCTGTAGACTCCAAAGCTGTATGATCTGCTGGGCAGGACAGTACAGAGAATGAGAGAGGCCTTTCAGACCCTATTATGCAAAAACACACACAGAGAATTCATCCTCCCCTCAGAAAACACTGTACTGCAGCTGAAATGACTTCAACATACACCTCAGGTCTAAACGAAAACTCTTGCATGTATCTTGTTAGCATTTCATATGGCTGTGGTTTGGCCCCCATCCCCAGATCATTTTGACTGAGTCATATCACCTTACACGACTGAACAATGCACTATACCATGCATTAAATTGCTCATATCTTAGCTCAGCTCTTTCTAGGTACTGTCAGGTTGCATAATGTCACAGTCAACTACACCATCCAATGGATCTTTGTAATGACTCCTGGTAAACTTTTAGTAGGTCTAGAAGAGGATTGACCCTCTTGAGAGGATGGAGCCATATGAAAGGTTAGTTAGCAGAAACATGCTTCTCTTGATACTATTGTTTGTCTTGGACCAAATATTTAAAGTTTCATGATTTACAACTAAAATCTAAAGTGAACACATCAGGAGAATAACCACAGCCACAGCTTCATTAACAAACTGAACAGCTAGAAATTAGAATGTGGAAAGTATTTTTAATATACAATCTAGGGTTTAGTTCAGAGCAAGAGCAGCAGAGTCTGGCCTGCAAAGTACCCCTCGAATACCACCTAATGCTTAGGCCAACATAGGATCTACTTTTTACAGCTCTTGTGTCAGTCACTTTCTTTCCAGTCACTGGTCTAAAAATTGCCTTTTTATCCCTGAACATTCTGACTTCAGAAAACCACTTAAGTAGCTTTAGTTCAGGACTGTGTCAGCTCCACTCTAGCCTGAGCTACATCATATTTTCCTCAGTCAGACCTTTTGATCCAATGCATCCAGTTCACTGGTTGTTTTGACATCTGCATTCTGAGAGCCATGCTATTCAAAAATGGCAACAAACAAAACAAACTAGAAAAAAAACCAAAAAACCAAACAAACAAAACAAAAACAAAAATCCAAGCAAACAATAATACAAAAACAAACAACAAAAAAACCCCACCACCCAACACAGACTCTGACAAATTAACATACTGCTAGAAACAGAGACAATCTGCAACAAGATTTATGATAGATGCCACATCTCAAAATTTCATGTCAAGCCTTAAAAGACGGAATTATGCTTGTAGGCTATATGGTCCAATTTCTAGTCATTGTTCTGTAATTTTGCACATGCATGCAAACAAGTGAGAAAACAATATTTTACTTTTGTCTCCCAAAAGAAGAACATTTTAATCCTGGATCTAAAAGCACCAATGTACAAAGGCTGCTTAAAGGCAGTAATAAAATCCTAACACCTACCTTACCTGCCAATATCTGTGTGCAGATAACTCCGCTAGAATCACCAAGGGTTTGGCTTAGTTTTAATCTAGCAACTGTTTCAGAGGATTTCCATTACTTTTACACAACTGCAAATGTTTTCCATGCATCATTGCATACCAGCAACATTTTCCAATGTCTTTCTTCAATAAATTTTACAGAAGACCACAGCAGGAAATTCTGCATGCCCCATTGGGCTAGCAATCATTAAATATACAACATCCTAATGAAAGGCAGTGTAGAGTACCAGGAAAGAACTTTTCACACATTGACAACCAGTTTCTCAGCTTCTGAAAGCCTCATAAAAAGGCTTCCAGCTGCCATATAGTATTTGCAACCAAACAAAAACTAATCCTTGGCAAATGTCTTTACAAAAAATAACTACAGAGGATAATAAAGTGGTTAAAAATGGAGTCACACCAAGAGTAAAAACAAACACTAAACCAATCCTTTTTAGCCTTCATTCCTATTTTAAATTGATATGACTCACTCTTCCACATCATTCTCCCACCTGTGCAAACTTGGAAGCAATATACCAATTTTCAGTCCTTCAGCACAGACAAATATGATAACAACTGTCCTGTCCTCAGCCAAATTTCACACATCTCAGCATTCAATAGTACAGAACCCAAATTTAGTTCAGCTGAAGCCTAGTACAGACTGACACAGTATTTTGACATTCAACTATGTTTTTCATAAATTTATGATCAGTTCTCGAGTAAGTCTCATCTCATAAACAAGACAAGGGAGTGCAGTTCCTCAAGGCTCTTGCCTTCCCTTTCCCCTTGGCTGCACAGGGACCCATGGCAGCCCTCAGGGCAGCAGCACCATGATTATGGTCTGGACATCAGCGACAGAGAGCAGAAGCCTTTTACAGGGGCTTGCATGTCACTGCCTTTGGACTGCAGGAGCCAGTCAGCAAGGCACACAGCAGTGTTAACCCCTTCCAGCACACAGAGAGGAGGGGATAAGACTTGCACCCAGAGGGGGAATGCCAAGGGGCAAGCGGGGCCAGGGAAATTGAAATGGAGAGCATTTGGGGTTGTTATGGGCTGGGCATCAGCAGAACAGCTGGGGCCATGCCTGGCAATGCACCAGTGTACAAATCCAACCTGGCAGGAGTAACAAAAGAGTCAGATGATTTGGATCAGCACCAAAGGTTTTATCACAATCCCCTATCCAAATCCTACCCAAAAAATATCTTGGCATTTGGGAAGTAAACTTCAGATGACACTTGTGGAAGAAGGCCTTGTGGCAGCTGGACTACCATGCTGCACTCTCAGTAAAAATCAATCCTTCCCCCAGCCCAGCCCGGATTCCCAGACAGCAAGTTGCAATTTTCTCAGAGAAGACAGTGGGTCTGGAGCTATGTGATATGACTCAATACACAGCCAAAGGCAATGGCACATATCTGACCTATTTTAAACCACAAAATGTGGAAACAACTCTCAGCAAGAAAATATGTGCTTTACTTTCAAGAGCAGGGAGGACCAAGTAGTCCAATCATTTACCACCCAAGATGCTAAGGCGAAAAATAAGACTCTCACTTCCAGTGTTGTTACAGCATCTCATATTCTCATGTTACCGAGTCTCAAATACTCATGTCTCTAATTACTTGATGACGTTCCTAATATTCTTCACTAATGCTCCTAGTCACCAGCAAGCTCAAACTACAAGAATCTTGAACTAACCCCATTCACATAGGAAATTTTTTTTCTAGATTGTGCTATGTTATTTTCTTATTTATTTTGAAAGTAATATATTATTTAAACATAAATTAGTTGGGATCAGAAAAACGCAATGTTAGAAATATTAGAAAGACAAATGTATGTTTAACTTTCAACTGATTTTTAATTTTCTAGTTCCACAAGAGAAAAACAGGCTTTTCCTGCTCCCTATAAAAGCAAGAAAAATATCACTAATGTGGAAATAATACATTGCAAATGTATAGAAATTGTTTCTTTAATCCTTTTAGCCTACCCCCAAGAACTCCAAACAAACCATCAAAACAAAAGGAAAAAACCTACAACTAGAGCCTTGTTTTAAGCATTTTTTTACTTAAACATTTTTCATTTTGCATTTTTAAGTATAGGGAAAATTTTATGTGCTGCATTTGTAACTTGCACTTTAAAAAAACCATGGCTATGTATTTTTTCTTGTCTTTCTCCCTCTCTCTAGGGAACTTGTGTAAGAATCACCTTTTTAGCATATCTGCTGAGCTTATTGGCCTGGTCATTAAAAAAAGCGAAATAAAAGCACAAATGTCTGCTACTAGAACTGCCTAAGTTAGAGAGAGTCAGCCAGGAGCCTGCCTCCAGTGACATCTACGAAGATGTCCTTTCAAAAAAAGGAAATGTTTGTTCCCTCTCATCACTGATTTTAATAAGATTCATTGGCTGAGACAGCTATTCATGCACAGCAGTTATGATCCCCTCAGACTTTCACTGACCTCTAGGGAATTATCTAAAAGAAGGAACCAATTTCCATTCCTGGAAAGGAGGAGGGAAAAAGACAAGCCCCCTCTCACTGTGTAAAGGTAAATACTTCAACAGAAAGAGCTCTGATGTTATAAAAGAATTCCTAGCAGCAGGAAAGAAGGCATCAAATCAACTGCTGTCATTTTAAATATTTCCTACAAAGGAGGAAATAGGCTTTAGTGCAATGAGATATCCAGCAGTGGATTTTTATGTAGCATGCTCAAGAATTAATCTCCATGTTCAACCCTGCACTACTACAGCTGAGTCAGCACCATTCTTTTAAATGACCTGATTCTGCAATCGCATTATTAATATCATGAAAATTACTTTCCTCTTTGCTGTTTTGTGCTATCAATGGAAAGCCACAGAAGCAAAATGCATTAGCTCTCCCAGGTCTCCTCTAGGATTATTTGCATCAATACAAACTGAATTAATCATAGAGGCATTTGAATAATCACCAGTCGTGTGATAGTGCCAGAGCTGTGTCAGGAGCTGTGGTTCACTTCTGTAAAATGTTGCATTTTATTTTTGTTATTGTCATCTGAACTGTGTGTATTTTATCATTCTCTATCAGGATGGTATCTTGCAATCTGCACTGTTATTCCTTTTTAGTTCTTGCCATATTTTATATACGCTGTCTGCTTTGTGTCCCCTAATGTTCAATCCTAAATGTTTAAGTGGCACATACTTAAATTTATGAATCTGAAGAGGGGAATTCATTACAAGAAATACCAGCGTAGTGGAGACCCCCTTTGTTCTGAAAGACATTGGCTCAACCTTTGATTTGTAGTGTTTTGTATAACTCTAGGCTTTAACTGCAAAGAGGAGAACAACTAGAGAACCACAGGATTGCTCTGATAGTCAGTAAAGTTTAGCTCTAATTCCTGAGCACTTCTATAATTCAAGCAGACTGCAAATGTTAAGAGTAAAGTACTTTACTTTAAACTTTAAAAAAACACTCATAACAAAATAGACCAGTTCTAATCCTACTGGATTGGTAACCAGTGGGTTCAAGACAATTTGTGGAGCCTGTTTAGCAACCTAAATTCTATAAACTTCAGCATTTCTAGCAATATATCAGTAAACATTTTAAATTCAAAAGAGGTTCAGATAGCTAAAGTCAGAATTCTGATAAAAGAGCTATAGGGTTTGTCAACATATTTAATCTGCAAAACGAATTTTAAAAGATATTTCATGAAACAAAAGCAACCATACTTCTCATAAGACAAAGAACCTCCTAGGAACTTATCAAATACTGTGATATACTGCTGAAAAAAATGCACCTCCCTCAAAAATAGTACATAAATACATATGAAAGAGATCCAACAGGCATGAGAGTGACGAGCAGTCTTACACATATACAGAAGCAGGAGTCAAACAAATTACTTGTACTGAAAATTATCATAGAAACATACATTACATCCCTGTTAAATATGGTTCAAGTGAGTTTTAAACTATGAAAGAAAAACATCTTTATCAAAGGGAATTCAGAATAACCAAAGTGCCATGTGGTTGCCATGCCTTTGGAAGAAGGACAGCCACAATCCCATCCATCTTGCCCACCACTTTTCTGAGTCCTTCCAGCTTTCAGGCCCCTGTTGCAGCAGTATGGCAACATAAACGTGATTTCCCAGAGACAAAAAAATTTCATGATGCAAACACCCTCTAAGCAAAACTATGGAAATAGTATCACCATACCAACAATAATAAAACTGGAACAGCAAAAAGCAGCCATGTACTAAAAAGCATCCAATCAAAGCAAGCATTGGAGCAAACATTCAATGGAGTAAATATATTCATCACCACCCCAAAGGAGACAAGACCTGTCATTTGGGAGGGTAAAGGCATTTCATGAAAGTACTACGGCCCATTTATCCCAACATTCAGCTGAGCTATTTTTCATTAATTTTCCTCTGAAATGCTTTTTTCTTTCTTGTATGTGGAAAACAATGCTTCACAGAAGTCCACATGGGGAAAAAAAAATCAAGTACTTAATCCTACCCTGTTACTGTACAGCTCCAGTTACCATAACAACTTGCTGTAGCTCTTCTCATAATAGGCTTAGAGTAGCTTGTCCATAAAACCATTTTGTGACTGGAACTACAGCTAGTGCACTATTCTGCATCCATGCAGTCCCTCTGTTGCCAAGAGTCAAATTTATTTCATTTTAAGTGTAAATATAGTTCACAGTATTTGGGATTTTACGGCTAGAAAAGTCAGACTACAGGAAAGATAGCAATCACATCACTTATCAATGTGGCACTGCATTAATCATTAAAAAATCCCCAAAACCCAGCCTACTGCTGTTCATCAAATGCTTCAGTATTTCACTATGATTATAACAGGAATAAAGTATTTTAAATATGCGTGAATTTGTAGCTGTATTTTCAGTTACATCACCGGTTTATTTACAACAAATATGTAGTTCTTTCATTTCTAGATTTGAAAATTGAATGTTATTTAATTTTCACTGCACTATATATCAACTCTTTTTCAAGTATCTTTTATCTCTGTTCTTTGATAAAGTACTCCAGCTATGGAAAATGACTGTGAAATATGCCAAAATTTTATGGGTAAAGTTGGAAATCTGGTACTAATTATTTTTTTCCTCCATTGCACAACACAGATACTCTTTCATAACATTTATTGTTAAATATCAGCTTTCCTTTAGCATCATTTAGGTAGGAAGCATTGGTACAAAGGCTAAGATGGAACTTGATGTCAAAGTTCCTCAAAATATCTTTTAACTATTTTGAGCAAAGATAATTATTTAATGAAATTGCACTATCTTTTTGAGATAATTATTCACAGTGATTCAACTCAAGGGGAAATATGTACATTCAGGTTGGTCTGCTATTTCGTGCTCCCAGTTGAGTACATTGGAGTAAAGGCACCAGGCAAGTGCAACTTTCAAATGTTAGGAGTCTTCTAGACACCCTCTACTGTCAGGCAGGGTAAAAGACTAAATTTAAAGCTCCAGAATTTTTTTCTCTTGAAGGAGAGAATATGACAGATGACAAATTTAAATACAGATAGCTCCACATTTTTCACACTGCAGAAAGCCTTAAAACCTCCATTTAAGGAGGTCATAAATGGGAACTCATATGTTTGCCCCTATAGCTGATGATCAAGATCCATCCACATCCCCAACAAAATTTTCCTCCTCTGGCTCAGGCCCTTGGAGCAGGCTTCACTCTAATCCTGTATCTGGTTTTAGTGCAACAAGTACCAGTACCAGGAACCTGCCCATTAGGTCCAAGACCCAGCAGCAAAGTAGACAAGGAGTGGTGGTGCCCTCTCTGATTCTACAGGATGGCTTCCACAAGGACTGGGTGAAAGTCTCTGCTCTATAGGCTGCTGCCTACCCCCTGTGTGAGGGGACTCTCTCAAATTTGCGTGCAGGTGGGAGCCAGGATGAAGGTGGGCAGTAGCCTTACTTACAGGTATGAAAAATCCTCACAGTTTCACTGGTTTTCCATGCAATTTTCTGTACTCTTCATAAGACGTTTTCCGTACCTTGTCAACTGTTACAACAGCATTAGTGTCCATTTGTTGTTATTTTTAATTTCTTTGTTTCCTTTTTAAACACATTTCCTATTTTAAATCCTCCCCAGCAGAAGTTTATTTCTATCCAAATTATTTGTATCTGCAAAGTTGTCTGAGTTATTCAAATTTGAGGTGTATTATTTTATGAAGTTTGAACTTTAAATCATTCCTAAATCAAAGCCAACAACGTGGCATATTTAGACTTCATTTGATGTGCAAAGACTATTATTATCTAGTTAGCAATCTCCTTTTAATTTTAAGTATTTTAAAAAGATCACTAAGGGAAAAATTCTGCAGTGTTTCAGTCAATGCATACAAGTCATTAGCTAGCAGAATGTCTGACCTTAACTATGGAGAGAATTTTGTCTGTTTAATTAGCAAGTCATGAAAAACAGCCATAATTTTTGCATGTAAGCATCCTAAGTGGCTCTAGTCCAATTGATTCGTTTTTCCTGAGCAGAAGTGGCAGGCTAGCAAACACCACTTTGCAGTTGTCAGCTCAGCTCTGGCATCAGTAAAGTCTCTACTAAAAACTTAAAAAGGACATCTAAGTACAATAAGAGATCTTTATTTTGGACCCATTAAAATGCTGGAAATTGCATTGTCAGTAAAACCAGAAAAATGGATATGAGAAGCAATTATTTCTACCTTTAAATAAAAGTGTACTTGAATCTCCCATGGAAAAATAGCAGTATGAAATTCTTGGAAAATCACTAATCTGTTCAACATGGTACAACTTAATACTGCAAATTCCTCAATATGTATGGCTAAACAGCCTTCTGTGGAGGGAAATTAAAAGTGAAAGACCAAGAAGAGGAGATGAAATGACGTAGCACAACCTAAAGGTTACCACTACCTTACAATTATAGTTAACTCTATGGTCAATTTAACAGTCTCTTACTGTATACAAATCAATGCCCTGTTTCTATTAAAAAAGATCCATGTCAATCACTGGCCAGTCCATTTAGAGGAGGGAACAAATAAATATTCACATAATAACACACTGCAAAATCTAAAGCTGTTGTCCAAGACACTGCTTTGTAAAACACAGTCTGAGCACAACTTGCAGGCAGGGTGAGAATGAACTTCCAGAGAATTCTACGCAAATGCAGAATTTGGAAAAATACATGGGAGCTGTGAGGTTCTGGCACAAGAAATTATGGAAGACCTAAAGAATTTTAGTCAGCAATAGCCTTAGAAGGCCTGGTATACACAAACACAGAAACTGCTTCCTGCCCAGTAAAGCTAGACTTTCATACATCTCCATACACATGTACAGGACAGTGCCAGAGAAGTGCTTGCCTCATCTCGACCCTCCTCTGAAGAAGCCTCAGCGAGGGCAATCACTAAAAAACAAGAATGCCAGAGGCATTCATATCCTGAGATGCTCTAACAGCTGTATATCTACAAAAAACATTGAGAATGAGGTGCAGTCACATCCAAATGTACATGCAAAGTCTGCTGTATTGTCGTAGCATGAACAGTGAGTTTGGCCAAGTGAGCTTATCCTTTATGCTCTTCTAAACACAGGATTTTTGCTGTATCTCTTACCAAGCAGCTGGATGTTGCACCAGTTCATAATACCCTGAGTATTACCACTTGCAAATTACTTCCAAGGGAATGAGTACTCAGGAGTTTGTTGGAGACCTGATTAGATGGTGAAATGAATCAGTGTTAGAACTGCAGTAGACTTTGATCAGTTTAAAAATGGCTTGTTTGAACATCTGAAATCATTAGCGAGGTGCAAATGGGAGTGATTTAATATAGTGTTGAGAGCAATTAGATTGGAGTTCATTTTGTAGTGTCTATTGAGAACATTATTTTTATCTGGTTTAGAAACATTATAATACTTGCATAATAGATGCGACACTCATTCCTTGAGCATTATTATAAATGTCTTTCCACTAATATTCATACAAGCGAAAGCAGTGGTAAAAATAGTATTTGCTCTTGATCTTTTTCTGGGACAAGGCTGAAGATTTCAGTGGATCAAATGCTTATTCTGCCTTCCAAGCTCTTTAGACATTTATCCAAAGATCTACTAAAGCAGTCAATGCAGATGGAAATGAAACTTTAAGACCTAGCTCTACAAGGTATTTGTACTGAATTGCTTTAGAAAAATCCAACTACACATATTAAAAAAAAAAAAAAAAATGCACCTTCCTTACAAAATGCCATTAATCTGGAAGCTATGCTTCCAGTTTCTCCCAAAATTTATTGGCATTACTTTTAAAATAAAACCTAGTAAAATGAACAACCTCCAGAAAGATCCAGTTCAGAAAATATAGTGCTCAAAGTCCCAGAGTTTTCCATTATTTATCAAATTGATTTCTATGTGAAATTTTGTGATTGCCTCAGCTCCTCTTCCCAGCAGTTCTGCCTTTGTCTCCAATAACAGAAATTTAAAGCCCTTTCTTATATCATTTTGAAGTAAAAAACAGTTGGGAAATATAGCTCATTTAATGGTAGCCTGTAGAAAAATATATACATATTGACTGTAGTGGTCTGAAAATCAAGAAATATAGCTCAAGAAGTGGCCTACTGACAGACAGCAGGGTTTTCAAAGTATCATCATTCCAGATAGGTTTATATCTACTGGCATAAAAGTAGATCACACTAAGGGCCTGAGCCAAACCAGTTCAAACTCAAGAAGTTATTGGTAAGTTTGGAAGCCTATACACATGGAATAAAAAATGCCATCTAGAAACTAGTAGCAGGTTTGCCTTCATGTGATTTACATGCAAAAGCAAAATTGTGCAGAAACAGATTACTAAATGGAGGGGTTTAGTTTTTTCCTAGTGACTGTGTTTACCATGAGTCATTTCTAACACAAAACGCTTGCTAATAAATGGATCACTTCAGGCTTTAAAGTTGTTTTCCTCATGGTACCTGCATGTGATGTATAGAATTAATTTTATATTCATTTATAGACAAAAATTTGAGGCCTAAAATATGCTTATAAACAGAAATTATATGACAGTAAAGGAAACTACTATGCCAAAAAATGAAGTTCATATAACCAGCTTTTTCATTCCCATCTATTAAGTCTCTTGTTTACTCAGGCATTGCTGAGATATTTGTCTCTGTGCCTTTCCTAAACAAAAAGCTACAGCTTCCTTCAGGGAAGCATCAGTAGTTCATATCAGTGACATTAGCATGTTCCACACTGGTTCTGGATGGGGACTCATCCCAAATCAAAGGATAATTGCCTGTTTCTCAAAGTCCTAATCCAGGTTCCCCAAGTAAGTTTTGGGTTTTCTAGGACAGCAACGACAAGGGAATCAGCTTTGGCACATTAATCTTCACTATTTAATGTTGTAAACACTCCTCATCTGCCAAATAATTTATGCTTTTTACTGATGCTAAACCCTTAGAACAAACATATTAACTATATACAGAATCAGTTTCAAATAAAATTACAATTTCTGCCTCAATGCCAAGTTTTCACTTAGGAGCTTAAATTTTTTTTTTTTTTGCCAGGCAAAGGAAAAACTGCTGTTCCCCTCATTAGCACTCCACAGTTATTTAATGATTACTTCTCCTTCAAATACTTCCTAAAAACTCACCTTGCTGAAACATGTGACTATGGGGGACTAAGACCATGATCTTTCACTAAGCTTCATTCATCCTGCATTTTCTGTCAGGTATTTTACAGGAGACTCATAGCATAATCTTTTTCATATGTTTTATAAAGCACAGAGTACATTAATATTCAATAAGAGGTTTAGAAACAGAGTAAAACTGATGAGGGGAAAAAAAAAAAAGAGGTGGTTCCAGTATCATAGGAATTTCCAATATTATTTCTTGTTGGTTGTCTCTCCTGCAGGCCATGTTGACATGGAAGACAGAGCAAAGCAAGGCAATTCAGTTCATGAGTTACATGTAGCTCCCATGAGGAAGCTGCTAAGAACATGATTAAGTGGAATCACCCAAAAAACATTTGAATTAGGAGTTATTTTTCTGAAGCAAAATGTTTTGCTATGCCTGTGCAAAACACAGAATTTTATATATTTTAAAAATTCTGTAGAAAACTGACTATGCTCAAAAAGTAACAAGAATTATATTCTTCTTCTGTAAGTGGCCAGATGGAAAATAAACAAACAAGCTCTCAATGCAACTTGTCCCCACTAAAGAGTTTCACTGTTTAGGGGAAGAAAAGGGTTGTGATATTATTTTATTTTAAACAATCAGTCCTTCAAGAACATCAGGTCACTTAAAGAAGAATCATTAAAATAAAATTAAAAAGAAATCAAACTAATTTCTGCCCTTGTTGTAAGATGGATAATTACACAAAACCCAACAACAGTGAAAGCAAGATCATTACAGAGAGAGTTAAATAGAGAGAAACTCCCAGAGGAGCACATAACAGATGTGGATGGTATATTACACCATTGTTATCAGGCAAAACTATTTTCTTTGCTTGTAAATTAAGTTAATGTGTTAGTATTAATACTTAGGGATTTGAAAAATAAACCAGATTTCAATTACCATCACATTTCTATACGTGGTGAGGATCAAGTCCCTTGTGTCAGGATGCATCCTGCAGAGTATTAGGTACTTAGAAGTGATTTCTCTGGATTTTTACCTCCACTGTTTGCAGGATAACAGGGCAAGAGCATGGGAGGGAAGGAAGGCTGACACGGGTGGCAGCAACACAAATTCCGATTGGTCCCTCACTGAGACCCCAGACAGGCTCCCAACACTACCCATCCACCAACCCAACAGGGCTAAAGAAAAGCAGAATTGGGGCAGGCCTTAGAGCAGTCCATTCAAAATATCCCTAGGACTGATCTGAACAGACAGTGCGGAGCTGAGGGCTGTGGCATGTGCACAAGTAAGAAGAAGCAACACCCAAGGGCCCCAAGTCTGACCCGGTCAAGAGAGAGGGAATAAAACATTTCCTCACCTCCCCTGCTGCAGCCTCACAGCTCATTTGTGTTCTCCAGTTTGACCCCCCCATGGGCCTGGCCAGGGGAATCTCTTTGCATTTGAGCAAGGACCCTGAGCCTTTATCTCCATCTCTGCCTGCGCAGCTTCAGAGAACCTCCCTGTGCCAGATCCAAGTGATACAAACCAGGGCAGAAGGTTCCTCAGTAGTACAAGGAGCCCTCCTCCCACCTCTAGACCAAGAAACAGGAAACTTGCATAATTAGTTAATTTAGACCCTGTAATGAGCATTGTTTTATGTTCTGACATTAAAGAATGCAGGAATCATTTAAAACCTGGAAGGCAAATCCACTGTTGGTGCAAACAGCTGACTCCAGTGACATTGAGCTTGTTTATGCAAGCAGCAAATTTGGCCTGGGTGTACTTTTTGCTCAATGCTTCTGTCAGACAATGCAGAACAAACAATATTTGGCTTCATCTCACTCTGGGCAGATCAACTATTTGCACCCAGGACTTTTTTCTTTGCCTGCCAGTTTGAATTTTCCCCCAGCCCAGGCTTTGATGTACCTTTATAACAGCTGCAAAACACATTTCATGCCAAGGAGCAATTTGCAGGCACAGCACTAGACATTTCAGAGCATTGCTAGTTATTCATACAGTATTTTTTTGGCATCTTTTCGAAATATAATACCATAGAACTGTCATCTCTCACAGTAACAAGTATTTTCATGCATTAGTCTTTTCTGTGAAAATAATTTATAATTTTTTACCACAACAGAGAACTCATCCTAGCAACATAGAAATTTTAAATCAAATAGTTTATTTTAATAGTGCTAATTCTAAAGCAGTCTTAACAAAAGCTATGTTGACATATGTGTACAAAACATCTCAGGTAACAGAAATGGGGGAAAAAAGAGGCAACCCCATAAAAAAGCACTGTGCATCCCCACTGCATGCTTTAGCTGACCTGCCTTTCCCCAGGGAAAGAATGCAATGTCTGATAAATCATATACATGCTGTGAAAGCAAAGGCTCATTTCTCTGTTCCTGCTTTTTCTGTACAAAATGTACATAGAAATACTTTTAATTTGGATAATAATTCCCCATAAGAAAAGATTTCTGTTAAGCCAACAGAAGTCTTATGTACCTCATTTACTTGAAACTCCTAAAACTAGGCCTTGCACTCTGTCTGAATTTATGAGTGATTACATAGCAAAGATATGGTAAATAATATTTGTTAAAAAGAAAACCCAAATGTATCTTGTCCTCATGGCTTACTAATAACAAAAAACAAAGCTGCTTATATCAGCTTTGCTCAATGAAAAGAGTTTCTATCACAGGCTAGATTCTGGAACATGAGAGAATAACTTTTTCTTAGTTTAGTTGCCTTTTAAGACCCAAATGTATCTCCTACAAAGTTTTCCAAGGTCAGTTTCATCACAGAATTTAAATTCCATTGATATTCAACTACTAGTAATCCACTCCTACAGGCCAACAGCCCCAGGGCACCATTTCTAGCCTTCTATCTTTCTCAGTTCAGCAGGCACATCACTGTTTTCTTACTTTGTGTTTCACATCACAGGCATACTGAGCCATCACCCTGAGCTACATTTTCAATGCAGAAATCAGACATCCAAATCTCATATTCTGGAAGGCATCCATCCCTGCTCACCAAACCCTCCTGTCTCATTCACCTTGTCAAGAAGTCATCTCATCAGACTTAAAGGCATCCTGATATTCTGGCTTTTAGGAAAGTACTAATTCATCCCCAGGATCTGGGCTGCAGGCATTCCAAGGAAAACCTCCAGAGAAGAGCCACCTGCAGCAAGTTTCAGCTCACCAGCACAGGTCCCCTCTGTCCTGGAAGGCAGGTGAGCCCTGCTTCTGCAGGAGGGACTGTCTTTCTTCCACTTGCTCCAGGCCCAGAACCTCTTTGTGAAAGAGAGAAAAGGATCCTGTGCCAATCCACCACTCTGCTCCTGCCCCCTCACGCCCCATCCCCAGCTGCCAGGCAATTTCTTGTTCAGCTGGCAGCAAGCATCTTGTTCTCTCAGAGAAAGTAAACTAATTGCCTTCATTATTACTGCTGTTTCTCATCCCTTTTCTGCTTTGTGCCACTTGGCTCTTTTGATCATTCTTCTTAAATATACAGAGACTTGAATCCATTTAGATTTATCAGTGTTGCATTCTGCAGGTTATTACTCTCTCAGAAAGCAAGTTTTCTCATAGTGTGATGGCATTTGGATAAGTAAGGAGTCAGTGTCTCCCTCTGCACCTTATTTACTTTTCCCTTCCCTCCACATGTCAGTTAATAAAAAAATATGGATGCAAAGTATAAGAAAATCTTATGAGATAAGAGCTCCTGCACAAATACACAGAGAAGTTAAACATCATCACCTAGGAAATCAATAGCAAAGCCAGAAGAAGATCCAATCTCTTGATCCAAATCCAACAGTCTCAGAAAAGTACTTTATGTCTAACATCATGTTTGTTTCATTTATGACATATTTCTCATTGCTGTTGCTTGAAATACTTTCAACAGGGAAAGAAAAAAAACGTTATGAACTCTCCTTTATTTTCCTGGTTTAGTTTTAAATTAAAAAGAACCTTGCATCATCCCTAAATCCTGTATTTCAAAATTTAAGTTGGCTTAAAGAAGAAAAGAGCAAATGATCAGCAGAAATTGTGGATGTTTTTTATTTAAAAAGAGGAAATTTTTATTTAAAACAGAAGGAAAATATCTAGTATTTCTCAAGTGTAACTTGACTAGACATAGACACAAAATAAAAGTATTTTAGTCCAATTTAATTGACAGAATGTTAAGTACACAAGAAAAATAGTCAAACCCTAAAGACTGATTTTCTAATATTTAAAACTTTACTTAGAAGCATTTTTGGCTGTTTCATAGGTGAAAGAGATACACATATCCAAAATGATCACAGCACATAATGCAGCAACCAAGTTGCTTTCAAGTTGTCATTTAAGACCCACACAGCAAAATACACAGCCAGCAAGGCAGCTGGATGCACAATTTATTTCCAGTCCCTTTTCTCATAATAAAGACTACTTCTCTGTCATAGCAGCAACATTCATTATTTCCAAAGCAGTGAAACAATGAAAACATCATCGCTCTGTAATTGGCCTGAGGGATGCTGGCATGTCAGTTCTTTCAGCCAGAGGAACATCGTGGCTCATTCCTCCAGTGATCCCCAACCAGAAGCAGCTCTGCAGCTGAGAGCTCCTGCCCCTTTGTTATAGCTATTGGGCTGTCCCATCAGGGTTAGATGTCCTAAAATGGAGTAAGCAAACTCAAAACTAACAATCAGTCATCCCTACAGGATTCCATTCTGGCTTGTCACAAATTGTGGAGTTTACGAGCAATTACGATTAAATCATTTTGTGATGAAACTGTTATTAAGAAACACGACAGAAACAAAACAGCAGCATAATTCAATTTGTTTTCTCACAAAAGATATATTGTTGATCAGCATTTTTCAAATCAAGGCCTTCTACTCCTGTGTCTTGTAAAAGACAGAGGACATTTCTCTAACCTCATTAAGTTCTCAACAAAGACCAGAAGGAATACTGTCTTCAGTTTTCAAAAGATGACATATGGTGTGTTCCACAGGATTGTCAGAACTAATCTCTGAAATCTTCACCTTAAATTGGCTGACAACTGTGCTATGCTCAAGTTGTTTTTGTATTAACCCTTAGGAATACAGATTGCCAGCAAATAGTAAAACTAGTAATCTTTGCAATTCCTTTTTGCTGTGGATCTGAAAGGCTCAAGGCATTATACATCCAGTATTCAAAACATCCAGTAGGAGAGATACTTTAAGGTAGAAGCATTGAGTAACAAATAAAATAAATAGATGCCAAGAGAGGTTTGCAGCTCAAGGACAGAGATAATTTCTCAGTGCTAGCTCACAGCTGCAGACATTCTTGTTATTAAAAAGAAGTTATTTCCTAAATGTTTTCCAGACCCACTACAATATCAGCACCAGCCAGTTTGAAAACTTCTGAAGTCTACCATTTTTACATTCACAGAAAAACACACAGAAGGCACTCGCTCCAGTTTTGTTGACATTATGAAAGCTTTTCTGGTCAGGATTCAGAAAAATACTGATTCCAACACTTCCATTGATGTAAATCAAGCATTTGATGAAACCTGGGAGACCTCTGCCCAAATACAGAATTAAATTGCTGTTGTCCTGAGCAAGTACCTAAATTAAGATGCTCAAAAATATTAAGTAACTTCCCCCCCCGACCCCCCCATTCTATAAAACATCATTCTGCTCTTCACAGATCCCATGGAGACAGCTGATTAAACACTAACACAGGCAGCTATTACAGCCAGCAATCATGTAGGACAAGGACTTTTTTTAAAAGGAAAGTTTTTTCCATAAAGTACAGAGTCACCAGGTACAACTTCTCCTTGCATCATTTCAGATGGTCTCTTCTAAGCTTTTGCTGAAGTCTTTTTCTAGCATTACTCTGTACAGCATATGAGGCTATCTAAAAAGATCAATAAGATCAGTGAACATTAGCAAAATCTGTTTTAACAACACATCCAGACTAATTTTTCTCAGAAACTAGACAATATAGGCATTCTTTATCTTAGTAGTAGAGAAAAGGAAAGCTCACATCTCTAGAAATCATTTCCCTTTGCTGATTCCTTGATCAGACACAAGATCTTCCCTCAACTCCATCTAGAGGAGTTGCCTTAACCCTTCCTAGATTTCCTTCCACTAAGCCACATTGCAACATATGACTGCTCCAAGGTGAGGGATTTTTCTCGTAAAACATTTGCGTAGAAAAAGAGAAAAGCCTTTTTGGAAGCAAGGAATATCTATTGTCCCCAAGACATTTTTGTGTTAGATTCCTACATATTTTTATCTCTAAACCTTGCTCCTCACAGCTTCTTCCTAGCTGTATTTCCATAAACAGCTACAAGCCATGCTTATTTTTGATCTGCATGTTCATTGTGCTTGGCTGCAGTGTTAGAAATCACAGCCCATCTGGGTATGTCTTTTCTCTTTATCTGACTACTGTTTACAAGAATTTGCCTCTGCATATTCCCCAAGCTGTGAATGTGGTTATTCAATCATGATACATAAAGATCATTTCAGAGACAATCTCAGATTCAACAAAAAGTATAGGCAAAAAGATAGGCATTCCTTTCATGAACAAGGAAAAAATCTTCAGCTGGTTTTGTTCAGGCAACAATCAACTTACACACAGTCTTTGGGAGACATCACTCAGATTCTTGTGAAGAGAGAGTCATCAGAGCCAGAGACTCTCTGGCATGCACCAAACATTAAGCTTGCAAGCTCCTCTAGGCAGAGAGAAAGAAACAAAGAAAGCATTCAAGTCCCTTTTATATCACATACACATAATACAAAAAGTGAAGGAGCAAAAATAACACCAGTATAAACTCTTCATCTAGCAGCTCATCACCTCCATGGGAGCTGCTATAGCAAAGATTTCAGGTCAGGTTCATATTGATCAGATGAAAATCAGTTAACCATTTTCTCCTCACAAAGATTCTTTTCACGAAACTGCAAGCATCTTAGTGATATAGAAGTTCTGTGCTTGATAACAGAAGAGAAGATTTAACTTCAACAGTCCTGAAAATTAGGCCACCAACTACATTGTGCTGCAGACATTTTTCAAAACTCACTGCATTCAAAGGAATTATGAATGTCTACCTATTGTTCAAAATTTTACCTGTTGATTTTATGAGTTTTTGTTTTTTTTTTGCAGCTGTACAGTCATAATAGCATAGGTATGCCTAGATTTTTACAAACTTTATTTCAATTATTCCCTAAAAATTAATGATGATCTTTTGCAGTAGACTAGTATAAGTTCAGAATCTGTAGTCTCTCTTACAGACCCTGAGAAGCATTCTCAAAAGAAATACAGACATTACTGCAGAAATTCACATAATCAGAACACATGAAGTGTTATACCTGAGAATACCATAAGATTGTCAGATCACTCAAAGCTGGCCTATAATTAATAGCATTGCACTGACAAACATATGCATGTGCATATATATAAAAAAATTTATATGCATAATACAGCTTTATCTTGCATAATATTCATAATATATAAATTAATATGTAATATAAATAATTCTCTCCTGCAATGCTAATGATAGTGGTTTCCAGTTAGACCTCATATACAGTAAAAGCTCATGCCTTTGCCAAATCATGTATCAGAACATGCAACACTATCAGTGAAGCATTGGCAGCCAGCAGGCCCTAGGTTTGCAAACATCTAGAAATCCAAGCCAGTTTTACACCAGCTACACTGGCAAAAATGTTTTGCTTTTACACTGAAATCTTGGCCTTTCCAGGGCAACAACACTTTCTATTCTGCATTGCCATTTCCAAATATAGGCAGAAATAGTCCTTTCTGTAGCGGGTTTACAGGAAAGCATTCCGTGTATTTTCAAGTGAAATACAAATTTATTTTCCCAAGCAAAGCAGTGAAAGTCCAAGGTTAAGGGAAGTGGTTACTGCTAGCCTTTAGTAAGATGATGTCTGGTATGTGAAGATACACGGCTGGCCAGGATCTAAGTGCCCCAAGACGTGTTTGTGAGAGCCTCCAAAATTCATAAAGAGTGATAAGATACTGTTCCAACAGCATCTGCAGGTCCTGGCTCACACCACCTTTCCTACTGGTTTCAGTGGTCTGATGGGTTTTACCGTGCCAGATTTGTGGCCACACTCTGGTGGGTTCAGACTTCCCAGGTGTGTCCAGCCCTGTCTCTTTTGGTGAGGAAGCAGCTCTGTAAAACAGCAGTGCACTCCTGTATGAACACTGCCATAAACACAGAGAGCCCAGCACCAGGGGACACCCTCACTCCCCCCTCATCACATTTCTACCCTTCAGTGTTTTATCCAAATGTTCATCTTCATCACCATAGCGAGTTTAGAATTCTCCTGGCTGGCTGCAGAACAGCAGGACCTGACCCACATTTGCTGCCTTCTCTTGACTTTTGATTCAGCAAAACTTTAATAAATCCTATTATTTAAATAATCATATTATCATGAGCAGTTGCCACCACTATGTTGTTTCCTCTCCTTGTACCTCCATCAGGTCTTTTTAACACATAGGACCTCTGAGAGGAGGACTAATTACTGCTTTGTGTTTGCAATCCAACATGACTGAGCCCTACTTACAAACATTTAAAATAATAATTGCATACTTTTATAAATTGCCACACGGACAATTCAAGCACAACTATTTTTCTTCAGTGCATGTAAAAAAATTCTCACTTTACAGTCATTTGGAAAACAAGATACAGCACTGAGGACAATACTAATTGGCAATTTTAAAAAGATAGAGATACAGAGATAGATATACATTTAAATCCCTGTCTAAAAACTTCAGGACCTAGGATGAACTTTTCATGCCTAAGCTTGTTCCTATCTCAATCAACTCTCTAGTGAATAGAGAAAACAATTGAATATAGCTCACAGAGGCATCCTTGAAATCTGGCTATAAGACTAAATAATAAAAATCGCGTGGAATTTCTTTTCAACTATTTGGGGTTTAATTAGCTTAACATTTGCAAGATGCAACATCATTTAGGCTAAACTAGACACTACATCTGATCTGTCTTCAAGTACCATAGGCACAACCAATTCCACGTTTCTCCAGGGAAGCAGATTTTTCCTGTAACACAAGTTAAAATGTTAGTAGCTCCAGGTTTACCCAATATATCGTATAAATGATGGCATACATTAATGTGACATGAGCTTTCTAATGAGTTCATGAGAGAAACATTTCCGTGATCATGCATCAGAATGCCAAATTCCTTTCTAGTTGTATCAACAACGTTCACTGTTCTCTTCACCAGACTATGAAGAGTTGTGCTAGGTTAGTTTGGGTTTCTCATAAAGCAAAGAACCTGATACAAAGTGGATATTTTGATCTATGTAAACATTAAACTAAAGAAAATTATGATGAGACTGTTAAGGTGATACAGGTTATTACATTAACCTGCTTCAGCTACTCATGAGGAATGAAAGCTGAGCCATGAAACTCAGCTGTAATGGTGTAATGTTGGATGAAAACCAACAATTTAGAACTGATTACATAACTCACAGTTAGTATGCAGTGTTAATGTGCAACACCTATGTGAGACGAAAAAAGGCAAAAAAAAATTATTTTTTGATCTAGCAATTTTTTAGAAAAATTTAATTTAAATCAGAATTTAGCATCTTAAAAATGCCAACTCAGAATTTGCAGGGATTAACATGTTATTGTGCTTAATACCCCAGTATTTTCAGGGAACAGGAGTATGTTTGCTTAATTTCCTGGGATGTTATTAAACATTAAAATCACATGGGAAAGCATGGTTCTGCCCACTTGTACACATTAGTAACATCATCACATGAAGATCTTGCACACACCACATACTTCTCTGCCAGCTTAATTTTCAGTTTATGAAACGTTTCATGGAATTTAGCCAACTCTGGGAATAAGTCCATAATGAGTAGCAGGAAGGTAAGAGGCAGCACGGGGAGCTGCACCGTGGGGCAGCCCCGCGTCCCTGGCGCTGCACGCCCACCATTCCCCAGCAGCGCTCACAGGCAGAGGAAACCGAAAACCTGAATTTAGGCTGAAGGGAAGCACCAAGTACAATGTGCCTGCAGCACATGACTCATTCAATATCACTACCCCCAGGCCAGCAATGTTGGGGAACATTGCTACAGGCAGATTTAATGCTGTCTTTAATATGCTTTGCATAAGCTTGGGTTTTTTAATTTGCTATACTGAGTGAATTTTTTTTAATTAACAATAATGGAGCACAGCCTCCAGAACTCCAAAGAGTTTTTCCAAATATAAAGTAGTTCTAATGATGGTATCTGAGGTTTTTTAACGCAGTGAAATAAGGTAACTCCAGTGTCATTTGAAAGTGACACTGGCTGCAGAATACTGCTCTGTCTACCCCTCAGAAAGAAGCTATGGAAAACCTTCAGGAAAATTTGTTCCCCGTTCAGAGTCACAGGACTAAACACCACTTAGATTAAGTCAAAACCAAAAGTTATTGATTCTCTCTGATTTTCAACAAGCTAATTTTGAAGTGTCACATGGATAAACAGAGTACACAAGAGTCCGGCTGGGTACAGCACTGGAGTTGATTCCCTTCCTTCTCACAAGTACTTTAAAAATATAGAATTTTCAATTTAGACAATATAGTTTAATTTCACAAAAATGTATGTCCCATAATAAGCAAAAGAAAAAAAAATCCAAAACACCTCATCAACACATTTTAGGAAGACTTCAATGTGTAGATCTGGAAACAGATTTTTTGCTCCCTTCCTGTACCCACCACAGTATTAATACTCTTTACACAATGTGACAGAGTAGGATAAATGTGCTTTAAAATATATTTCAATTCTGAATAGGTATGGCTAGGATAAAAACTCACAACACATGGTGGTATCCAAATTCTCCACAGGAGCAGGGGGTCTTCACAGATGATTGCTTGACTTTCATAGGAGGTTAAAGAATATGTTAGACCCCTTTCCTACCCACATATTCTGTTCTCCCTATTATTCGTTGTTTTGTTATCATAACTGATAAAAACTAGGAACTTCAGGTTAAGCAGCATTCCCAGATGTAGAAGTAATATTGCACTTATTGGAATTAAGGTGATGAATACAGGCTTGTAGTCCCCAAAATTTTCAAAGACAGTACCTAGAAATCATGAAAATGGGTGTGAGCATATATGTGACATAGAGACATATGCACACAAGAGAGTGATGGTGATACCTAAAACACCACATGACTTTCAGAATTAATAAGATTTGACCCTTGAAAGAAAGAAAAAAAAAATCTGGGGGGGGAAAAAAAGTGTGACAATGAAAATCCAATACCAAGTACAACCACAGAAGCTGCTCTTGATACCTGTTATATTCTCTTTTCTGTGCATATGACATGTAGAGTGTCTACAGAGACACTCACCTCCCTGAGGGGGTGTAAACTGTTCTCCAGACCGAGCAGACACCCTTGCTCTGTGTGACCAACCACGTGTGCTGCTTCAGGGGCTTTGTTTGAAACACACAGATCCAGAGAAACCAGAGGTGACTGTGCCAGGTAGGCTTCTTTTGGAGCTCACACCAGGCTACTTTCAATCTCCCCTGCTTTTACCTTCCCCATTCCAGCAACCATCACACAGGGAAGAATGTAAAAGGAGAAAATCCCTGAAGCCTGGAAAGAAAAATTAACAAAATAGCAAATCTATATCTGCAGTAAAGCAGGGAGACCCTTATTGCCAGAAAGGGAGGAGCCTGAAACAAGTTCAGCCATCCTCAACATTAGGAAGGATATGTTTCTTTGCTGTCTAAAATCCTTCTACTACAAGTACTATGAATAAATGTTGTGTTTTAAGAATCTGTTCAGACGAAGTGCATGGAAATTATTTTTGTAATCAGATTCTGAAATGTTTGGGATATTTTTTCCACATTGATTCAAGAACTAATATAGGCCTTTTCAAGTAAAACTTCAGTATTCATATGTATTACTCAGCAGACATTAGAAAAGCAAAAAAACTACCAAAATACAAGCAAATTTTTATTGAGGTACATCAAAAGACCCTTAAAAACCTATTTCAGCATGAAATGAAGAGAGTTTTAGCATTTTGAACAAACTTTAAAACCCATTCTTGTGCTGTTTGCAGAAAAAAAAAACCTGCAAACTATTCCCTGCAGCCAGAGTCTGCTGTGATAAGAGTTTTATGAGACTAAGCATAATTTTAAATTGAATAGTCGTTTTTTCTCCATATAATTTGCTGTTTCTCCCCATTCTCTGTCTATCCCATAATTTTATTTTTTAGAAGTTGTTTTCCTTTGAATTTGGTTTTAAATATGCATCATTACAATTCTGTTAAGTAACATTGCAAACACAAATGTTCCTCTCAATCAGGAAAAATGTCTTGTGACAAGTAAAATTTTAAAGTTGCTTAGTTTTCAGGTAGCATCTTTGCTTAGGTTTTAAAAAAATTACCAAAGAAGTCCCCACCACTAAACAAAAATTCCATAACTACTGAAAATCCAGCCTATAAATGGATCTATTTTGTTCAAGGATCTCCAATCCACTGTTGACACAATAATCCTTCATCATCCTTCAGTTTCCAACATGTGCCATGGATCCAATCTCAACTTTGGTATTTTTAATCATTAATAATGTTTGAGTACTAATTGTTCCCTGACGATATATGAATGACACATCTGCATGGATTTTGAAGAAGAAGGTTGAATCTTTATTAGCTCCAAATTATTCCTCCTCTTCCAAAACCCTGTCACCTTACTGTGCCTAGGCTGAGTTAGATGGCCTCTTTCAACAGTCTAAGGAATCAGAGCTAGCACTACTAAAGCAAATCCCTTGGAATCTCTCCCTCTTATGAGGATAAGAATAAATCAGCTGTCCCCTAAGACTCTGTTCACTATTTGCCCCTGGAGCTCATTTTCTCAGCATCCCTTCCTTACTCATTTTCTCAGCATCCTTCCTAAAAGTTGTAAATTGATAAGGTGTATCACTGTAACCTGATAAACCCTATTTGCACTTCCCTTTGAAACAAAACTGTCCCTTAAAATACATGTAATGACATAAGCTGTTCCCTTTTCTTTCAGATAGTGAAAATACCAAAATACAAAGCCAAAAATACACAGGCCAACCAGGCTCTAGGGTGTAGGCAATATCTCCACTGTTTAGGAGGAGGAGAGGCAATGCCAGCAGAACAACTATCTAATTCTCAGGAGTGCTCAAATGCAGAAAAGACTTGTCAGATTGCCAGTGGCTGCAGGAAAAAGACCAGGACCTTGCCTTCTTCAAAGTGTAAGGAGAGTTATATCTCATAAACAGCACATTTTAAGGGCAAGGATATAAGGCCACTTCAGGTAGGGACACATTTTAGGTATTGCAAAGGTGATGAAATATTTCGATTAATAACTAAGCAATGTTCCAGCATGCATCAAACTCCATTGAAACACCTTTTAATTCCTAAATATTTCTCTTTATTCTGACAACCCCTATTAATGCAGGGGGTGGTCGGTACTTATTTCATTTTCAGCATTTACTGTGTTGTATTATTCCCTTTCAATAACAGGATTTGAGATGAAGCATAGACTATACATCTTCAGATAATATTTTGAAAACTACTCAACTTCAACTTATTTTTTCTGCCTCTCAGGGCTCTTTGTAGGTCTAAAATCTTCAGACCTATAAATCATCATATTGCTTTGTTAAGAAAGATCACAGATTTCTCATACCTCTCTTTTCTTTGCAGGTCATACCCATACAGTGTTACAACCATTCCCTAGAACGGCTTGCATTTCTGTTAAAATGTGTTTTCCACAGAGAAAAGCTCCAAACGGAGGATCATAAAAAACCCTTCTGAAAACTGACTTCTGTCTTTTGATTAAAAGGCAAAATATTTGAGCAAATATTTACTACTAAGTTGTCTCCAGGTTTTCTCAGTGAAACCACAGCAGCCCCACCAGGCAGCCAGCTTATCTTCTGGCAACAGCCCTGCACAGGCTTTTCCCTGACGGGCTCTGCTGCAGCACAGCAGCTCACCGAGGCAGGCAGTCACCAGCACAGCACATTGGTTTCAAGAGGGCAGGCAAATCTTTTCAATCACTGTTTGAATAGTAAAATACTGAAAGGAGACTGCTGGAGGAAAATGAGGGGAACATTGATATAAAGGTCAAAGCGCACAAACTGACATCTCAGAGAGAAGCTAAGGCACTTAGCTAATGCTATGTTAATAAGGGTGGAATAGATACCAATACTGTTTGCAGCTCATGTAAATAAAATTGTGCGTAGTACTTGGTAAAGTGGTGGATGTTGAGGTTTCACTTGTGCTTTCACCGGGATAAAATGCAAAGTCAAAAACCTTTTGTATGATAGCTTCATAAAAGACAGTCAAAAACCCTTTGTACAATGGCTTCATAAAACACTGTAAAAATCCTTTTGTAAGATAGCTTCATTAACATTAAAAACATGTAAGAGTATGACATTCCTCTTGTACAGGGAACAGCTACAGAGGTAGTAACCCTCACCTCCTGAACATCACTTTATGTTACTTGATAGCAAACCCCTGTGGAAAGCACATTAAACAATATTAGCATAGAGCTTTCTGCTTCACAGAGAACAGAATCTCCTCACGGTGACTAGAGCAAGTAGAAGAAAAATCATGTCACAAAAGGTGACCTCTGAATAGTTTTATAGAGAGGTAATAATATAAACCCATTCTCCCAAAATAGAACAGCACAAAAATTGCAGTTACTACCTCAGGAGGATTAGTTCAATTCTCCTATAGCAAGGAGAAAGTATTTTGCTTAAATTTAAGAAACTAAAAATTAAGAAATATGATTACATTAGGAAAAATTCAGTTTTTATGACCTTTCCCATTGACAACAAGGTATGAGTAATCTATAGAAACACCAGTCTTGTCATATCAAGCAGTGCATAGCAGCATTAACGCTGAAGACCTTCAAGACTCCCTAATGACAAATGGTTGCATTGCAGCAGCACTAGTTAGCATGCTGAGTGCCAAAATCCCTCGAGAGTCAAAATATTTCCAAAAATATATATCACAAATTTTGGGAAGTTTTGAAAAGAAACACAACAGATTTCCTACAAACAAATTGAGCAACTGAAGACAGTCTTCAATTTTATTTAGTAATGGGGTTGATTTATTTTTTTAGAAGCAGTAAGAGAGCAAATTCATACAAGTTTTAGTCAATAAAATGCTGCTTTCATAGTCTATAGAAATGCCAAACTTATAAGCTTTGAGGATTTATACATAAATAAAGATGAAGCTCAGAAATAGGCACAGCATTCTTTCATTCCTGTTTAAAAATATTTAGGAGCCTTTGAGCCAAGCTGAATGACAGATTCTTCATAAATTCAAGTATTGATATTTTCCTGAAACATTTACATTAAGATTTTTAGTTATTTATACATACTTTTGCTTCTCAGAGTTAAAAAAAAAAAAAAGGCAAGAAACCCCTCATTGGGCTGGTTCTCCTAATTTTCCCTTTACCAAAAAGGCTTTCTTAAGCAGCGTTGGGAGCAACAGTCACCTCCAGCATCTCCAGGCCAGGGCTCTGTCCTGGTCCCTGGGGCCCAGCCCAGTGCATGGGAACTCCTGTCTGTGCTCAGCCCGAGGGATGCGGCTGCTTCCTTTCCAGTTGCAGGTTCAGCCACTGGCAAAGCTGCACACACATCCAGAGAGCTGACAGGGCTGGTCACACAGGCTGCCACAGACAAGGTGCTGCCTTCAACACCTTCCCAATCACAAACCAGACAGCCAAGGGCCCTCAGCCTCTTCAGCTGGTAGAGACAGGAGGTCACTGGCGAGAGCACATACACGCCTCCGTGCATCCCCCGTGTACCAGCAGAGCCCCTCTGCCCACCCAGCACCCCTGCCCTCATCCCGGGCCCTCCAGCCCTCCCGCAGGTGCCCTCCCGGGCGGCTGGTGCTGCCTGGGCTCTGCAGCGAGCACCCCCAGGCACGCCCGCTCCGGGCACGCTCAGGCCCTGCGCCTCCTCCCCAGCCGTGCGCGCTGAGCCCGCTCGCCGCTGCTGGGGACCAGGCCTCCCCGCACCCTCCCGAGGGTGGCACAAAGGTGCCGCTGGCTCCAGTGGCTGACATCACAGGCCAATGGAGCCCGCAGCCCCACTCTACTCCAGCTGCTCCAAATCCATTCACACAGCACCGCAGCAGCTGGCACCTGGTCTTTGCAGCAGTCCCACACAGGGATTCTACAGCAAATCTTTAAGACATGATCTGATCAGCAGATCAGACAGACTCTGATCAGTGTAGGGTTCGGTCAGTACTGACCAGCTTTGTTTACAAGTGAGCAACACCTTTTTAATCCCTTTCTGTCCATATCCATGTTTCTCCTTTGACTCTTCCCCTGGACATTCCCCCACCAATGCGGGCAGAATCAACAACCCTTTGCAGCATCCTGGACCCTCAGGTTTACAACCTTATCAGTTTTAAAGTGCTCAGTTGTTAGCAGATCATTCATTCACTTCTGTTTCCTTCTTGTCTTTGTCCCATTATATTTGTCTGTCTCTGTGTTTCAGTTATTGCTTCCCTCTTCTTTTTATCATGTTTGACAAGATCCTTGACCAGATAATCTTACAGAAAAAAGTGTTCCCATGTTCCCCACACTATCAGTTTGACATACCTCTACATACACCCACATAGTCTTACAAACTACTTATTAAAGTGAAATCAAGTAAAAAAATACACTTCAGAAATACCCAGGGATAAATAGCCATGGGAGCCTTCCACCTTCTATTCTTGCTTCTAGTGTGCTCAGGCAAGGACTGCACTCATACTCTTGTAAAGGACCTATATTCCCTGCTTTTACAGAGCAGTGCCATTTTATTTCAATGAATCCTCCAGGAAGGAAAGTTCTACTCAGCATGAGTAAAAGGTGCTTTCAGCTCAAAACACAAAGCAGATTATACTGCAACAAGCCAATAACAGAAAAGAAAAAAAGTCTAGGTGGTCCACAAACCAAAGACAAGCATGTAGTCAACAATTTTATTTTCTATGAGAAGGTGGAAAAAAAATTCACTTTCTCCAACTTTGAGGAGAGACTTGCAAGCCAATGCTGTAATTGTTTTACTCTCTTTTTAAACCACTAAAAATATAGAAAGCTTTTGGTGAAATGCAGCATAACTTTGAAAGAAAGAATACTTTTTCTTTCCCTCGTATTTCAATATTTACATTTATGTGTCCAGCTAACACTCCCCACCTTGCAAAGATGGGCAACATCAGTCTTCGGAGTAGCAGTACAAAATAGTGTTTTAACTCCCACAATACCAACCCTCTACAAAATCCAGAACAAATGGTAAGCACTGAGAAGATTTTTTTTCTAAATAGTTTTCATTTAGGAGTAGCAATAACATACTCACCGTGGGTGGAGAGGGAGCTTAACCACATGGGCAATAAAAAAATGTACTAAACAGAAGAGTAGTGTCACTAAAGCTGGGGAAGGAAGAACATGAACATCCTCAGAATTCTCTACCCCCCTCCCCAGCTCCAGAAAGATTTTCTAGACTTGAAATGTCTGACCTAAGAGTCTAATTTAAACTTCCCTCCTCCTGAAAGCTGTCACTGCCCCCCTTTTTTCCTCCTATAATCTAAAGGTCAGAACCAGTGTCAGGACACAAGAAATTATGCTTAAATATATTACACCAGCCAACAAAGAAATTATATCTAATATTACATCTAATTATATCTAATGTTATATCTAATTCTTGGAATTAGAGGATCTAGGGTGGAGCTTTTGCCCAAGTGTTTATCTAGGTAACCATTAAAGGGGCTCAATCCTTCTAGGCTCTTGCAATGCACAGAGCAGTTCACACAAATATATTCAGCCTGAGAGACAGCTTCCTTACAAAGGTGTTTAAAGTGTCCTATCTCCTTGTTTAACATGAGTTTTGCGTTACAATTTAATCCCTTCATATGCAAAGAATTTGACATAGCACTGTTGGAAAGATTAGCTCTTCCCCCAGCCTCAGCCCCTCCTAGGAAACTCTAGATACACAGCAATTCATACACATTACCTCAAAGTCACTGCAAGTATCAGCATTTGGTAGCAATTTTATTTTACAAAAAATTCTGTAGCTTCTAATTGAGCCAGGCACTTTTCATATAGGAAAACACTTTATTATTTTTTCTCTTTTAAAAAGCACAGCCTATGAATTCTACCTGCTTACTGATACATTTGACACTATTGGAAAAATAAGGTGGCTGAATTAGGAAACAAGAATTATTCACACTAGGGAGATCTACATCATTAACCATTTTTTGTTTCTTAATCTGTTCTTTGTGTGCTGTAGATAGAGCAATTCTGCCACCTAGAGTAAAATTCAGGTCCAAGATAAAAAGATTTTGGTGAACGTATACTGTCTGCTTGACTAATTTGAAATGGAAGAGACACTTTCTCTGGCAGATAATTAAATGCAAATATTATGGGTTTATGCATTTATTTTTTTAATGCATGCTACAAAATATTTAGTCGGCTGCTTGCTATCAAAATCAGCAGCATTGCCAGAGAACCAGGTGAAATATATAATAAATACAGCTGAGATAATTTACATTTTTATTGGCCTTTTCATTACACACTTCTCCAAATATTTCCACAACTTCACATAGGAGTTATATGTTTCCCCATATAAATGGAAGAGAATTCCCTTAGCAAGGTTTTTAAATACAGAATTAGTCTATTTGAGCAAATCAGAAAATAAAGAAAATTAAAATCCAATTGAACATTAAAATGGTTCCAGTTCATTCGTGTATATATATATATGTTATGTTTCCAAATACTACTATTTTGGAGGCTAAAAACTGCTGCCAGTTAATACATAAAACACTCTCTGTTAGCTGGGAGGGGAAAAGTGAGGCATTGGCAAGACAAAGTAGTTCCTTACATAGAGCTGATGATCTTTAATTTATAGAAAAGCCAGGATTTTAACATCAACATTCATTAGCATGAACTAATACCTTTATATCCAGTTGTCTTACCCACAAGAATGAAGAACTTATGTCTCCTCAGATAGGAATCTGTGGTTTTAAAGATTCTGATGAGTTTAAAGCAATAACTCATCCTTTTCTGGGGGCTGAGCTCTTCTGTGAGCAGTCAAAGTACCAAATAACACATAATTTTTACTCTAGTGACTCAAATACATTTGCCATCGTGGTGGATGGAGATTTGCTTGCGACTAAAAAGACTAAATATATTATTTTCTTCCTCTATTTTCTCTCTTTCAGTCAGGGGAGAATACCCTACAAAAGGGTATGCAAGGTTAATCCCTTGGCTCACCAAGCATTAGCTGAAAAGGCAGGGACAATAATTCCCTTCAGGGGCAAGTATTGGATGTAACCTTCAGATCACAAAGTCTTTAAAAATTTGTTTCTAGAAGCCAGGAGAGTTTGCCAGACAAAGCCTCTGTCTTTTGTGCAGATCTGTTCCTTAAACACCTGCTACTCCTGAAGCTGAGATAGTGAGATAACTGAACCTTGGCATGACCCTTCCTGGCCATCCTCATGTGATTGCTCTTGTGATAAAAAAAAAAGCACCAAAAATCAGTTGTTGCTGAAATTAAAAATAGCCTCTGCTTATTGGCAATAATATATTGCACCGAATGCACATAGCACACTTCATCTGAGGATCTAAGTGTTTTGCAAACATTAATTAAGCTCTGCACTGCTATTATGATTCACAGAATGCCATTATCACACCCAAGGGATGCAGGAAAAAAAGCCATTGAAGCAAAGTATAGGGAAGCAAGCCCTTGAAAGCAAAATTATTCTGGTTCCATTTCAGATCACATCGACCTACATACATCCTAGGACAGAGAAAATAAAATCAAGGATTACTCAGAACAGAGCAGTTGATTTTTATGTGATTTGTGAAGCATAGAGACTTTTAAAAAGTACTGGTTTCTTCTGACCTTTCTTCCTTTTCTTGTCATTTGCAGGATTATGTATTATTAGCATTTCCCAGTCCTACTATTATTTCTGTATATTCTGTTATCTTCCTAACCTTGAATACATTCACCTTTCTTTCCAAATCTGCTAGTCTCAACTTACTTCCAATCATTTGACCTTTGAGTATCACATTTCCTCCAAACACCCTATGCCTCAAGTTCTTTCACTTGACATTTCCCTCCAGAAGTCAGAGAACATTTTTTCCTCTCTCAACCTTTAGCACATTTTTCAATACTGCACCAATCATTGCTGACTCTCTGGGGAGCAAATCCTTTTTTGTTCTAGGAACCAGGAGTAAACAGGCAGAGTGGATCTTGTGAGCCGAGAGCAGTAAGCATTCATTGTCCACCACAACGTCCTTTCAGTCATCTCCATTACAGCAGAAACACATTGAAGGACATGTTCTGAGGTTCAATAACTGGTGTGTTCTGTGTTGTGATAGGCCTTTGTAGCATCAGTCACATTATCAACAAGCAGCCAGGATGAGTGAGTGCCTCTCTGAAGTGCCAGTGCACCAGTGCTCAGTGGGCAGACACAAGGACTTGGAGGCCTGCACAGAGTTGGCAGGGCTATGATCTAACTGGGACCATGAAACATGGTGGGGTAACTTACACAGCTTCTGCAAGGGCTGGATATGTATTGGATTTTTGTGGATTTCAGGCAATTGTTGAAGTCCCCCGTGCACTGGCCCTGCTGCTTATGCAGGCTTTGACCACCCCAGTACCTGGTGCAGGGATAATAGAGCAGAGCACAAGTAACTGAAGTAACTGAGGATGTTTCAGGAGAGCATTAATGACAACTTTCTGACACAAGTGATCACCCAAAAGCCAGCCAAAAAGGGCAGATGCTTTGCTGGACTTCATCCTTGCAAAGAAAGAAAAGAAAGAATGAGCCAGGGGTGTTGTGATTTAAACCCCACAAGCATCTCAGCCTCATACAGCTGCTCACTCAGTACCTTCTGCAGAGTGCTGAGGGAAAGAATTAAAAGAGGAGCAAAAATGAGAAAAATTGTAGGTTGGGGTAGGAGAGGGAAAGGAAAGGGAGAACAACAAAAAGAAAAAGTTTGCAAAACCAATTGTTTAGCAGCAGCCAATTAATGCCCAACTAAATCCCTGAGCAACAGCAACCCCTGGAAAACTCATTCCCAGTTTTAGGGCTGAGAACAATGTTATGAAATCTCCTTTTGGTCAGTTGGAGTCAGCCTCATGTCCACCTCCAACCTCCTCGCTGCAGCAGAGTAAGAAACAGAGAAGGCTTTAATAGTGTATGAGCACTGTTCAGCAGTAGTGAAAAGACTGGTGTGTAATGAGCCTCACTTCGGTCATCAGACCAAAACTTGGCACTTAGCAGGTATTTTTTATACAGAAATTAACTCCATCCCAGCCAGACTTAGTACAGGGAGTGTGAAGGCTGGGAGCAATCATGAGTCATGGAGTTCAGGATCCAGAAAGGAGGGGACAAGGCAAATAGCAAGACCCTGCACTAAAGGAAAGAATACTTTTGGTTTCCTCAGTGATCTGCTTTGAGAAGCCATGTGGAGCACGGTTCTGAAAAAAAGAGGGGAGCAGCTGTTGGATTTTTGTTCAAGAATCACCTCCTCCAGTCTCAAGATTTGTCTTTCCCAATGTGCAGAAAGGACTCCTGCACAGATGAACAGGAAGTTCCTGACAAAAAGGAAAGGAAATTTCTATCAAAAGGAAAAAATAAGAGATGACAGCAGGGCAAGTGACCTGGGAAGAACACAGACACTGTCCAAGTGTGTAGTAATGGAGTTAGATAGATCAAAGCCCATCTGAAGCTGAGTCCAGTAAGAGACACAAAAGGCAATAAGAAAGGCTTCTACGGGCATATCAGCAACTTAAGGAAGATTGGGGCAGTGTGCTGCTGAATGGGCTCTATAGTAGCAGTCAACACGGATAAGGCTGAGGTACTCAGTGCCTCCCACACTATGGTCCTTCCTAGCAAGACCTGCCTTTCAGAAATCTCAGGTTCTTGAAATCAGTGAAAACGTCTGGAGCAGGAAAAGGGCTGTCAGTAGAGAAGGGATGTACCCACAAGTGCTGAGGGAGCCAGCCAATGTCATTGTGAGACCACAATCAATGATCTTTGAAAGGTCATAGTGATTGAAGAAGATTCCTGACGACTGGAAGACAGCAAATATCTTCCAGAAGGACAAGAAGGTAGATATGAGAAACTACAGGCCAACTGGCCTCACTTCAAACCCTCGCAAAGTGGTGCACCAAATAATCATGGAAGCTATTTCCAAGCGCACTCAAAAGGTGATGAGTTAGCATAAACTTACCGAGCAGGACCCGTACCTGAACAGCCTGACAGCCTTCCACAACAAAATTATGAGCTCAGTGGGTAAGAAGAGAGTCGTAGATGTGGTTTATTGTTGAGGCGAACACCCCATGTGTGGAGACACAAGGCTTGATTCCATTTCAGAAGGCTGATTTATTATGTTATATATTATACTAAAATACTATATTAAAACTATACTAAAAGAAGAGAGAGAAAAGAAAGATCAGAAAACTACAAAGAACAAGAATAAAATAAAATGCATAACAAAAATCCTGTGATTGCTCACAGCCTTGGCACAGGTGTCTGTGATTGGTCATCAATTGAAAACAATCCACATGGACCAACAGAAGATGCACCTGTTGTATTCCACAGCAGCTGATAGTTATTGTTTACATTTCTTTCCTGAGGCTCCCAGCTCCTCAGGAGGTGAAAGGATTTTTAATAAAATATCATAGCTACAGTTTATCTTTGCTTCATCAAGGTTTTTGACAGTCCCACATAACTTTCTTATAGATACACTGACAAAATACAGGCTAGATAAGTGGACAATAAAGTAGATTGAAAACTGGTTGAACTGCCAGGCTCACATGGTTGCTGTGATCAGCAGTTCAAAGCCTGGCTGAAGGACAATCACTAATGTATCCCTGAGGTTGATACTGGGGCCAGTACTGTTTAACATCTTCATTAATGAATGGAAAGATGGAACAGAGCGTGCCAACAGCAAGGTTTCAGATGATAAATTTTGGGAAGGAGTGGCTGATACACCAGATGGCTATGTTGCTTTGCTGCCATTCCAAAGGACCACAGCAGTTGGGAAAAATAAGCAAACAGAAACCTCATGAAGTTCAGGGAAATCAAATTTAAAGTCATGTATTTGGGGAGAAATAACACCATGCACCAGCACAGGCTGTTTGGGGCAAATGGAAGGAAAGCAGCTCTGGAGAGAGGGGCTGGGGGATCCTGGTGAACTTGAGTCACCCTGCATCCTTGAAGCAATCCAGAAGCACCAGGCAGAGCCAAGGCAGCAGGCAGAGGGCAGGACTTGACACTTGGACTTATCAAACTTCATCTTATTGGACTCTGCTCATCCATCTAACCATCTCAAGTCTCTCTGCAGAACCCTCCTGCCTTCCAACAGATCGACACACGCTCCCAGCTTAGTGTCACTGCAAATGAAAGACCCAATCCCCTCATCCATGCCATCAATAAAGATATTGAACAGATGATACTTCCAATGGTGATACACAACATAGGTGCTGGGACCAACCCTGCACTCCCCAGTACAGACATACAGCAGAGATGAACTGGAGCAATTCCAGCACAAAAAACACTGTGGAATCTCCATCTGTGGAGATATACAAAACTAAATTGAATATAGTCCTGAACAACCTGCTGTAGATAGCCCTGCATTCAGCAGGGGTGTTAGATTAGACAGCCTTCAGTGGTTCCTTCTGATCCTAAAGGTTCTGTGATTCTGTGACCCATGTTCTGGTGACTAAGACCTAAATAATTTTTCTTAAAAAAAAGAAGCTGATTTTCCCCCAATATATTTAAAACTCAACATACAGAAAGAAATCAGAGATTGTCATTCTGATATACTAACTGCAATGCAACAGCATATTAAACCTGCAGACATCTCACCCACAGTAAGAGCTCAGAACACTTTTGAAAAACTAGGAGGGCTCACTGAGTGCATTGGATTCCAATTAAGATGAGCTGCAAGCCTTTTTCAAGAATGGAAACACAAACTACAGAAACAGGGACTATGCTCTAGCAGAATACTTATGTTAATGTTGTCAGCTAATGAGCAGAAAAATGAGGGAATCAGCTTGAACATCCCTCTCTCCTATTTGTGTGGACTCCATTAACATATACAGGGTTTTCAAATAGCTAGAATACAGATAGGAAATACACTGAGAGCACTACTGAAAGTCTTTTTGATGTTTTCATACCACTTATGTTTTACATTCTCAATACTTTTGTATCTTTTCCATTCCCCTACCATGTCACTTTATGAAAGTCCCTGTTTGAGATGAAGGAAGGTGAAACCTGCTTTTTTATAATATACTTCTTCCTGGATTTTCATTTTACTTTCCATTCACTCCTCCCCACACCCCTCACCCTCTAAAATATGAACAAGTTCAGAGTATCTTGAACGACAGAGGAGAGTTTAATGCAGCTTTGGAAAATCACCATTTTCTTTGCAAGAAAAAAATGCTTAGCTCTCAGAAGCATTAATCTCTCCCTTAATCTGATATAGTACTTTTAATTAACAGAAGCTTAACATTCATTCAACCCCTTGCAAGAAGTCAGTCACTATTGCCTTTGTTTTACCAAACAATTGAACTAATTAAAAGTCACAAAACAAGTAAGTGACAATGAGAACTAGATTTCAGCTTCTAAAGCTTAGCTAAATGTATTATGTTACCTATTTATATTCATTAGAGCAAAGATCTAAAGGCACATCTTTGCCAATACTCACCTTTGAAGGGCCAGAAGACAAAAGAAATCTCTCACTTCAAAGTGACAACAGACAAAACAACAGAATTTTTCACTTGGAAGATTCATTGGTCTAAGGTTTAAGTGGAAATTTATATAAATACTTAGTGATCTATTTCTTTTTACATATATATGTATGTATGTGTGTATATATATACACATATATATAAACCTCCCCCACACACTAGCTGATGTTTAGCTTAAAGTAGACAATGTCAATTTTCTTTTAAGGAAGCTCTTCTGGGGTTTGGAGTTTTTTCCCCGTCACACTAGTGTGAATATTGCCATGCTAGGCAGTAGCTATTTCATCTAGATAGAACCTGGTTGAGCTGCTCAGGGTTGAGTCTTATCAGGTACAGCCCTCAAATCACACAAAGCACAGCCAGCAGCAGCCTAGGCAGATCAAATACTAAGCTGGGGTGCAGTGGGAAAGCACAGCAGGGACTTCTTTATCTGTCTCCTGAAACAGAAAGAACAAAGTCCTACCAGTTCATTAAAAGCAGCTTTGAAAGTCCTGTAGTTTTCTCAGGTATTTCCAGAGTCACTTAAGATGAAGAGGGCTGTAAAAAGTTGTGTAAGGTTCATGAAATAAACTTCTTCCCAGTTCAGAGCAAGACATTACTGTTATGTGTTATCAATAAAAAAAAAAAGGAGAAATAACCACACCACACCTCATTTTCACTAAACACAGGTAAATGACTTCCAATAGTGCAGAATATAAGTAATAATAAATTATGTTCTTCCACTGTGAGACTGACCTTGTGTTTTCATACACAACAGACATTTTCTGTGTATTTCTACAATCCAGTTCTACAGTGTTGTGGAAAGAAAACACAACTAACAATTCAGTGATTAAGATTTTAGTTGCACTTCCAGCAGGACTTAGCAAGAAGCTGACCATATCATACTAACAGAGATGGGGGACAGAAGTGCAATAGAAACATTAGTAATAACCTAATTGGAAGACACTATTTGGAAGAAACTCCCTAGCTAACTTGCATGAACTATAATTTCAAGCTGGCAAGTTGATGGAGCACTATTTAAGTGATTCCAATTGATAGGATAATATTTTTAAACCAACCTAAAATCCACAGGTGTTGATAAATCTTTACAGTGTGATACGAGCAAGCTATAAAATTCAAGGAGCAAGAGGCTTCCCACTATATATCCACAACCAACAGTATTTTCCTGAAAAGTAATACCAATGTGATCTCTGAATTTCTGCCGTTTCTATTATTTTCTGTACTCTACAGTACAGTACTGATCAAAGCAGGTGTCCTTAACTGCTGCAATTCCCTCTTTTCTTATATACAGAAAAGCATCCCAGTAGGGCACTCAGATTTCCCCAAGTCTTCAGTAGGAAAATTGTGAATGTGCTATTTCAAGGGCACAGCACTAAAACAGTCATTCACCACTGCAAGACCCTGAAGAAAAAAGAGGAAACAGCCAATGTTTCAGCAGAGCTCAGGCTGCACCTAAAGTGAGAGAACTATTTGTTTAATTTCCAAGCCTTTCTGTTTAAATGAATGTTTGACTTCCCCCAGATAGGGAATACAGTAAAAAGTAAAAGGCTTTTTTCATAAAAAGCTAAGAAATGGAGCTGCCTGCCTAGTTTATGTAATTCTTTGCAGAGAAGTCATCCTCTAATGTGAATGCTAATTTCCCTTGTGAAAAGGAGCAGCAATAATAACCAACAAGTTGAATGTTAGCATATTTGCGACCTAACTGTCAAATCAAAATGTGTGAATTACAGTGCTGCTTTCTCCACTGATGTTTGAAATCTAACATATGCCAGTTTACACAGTGCTTGGAGATGGAGAGCATCTTTTAAAGACATGGATAACATACACTCCCCTCTCCCTCTGGAACAAAAAAAGAAAATTAATGTTTGGTTGTAATGCAACAAAAAATCAATCACAGCCCTTTGATAAAGGTTTCTCTGAGATCCCCTGGAAAATAGGACACGTGAGAATTCTTAACTACAGTAGATACAAATCCAAAATAGTTACAGCAAATTAGTGCCAAGGAAGGCTGAATTATTTCCATACAAATCTCAGAACAGTTTGGTTCCAGGGGAATGCTGAAAGATCTGGCAGAAGCCAAAGATGATCATCTCAACCAAGAGGCACCACCTTTACCTCCAGATGTAAGTAAGTAGCATGGGGCAAATATTCTTCACAATTTTGGTTAAGGGCATGTTTAAGATAATCTAGAGAAAGAAGTGAATATGTCTCATTGGGGATCTTACACTTGATTTCAATAGCTCTAGATAAAATGGTGAGCATGAGCAGCAGAACTGTATTCTCTACTACACACTCCAGAACAAGGCTTGGGGAAATCTATAGTCTTTAACTGAAAATGCCAGCTGGCATTTCTGCTTTTGTGGAGCTCCCTTTCACAATACACCTGCAGAATCTTTATTTTTAAAATACAGAATCTGCAAATAATTCTGAAATTATTACCATACAAAGTTACTAATGACAGTCTGAACAGTAGGAGTCTGGTCAGAAATGTGGAGGAGCCCCATTTGTATTTTTCTTTAGCTTGCTTTAATGCTGAAGAGTATGTTACATCTCTCAGTGTGATGATTCAAAAAGAGCAAAATAACTTTTACAAGAGAAATTATTACCACAGCAGTTGATGATTACCTTGCACAACTGGCCACACTATAAATGTCCTTATCAGGAGTACACATCCAATCCCAATGTGCAAATCAGCACATTAGTTGTTGATTAGCAGCTCAATACAAATCCTACCTGAGGCTGCCAAGTCTCTTTCCTCACATCCAAACTACATCTAGAGCATTCTATGGGACAAATTAGTTGATATTAACAAAACTAATCATCTAATTGCTCTTGCACACTTTTTTATGTACATTCCATCTTTAATGAAGATGGAGACCAAAAAATCTAACAAGGTGCCTTCACTGTTCCTATCAAGTACACAAACATATTACTCCTTTTAGATTCTTAATTCCTGGCTGCTATGTCATGAGCACTGTCACAAAGGGCTTGCAGAACTCCAAGCAGAACTCCCACATTTCCTTTCATTCACATTACTTTGGGATATTGAAGCAAAAAGTATTACTAATCTTTTTCTTTTCAAGAAAATAACCCTATTCAAGACTGCAGTAACTAGAGCTCCTTGAAGGCTTTTTCTTAATTTATATTGGCATGATTTAGGCAGCTTCATGTTGAAGCTGATGCTGCCACTGATGGGTTGAGCAGATGACTGAAAGAAATCAAGACCACCAATACACAATTAATTGTTATATTTAGTTAGTCTACACTACAAAATTTGTCTTTAAAGGGTGTATTCTTTTCTATGAGAAGCTTCTAAATTGAGGTTTTTGAAATTGAATTTTTTTAAGTTTTTACATATTAATATTGGAATTTTTACTCTTTACAAATCAGAAGTCATACATGAAAGCAGAAACTACAGACTTAAAGCACACCTGTGGCCGAGCAATGTCGAGATGCATGAAGGCAAGAACTCTTCAAAGTGACAGGAACCTTGTCAGAAAAAATTCACATTCAGAAGCCCTTTGCTTGTTAGGTACTGGAGATACATTAACTTTGCCAGCTTTATCAAAACCCTGTGTGTGTTTCTTATGTCTCTTCTGTAATTAATCAAAATCTCTGACAATGTAAACTGCAGTTATCCAGGCTGTTACATGCTCCAACTAGGCAACAACAATCTGAAAAAAGAAAATCCTTCAAACACAACAGGGACGGGGTTTGGGGGAATTTGGAAGGTGGTGGCTGTTGGTTGGTTGGTTTGTTTGTTGGGAGTTTTTGTTGTTGTAGATACCTAGCGTAGTTATCTATCTTGCAGTCTTGCTGGTAGATGACATGTTATCTCCCAGAGGTATGTAAGATGTTATTTCTGATGCTTTATTTATCTTTCTCAAAGTATTTTATCTAAAATTGCTACCAAAAATTTATACATACTATATGGAGCAGAAAGCAGAATTTACCTTTTTTTTAACACAAAGCAGTATTTCCACTGACAATCCTCCTTAGGATCTTATATCTACACCTTTAAAAAGGGTGCATTTCTTAAGAGCAGGAATAAGGAAGGGGAAAAAAACCCAAATATCAATTACACAGTCTGTGTTTGAGCTTCCCTCATATATAACTTGTACCTTCAGTCATTATTCCAGACTCCTGCAATCCAGAGTACAAACAATTCATGATATATCCCTTCTTCTCCTGTGCCCCTGCCCCGTCTCTTTCTTCATCCATACAATTATTCATGTGCCTGCACCCCCAGGCTGTAATTGTGACAATTTCTGGAATATTTCTCTATTGCTAAGCATCTTCTGTATAAAACTGATGAGAAAAACTGGTGAGTGAATAGTTTAGTAGTAAAGAGAACAACAGGAAATCCAGCATGAGGTTCAGAAATTACTTCCAGGATATGATTAGCGATAGGCTGAAAGAAAAGACCTCTTAGAACACAGACAAAACGTGGCCTTTAGAACTTATTTAAATAAAGTTAAATAAAGTTAAATATTTAACTTCCTCTTTGAAACACAGAAGTAGAAGAGGAAGGATTGAAACAGACAAGTAAGCATTAAGTGAACAGAACAATGCAGCATTAAGTGGACAGAAAATTAAGCTAAACTTCTCTTTGAATACAAATAAATTCATTGAATAAATAAATATTTCCCACTGTATTGATATGTTTGTGGATACATAGCACATCCTTACAAGGCACTCAGAGTAACGGGGAGTATAACATAGACCTTTCTGAAACTGTTCCAGAACAGTTTCAGAACACTCCAGGAACCGGGAACACTCTAAGCCTAGGAACAGCTAAATGCCCAAAAGACCTTACAGGAGATTACCTGCCCCATTTCAACCCTATTTCATATCCTCCACCTCACTTAGGGCTAGCAGGATACTACAGAATTTCACAAGTGATTCCATCACCCAGTGAACCTGGAAACACTATCAGTTTAAAAGCCGAGTTTTGGTAGTGTAAGGCAACAGACTTTGATTCAATAGTAGTCAAATGCAGTTCATCAGAAAAAAAAAATCAAACCCTGACTTCACTGACTGCATGTCAGCTTGCTGAAGCTGTTAATTAACCAAAACTCAGTAATGTCCTTTGGGATTAGAATGCTGTGTGTTCCACTTGCTTGGGTGCCAAGTCTTGCAGTAAAATAAGCCATTTCTTACAAGCTATGCTTAATAGCTCAATCAACATTTGCAGGAGAAATTAACAGCAGGTTCCCAATAATTTAGCTCTCTGAAGATGCTGATTTGGGCTTTGCCAGCATATATGATTTCCCCATTGATAAACTGTTAACACTGTTTAATCAAGAACACCAAGGACAAATTGAAGTGAAACCAGTGACCAACTCACACACACACACACTAAATTATTGCTTCTGAAGTGGGCTGTTGAACATAATTTATATACAGACTCAATTATCAATATCCATTTTTATCTGGAAAAAAAACTAATTTAAATTCTCTAAACATGATTCACATTGAACCTGTGGTTCACCTGTGTTGTCACTCACTGATTTACCCCACCACAATCTTGTCACATCCACATAAGTGGGATTTTTGGTTACAAGAGAAGCTGCTTTGAAAAAGCTCTTCTTGAGCATCTTCATTCTCTGAGCTACAAGTTAAAAAAAATATTAAACACAACAAGGATTTTTTTTTCTGGTAGAGAGCCACAGGCTCTCAAACCAATCCTCATGCTCAAAATCACAAGGCTACATATTATTCCAGCAGTCACTTGAAAAGGCTTTTCAGCTTGTTCAGAAGGGAAAAGAAGAGTGAAAAGAAAACAAAACAGCACAAGCCCAAAATCCCAAATCTTCAAAATGTTAAACAACTTAAACTCAGAAAGGATCTTTCAAGTAAAAGCAGTAAGACTCAGGATTTACAAATCTGATTGTAGCACCCTAGTTGCCAAACAAAATGGTCTCTATCTTTCCTTTCACAGTAATATTGTTGTCAAGCTTTAATAACAGCATGAAAAAAGAAATACAGGCCAGAACCCTAAGCAGAACTAAGAAAACTTATCTCCAGATAAAGTATTTTTTTTTAAAAATCAAAAATTATATACTCAGGGAACAGGCTAAGATAAATAAAAATTATATAACATTTTCACTAACACAGTTTCACTTTTCAAAATGAAAGTCAGATTTATTCAACATTAAGTGCAACAACACATCAGAAATCAATAAAATCAATTTTCACTTATAAAGTAAAGCAAAGTAACATGAATAAACACAGGAAAATACTGTCTGAGACTCTCCAAGCAGGACATTTTCTCATAAGACTCACAGAAAAGAAAAAAAAAAAAAAGATTTTTATATGCAAACAGACTAAATTCCCCAAAATTCAGGGTTTTCTTCCAGTTGTAAAGCAATATATAGCGAATGGGAGGTAAACTAGAAAAGGGAATGAAATGCATCATGCTGTACAACACCAAAGAAATACTCCAAATGCATTTGTGTACAGCATTAACAACATGCAATAGGTGAGGTTAAAAGCAAGTACAGTGTATATATTAAGAGACAGAAACTAGTCAGTCTGAGGGCTTTCTTTCTTGTTTTAGTTCAACTAATGAAAACAAACAGAAGCCAAGAGGAAAGAGAGGAAGAGCAGAGTCTGCATGGACAACATCTCTTCCCAGTAAACATCTTAAGATTCAAATTTTGCACACATTTACTTGTCTTGGTCCTCTTCTTGCTATGTCATTAAAACATATCCAGATCCAATGGGCTTTATGCAAGTATCTACATTTTATAAAGCAGTAATTAAACAAAACAATGCAAGTCATTCAAATTCTGCTAATCTTTTAAGTCAGGCATTAATATGCTGAACACTCACTACAACTCAATGTTATTTAAATTAAAAATAAAAACAGGGCAAAACATCTCCCAAACAGCCTTGCTGAAGCCTAGGGTATTCTAATTATATTTGTTGCTTGGAGGAGAGCAATGTGAAAACAGACGTGCTACCCAATTCATTTCATTAAGAATTATTTAAACAATACTTTTAGACAACAGCTGGTCTCTGTTCATTCTATTCAGTTCAAAGCCTGACAGATTTCTCTTGCCAGTCTTTTTTTTTTAACAGCAATTTTTTTAGACAAACTCCCAAGATCTCCTATAGATTTTGTCAGCTATTGAAAAGCAAGCAAGCATAGCACACATGCAAGTTATCAGAATTAGAGCGCCAAATATAATTAACTACAAAGTTCCAAGCAGTAAGTACATCTACATTCCCCTGGGGAGACTCCATCTGACTGGGAGATGGATTTGAAAGCTGATCAAGAACACAGGTTACCTAGGTCACTTCAAAAGTTCTCTGCCTTCCACTTGAATACTTACCAGAACCCATTCTACCACTCAACAAGCTAGTACAAATATTCAAGATTGCCATTAATTTCTGTAAGAATGGAGTGATGGCTGACAACTGAACACTGACTTTTGTAGGGTTGGACATACTGACCTTAATTTTAAATGAATTCAAGTCTCAAAATAATTGTGCAGCATTAACTTAAGACACAAATAAACAGTCAAAGGGTAATTAAAGAATAACTTTACCACTCATGCACAAATCACACCAGCCAATGCTCTACCTCGTTCATCTGAATTACAGCAGTGTTTTTACAATATCCAACTGTGACAGTCTTTAAAAGGCAACTATTTATCATTTATCTATTAGTAACACCCAACTGAAAAAAGCCTCTAATACTCTAAACTACCAGTACCTGTTTATTTTTTTAACAGGAAAGGGATCACAAAGAACTGAGTTGAATTAAAATAAAAGGAATGTGAAGGACAAAGTTTTGATTCAGATGTCTTTAGCACATATTAAACCAAAACTGACATTAAGACATGCTACGAAAGGTTCTCTGAAACTGCTCTGAGGTCTGGCAATCACCCTCGTTAGTACTGTAACGACTAAACTTAATGCTGGGTGAAAAAAAGAATAGAAATTAGAAATAAGAAGGTACCCTGGAGAGTACATGTAAAGAAGAAAGTGGGGTTTTTTGTTGGATAAAAAGTTACTGATCTGAAAGCCTTGAGACTGAATGTACCTCTTATCTCCAGCAATCTAAATTGTGAGTGTTCCTTAGGAGATTAAATACCACTGAACATTTTTCATCCTCTCCAAGGAGCAAGAGGCATTTCTTTTTACCTTGCTCAAATGTGTTATCCTTAACATCTAAGCAGAAATCAACCATCCCACTTTCATTTCAGTGAAGCATTAAATACACAGAACACACAATATGGTAAACTTGAGATTTAAAGTTGTAAAGAAAAACAACAGATAACACAAATCTATTTTATTTCTGAATGCCTGAAGTGGATTGGTAAGTGCTGCCATCTGCTTAAGCAATGTCAGATGCAAGAGCACCCAGGAATAATAGTTTAAAGTTTGATATTGTTACTACTTATATGAATTGGTGCATTCTGTTTATGAAACAGAGAACTAAGTGGAGAGTCAGAAAAACACCATCTGTACTGGGCTGGATGCAAAAACTATCTGTTGAATACCTGTATGACATTTGAACTGCTACTGAAGCCTCAAAGAATGGTCACCTAAACATCTACACACTGTCAGGCAGCCAAACTCTGCAGGCAATTTTTGATTATTAGTTATCCCAACATCTGTGTCACTGTGTCACAGCAGAAAATGTTAGCAGCACTTAGACTCAACCGGCATAGTGGGCTTCACCATGAATCACTGAAGATGCAACATCCAGGATTACAATGCCTACAAGCAATTTGGAGCAGTGATTCAAGCATGAGATAGTAACACACCCCTATAGTAAGAACAACTGGAACAGATTAGAAAAATGTGTTCATCCAACTTAACATATTGCACAAGGAGATAAGCAAATAGACAAGAGGTCCAAGAATTAGTAATTCCTCTATTTGACTATAAAAGAAAAAATTACTTACATTCTCTACTGCTCACAAATATGCTTGTAATTGAATGGAAAAACAATATTTCATTGCATACTTATGAAAGTAAGGTAGTAATCCCTCTCCAGCAATGTATTGTGGAAATGGAATGAAACTATCCCGAAACTCTAAAAGCTGGTGATGCAAGAAATACTAATCAGCTCATCTCCCTCCTGTGCACGCCATGTTCCCATATTTTGGGAAGCAAAAGGACAAAATCTTGAAAGCTTTAATTTCTAATTAGCTTTATCTTTTCAGGCTTTCAATCAGTTGTAAATTACTGCCTAACTCCAGCTGGCATCCATAAATATCGTAAGAAAACTGAAATCAAGTATTCTTGGCTTCATCATCTTCTAGGCTTCCAAAGACGGAACTATATTCTTACTATAACATTACTACTTGGACTATAATTGAGGATTTTTCCTCTTTCAGCAAATTACCTTTCAGGAAGTAGAAGGTAATCCACTACCTAGATACCAGTGGGGGAAGAAAAGTTGACATATACCTGGAACTGTCAATGAACAATTTTAAGTTCCATCACTGAGCCTTGGGGATGAGGGATGGAGGGGAACCAACCAAAATGAAAAACCAAAAAATGCAAACGCAATCAGCTGTTTTAATCTCCAAGTCCACTATAAAATGGTAAAAAGCATTCCCCATGGCAACCAAAATGCCCTTCCCAAAACTTTTATGCTAATCAAGTGTCATATAGCTTTAGTAAGCATTGTGGAAAGGTTTGTGTTTGTTTAGTTTTGGAAGAACTGGGATTTTTTTTCTTCTTCATATAGAATCTTATATTTGACACTTCTTCATTTTACAAGTGACTTAAACAGCAACCTTGAACAGGGAGAAGTCTTTTAGGCAATTTCCACAAATGAGCTGCTGTCCTGACAAAGTACTCTAACAAAATATTTAAATAGCAAAGAGCCTCATCTTCTGAAATACCAGATAATTAAAAACAGAACACGGATTTTAGCTGTAAAATTGAAAAAACACCCAAAACAAACAAAACAAAAACCCATAAACCAATCTTTAATGACACTAGCTGACTGTCTCAAGTGACTGATATGTCCTATGAATCCCAGTGGTTGGAATGCTGGCCAAACTCACTGACTGCCAGCAAGTTCACATTACACTGGTAGCAAATGGAACCGAGAACCTTTTGAGGCACATTGTCTCACTTCTTAGATGTGGACTCCAGGTACTTCAATGCTAAGACTGGATCTGATGAAGATCTACCTCAGAGCCAGTGCTCTCAACATCCCTCAGTAAAATGACTCAAACCATTTAAAGACAGGAATTTCTCTAGGAGAAGCAATGGAAGCCACTTACATTGTGGACAAATTTAAATGGCAAGAAATGCAAGTGGCTAATAATAAAAATTAAACTCAATTAACTTAGCATTAGTTTGTCCTCCAAAGTACTCATCACTTCTGACTGTATTAATTTAAGTTTTCTGTTCTCTAACACTTATTAAGAAGCAGCTATAAAATTACAGGACAGCTGGTGACACATGGAGTGTTGAGAGTTGTCTGTACTCCAAAGGTTTGCCATTTTGAAGCCAAAATCTATCAGTATAATAATCTTAACTGATTTGTTTGTACAGCATGAATAAATATTTTTTTCCAGAAAATAGTTAAATTGTTTTTTTAAAAAGATACTTAGCACTTTAACTCACAGCCAATAAAGAGTTCAATACCTCCTCTATTTCACTTTCAGTTATACTTACTACAAAAAACTGAATTTGTCTGCTTTGGCTTTTCAGTATTTGAGTTTGCCCGATTTTGATACCAGAATTAAGAAGTGCTGCCTTTCCACTAGTACCAGCTTTTTCTCCATGTGTAAATGTTTACTCTCCAGTACCAAAATGCCACTTCATCTTTTTTGATAATGATAGAGACAGAGTTACTCAAACCTCACACCTACTATCCAGCCCCAGATCTTATTTTAAACCCAATTATTGCTATAGCCTTCTCAAGTGCACCAAGATTTTTCTGGTAGTAGTCGTCATGTTGTTTGAGGGAGGCACAGGAAGTTCCCTACTTTCATAAAGTAATTGTTCCCTTTGTAGATGTTCAAGTACTTCATCAGGCTTAAACTACAGCTCTTGAGGGCTCAGCATTGAGGTGGTTCTTGGGCACAAGTCTTTTTTCATCACTGCTTTTTGTTGTCTGCCATGTATAGAGTGTACAATCTTTGTTCAAAGAGACCACTGCTACCTTGCAATTACTTTATTTTGAAGCTACAGCTGGTCAATCTGATGATTCAGAGAATAATGGAACAATATTATGTTCTTATTATTTTCTATTCCACTAATTTTTTCTTCTCCCAACTTTATCAAACAGTTGATTTGTCCCATGATTTTCTGCATAGATGGCCTACAATCAGTCTCTGTTAGACAACGAATCTCTGGATTATTTCTGTTCTCTTAAGAACTTAACCAGTGTACCAGGACATTTAAAGTACTTGCACATGCAAGGTCTCCACCTCATTTTATAACCCTTCTCTTTCAACCATGTCACTAACCACAGCAAATCTGTTAAAATCACCACCACTTCTTGAGGAGAGAACTAACACGTTGGGTATGTACAGTGGAACCTAAACAGAAAATGATAGAAAAGACACATATCACTTGATTTCAATTAGCTACAGGTTTTGAAGGCTCCTTACTAGAAAAAATGTAGGCAGTCTGTGAAATAATTCTTTCACACAGTACATCACATACATATTGGTAAGAAGTGAGCCCCTAATCACAAGTCCCTGGCAGTGGCACCTGCTACTGAGGCAATTAGAACACCCCTGTGGAAGATCTGAGACTGTTAAGTCATCACTAGGTAAATTGCTTCTGTTGACTAGAGCAGGAGATATTTCTTTGGAAACTCAGAAGAAATTCCTGCTCAGTATTAATATTTTCAAACTGAATAAAAGGCACTGTTGCTTAAGCCATATATTTCTTGTCTCCAATTGTTTAAAAAAAATAGGAAGTTTTTGAACACCTAGCTACTGCTACCCTAAGAAGGCTTCCTTGTTACCTCACAGTAATTTCATCTCTCCCTAAAAAGCGTCACAAAAATTGCTTTTATCTGAAGCATGTCATCTCACCTTTATATCTATCTTTATATCTAAAATTATGAGTTAGTATAACAGTATGCATTATAAAATTATAACATTTACTTCAGACATCTCTGAACAGCTAAATCTTCAAACTATACAAAAATAAAGTGTATGAAATTTTACAAAAGGAGGACATTAAGACAACAATAGCTAATTCAAAAAATATAATAACTTATACACAGCAGTGAGCATAAGCAATGTAGCCTACAATAGCTTCCAATAAACAGGACCTCTGAAACATGTCTGAAAGAAGCATCAGCTAGAATTGGAACATTCCCAAGCACAATAATGTTTCCAATTTATTATCTTTACCACAGTACAAACTTTCACAACCCAAATGTCCATTTTCTGTCAAACTGTAAACAAAAGCTAATATTCCCCCTCCTCATTTTGAGAGGTGAACTTTTTCAGTCTTCAGTCAAGTTTCACAACCATCTTGCATAAGGAATCAAGAGCCTGTTCTCTTGGTAATTTACTTTTTTCTTTTTTTTTTTTTCTTTTTTCTCTTTTTTTTTTTTTTTTTTTTTTTTTGTTTCTCATACAGCCTGCAGTGAATTAAAATCACAGTGAAAGTCCTGGGAAAAAAATGATCTTTACAGCAGGACTTGAACCATTCTAATAATAAATGCATCTAACAAAGCTTCCCATAATAAAAGCATGACATTTCCATTTCCAGAAATCAAGTCAATTAGAAATGCTAAATTCTACTTAAAAACTCCAAAATATCTAAAAGTGAAAAGATTCATCTTCTCAGTCAAATACAAGTCTTTCAGTTTCACTTGCAGAGACTGTTCCAGTCTGTAAAACAGTAGTGCAATTCATTTAGTTCTACTTCTTTTATTTTTGTTAAAGTCCAGTAGATAAATGTCCTATTTCTATGGAAAGATAGGAAGATGCTCCAGTAAACAAGAAACTTTGGCAAGCCCAGGAAGGCTTACTAGTCCATTAAAGCTTAGGAGTCCGAAGTGGCTTACAAATGGTTTATGAATAAACTTAAAAAAGCCCAACAAATCAAATTTTAAAACAAAACAAAAAAAAAAAAAGCTGAAAAAGACAACCTAAAAAATAAAGAAATAAATAGGCAGAAATTAATGTAAACTGTCTGAACTTTTTAATGATTTCTCATTGACAGCTGGCACAACCGTTGACAGTACAGTCATTAAGTATAGGTGACCTACAGAGTATTCCATTAGGGCATCCAGTCTGGAATGCTCAAATGGAATTACATTCCTAACGATTTAAAAAATAGAGTTTTTATAATATTACTATAGGATTTTTTCTGCCCACCTCACTTACACTTCTTCTTAAAGAGGTTTTTTATTTTTGATGGCTTTTTATTTTTTTCACCATTCTGGTAGAGGTCCTGTGGGATGCTGCTTATCCTGGGCACAGAAGCAGCTTCATGGCTGGGTTTACTATCACTGCCAGTCGAAGAACATGAGGTGTGACGAGGCTTTGGGACTGGGATCCCGGTTGAAAGCTGGTTCATGCTGCAAGACTTCTCCAGGATTCCATTATAAACTTTGCTTGCAGGACTAAAGATCATGCTCTTAGTTTCTGCCATGCCTACACAGTCAGGAGAGCCCCTGGAAACATCTGCAGTTAGAGAAGAGGAGTCTCCTGTAGATGATTCCTCAAGTGAGAATTCTTCTGGTGATACTTTCTGAGGAGAAATTGTCTGGTACATCTCAAGACTTGCTGGAGGAGACTGTTTTCTTCCAATGGATGAATTTAAGGAGTCACATTCCGAACCTGTTTCCTGTACTTCCCTGAGTCAGAGCAGAGAGAAGAGAAAATATAATGAAACTACAATTTCCTTCATACAGTTAAAAAGGAAATTAATTTAGAATCAATAACATTAGTCTAAAAGCACCACCCACACTTTTCCTTAGTAGTTAATTAAACAAAAAATAAAATTAAGATAAACATTTAAAATTACAACTTGCATTACATCATTTTATTATCTAAACTTAAGGGAATTAGTTTGTGCAATCTTGCTTTTTTGGGCAGCAGCATCTGCCCAGAATCAGTCATTTGTATCTCACGTCAAAGAACAAAGCCTATCTTTCTGGCACGTGAAGTCAGAAAAGTTATGAAACGAAAGAAGGAGATTTAAGCCTATCATATACAAAAAGTTTCTTCAGGACAAGTGTCCCTACCTTTCAACAAGCTCATTTGCTCCTTCCAAAAGGAATTTAACCTTTTCCTATGAGGCCATGTAACAAGAGTAGGTACACGCTCAACATGCTGTAAGAATTGTGTTACCATCCATCTCCTCTTCGCCCAGTAGCTGACATTGCTTTTGATCCTAGTTTCAGATGTAAAAGCCAGTAACATATTGTAATGGAGAATCAGGGTTAGTTCAGTGCACCCTGGATTGTAACATTTCTTAACTGTACATGACATGCTAGCTATTTACATACACATACCAGACAAGAACTCTCCGCTCCATGTAGACTATATTAATTTATATTATCCTACAGATTACTTTAACTTTTGGCTTGGTTTAACCTCTAATTCTAAACTGTTAGTCTCAATAATCCTATCAAGAGTTCCAAGTGCTGTTTGCTAATCTCCGTACCATTGTTTATCAGCAGAGAAGTAAATGGCTTCCTCCTCCTCTTCAGTTCGATAGAGAGCTGGGCAGCTCGACACAGAAAGGATGTCAGGGTCAGGGGAGTGCAAAGCGTGCTGAGACTGTGGAGATGATGGCACAACACTGCGTCTTGATCTACACAAGCTACTGCTTCTTGCCAGTGTGCTGGGAGGTTTTACAATGGACCCTAAGGCAGAGAAAAAGCAAACCAAAACCCTCCAAGTGACATTGATGTTAACAGCATCTACTCTGAAGACTAAGTAGCAGATATCTGCTTCAGCTACAGTGACTTTTAAACAACTTTGACATTGCTTGACAGTTTCAGAGGAAGAAAGACTGACACACCTCATACATTCTACAGTTAGATGAAGCAGCTAATCAAGATGAGATTTTGTGCCTGCCAAATACTATCCTGACCAAGTACACCAAAGCTCTGGCTCTCTTGAGAACAAAAAGAAAGCGTCTACTGAAACTCCCAACCTTTCATAAACTAAAAATAGCAGTGCTGAAATTAGTATGTTACACAACGTCCTGTATTTTGTGTGGTGATTTGGAAGTTAGAAGAAAATGTAAAAGTTTTGCAAAGTAGGTATGACTAACCAAACAGCCAACTGATAGACACTACACTAGTTGAAAAATAGGCTAGACAGAGAAGACCAATTTCATTTACATAACGTGATAGAAAATACATAATTCAACCTCATTTTAGGATCAAGAACTTTCTTTTAGATAACATTGTCTCTTGCCAAGCCAACTATGAATTTCTGGAAGTAAAAATACTAAGAATGGGTGGAGACAGCCACACAAGACTTCATCAGCAAAGTACCCAACAGGAAGTGATAAACTCAAATGTTCCCAATCCAATTCCTCCCTCAAAAGATTATTAGGCAGCAATGTATGTCCAGAAAAAAATCTACAGACCTCTTTTCAGGCTAGTTGTTACAAACCCTCAGGATGTTTCACACTCCTCATCAAACTGTCCCATGGAATGCATCACTGCTTATGTAAGATACACCAGACCCTTACTGGTTTTCAAAATTGTTTAACAAACGCAACACGCTAAATATCCCTTTAATTATTTTTGTAGACAAGGATGTCAAGACTGACAAAATACATTTTATTTTCTGCAATGGCAGTTTATCACTATATAAGTTACAGTTTCCCTTCCTAGAACCTCAGAAAAGGACAAGTTGTCCACTCTCTTTTAGTACAGAAAATCACAACTTTCACTAAACAGTAAGTGACTGCACCTTTGCCAACACATATATTTATTCCCACTCCTGAGCAGGAAAGGAAGTTTTGCAATTCTCAACATGAGTGTTGACATATAACTCAAACTTCAAATATTACTTTTGAGGAATTCCCTACTAACCTTAAAAACATGTTGGGAGCTCAAAAATCATCTTGTGTCGTTACAAAAAAAAAATTCCTCAAAGAGCAAATGTGAACTGAGATAAGAGAATAAGAATCTCTTTAGGAAATTGTGCTACAGGTCAAGGTAAATCAGATACCATCCTCCTTACTGGTATTAAAAAAAACCCCAAGACTGCACCATTGGTGAATTTTTAGAGAAGTAACAAGCATTTTGATCCTTTTTAGGTGTATATACACAGGAATATGAAGAATTCAGCTATGAAGATTGAACATGTAGAATTTTCCAGTGCAAATGAAACTCACTAAATCAAGGAACCAGCTGAATCCCAATAAGTCAGTGGAAAACCAGAAGTTTCATTACCACCTTCCAGCTGTAAGGACTTTTTTCCAGTGTCAGACGCTATTTCTTATTCCATTTTTGTTCTTCAGCTTGAGATTGATCAAACAGCTCTATTACTTGACACCATATAAGCCTATCAACACAATTGCTCTGGCACAAAGAAGTCTGTCCAACAGACTTCAAATTTTGTCAATTTTATGAGTCCAAAGGATGCTGAGGCAAGGCAATAGCCCAGTCCACTTTAGATCCAGCGATGGAAATAGCCCCTTTCTTAAGTGACCTCGTGCACAGTGCATTTTGCCTGAAGCCTCATGACCAAGACAAGCCATTATGCTTCTGTCCTTCCTTGTGTGCATTTGTTATTTTTGCCTAAAGGATGGGAATAATTCAGTATTTACTGAACTAACCTACAATAATTTGACTCCTCAACACTAGTTTCAACAACAGATCATATAGTATATTTTCCTCATACAGTAAAGTTTCAGCTAAGTATGCTTTTACAAATAGTACAGTTCTTTTCTAACTGTACTTTCTTTGAATCAACTGCACTTTCTTCTCTGGCTTCACTTCTAAGCAAGAGCTAAATGAGAGGAGTGACTGAAAACCTCACAAGTCTGAAGTTTTTTAACATATATCCAAGTGTTGTCATTGCAGACCATCTGGAAAATCATGACAATAAATGGAGCTCTTTATTTTGAAATCAGACCACAGGCTTCTCTATATAGAATTGGGAGCTTAACTGTAGGCATCCATATTTTATTGGGTCTCCAATAAATTTGTTGCTAGGGTTTAAATCAAAGTATTTGCACTGAAGACAACTAGAGAAACAGTATTCCTTAAAAGTGATCAGAAATTGAGGGAAGTTGCAAGAGGATTAATGAACTTGTCAATGTGGTCTGCAGAAAAAAAGGTTGGTACATTAAGAAGAAAAACAAGTGTCCAAGGCACACTGAGTGAAGGCAGCAAAGTGGCGACCTTATGCTATTTTAAAATACAGTCTGAATTTCTTCTGAGAATCCCAGCCCTGGAAGAAAAATGTATCCACATGACAGTTTTCCTTCCTACTCATTCCTCAGCTTAAAACAGCTTGTTTGAATAACTGCATGGGAGCTTATCTTTTCGAGCTGCCTCTAGAGTCCAGTTAATCACAAGCTCCACGAAGCAGGCTCTTGTTCTGACACAATGACTCATGATACAAGGGTGGTCTGAATCCCCAGCATGTATCTTCTGATCATAGTTTAACCAAAGCTGGATTTCTGTCCCTCCAGAGCTCAGCCTCTCTGACGGACACTCAAACAACCAACCCACTATTTCCAAACACAAACATTCTGTCTGAAAGCTTCCCTTGAACAACAGGATTTTGTTCCAACCACTAAAGAATGTGCACAAGGCTATGTAACATGCGGCCTCCCAAAGGATGTGATCTTTCTCAGAGCTCAAGGAACCCTGGACTAACCACATCCCTTCCATCTGAAAGAATAAATGAGCTAACAGAAACTCAGCATTATTCATTACAAACTTTTGTTTAAGTAGCAATCCAAGGTTGACAATGACTTACAAAACCTTAGCTGAATTTGCCCCACTCTAACCCTGAAAAAAAATAGAGGCTTTTTCCTCATATTATCGTTATTGCAAAACCCAATTTTCCATTTAAGTCCCACTGGAGCTAGTATCTGAAATCCTACATAGAATTTTTGACTTTGATCTAATCCTGCTGGATTTCAGTACTCTTCTCCCACCTGACCTGAAAATCCCATGTCCCACAACTTTTCCTCTTTCTTTTTACTGAGCTTATCACTTACCATGAAACTGTGAAACTATTGGAGGAGTGTCTTCATCTAAGTCATCAACTCCCCCTGCAATTGGGTAGGGAGGAATGGAAACTCGAGGCATAACTACCCAGCTGTGATCAGAGTAGAGAGAGGAGGTCAAGCTTGGTAGCCCAGAATTGTGTGCGATTTGAAACCCACAAATCTTCTCAATCTGTTGCCATCGATAAAGACGCTCCCGCAAACATGTCGTCAACTCAGAGAGTGCTTTCCTGAAGAAAAGCACATATTAAAATTACATACACTGTGCTTATTGATAAAGCAAAGCAACACATTCATTCCAGCATACAAGAAGATCCATTACAGCTGTTAAAATATTCACATTTTAGTATTTTTTAAATTGCTTTTCTAAAGGGCAAAACCACTACAACACTCAATTCCATAACTCTCCAGGAATTCTGTTGTGGGAGCAAATAATCCCAAAAGAATATGCATCCTGTCCCAGTAACCCTCTTACTTTGCTTCAAGAATTTTATGGTCCACTTCATCCAGGGAGGAGCTGTGTGCAACATGTAATGTTCCAAATACAGTGCTTCTCTTCTTTTTTATCTTTTCTGCCTAAAAAACAAGGTAAAGTGAAATGCATAAAACTAGTAGCATACTTAACAGATGACAAAACATTAGCAATATTGACAGGTAGCAAAAAACAATTCAGAGACGAAAAAAGCACAAGTGTTTATCTGCTTTGTGTTTACTATTTCATATCTCTAGCAACAGATCAGAAAAATATTTAAGTAGCTGAAGAATAATTTATTACCTCATCTTTAGCAATTGCTAATTGCATTTCTGCATGCTGTCTTTTGATATTGTAATATTGTACTTCAACTTCATGCGTTAACTGAAGCCACTTCTGCAAAGCTTCAGGAACAGACCAATTACTTCTCAACTCAAACTCCTTCTCAGCCTTTTTTAAAGCCATACGAACCTAGCAATCAAAAAGAAATGAAAGTGTCACTGAAAGTATCATTAGAACTAACAGGTGAATTATAAGCACCTTTATAGCCCACAGCAACATAGCAAAGCTTGACAGAGTTTTGGTGTGTGCTGATTGTTGTCAGGTATGCAGATCTGGCAGCTCTGAAATATAGCATATGACTTTCCATAATTTTTCCAATGCTATATAGTTCCTAATTCAAAGTTTAAATATTTTTGTAAGATGATAATTTTTTTAGCACAATAAATCCAAATTTATTGCTGCTCAGATGAAACAAAGCTACTCTCTCTTCTAATAACAAGATAAAAAAAGCTTTTGTATATATTTTTTCAGTGACTCTCAAAATATTATGATAAGCTAATATACAAAGATTACAGCTTCTAATAGTTTCAGGATTATTTTACTAGATAATGGCATGACTGACAGACAGTCATTAAGCACTCTCAGAATTTTTCCATTCAAATCCAGCATTTAGGATATGCTGTTTTAAACACTACTGAGGATCTAACAAAACTAGGACGAATTTAAAGTTAACACTAAATTTATAAACAGCTGGCAGATACCTGTACTAACTCTTCCTCTGCATATTTGAGCCTGCTGAGCTCACATTCAGCTCCCTCTCTCAATTCCCTGAGGCGATGAGCTTCACGTTTTGCATCATTGATCTCATCCATCATTTTGCGCTCCAGATTTTGCTTTTCAACAGCAACGTTTCTATTCTCTTCTTGTGCCTTCTCAAGCCTTCACAATTGAACAAAAAATATGAGAAAATACACAGCATATTTGTTACAAGCTGTAGTCCTCAGGATAACAAAATGCATCCAGCAACAGGGCAATGGGCACAAACCAAAGCACATGAGGTTCCGTCTGAACATCAGCAAACACTTTCACCATGAGAATGACTGAACAGTGGCACAGGTTGCCCAGAGAGGTGGTAGAGTCTCCATCCTTGGACATATTCAGAAGCCACCTGCACATGGTCCTAGGCAACCTGCTCTAGATGATCCTGCTTGAGCAGGAGGGGCTGGACAAGATGAACTCCAGAAGTCTCTTCCAACCTCAACCACTCTGTGATAATAAACACTCTGCAAGCTTCATGAATCAGCAGCAATTACATCACACAACGTGATATCCAGGCCAGGCAAAATCCCCAAACTTTTAAGTGAACTCTCATTAAAAGTGTAATATCAAAATACAAGTCTCTATAGACTACTGTGTTACAGGTGCACCACAGACTATCGACTTCCACATTGTTATATATGCAATAGAAACTAATCAGCTCCGGTCTGTTTCAATCTTAAAAGCTTAAAAAGAGAAAAAGTGTTCTCATTTCCATGTATGTAACTATTTAAAATAAACTGTAATTCTATGAAAACAACAGTAAATACTTCTAAACTGTAGGAAAAAAAGAATCTGCCTCTATTCTCTATCTTCATCCACAACTTTGTATTGCTTGCTAAAATATCCAGGAGCAATCTCTACCCAAGAAATCAGCAACACTGAAATCACAAGTTCCATGCAAAGGGAAGATGAACAAAATCCAAAGGCAGTTAATGCAAAAAACTTAAGACTGTAAAGGATCTGCATTTGTGTTTAGCTTCAAAACAAAAGGACAACTTTTCTTTGGTTTTTTTTTGTTTTTTTTTTTCTTTTAGGTTTTATACCTTTCCTGCAAGTCAAGAAGACTTTGCTCTGCTGTTTGGAGACTTTCTAAGTCCTTCATCATTTTTGTGATATGTTCTCTTGAGGTTCTGTTCTGTGTATATGCAAACCAGCAGCCTCCAAAACCAATAACTATAGAAACTGTTAATATAAAATCCTTCATCCAGTTGTGAGGGGGACCTGTGCAGAGAACAACACCATCATTAACTACTTCATCGATACAGACAACAGACTAAGGCCTTCCCCCCCCACTCCCCAGGCTAAAAGTTGACAGACAGAACCTGATGCTAAACAGAATTCTAGCTCATTTACCTCAAACCACCCCCAAGAACTACCTTTCAAATGTATTCCACAGCATTTTTCATAAAATATAAGCAGCTTTGCTCTAATACAATTTACTTAATCTATACTAAAACATCCATTCAACTGAGAAAAGCTTACTAAACCCCTTTACAGTACATACTCTGCATCTTTATTTAGAGTGAAAATAGAGTTCCACAACTGTACTGCATCAGGTCAGTAGGAGGTGTAATTAGATTTCAGCAAGTTCTCTCCAGTCTGCACCCACTTAAATACACTATGTGGAGTTAAAATTGCACTCGGGAAAAATAAAGTACATTTTTAAATGGCAACAGCAGCACTTTTAAAAAGTACAAGTTGGATTGTCTAATTATCATATCCAAGATTCACATAACACATCTTTGTTAGTACAACTTTTATAATCACTTGCACCTCTGTAGAGACAGTTTCTGTGAGCATTAAAGGTCTAATACAAAGTGGTTTTTTTGTCCCCTAAAATTGCCACTCAGATCTGGCCTGACTAGTTCAGGAGCACCTGACATGCACAGTGCCAGAGCAGAGCTGCAACTGTGTACAAGCAAGCATGCAGAGCACTGCTGATGTGGTATGGACATGGCTGCATATGCTAAAATGGGTCAGATGTGGAACTCCTGCCTTAAATTTAACTGCACTCAAACTCAAGTATGCACAGAAGACACAGGTGTTGGATTTGCATCACCATCTCATTTTTTCTTCTTGGGGTAGGTCATCCCCTCTCATTTCAGCATCCCAGCTGCACTGTCCAAACTAACTGAGAAATGAATGTAACCTTTGCTATAAATGTAATTTAAACAGTCAAAAATATTTAGAGGACACTTCTTGTGACACAAAAGCCAACATCCATTTAAGTGGGGTTACACTAAAATTTCTACATGATCTTACACACAGAAGTGAACCTTTGTTCTGCTCACAGCACCTAAATAACTTTTTTTAATTCATTGCAGAGTTCCACAACACGTGCCAAGTAATCCATCAGCACATCCACAAAATAGATAAGCTGTCCTATCTACAGTATCAAGTGTCATGGAAAATATGCTCTGTTGAATTCCTACAATCAAGAGATAAGAAAAAAAACTCCAAAAAGTTACTAACGAGTGAGAGGTCCAAATAAAACAACATCCAAGGCTTTAAGCTGAAGCTTCTGTCTATGACTCCGGTCAATTATTTTCAAGTGAGAGATCATGAAAGCATGTTCATTTACTGCTATCCTGTTAAGGACAAGACAAAACGTTACCTATTCTATAAGCTATATTCAAAATCAGTCTATGCAAAAAAAAAAAAAAAAAGACATCAACAGCATTTCCCACAGTTATATAGATTACAACTATGCAATTAAGAATGAGAAATACAATACAGCAGTAATGCTATATAAATGCATATCTGCCTGTGGCAAAAGAAGAAAACAAAATCATTTACTTATTCTTTTCTTTCTGGAAAAAAATCATTAAATAAATCCATTTAGCACAGTTAAAGGTATATTTACAGACTTCTAACACAAACTCCTGAATAAACGCATTACTCAGGTGTGGTATTTATGCTCCAGGAAGGTATTTTACAGTTATGTTATTGTATATACTCATACAATAGACGAGAAGATGTTCAAAAGGAAGTTTGCTACCACACAGAATTATGTGACCTTTGATAAGGTCCACAGAAAGAAATAAAACTTTTAGGAAAGTTGTATTTTGAAATATTCTGGCAGAAAAAAAAATATGCAGCCACCTCTTCAAAAGTGCAAGGACACCTCATCTCCTGCACTGTATCTTGCTAGACTTTAGGTTCACATAGTTGTTCCTACCATTTAAACTAATGCACCAACCTATGGGGAATTATTTGAAACTAATCCAGAAGATATATTCACCTGGGAAGTGTTGTTCCATTGACATTGCTGTCTCTAAAATTCTTTTCATATTGGGGCAATTCAACAAAATCTGAAAGCCACTGAAGAGTGTCCTCTTGAGTCCAGTTATGAACTGAAAGAAAAATTCAATTACCTCAGGTTTTCAGTAAAAATCAACAGCTTAGAAGACAAGCAGTAGAAAAGCAGGTTACGGTAACCAAGAGAGTTTAGCCAAATATAATTCCAGAAAAATTAGCATTACCATGGTGTTTCTGGCATTTTGCCTTTTTCATTACATGCTCCCCTGTGAAAGCTTAGGCAAACTATAAATACACAAGCATGGAAGCAACAGAAGTATTTATTTACTAAAACTTTCACAGAACAATTGAGTCTTTTGCTTTAGTTTAAATCAGGACAGCATCTTGTGACTTTCATCTACTTCAACCGAGTCCAGCCTCAACCCCTTTGTCCTCACTATCCTTGCAGAGCTAAACACACATCAGCTGGTGCTGTAACCATTTGAGGCAATGTACCAAGATCTTCCCCAGGATGATGCCTTAAGAACTTGTTTTGACAAGAATTTTCTTAGAGGCTTATGCCTTCTAACCACAAAATGGGAGCTGACAAGAGAAGGAGAGAGGAGACTGAAAGAAAACACCAAAAGACAGAAGAAATTTAACAGGAAAACTATTAAATCTCTCCCAAACATGCCCAAGAAAAGTGGAATAGCATGCAAAATACTCTTAAGAAAAATAACTTAAAATATGTAGAAAATAATTCACAATTTTCTTTAATAACAGCAACACTCTACATAAAATAGCTACAGATGTGCTAAGAAAATACTACCTACAGATATTACCAAAAAAAAAAAATCACATTTCTGTCTCTTACAGAGCAGCTGCTGCAGTTTACAGCTTCACACTGACAAAATTGAAGGGAAATTGTTCACTCCATTTATGAGTCTGCAAAAGTCTGTCTGTATATGAAAGAAACAGGGACAGCCTCCTTCTGGACAGACATGTATTCACATGAAAAACTGGGGTATTTTTTGAAAATTTCTCTATCTAGAACTACTTGCATGTGACACTGCTGGGCAGAGATTATCACTAGGACACATTCTCAGAGGGGACTTTTGACAATAATCCTTTAGAAAGCACTGCTGAAAGCTTGACAGGTAAAGCTGCAGGCAATGGAAATTTTTATGACTTCAAATTCATATTTCAGTTACACTGTAACTGAAATAAGGACTTCTAGGTCTCTTGTCTACAGTAGCACAGCTGCAAAATAAGCTTAAACATTTTAAGATTATTATCATTCCTGATAGGCGGAAGCAGAACACATTTCAAAGACTCACAGCTTCAAGAAACAAACTCAGTACAAACCTCTTGTTATCTATCCATATGAATGGCTACACAACCTTCCCAGTATGCTGTCCCATTTCCTTCTCTCCTTGTAAGCTACAGTCAGGTATTGATTTCACACAGCCTCAGTTTTGTTATATTACTGTAAGATTTTATGTAAAATATCTGAGCTCTATTTATAAACAGGTAGTTTTCCCACTGCAAAGATTCTTCTGTTTTGTGAATTATAAGCAATCAGATTTACAAATCATTCAAAGCCATTTGACTGGTCATTACAAGTCTCAAAAGAGTGGTAAAATCATCTAGAAAAATATCACCTGAACTGCATTCTAGAAATGTGTTCATAGACTGATCCAAACTAAAAGCATTGTTTTGTTGTGACACAAGGAAAAAAACACCTAAAATAGCTACTGCACACTACAGGCTATCATTGACAGTACAGAACACTCAATTTCAGAAGCCACACAATTCATTAAGTTAATAAGTTGGGGGGGAAGGGTTAAAAATACCATTGAGACTTTTCACTTCTACTACTGAAAGAATTTTGTAGACACTCTGCCAAATTTTACATAAATTTATAGGTCTCTATAATCCAGTGGTAATATTAAACATATTATCCTGAAAGAAATGAGCTACACATTTAAGTGGTTTACCACAGAGCAAATCACATCTGTTGCACTGCTTAAACTGGTGTGATGTTTTCTTCATAAACTATCAATGAAATTTTTCCAAACAAATAAGTTATATTCTGGAAAAAGCACTTTGTTATTCATTACCTATCACTGTATCAGATACCTCCATTAGTACAGAAACTGCAAAAAGGAGCAACCACAGTCTATCCTAAACTAGAACTTGTACGTTCTGTACTCTTATACTGTTACTCATTTATTAAAAAATAATATCAAATTACTTCTTTGTTTATGTTGTGTCCCTTTAACTGACCACTCAACCATTTAAGCTATGAATATATACTGTCATCTCTTATTCTGCGATGTCAAGATCTGAACCTCTTTTCACATACATATTTTGCAAGAAATTTAGATTTATTACGTAAACTAATTCTTCACTCACAGAAGTCCAATGCCAGTGCCCCCAAATCCCCAAGTTTTGCAGGAGGACTCAGACTCTTAAACTACACTGTTCTTCCTTTCCTATTCTATCAATCAGTAAAAACATTCAGCCTTCTTTTTTTTGTTGTTAACTTCCACAGACCATATGTTGGTAAGGGGTATTACTTGACTTGTCTCCATTCATGACATACATACATGTTTGCTCTGCAACAGCATAAAGTACTGAAAAGCAAACTGGCCTTTCTCCACAAGGAGCACTGAAACATGACACAAGGCAAGCGTGATATACACCAGGACCAGGTGTACTGAAGGGCAAGCAGGACAGCCGAAATTCATCTTGATCAGCACTGCCAATTAGAATGTGCCAACTCACACTAATTAGCTGAGGTTGTAATTTTTCCTTAGTTTAATCACCAAAAAAGAAAGCAGTACCTCAATTACTGTAAGTTAAACGCATATAGCATTACAGAGTAATTATAACATCCTTCTCTCACACACCTCTTTTTACAAAGAGATAGCTTCAGAGAGAAGATGTCAGCAATGTGCCTTGGGCAGGCAGGTATAGAAGGCAGTGTCCACACCCCAGAGCAGTTCTCAGTCTCTAGACCTCCATCAGCTATTTTATTCAGACCACAGGTTTGAGTTTTGGGGTTTTTTTCCTACTTCTTTTCAACTGTTCCACCAACATATCTGAAGGTGAAAAGAAGCTTTAAACTGGCCCTGCATGAAAGTTTTTCATTGTTAACCCACAGTAATTAGAAGATCAGGCTATTTACCAAGGGGGTTTTTGTGTTAAATTTATCATATCACACAAAAGGATGCAAAACTTAGTTTTTAGGACCATCAGCAGTATGCAGGATTATGTAACTCATCCTTAGCCAAGCCCTGCTTGCATTCATTTCCAACTTCCAGATATTTAAAACCTGAGACAGCAAATTATTAGAGCAAGACAACCACAACATGTTTGTGGTATGCACTTTAGTCCCAGTTGCTGCAAGAACACTTGGCAGTACTACATCAGAATACAACAGGTGATCAGACATGCAAATATAGAGCCATTTTTGTATCTTTGTACTCTAATAAATAATGTACCAGACTTTAGTTCACCTCCTATTTTCCACAAAAAGGGAAAGAGAATTAAAGGGGAAAAAAAGAGGTACACATAGAAGTTAAGAAGGTTTTTTGGTATTATAGGGTAGGGCAGTCTATAGGAGATTAAAGAAGATACATTAAAGCTCAAATATGCCATAATGGTAAAAAAAAATCCTACTTTTTTGTTTTTTAAGGCTGTCTGTAACAACTAGGTTTTGGTAGGATTCAAACAATCTGACAACAGCCAAGCATTCATGAACGCCAGGTTTGACTTCAACAGTTTTTATGTGGCTACAAAATCAGGTCCCAAGGGACAATGCTACATCACTAAGAATGCAGCATCCAGCCCTACTCACTGAGACTGAGGTCAGAGAACCTACCAGCTGAAGGCTCTGCACTGATTTTACAGCCCCCTTGCTACTGAGACTAAATACCTACACCCCTGCTCTTCAGACAGGAAATTCACATGACCACAGCCGATTACAGGGGCAAAGACAGAAGGCAGGTGCCACTCAGTGAGAGAACTTCCAAATACAATTGTACAAAGACTGGTATTCAGACATCAAACCAAATGTTCATCTGTCCCCTCTTCCACACCCAAAACTACAACCTCTTCAAGGCCCTTGCAGAAAAAACATTGAAGATGCACCTCTGATATTAACCTAACAGTAGCCACTAAGTTTGTTACTTGTGAACAGCTGAAAGGCTCTGTAGTACACGTATAAATACTGCTTAGTTAGAGGAGGAGACGGTCAAAGAATACCACGCAACAAGCATATACTGGTATTTACATTTAAAGAACAGTAACACACAGTAACAGAAGTCAGAAGACTTTCAGAGAGAAGTGTTTTCTACATTTTAAACAGCTATGATAGCTCACAGTCACACATCTAAATAGGGCACTCTGTAGAATTAGATTATGAGATTCAAAAAATTCAAAGGTCTCAAAAAGCACATTCTAACTAAACTACATTAAATTATAGTCTTGTTTTGTACCAAAGGAGTCTTTTAAACTGAGTGGCAACACAGCAACAATAGGCTAGATGCTGATTCCAACTATGATATGACTCCTGCCATGCAGGTAAAACCTATAACAGCCTTGAACTTCCTTTGACTTGCACCAGCCTAGACTATGCCTTAAGGATTCTGCACCAGGCAAGGACATAAAAAACCTGCCCAGAGCCAGAAATATTAAAAAGCAACATTCTGAAGCCCCCTCTTTTATTAGATGATTTTTAGAGCTCTGAACGCAGCCAACCCTCCGTGTATAAAATCCTTTTCAATCAATTATTTAAAAGTAACCTCTACTTTCCTTAATCCTAAACAGAGACATCAAAAAACAGCAATGGCATTTTTTTTGCTTTCCTCCCTCACACCTTATCTATCTTGCACCACCAATATGTTAAACAAAGAACACCTTTAAGCTATTTGACAAATATTTAAGATAAACATTCACATAAAGCAAGCTTTATGGCAAAGAATGGACAAATTCTACTCAGCATAAACTACGCAGCAGTAGATCCTGAAGATGTTTCTGTATATACTGTGAGGAGCACTAGAGTTTGCAATTCTCACAGAGATACTCAACAGATTGTTTAAGAGTCTCAAATTACTGATACTAACATTTACACTACCTTCCATCCTCTTGTTTAATGTTGTCAAATTGCTATAAACTAGTGGCACATAAAAAACGAATAAATGAAAAATTCTTAAAACATACAGAAAGAAATGGCAACATTTTCCATGTTACCTAAAATCAAAGAAAGTAGTTATTTTTCTGAGGGGCTTCATGCTTTCTAACAGTCAGCAGACCACTGTTAACACTGCTCAGGAGTCTCATTCTAAAGGTTTCCCTCTGGTGCAATTTTAGTTCTCACAGCAGGATACACAAATAAAGCCACTATAAGCACACACAATGAGATGAGACATTCCTCTCCAAGTCTTTTGAGTCTTACTCATTACATTCAAGAAAACTGGAATAAAGATATACACAACAGACACACTATACCTCTAGAATCACTATAGCCTAAATTTTTGAACAGTTACTCATGACTTAGACCTACAGTTTTGAGAAGATAATTTTTTCTGATCATTTAGTTGCAATACTTTCAGGGAACAGGATCTTCAGCAAATAAGTATTTAAGGAATATTTAAAGAGATAAGGCCAAAAGTTACTGGTTAAAACAGATATTTACTACATTCCAAACACTTCATGCATTACCTCAGAGTGCACTTAAGTGACTTCCTAGATTAGCAGAATGAACCAATGTTATACTCCTGGTTTCATTCCCCTCCTGTTCTTACTTTCAGTTGTTTGACCCACACTAGGTTTTAGATCTCTCTGTGCTCACCATTAGAACATGTCATGGTTTAGGAATGGTATTCTCAAATTTAGCAGTCCTTTACAAAAAAAATGTGTGCAGTTTCCCCTCCCCCTCCAACTGGATGCACAAAGGGTAAAGATCCCAAGTTGAGATAGGAACAATTTACTGGAAACAGCAATGAGATAAGAAAATGAACAATAACAGCAACAATACAATAACAAAAGGTATAAGAAAAATTAACTACTCACATGGAAATCCCCTGAAAATAAACAAATACCAGATGGGTCCATTCCCCATGTTTCTCAACCAGAATGAACCTCTTCTCCCCAGCAGAGAGACACTCCCGTTCGGGCTCCCAGCAATGACGTGGGGGTGTAGGTGTAGGATAACACCCCATAGCCATAGCCATGCCCCCTTCCTGACTGCTGCTGAAAGTCAATCCTCTCCTGGCCACAGCCAGGACAGCACAACACCTTCGGAATGAGGGCTGAGGAAGTTAGGTATTTTTCTTCTAACAATTCTAACATTCCAGATCTCTTTTTTAATCACTACATCCTGGGACATATTTGGCAATGAACACTGTACTGATTAAGTACTGTACTTTGATACTTGCAATAGTTGGCTCAACTTACTTATTCCATTTAAATCAAAGTGAGGGAGGGCTGGTGGTGTTGGTTGTCAGTATGTTTTACTGTATCCCAAGTTAAAGAAGATTTTTCAAAAATTCTTTGGACTAAGAATTCTAGATCTTTGTAGCTCAAATAAAATTTAAATCAAAGTGAAAGTGTATTTAATTTTCCACTTAATACTATATTAAAAATTAAATAGCTTGAGAGAAACCCTTAAGGTTTATTAAATTAAAAACATGCTAATCTGGAATTCAGCATTTGCACCAGTCACCTTGATAAATTAGAACCTCATCTAAGCTATCTTAGTTTACTTAGTTTACAATACACAAAGCACATGAAGAGGAAATTACCTCTAGCTGGACTAAATGAGTTCTTAGATTTATGTATGCCTATAAATAACAGCGTCAAAACAGATTGATGAAGATGCTTCAAGAGGTCATTCATTCACTACTCTATACTTGGTGGAAAAATTGTTGAATTATAACTATGTCATTTTCAGCTATACTCCTTTACCTACCTTCAGACGTTTTCCAGCGTTTCCACAGATCCTCAATGGTGATATGCTTGTCTTCTCTGTGCAGGTGACTATGTTTATTTGAGGCATCCTTGTACTGCATATCTTCCCTTAGAAACTGAAAAAAAAGGGAAAAACATCATCTTAAATGCCTAAACGACAATTTCTGAAGACAAGCTATACAGAAATCAGGTAGAGTCTTTCCCATCTCTTCCCCATGCAGCAGCAGAGAATTGATCTGAGTTTTTTACATCAGACTCAGAAAGTAAGTTAAACATCTTAACAAGATTTTTCACAATTATGAAATCCTAGAAAAACTGACGATGCAGTTGCCACTGTACTGAGTTCAACATTATTAGTATGCCTCAGTGATTACAGGAACACACCACACAGTCACACTGTGCACTTCTCTATTCTGATGACATTTAACCAACTTCCCCTCCTTGAAAATAAGGCCATGTAAGATTTGAAAGTGTGCCAGTCATTTTTGGATGAGTAATGCCTGAATCCTGCCACTCCAGTTAAATGCAACTGCCTGAGGGATGAGAGTAAGCTGTTTACTAAGTAGTATTAAAGTCTTTTGATTAGACAACAAAAATTTTACTTCTATTCATCAAATTAAAAAACAGAAGTCATGTGAGGGCCAATTTTCTGCTTGCTAATCATTCCTCAGTGGTTACACTCCAAGCACAGAAGCATTACATAAAGCTGCTTCATTTTCAGTAATTAATAGGAAGCCTTTTAGCAAACATTATAAAAAGAAATATCATGCAATCATGACATACAGAGTGGGTGGTGAGGCACTGGCACATGTTGTGCAGAGAAGCTGTAAATGCCCTATCCCTGGCAGCATTCAAGGCCAGGTTGGATTGGGCTCTGAGCAATCTGATCTAGTGCAAGATGTCCCTGCCTACAACAGGGAAGTTGGAATCAAATGATCTTTAAGGTCTCTTCCAACCCAAACCATTCCATGATTCTATGACACAATTATATGATGGCAGTGTTGTATCAGTATTCCACAAGTTGCTACAAACAGTTCTCCAAATACATAACCAAGAAAAGCCATGGAACTGCAAAATTCATTCAATTTTTTTATTTCATAAAGGCCTAGAAAAGCTGGAATCTGGTTGGTAAATAACCTCCTATTAATAGTGAAAACCCTTAATAAGTATCAGTCCCTGAAAGCATTGTATGAACAGTCTCTTTGGGTGAAGACCTTGGGATTAGTATCAGAAAACTAGTACCTGGTACTAACAGTACCAGAAAACCAAGTAATCTTCCACAGTAGATGGCTTGCTTTCTTCAGTTCATGAAGGATAAAGCTGCTCAAACAAAACCAGCTACAGATAGTCATGAGAGCTAAGTCACTAAACAGCCTTTTATACAGCTGATCATACGTCATCACCACTTCAAGAGAGGCGAGGAAGAAAGCCACGCTAGCGATGCACTGCAGAAGAACTCAATTCTTAAAATTCAGTCCAGGTAATAATTCAAGTGCAGAGCATCCCGCAAAGGCTCCATCTATAACAAAGGCTCCATTGCTAACAGATCTAGAGATTATACCATTCAGAAACTGCAGGAGACTGAAAAGTAGCCAACGTTAAACAATAATATTATTGTTAAACAATAATATTAACTCTTAAGAAAAAGAAACAGTATACAATAGCAGAAATATGCAAGCAAAAGCTAACACTTACCAATCCTCCCTAACTAAAATATTTTTACTAGAATGTGAGGGAATCTCAGATTGTGAATGGATTCAAGTTTCTCCCCTAACTGATGGACTTGGGACAACATACTAGCTTGCCCTCCTTAACCAAACCGCAGAGCCATAGTATTGAAACACTGATGGGATGTAAATCCTCTCGTCTTTATCTATTACTTCAAAACTTTTTCTCATTGTCAGACATTAGTTTTGTAAAGTCTTTTGATTCCTAGAATAGCTCTGTTTAGCCCATACAAATGCATAAGCATTTTTAACTCCTCTTCCCCATGAGTATAAGAATGGCATAAATTGAGATATATAAATATATATATGCACACACATGCATATACATGAGAAATATATTAGAAACTTATGAAATATATGAGAACTGAAAATAGCAGCTTGATGGGGCAAAAGCAATTACAGAACTTCTGAAAAACCATGGATCAGCAACAGTAAAAAGGTTTAATAAGCACAGGACTGTATGCTGTAACTGTATGCAAATGTAAAAGTATCTGTTGCATATTCCATCATCCAAGTGGGAACTCTTAATACTTCCCATATTTGCAATGCTACCATGAAGCTGCCAAATTCTACAATTGTCACGCAAGATGTAATGAAAGATGGATTGTCTTGTTCACTCCCACTCCATGTTTAATAAAGGCTAAACTGAAGAGCAGGAACTAGACAAAAAGAAAACAAAATAATTTTCTCATCCACTAATGTCCCGAAACCTTTCCAGATTACAGTAGAGTCTTACAGGTGAAACAGCAGGAAAGAACTGATGCTTTCCCACCTTACCTTTTCCCTCCAGACTGCAAGTATCTGCTGTCAACTGACATCCCCAGAATATCTTTCAGGAACTTGCAAAAAATATACTGAAAATACAGCAAAAACATATCATATATGTCCCTCTCTGTAAAGATTATCTCTTTTCACATGGGGGTTACAGTAAATGCTAGTGTTCACTCTTCAGCTTTCTATTGACTGATGATGTACCATCCTTGGAGACCCCAAATGTCAGGCATGGACATTTTTTTCAAAACAAGTGCTGTAGGGTGATCAAATTGCTGAAGAGGGACAGAATATGTTGTATATACAGGCTTGTGCCAATTTTGAGTCTTCTCAGCTAAAACTCAGATCACTTTTGTTTGTACAGACTTGCTACCTTTAGTGATAGTTGTCAGTAAAGGCTGTAAAATATCGAAGTATGAGAATTTTTGTTCAGTTACACGTGCTGTCAAGGAAAATCTGAATTGCTGTTAACAGCAGTACTCAATTGTTAGAAGCAAAGAAGAGAAGGAAGATGCCAAGGTGTTCCAGCTCTGCCCATCCCACCGTGAGCAGGCTCTGCAGGATCGCATCCCGAGCCAGCGGCGGACGCAGCGCGGCTCCCCCGGCACGCGGCTCCGCCTGCAGTTCCGCCGCGCCGCCCGCAGAGGGCGCCGCCAGCAGCCGCACGGGAAGCGCGGATCCGAGCGCGCTGCCCGGGATTTCCCGGGACAGGGAAGGGCGGAGCGCACCTGGCGCCCACCGGGACACCCACTGGAGTATCTGACTACGTCCCTCTTCCAAAACGGACGTCAACACAAACTGGAAAGCAGCTTGCAGTTAGTAACCAGTACAGTTAGTAACTAGCTCATGGGCAGAGATAGTACATCTGTGAGAACTACTTCCAACTGTTCAAAAGCCCCTCTTCTGTTCTGTCCTACCCGTACTGCTCCCAGATCCTTAGAAAATAACCACGATGACTTCCTTAAAGAGGTCCTCTGACACCACAAGGTCACAACACTACAGTTACAGTGCACGTATCTGGAAGGAGGTCACCGTGTTTCAAAGAGTAAGTGCATTCCCTAACAAAGAGGTATCTAACAACATCCAATATCTTTCTTTTGTATAAAAGATGTTTGTTTCAAAAGTGGCCTAATATGGAAGCGCTTCTTTAAGAAAAAGAACTGGGACCTAAATTGAAGAAAGACAAAAACAGAACACCTCTAGTTAAAAAGAGGATTTTTCTGTTCCTTGTCATGGCAGCTAATCTCTCTTCTGTTGCCCTGGTCATTAAGTATACAAAGAAAGGGTTAGAAAAATAACTCTAAATAGGGAGGTTAAAAGAATAAGCTCTAAGAAAAACATATCTAAGTATTATCTTAGCCAACATAATTACTCAGGAAGGAGAAGTCCTTTTAAGACTACAAAGTTGAAACCAAGAAAGCAGAAGATAAGTTGCCTAAAAAACTCTGTATGAAACAAAAATAATCATTTGTCAAAGCAGTTACTTCAAAAACAAGTACAGAATCAAAAAAACACCACACCTAGACTTGAAACTAGAGTTTTGATCCCAGAAGTACAATAGCAGCCAAAAAAAAAAAAAAAAAAAAAAAAAAAAAAAAAAAAAGAAAAAAACCTTAAAATTTTGATGCTTCAAGACATGACTGCAGGGCAAACAAGCAATTGCATTCTTTCAAGAATGCCACTGGAAAAGTAAAATGAACCACACTCATGATGCTTATATTTTGTTCTGGGTGAAGGCTCAAGTTTATGATTTTCAGTTTCATCAACTTAAAATAGACCCTCTAACTGACAAGTTTACTTTAAGAGCAATTAGTAACATCTCCTGGCCAGGTATTACTCTCACCCTTGAGCATCTATTCCTCAAACAGTGTTATGTCCTTCAGGTTTACTCCTTCAAAGGGAAAACCAGCAGAAGTTACAACTTCAGCCTTTTAGTACACTTCCTCACATCTATTTGCTGCAAGATTTGTTGCAGCTATTGCAATGTCACACCTACTGACTAAACTATGATGGCAGATGCACTTTTAAAAGGCAACAACACTACGTTTTAGGTATGACTGCCTACCCTACAGAAATAGCTTCTAAAGAGGCTATAAAGTAAAATAAAAAAACCTATTTAATAATATTAATAATTAATAATAAAACATGACTAGAACAATGTAGGATACAGCCAGGAAAGTGTTATCAAGTATATCTTAAATAACCTACACATTCTATTGAAAAAAGTTACTCCAGCTCAAAACAAAACTGTAGCTATGTACTGCAAAGTAAACTCTGCAAAGCCAAGACAGAATTTCCAAGGGATCACTTCATTGTAGCAGGACTAAATAAAGAGGTGCAGACAGCTTCATATTAGCTTCAGCACGTCCAAGGAGGCAAGGCGAGAGGTAGGTGTAGTCCAAACCCCGCTGGAACAGGTTTCTGTGCAACTGTACCCACAATAACACGTGCTGCCTCTCCAGAGGGCTTCTTTGCACAGGCACAGCTGTCAACTAACACCATCCATGTTTTCACACAAGACCTGGCTCCTTATCCTGCTCTGCAAAAACAAATTGCCTAGACACGTTCAGAGCTGCTTACAAAACTTCAGGAGACTAAAGTACACTCTGCTTGGGGACAAATACAATAGCAGTTGATTGAAAAAAAAATTAATTCAAAAAAGACCTCTATTAAGAGAGCCACAACAAATTAAGGAATTCAAAGTAACCCAGCAGCTTTGGGGGCAAGGATTTGCTGCACTGGTTAGGAAGCTCAAAATCCTTGTCTGAAAGACCAATATTTGTAACAGAATGTCTTGCACAGTAAGATGTAAAATGCACTCAGGAGTCATCCCAGTGTTATGAAAAATCAGTTATAACGTCTTCAGTTTCTGAACCACTGCAGCATGTATTTTTCCACATGCACAATTTTGTCTAAAGAGCTGACACCAAAAATATTAAATTGTTTACAGAAATATTTACTCCAGTTTAAGGACATTTATTACATAAATGAGAATGACAAAACCAAAATACTAAGGGAACTTGAAAGGACATTTAACAACTTGCCGAGAGTATATTTCCAGAGAATAAAATGAAGCCTATCCCTGTCAAACTTACTGCAGCCAAAGTGCTACAATAGTATTATCATTCCAGACCATGCTAGCTACATTTCCTGCTTTAATCACTGTACAGAAGAGAATAATCTTCCCTGGTTTAGGCCACGAAAGTTAGATTGTATTTGATTTTTGCCTCCAGACAACATTTTTAAGTCAGTCACTTCGACATATCGTCTCTGAGGTTCCAACTTCTTTGACCATCCTGCTAAAAGCTATTCTCAGATGCTTTCAATGCTGCAGTCTCTTCTCCTTACTGTACCTTTTTGTCTTTTTTTTTAAATTCTTTTTCTCAGGGAATGGCATGGGACAGGGTGTTGGTGGTTTTCTATGGGGTTTGTTCAGTTTGCAGTTTTTTTATAAACTGACAACTCCAGTTACCTCCTTAAAAAAACTGAAGCAAAATATGAAGTGATCTATCCACAGATCCCATGCAAAACTGTACATTTGTGCCTTTAGCTTGGTGAGACATCAAATACACAGTAAGATACTAATAGTTCAAAAACATCAACTTATTGTAACATTGCAGAGAGATTCCTTGAGGAAATTACTTTATGTAGGACCTGCTTAGGGAAGTTGAGGAAACAGGAAAAACCTATGTAAATAGTGAACATATGATAAGTCTGTTTTATTGCTTGTGTCTCATCATTAAAACAAAACAGGTTCCCATGGTGCAACAGATGCTTCCTGAGGCAGATAGCCTCCCACAACACATGACTAAAACCTCAGTTAGTAATACCACGTTCTCCCATTCAGTTACCTGTTTACAGCCTGCCTCTTGAAACCAGCTTAAACAATCACAATCCTTGACATATAAAGTAATAATATCAGCAGCTAAGTCTGATAGGAAAATTCATATTAGCCTGCCTCATAATAAGCATAGAGGGTTTTTAGTCTTCCTTTTTCTTTTTCTCTGCTGTATCACAACAAATAATAAAGAAAAAACCAGAAAAAGTAACTACTCCATGCTCAGACTAGAGCCCCTCCAACTTCCTAAGAAGACTTCAAGAAAATCCTCATGTTTTGCTGACTATTAAATCCCATGCTAAAAATTTAGATCACATTTCCTCACATCAACTTTATCAAAGTCAAATACAAGTTTCTTTCCAGTCCGTACAAAGTATGTCCAAAGGTCTTCCACCATCAGACAGTTTTGGGGAATACGACATATAATAAGAAATATTTTCCTTCAAATTTTCTAATATCCTAAAAAAATTCCTTCTTTTCAGAATGGCTTCACGTGGTCCTTCATTTTACAGAGGAAAAACAAGCTACAACCTAAAACAGGGCATGAAAACATTAGGAAAAATAAACTGCATGCAGATGAAATGTCTGGAATCACTGTCGGGAGTTAACTGGATTAGCAAATTAAAACAGTTAAAATAAATAGTTCAACATCTTTAGCTCTTTTTACCTTCCTGTCTCAAAATAACTTATTTACAAGAACTTCCTTCCTTGGTGTAAATATACCCTTGCAACACTGTTGTAGTGCAGGTAAAACAGCAGAAAGTTATTCTACTTTGTCACATTTTTCCTGCCAAGTAAAAAGCGAATGAACATCTAATCCACATACTCAATATGCTGCGCTTCAGGAGTCTTGCAAGTAAAAGCCATGCAGCATAAAACAGAAAATCCATTCCCTGCTGTTAAGTAAAATCCCTGTATTTCATGTAAGCTTTACTTCTAATAAAGTGGGTTTTTTTAATTATCAGTCCTCATTCTTAATCAGAATAAGCAGCATTACCCACTGTGACAGAACAAAAAAAAAAATGTTTCTGAAATATAAATAGGACATATTTGGTACATATTCAGACCTACTGTAATCAGGTAACTATGTAACTATGTTGTGTAAATGTAGATCTTTTAAGATAATGGTAAAGATTTAGTAAAAGCACTACAAGAAAAACAGAGGTGACTAGATGAACTTGCAATTAAACTGCATTTCTCATTAATTTCAGGTTTGCATTTAATGTCTTAGAAGAAAGCACTCTATGCAAACACATATTCATCACTGATTTGCGTGGAAATTATATGTAGAAAAGTGCTATTTTGCAGGGAGTGGGCTATTAAATACTTCTTCAATAATTAAAAATTAACTAGCAGAAACAAGGGCTACAATTAAGCCATCTTATTTTCTGTACAGTGTGTAGTTCAAACATATAGCTTCACCCATCTCTAATTATCCCAGCTGAACAACATGCCTCATCAACTATTATAATTTCAGCCATTTAAACAGGTCTTTAGCATAGTTTCTCTTGCTTTCTCTGGAACAGGAAGAAACTTAAGGTCACATATAAAGATGGTCCACTAGAAACCAGGGCAAATCTTCTGAATACTAATAAAATGTTTCCAGTGTATAAATGTTTCGGTATTTTCTTTCAGAAACTGCCTCAGCTTTGGTGTATAAAAAATGCAGTACAAGTCAAGAGAAACAAACAAAGTACTGGGAAGTTCCTCAGGAAGCTCACACTCCATCACTAATGTTTCAGTCTGCAGACTGAACTGTGCCTGTCCCAAACATTCCGCAATAACAAAGGCAAACTATATGCATTATTTTTGAAAACTCATGGCAGTCAGGTGAAGGAAGGTCTGGTGATCAGGAAAAAGGAAACATCAGTCCTATTGAAAAAGAGAGAAATGCAGACCTGAGAAAATAAAGACCACTGAGCCTCACCCCTCTGTGTTTTGGAAGATCATAGAGCAGATCCTCATGGAAGCAATGTTACTGCACATACAATCAAGTGATCTGAGACAATCCTGGCTTTACTAAGGGCAAATGGTGTCTGACTGATCTGGTGGCCTTCTATGATGGGGTGACTGCAGTGGTTGATGGGGGAAGACCAAACAAATGTCATCTACCTAGACCACTGAAAGGCCTTTGACATAGCGGCACATAACATCCTCATCCCCAGACTGGAGAGAGACAGATTAAAAGGATGGATCATTTGATGGATAAGGAACTGCCTGAATGGACATAGCTGTCAATCATTCTCTGTCCAGATGGAGGCCAGCGATGAGTGGTGCCCTTCAGGGCTCTCTTGGGACAGGGGCTCTTTGATACCCTCATCAACAACATGGACAGTGCACCTCAGCAAGTTTGCAGATGACATGAAACTGAACAGCACAGTTGAACAGAAGAAGAAAGAGATATCATGCAGAGGGATCTGGACAAACCTAAGAAGTGGGCCCATGAGAATCTCATGAAGTCCAAGGGCAAGGTGTTGCACCTGCATTGGAGCAATGCAAGACATGAGTCTCCACAGACTGACTGGAGAAGTCATTTGGAGCATCCCTACCAAGAAGGACTTGGGGGTGCTGGTGGATGAAAAGCTGAACATGAGCCAACAGTGTACACTCACAGGCCAAAAAGTCAGCTGCATCCTGGGCTACATTGAAAGAGGAGTGGCCAGCAGGTCGAGGGAGGTGATTCTGCCCCTCTGCTCTTTTGCGATCCCACCTGGAGTGCTGCCTCAGCACAAGACATTGACCTATTGGAACAAGACTGGCCAATGAAGATGATCAGAGCACTGGAGCACCTATCTTAAGACAGGCTGAGAGAGCTGGGCTGTTCAGCCTGGAGAAGGTTCCAGGAAGATCTTACTGCGGCCTTCAGTACGTATAGGACGGGTACAAAATAGAGGAAGAGCAACGTTTTACCCAGGCAGATAGCAACAGAACAAGGGTGAATAGTTTTAAACTAAAACAGGAGAGATTTAGACTACATGTTAGGCGCAAATTCTTTACTCAGAGGGTAGAGAGGCACTGGAACAGGCTGCACAGAGACTTTGTGGATGACCCAATCCCTGGAAGAGTTCAGGGTCAGGCTGGATGGGGCCTGTTGATGCTGTTTGCACATAGGCACACGGAAAAGTAAGTAGCATCACATAAAATTTGACAATGATAATTCATAACTTAACTCATTCAGGGAGAATAATCTTCCCCTAGATATTATAAAAAAGGATGACAAAACAGGGCTAGATTTTTCTCCCATTCATCTACAGTAAGAATGGGTGTCAGAACCACATGACAATACCCTCATTCTTAGGGGACATCTTCATCCCCTCAGTTGTCAAGCATGTGCCTAACAACGGCCAGAAAGCAAAATAAGCAAGCACAACGAAACCACATTCCTACCAAGTAATTCTGAGAATTCCAGTGGTAAAGTTTTGTAAATGCAAGGGCAAGTCCTTTGCCAGGACCACCAGGAGCCTACCTACCAAACTCATTCAACCACACTCACAAAAACTTCCTTAGGTTGTAGGACTTAATTTACCATTAGTAAGCATGATGTCCTTAATACTTGTCTGTAAAATGTAAACCAAACCAGAAATCTTTCTTCTAGACTGCTCTCTGTAACAGGTATTGTTTTACACCATGAAGTGCCTGCAACAGATCTAAGGTAAATAAGATAACCCAGTGATGCCTCAACCAAGAAAATTTTGAGTGAAGAAACTGCAACGCCAAGCAGTGGATCTGTCAGTAAGACACCACTATCTTACTGAAAGCTAAACCTTTCACCTTTGCCCACCTCTTACACCAATCACAAAAGTAGCACCTTCTATACATAGTCATACAAAACTTTCCTCTAGGCTAGAACAATGGACACTAATATCCCATCTCAGATAAACACAGAAATTAGACTTTCCCTTCCTATGTGTCTGAGGAAAGGGCTGAATTAATAAGAACAGCAACAACTACTCAAGTGCTGAAACATAAAGAGCAGCTATACAAAACAGAAGGATAAAAAAGACTTCATGCATGCACAAGTAAAGTTTTTTTACTCCTACCTCATCACTCTCGTCTACTTCGATACCACCATCTTTGTCATCATCCATCTGCTTATGGATCATGCGGAGAGCTTCTAGGCTGAATCGGTCCTCCTCAGTAAAGCACGGCGGGCTGAGTGAACTGCAGGGATCTAAAGTGAGGAGGACAAAAAAAAAATCAAAACACAACAGAAATATTATTTAATTTTACTTCAGAATATAAAGCTCCCAAGCAAAATAAAGGTTTTAAAATTCTGCATTGTGCAAATGTACTTCACTTGCACATAGTCACCAGATCACAGATAAAAATTTAACTGTAAAATAGTGATTGTACAAAAAAAGTGAAAGGCTTGTGTGTGCAAATCAACTCTATTTTTAATAAGGAAGGAGTCCCAAAAAATAGGCTGGAATAGTTTTGACTTCCATTTATTTCTTCCATCCCACTAACTTACTATCTCCATTTTTTCTTTTATTATCCACATTTAGTTTATGTCACTGTAGTGGCAAATAAAGCTACCATGTTTCCCAACCTCCTTTCTGAAAGTCTGAGTGAAACAAAGAACAGTGAAGGAAAAGAAAAGGAATTGCCATATCATACAATCATAGTTCCAGAAACAGATAACAAAGGGATGGTAATCACACTGCAGATCAAATTCTAAACAGGCGGTACTACTGAACAGAAAATACTCAAGGACTGCAAGAGCAGAAAGCACACTGCAAAGAAAATTCAGCTGATAGTAGTACACGATGTATTAGTCCTGTACACTCTGATCACAAACTGCAGTCACTGTAGAGCAGGATTCCAAGTCAAAAATAGAACACTTTCATTTGCATTCGTTACTGAAGGCTCATGATTTGCACACATCTGATGGCTCAGCCTGCACCACATCAAATTGCTAAATCTGTGTTCTTTCCCTTCTACAAAGTATACGCCAAATGCTCCAAAATTCTAGAATGCATGACGATCAACCATCATCACAGTGGCCTTACACAGACCTTGGCATTAACTAATAGCAGCTATTGCATTAATTCTGATGTACTGAACATCAGCAAAGAACAGAAGGTGGAGAATTCAGAAATGACTTCTTCAAAATTGAACTTAAATAAGGTAGCAAATTCCCACTGTACTAGCCACTACAAAACTGCACTGACTAGTTCCATACTGTTACACTACACTTAAATCATATCAATGCAAGTAAAAATATGAGTAATTCTGCTTCTTCTAATCTATGAAACAATTAAGCTTTCATGTTGCTACAGGGTTTATTAAAAGGCTCACTTATATAATAAGTAAAGGAAGAACTTCTAGAAAAAGAGAGGAATCAAATGTTTTCAGAGAAAAATAAATTCTTTTGTTTATGATTTCATACCAGCTGGATTATCATGATTCTGCTTTTCTGTCTAATACAAATTTTAAAATAATTAAAAACCAAAATAAAGGAATGCATAAGGTTACAAAGCAGGAAGTGCAAGGATAACAACCATGACATAGCTGGAATCTCAAACACATAATTAACAGGACTGGTTTCCACAGCTAGACATGAGTCAAGGCATTCCTACTTCATACTTGAGTTTTATTACACAGGAATGAATGGAAATCTGTTATCTGTTCCCATGCATCAATAAAAAAACCAAACAAACAAAACAAAGCAGAAAAAACCCGAACACTTCACTGACACTGTCCAAGAACTGAGAGGTGTTGCTTTTAGAACTACTTCATGTAGTTCTAAAAGCAACACCTAATACAAAGACAGATTTCTATATTTATTAGTTAGTAAATTATTAAGTATTAACGAATTTTTTTTCTAAATATTAAACTAGACCAATCACAAACAAAGTAATTTTCAGCTTTGGAATGCAACTGATACTTTATGAAGTAGGAGGGGTAAATTTTAAAAAAACGATTTTATTTGTCCTTTTTTTGTTTATTACAAAGGTTTAATTTGCACAATACTCAGCCTTTAGATTTTTGCCTTGCAATGAAAAAATTACTATCATTTGAGAGGTTAAAGGACCTATCCCTGCAATTACAGGGTGCTCCATGTAGAAAGGTTTCCCTTGCAATAACAATGATCACCTCAAAGTTCTAATAATTAAATTCTCATGGCCATGAACAAAAAAAAAAATATTATTTTACTAAAATACAATCATATCAGAAGAATAATTTCTGTATTACAAGTTATAATCTATCTTATTTTAGAAACAGATCCCTCAAACAAACCCAACTTGTTTAATTTGTTCTTAATTCTATTCTAACATGGAATCAAATTTCAGATTCATGTGTTCGCAGTTTGTAAGCACCCATTCAAATGTTTTTTCATTTTGTTCAGCTGAAAGTCCAGTTTTTTAAATCAAAAAGGTTTCCTCAGAGTACATTTGCTCACAACCGAGGCTCATGGGTCCCTTAATCAGGGTACTTATCTTAAATATGCCTTTTTAGGATATTTAAGCATGAAGGCACTTTAAAGAGCTATGGCTTTTCTTGAGAGAAGTAAACAGGCTGCTTGTGCTTCAAATGTCCCATGTGCTGGCTCCAAGAACACTTGATCTCTCTCTTAAGAGCCGATAGAGTGCCAATTGCTCTTTTTGGGACTGAGAAACAGAGCAGGACCACACGTCAACTGCAATAAAAATTAACCCACTCTAAAGAGAATCCAGATTTATTTTCAAGCTTATTTTCATCTGCTAAAACTAAACATTTAGACTGACAATACTGGTTATCCCCTTCTTCAGAGAACAATCTCAAAACAAACTACAAAGCCGCAACCTAAAGAATAAGTGAAAAGCATTTCACAAGCATACCTAGGGAGACGTACCAAATCCAAAAACAGCAGATGGGAATTTAATCATCTTCAGTTCTGCAGAATATTCTACCATGCAGTAGTTTGCCTCAATTACATGGCAAAAACAATTCAAATTAATACTAGATGGAGTATGGTTAGTTAACTGGTTGTCCGGGAAGTTTTTAAGACAAAAGCCAAGAGAAAACATCTCAAGACACAGCAAACATCATAAATATAGCCCTGAAGCCCCACAACAAATCATAAGCCTAGTTGATAATTTTTCACTTTGAATTGACACTATTGAAGATGATCTGGGATTCCAAACCTTCTCTTGTACTTTAAGGACAAGCCTGGTTTAATGTCTAGACCGATTTCTCCATCCTAGTCTGGTGTGTTGTCATAAATACATGTAGTCCAAAATCATCACCACAGGAAAGAACAGATGATAAATTCACTCAGGGAGTGAACCAACAGTTTGGAATTTGAGCTTTCCTTTAATGAAAAGTACAGAAGAATTAGCAAAGGAAACAAAAGAGACAAGGTGGGCAAGAGGCATAAAAGCACAGCAGATACCACTCCAGGCACAAGTTCTTTTATACCTCAGTTTTTCATGTTGCTCAGAAGCAAGGAAGAATCAGAAATTCTGGTCATAATAAGGAAGGAATTTGTTCCTGAACTACTAAATGTCAGTCGTGGCTCAAAAAACTTGGCAGAGGATATTGATACAAACCTTCCTCCCGCCTTGAAGCAGCAAGCGCCTCCCAGCTCTAAGGCAAGGGGGGAGGTCCTCACCAGTCCATGGGAGACTCCCACAGGAGACAGTTTGATAATGAACCAAGCACAGTTATCCAACCAAAGATAAAGAAAACTTTATAGGTAAAGAGAAAATAACACTTCACACCCTTTCACCCAACCCTTCCTTCCCCCCCACTTTAATCTTCTTCAGTGAGACTAAAGTAAGGTGAGACTACAAAAAGAATTTCAGTTTGAAATTCCCCTCAACTTAAGATTCACAGCTCTTTATTCCATTTCCTAAAGACAACAGAGGTAAAACTTAAAATGTGACATTGTCAATACAAGCCAGTAAGAAAAATTAATTACCCCTTATCTTCAAGCACTTATCTCAGCAAAGCTCCTGAAATTTATTTAGGACTACACCATCAGAAGAGTTTCCAAAGCAAAAAGGTATATGCACCTCATAGCCTTTCATCCACCTTGCATTTCCTTCTCCCTGAACAGCTGCAAACGTTACAGACTTCAGAATAAAAAAGACTGACAGGCCAACAAACAGGGAATAAGCCTGCAGTTCTCACACACACCTTCTTTTGCATACAAACACTGGAACAAAACATCTATGGCTGTGCCAAGCCTGACAGAATGACTCCAACCAGGTGTTTCACAGTTTCAGGCTGGAACTTTTCAATGTCTGAAAGAGCCTTCTTAAGAATACAGGGACACGCAGAAGTTTCATGATTTTTCACAGGTATCTAGAATCACGTAGATGCTTCCAAATCTAAAATTTAAATGCCTTTAATTTTTTTCCATTAATTCACTGAGAGCAACGTAGCATTTGGGAGTTATTTCAAGAGCCTGACTACCACACATTGTTTTTGTTCTGTGAGGATGTTCAGCATTCATCAAGAAAGAAAAGCATGTTTTTTATAATAACATATGGCAGTCCTAAGGAAGCCCGCAGGGCTCCCATGCCTGTCTTATACTGATGAATTCAGAAGTGTACCATGCTGTTTTAGGTTTATGACTCCTCATTCCTAAAAAGCCATATGGGATAAAGGGAAGCCTCATAGAAAAGGCATGTACTATAAAGCATCAGCTTCCTCAGTACATACTCTCATCTTAAAATAACCATGCTTCAGTATGCCATGATGACAGACGTGGATTTCTTTGCATTTTCCAGACACAAAGGAAGTGTCCACACTATGTTCAACCCCCTGCCAAATGAATATTCACCTAACTGGGATTCCTATTTCCTTACATTTCTATTTTACAGGTACATTAATATATTGCAGTTTCTTAATTCAGTGACACCTTTCAAGGCAAAAAACCTTTACAAGAACAATTTTTGAAGATCTGAGCAAAAACTGGAGCTTCAGATAGAACAGGCGTTAATGAAAATACTGAAAAGCAAGTGTTTTCAAGAACTTTACCTGATGTTCAAAATAAATTTATTCACAGTAAAGGCAAATATGTTATGTTAAATCCTTACATAATACATCCTGTCACTAAAATCTTCAAGTGCTTGAGACAGCCTCAGAGTGAGCTTCTTTTAATCTTTCAATTAAAAGCTCCCAAAGCAAATCACTCCTACTCTTAATAATTAAACTCCTCCATATGGCAAGTAGGTTGAGCAGCATCTAACAGTTAACTTGACAAAGTAATTTGTGACATTATTTTTCACTCTAATTATTTAAATAAAAGTTCATCATTGCAGCACATCTTTCCACTAAAAACATTTTAAAAAACCCAAAAAAAACCCAAACAGGTAAAATTTTGACAAAAAGTGTAGAGTACCTTATCTTCTAACCACAATAGTGACGTTATTTAAATGAGCTTCCTGAAGAGGAAAATGCTAATGACAGCAGGGCAAGGGGAAAAGGTGCCAAGGAAAGGAAATTTGGAACACTGCTGTCCACAAAGATTTTGAAAACGTTTCACATTTGGCTTTTCCATTGTTCTGTATGAGAAATTCAGGTGACTTCTACAAAATCACGCAATAACAGTAATTAAATTCATAGATGAAACTCCTGACTGCTAAGTCTGGTATCTGGAGCATTTGTTTCTGAATACACACTCAATGTTGAGTAACTGGTAACACTGCAGTTTAACAGAACAAAAAAAAAAAATCAACAAAAGCCCCAAACTACTTGCAGATAAGCTGCAAGAAAACTGACATGATTGTTTCAAAATCCACTAGACACCTTCAGTAAAAAAGTGACATTTCAAACAGCCTTAAAATAAATCATTACAGTTTCAATATGTAACAAGCAATTTTCGCATGAGATTCAAATCTGATTTTGTCACTATTAAAAAGTGTCCATTTATTCTGCTATTTCAGTATCTTTTCATATATACAGATTAATTAGATTCTTTCCCCCGCATAGAAACTTGATGAGGCAAGCAAGGCTTTGATTTTTTTTCTTAAATCATCACTAGCTCATCTCTGCTTTCTCCACACCCACAAAAAAGCTGTCTAATTCTGAACTTCATTCTCTATACACCAGGGAAAAAAAAAAAGAGAGAATATCAGTGAGATCAGTTTATTTAAAGTAGAAATTCAGTCAAATAATATTATTAACAAAAGTGTTAAGGCAGGTTTATTAAAGCTTTTCTAATCTTTCCAAGGTAAAATCTTCAAAAGAAGCAGCAGGAACTTAATTTTCTGATCACTTGTTAAGACATCAAAACATTACACACCATCTCAGAAAAATATTTAAGAACTTCGTACCCAGATAAACAGTAACTCAAAGGAAAATATAAGACAGGAATTCCCTACAGAATAAGCTTTGATGCCAAATTAATTTTGCTACAATATAACTGCATTAAAAGCAACTATTCCAAATCAGCAATGCTTGTTTAAAAAGGAAGTTGCAAAAAGGGGGTTGAATATGTTAATCATGCCAAGGATCATTCTGTCAAGATGAAAATATCAGCATAAATACTTCATTTAGACTGATAGGAAATTAATTATTATAATTACAATGCTGCTCTGTCTGACTAAATAAAAACCAAGAAGATGAGTTCATGGCTTTTCCATCTCCTTCCCACACCCTCCCTGAGCAATTACCCAGTTTGAAGGGAAGAGGAAGTTCGACAATTATTGTATACAATGGTCAAAGTAGACTGATTTAGAAGAGGAACTCCTGCCAACCCTAACAAAGCAGGACGAGAGGAAACTGGGAGATGCATCTTACGCAAGCCCCTAAAATCCTGTTTTTTCCTCCTTCTAACCTTACTTGTACTTTTGTGATACCTACCATACAAACCTACAAACACATATGGATGGATATTCAGAGTAAAATAAGATGCCAAATGTCTGATACTTGCTCTCAGCAACAGAAAAGTCTCTTTCATTTGACTTATATTTATTAGTAAAAGACCAAGAAGGGAAATACTTGAAGTAGTTTAAGTTTTCATGATTTTGTAGTAAAGACTGTTTAATGCATCTTCAGAAATATATGATGCACTCTGCACATTATAGTGATTATCAACACTATAAAACTACAGTAGTTCCAAGAAAAAAAAAAAAAAATTGCAGACTTTTGAATATTACGAGAATTCACCTGGAATAAATACATCCTTCTCTCAAACAAAATTTAAAAGGACAATTTATTTTCCTTATGTGTTTAGAATAAATGTGTTTAGAGAAAAAGAATTTAGTGAATTTTGAGTTCATTTGTCAACAGAACACTCATTAATCTGACGAAAAAAGTTACAGATTTGCAACTAATATGTACTTGGTGGCAAGGCATAACACACATCTAAGCACATATAACAACACACTTCTAAAGTTTTGTGTATTTTAGGTCTGATTGGTTCTTTACTGCTCTTCTAAAAACTTTCTCCCTTTTCTAACAGCAGGCAGCTGGAAAAGATGCAGTATATCCCTGATTATATACTTTAATCTGCCCAAGAATTTGTCAGCTCTTAAGATGGAGAAGCAGCATAGCATTTAAGCCACTTCCTTAATTTGGTCAGGAAATGAGAAAAGTGATATATACAGGTGACCTTCAAATGTCTGATAACATTCCCATGTGATTTCAAAAGCAAACATGCTGGTAACCATTTTCTTACTAAAACTTCATTTTCTTGCTCAGAATTCCATCCTTACTAACACATTACCCTGGAAGCCTGCTCTCCAGATGCCTGGTGAAAGCCTATAATCAATATTGAGTGTACTGATTTCTAGTCAAGTATGGCTCAAGAGCTAGAAAGAGCAGGAACCACTAAATTCCTTTTTGGAAGACAGTGTCTGCAAAATATAGCAACCATGAGAATATGGCTGATATCAAAAATTCACAGATTTTTTTCATACTGAACAGGTAGTTCACAACTTCCAAGAGTGAAAAAGGGAAAGGTAGGGAAGCACTGGAGAAAAGAATTTTAGCACCTTATTTTTCTTTTTAAGTTTAATAAAAGGCTTAGAAAGTTTTATAGATGTGGGTTTAAAATTTAAAAAACATCTGATACTTTCAGACAAACAAACTGCAATTTTCTAAAATTAGAGGAGTTTATTAAAGTCAAATTAGTTATTTTCATATAAAATTATATATATATGTATACAACTTTAAACTTAAAGTTGTAATCACGTCAGTGTTTCCTCTGATATATTTGTTTTCACATGTGATTCATAATCATATCCCATATCCATGAATCAGGCATGTAAGCATGACATTGCTGGCATTACTGAATTACTGCACTCTTCTACACCATTTGATCTAGTGCTCATATTATTAACTGTTCCAACCAAGGAATCAAATTTAATCCTCTGTGAGCACCATCTGTAGCATCACCAGTTCCCTCACAGTTCCTGTAACAACATGTTGTCAAGATGTATTTATACTTTAAGAGATCACATCAGAATTATAGAACTGAAACCTACATTGAAAAGATGTAACAGTACTTACTATAAAGGAAGACTAAAAGAAAGCACCTGGGCACTTTATATATATATATATATATCTATATATATATAATCTGTTAGCATTCTAGCATTTGAGTATTAAATTTGCCAGCCTATGTTTACACTTTCAGAAATACAAAGGCACTGAATGCATAGATTCACTTCATTTAATAACACTATAATGAAACACTTCCTTTTAGCCCAATTGAACATACCAGCAATTTCATGTATGTACAAATATCATTTTCTTTAAATAGTCCTATTAGCTTTTGTGAAAATTTAGTAGTACAGATTGTTGGCTGGTTAAGGACTATCCTACTTCCAGAAGCTTACGTGAACTGCTCTGCTGTTAGCACTCCAACTCCAGATTGCATAACTGGCAGTTTTGCTCCTACTAATATGCTGCTAAATATTTTTCTCATGATGAATTTCACCAAGTGATAAACCAGGCTGACAAATCTACTTATGGTGTCTCAGTTCACCTTGGCTTATTTGATGGAAATTACATTTCAAGAGCCTTTTAAAAAACCCAATCTCATAAAGAAGAAAAAAAAATTAAATAATTAAATAGTCATTCATCTCGGGAGATACCATATCATAATTATGCTCTTGCTCAAACTAAGCACAGATACTAAGATGTACAATTATCAGAATGTTAGAATAGACCAGAGCTGCACATATCTTAGATACATCCTGGCTGATACCATTCTGGCAAATGTATTTCTGGGCCCAAAAAAACAGTAGCAAATGTTGTAAAATGGTGTACTTTTTACAGTAGCAACACTAGTAAAATGGTGTACTTTTCCAGTATGTATTTCATAGGCGTTAAAAGTGGTGAGTAAAATAGAAGGCAGTTCTTAGACAATGAGTACACACTGAGCATATACTCTGTGCATAAAGCCATCCAATGGAATCACTCAGAGTACAAAAAGAGGAAATTCAGTAATTAAACAAGAACTCCAAAACCTAGAATAAGTTCTATCATTTAGATTTAGCTCAGACTGATTAAAAAGTCCATGCACCAAACACATGGCTCTTGCTATGAAAATGAGTTAGATATAATTTGCACAAAAGTTTAAAGTAGTACTATTCCACCTCTAGTCACTGCATACAGAAGAAAACAATAAGGGAAACTCTACATTTGCTTGAACAGCACACCTTGTACTAACACTACTTGTACAGCTTCAAACACTGTCAGCTGCTCCCCAACAGCACGATCATATTTGGGATGCAAGGAAGAGCCAAGTCAATAATTCCACATATGCTCTAAGGCAGAATAAGCCAAAGACTAATGCTAAAAGGATTTCTAATTGTTCATGCCCCTGCTGTTCATTTCTGTTCCTGTACTATCTCCTTCCTGGTACCAGCACAAGCACATTTGTACAACCCTGCTGCAGGAAGGACCGGGAAACTGATTCTGTCTGAATCTGATCTCTATGCACCTGCAGAAACCCTTTTGACAGCAAAGGCACAGGGGAGGAGGAGGAAAGCCAGGCAGAAGCAGAGAGATGCCCTGCACAGCCCCAGCGCTGCTGCCCAGCCCTGGCACTGACACACCCCACGCTCCAACTGAACCCCAGCAGCACGGCAGGGACCAACCCCTGAAAACATGGAATGGAACAACACCTACACTGCTGGAGTGGAAAACGCCACCTCATTGTTTAGATCCTGGCTTTCACTACTAGGAGGTGCAGGACAAGGATGTGTCCTAGACAACTTGTTGCAATTATCAAGTGTTTTTAAAAGGTTTTTTTGAATGTATTTTGTAGCCTTACAAAACCTAAAACAGACCTTTGCAACACTATAACAGGAGATGAAGTAACAGCAAACGCAAAAAAACCTCTTCACAACATCTCCCAGAACAGTTTCAAACACCACTGCCCGTAAGCCGACAATTTGTCTTTCTCCAAGGCCCTCCCCACGATGTGCCTGGAAAAGTCACATCCCCAGGCATAGCCCACTTGAGTGGGCTATGGCAGGAGTCAGCGCACATCACTACAAACATACACCAGCAAGCTCAAGATGTCTGCTAAGCGCATGTCTGCCCCAAGCACTGCTCTAATTTACACTGTGCCTTCATTTAAGTTCCAGTTTTTTTGACCCTCTTCCAAAACCTTGGCGCCAGAACACGCATTAACAACTAAATACACAAGGCTATAAAAAAAAGCAGCATAACAGAATCTGTCCCAAAGCTCACAAACTATGACACTTGGCTACACAAAGCCAAATGAGTTTGTGTTTGGGGCTGTTCTGCTCTTTAGGGACTTTTAAAAATTTTTATTATTGGCAGATGAGACAACAGCTTTCTCAAGAGAAGAAACAGAGAGACATACTTAAGGAAAGCTCAAAGGAAAGAGCAAGAAAGTAAAAACATCTTTTATCACTTAAGACCATGACAACTGAAGTTATAATCAATTGCAAAAGAATATTCATATACAATCCTTAAAGGTAACCAATGACATTAGTTGATATATATCATCTACTCTTCAGTCCTCATTTAAAACCCACTATATGTTCCTGACACACACTGGGAAAAGTCAAGAAGAAATGAAGGGCAGTGTGCTTTTCCCAGACAAGAACTTCTGGGATTCATTACACATACTTTATGACATTTACATATATTATTTATTTAAACATAAAATTTTTAAGTATATAGTTTTGTCACATAAGAATTCAAACACTAACACTAATTTGTGTCTATCATATTTGAAAATATTAATGCATGAAAAATAATATTCTAGGTTTTTTTAACTGTCCTGGACACATACTGCAAACAGAGCTATTAGCTCTCCCCACCAGACAGCAGTAGGAAAACAGGCACTGAGTCAAACTGCAACAGACAAGTGTTTCCACTACATTACCTCGTCTTAATGTATCAAGTATCAACACATACAGGCAGTCCATCATTTTCAATATCAAAAAGGAAGCAACTTCCTAAAGTTAAAAAAGCTATTTGCCCTTCGTTAAACATAAACAAAAATAAACCAGAATCATGAACGATTAATTCTACTTCAATACATTCAATTAGACTCCATTTTCAAAAATCACAGGAAGTTAATTTCACAAGAAATGTGATTCTGCTTCCCACAGAAATACACTACAAATAGAACATAAAGAAAAAACCCCAATTTTAATAAATCAGAATTGTTTTTAAATATGTTGGAGTTTCTGTCTTGTTTTGTTAAGTGTCCTGTTGCTGAGCTATGACCTTCACAGGCAATAAAATACATCTGAAGTTCTTCATTCATATCTCTGAGAAACACGTTTGGTAATACTATTCTGCCTTGTAATTTCACTTTGATTTAATCAAATATAAGGAACATACATACTCCAGGCTTTATCTCTGTTCTCATGCCCTAAATGCAATACCCTAAAAGCTGACATCCAAAAAAATCACGTTTTTCCATGTCAGTCACATCTATCAACCAGCACAAATGTTTTAATATTTTCTATACCAACACTGTGACTTGTAGGCTATAAATCTTTGCTTTAAATCTTTTTCTGTCTGTAACAATTTTAAAGTAATTTTTATGCCAAGTCATCTGCTGGGGGCAGGCAGACCATGTTTTTCTATTCTGTATTTCTGAAAAATACTGAGTACAATTGACATACAGCTGATACCAGAAAATGGGAGCATATTTATGACTTAACGCCTATAACAAAATGCTAAATTCTCTATTTGCTCTACTAAACAACAAAGCAAATAGTTTTCTCCGTTCGTAAACTTAATGTATTTACTGAAATGTTAATTGAAACATATAAGGTAACACTTGGAAAAGTTTCTAGCTACTACAAAGACAGACAAGCATAAAAAATCCTCTTCTGACATTTAATATGTTTGCTGAAGTCCTCTTCATGCAAGTAAAATTTTACTACCAATGTCAAACCAAAGCCATAACATTGCCTCTAAAATATTTTTAAACTTACTCAGTTAACACTATAAAAAAAAAAAAAAAAAAAGAATCAACGTTTTTCAAACTAGGAGAATATGCTCAGAAAAATTTCACTCCTGTACAAAAACTCTCACTATACAAAACACACTGGAGACAAAAGAACAGCAGTACTTGCATATGTGACAAAGATGAGGCTATCATGAAAAAGAACCCAACTTTGAAAACCAAGGCTTTTATAGTTTACTTCAAAGTAGTATCATTGTAAACTGAAAGCCCAGTATGCTCACCATATTGTAAGCAGATGCAGGCTTTCTCACTTCCTTTACCTATGATAACATTACACACTGCCTACACCAGACTATGCTACTGACCCACTTTCCTACTAGCTTAGTAATCATCAATTAAGTTCTCAATTTGTCCTTCCTTTCGTCTTTAAAGTTTAAATTTGGTATTCTTAAGATTTGTTTTAAAGGAGAAGGTGTGAAGGCATTAAAGGAAAAGTCTTCCATCCAGGCATGTCAGAAATTCAATTTGAAATCTTTCCTTTAAGCAAGTCTATAAATTTACTTCTCTTCAGCATTTGGGAGCTAGCCAAATTATGTGTTCTTGCAATGGTGACATTCCTGCCCAAAGCACAAGTTGGACATTCAGTGGTCCCTTCTCATTCAGCATCTATCATCTCTTTGCAAAGGCAGATCCCACAAAAACAACTGCGTCATCATCATTTCCTCCCCTGCCCCCTGAAACTGAGGGCTCCAATCCACAAACACAAATAAAAATGTCATCCTTATTTATGAAACCTTGTATCCTCACCCTATTTTCTTAGAATGCTCCTAGGAAGCACTCTGTACTAAAGAAGTTGCTGACATAGCACATTTACATCCCAAAGCATAAAGTAAATTAGAACAGAACAAGAAACAAGGTAAGGCTGAAAAGCCCTCAGAAAGTCCTGATCAAATCCCAAATAGGATTATCTGTGCACAAGTTCTACTTCCTTTCAACATGTATCTCGTGTCAATAGTAAAGAATGTCTGTATTTGTTCATTCATGCATATAAATAAACTTCTCCTAGGAAATGCCTTAGTAAAATCTGTATGTTTTCACCCTCACATCAGTTAGAACCAATACATTGTATATACTGAAGAGAGACAAGTTTCAGTGGAACTTAAAGCATGCTAAGAGAACAGGGTGTCAAGAATTGGTATGCCTGTAGAAGCCCAGAGCTTGAAAATAGGGCAATAACCATCCAGAAGAAAGAATTCATCTCAACAAGAACAGGCATGCTCGTTCAAGAATGAGGATTTCTGTAAAGCTACACTACATTGCATAAAATTGCTTTATATCTTGCAGTTCTTAAAGAACTATTTTTTACACAAGGAGACATTTTGTATGCACAACCTTATAAAGGGAAAAACTGAAAATCTACATGCATGGCCATATCTAGCCCAAAATAAATGATAACCCACACTTTTAAATGAGATCTATTACAAAAGTCTACATATTTGTCCCATGAGTAGAGCAAAGAAATTCTCTGACACTGCCAGTTTTCTGACATTCCAGTAAATTTCACATTGTTTTGGTAAGAAGTCTCACCTTTGCTTTCAGCGATTTAATAATTGACACATCTGAGATTCTCTGGGGATTAATACATTTTAAAAAGTGGTATATAGCTTTATGGCATTCACCAAGTTCTAAAACATTTTGAGAAGAATTAGCAATTTTCATGTGCAGAAGGAGAATGGAAGACAGGTTCTTTTCAAAATGCTTTTACAAGCCAAGAAGGTAATTAATGAAAAAGTGTTACATAAGTTACTGCACTACAACTGCAGAATAAAATAAGATTCAAGATGCTGTTAGCTAAGTTGCAGTCAAAAGCAGAGGGAAGGGAAAGAGAAGAGTATGGAAATAGTAGAAAAAGAGACAAGATAGTAAACAATCAATTTCATTGATCTATTTAAAGGCAATGTAACAAAAGCATCTTACAAAAATCATTCAGTGCATTGCAAAAATTTTTTGCAACTCTACATAACCTTCGACTTTATCTATATTTTGACGGGAAAGCTGAAGAAATTATTCCATATATGAAATGCACTAATAAAGAGAAGCAACAAACTCAGATATATTGAAGTGAAATTAATATGCAGAATTAATGCAAGCAACAACACCCTGAAAAACCCAAATCTATCCCAACAGAGATCAGTTCGCAAACTCAAAGGAAGTTCTACCTTAATATGAAAAATACTGAGCTCAGAACTCATTTGTTTGTAGCCACCCACAGCAACACCTTACAGAAGGTACAAACTCTGAAGTAAATTCAGGACTTACACAGAATGCCCAAAAGAATTCCAATCTTTTCTGAACAGCATCAGCTGCTCCATGGAATTGCACACTGAGCTTGGGCATTGCTTAAAGGTAGGCTTTAATACAATCAATCAATCAATCAATACCTTGACTCTCACACTTGCCAGGACTTGGGCATTGCTTAAAGGTAGGCTTTAATACAATCAATCAATCAATACCCTTGACTCTCACACTTGCCAGGTGCAGCTTACCTAGTAAGCAGGGTAAAACTATTAACATCTTTAAGTAACAGTACTTAATCAGTCTCAAGCAACAAACTAACAGAGAGAAATCAATGCAACAAACATTGCTTAAGTTTATTAAATGTGTTGGTGTAAACAACTGCAAGTTGCATTGCGCTTTTAAATCTACAGGTTTTGAGAATATAGAAGTCGGCAGATAATATAAATTATGGCAGTAAAATTTAATCTATGCACTAACAGCTTCTTTGTTTTTTGGGGCTTTTTCCCCGAAGAAGTTAAATTATTTCAACAGAAAAGCCCAAACTTACTTACACTTGGGAAACAACAACTAAGTTACAACAAACAAACTTAAACACTTGTGTTCTTTAAATTCCCTTGTTTGACACAAGACCACATGGTTAATGATTTACTGATCCCTTACAAAGGTTTATGTGTTGTAGTAAAACCTGATTAATAGAATTCCTTTAACTTGGCAATTAAAATAAATATTACATGACTATTAAAAGCCAAAGACACAACAGCAAGAGCACTAGACTGAGGCAAAAATTAAGGATGTCCTATTCCAAGTACAGATAACCAAAAATTTACAGAAACTGTCAAACAAGTGGAAAAAAAACCCCACAACTTTAATTTAAAAAGTTAGAGAAGTTTAAAAGTAAGAGAGCCAAGTACAATTTTTTCAAATTGCAACAAAATTTTGCAAATACATGCACAGACAATAAAAAAATCTACTTTACTAAAAATGCAATCTATGATGCTTCTAAAGCATCACCTTTAAATGAATAATCCCTTTTGCCACCATTTATGTGTACCCTTCCAGGCCAAACAAAAATAGGCAATTCCACAAATGCAGACCAATAAGGTGACAAATGAATTAACTAGCTCCATAACATGAATTTTCACTTTTTTTACTCTAAAAGCTACTATTCCTTTTATTCTAAAAACAAGTAACAACTAATTCCTGCCTACTCTCTAGCATATGCAACTTCATATACATTTTTAAAAAATCTCATTTAATAAACACAAGCACATGCTTTTCTTACCTGAAAGGGCTTTCTACCTCAGGCCTATTTGAAATGGCTCCAAAAAAGAGAGGGTAAAGACTTTCATTAGAGGAGACATTTTATATGCTTTAACATCCCCTTGCACTTTTCAAATTAGATCAGTATTTGTTAGAATTGTATGCTTCTACCTATGCACAAAAAAAAGTACACACGTGAGCACAAAGAAGAGTGTACATAATTGCTAAATAAAAGGAAACAATTTGAGGAAACAAAACACAAGCAACTACAGAAAATTAAAATGAAGACAAGTAAAATTTTAGCCCCATTTTTCACACACACATCTAGATACAAATGGCATCTGAAGATTTACATGTTCTCACAATATTTTATTTTTATTCCCATAGGTATTGCTACATAATAAATCACATCAATATATGCCAAGTTCGTATAACAATACCTGAGCACAGGCCCATTGACCTACATATGCAAAACACCTGCAATAGCCCAGTAAAACCCAGAAGGGAGGAAGAGTTTTTGAGAACAGTTTTCTACCTTGTTGAAAATAAGCCAGATGGCAACTTAGAACAAACTTGGGCAACAGTTTCATGTTACATTTGTCCTTCAAAAATGCCAGTTAGAATTTGTTCAATGATCCCTATTATCCTAATCCAAACCTAAGAGTGCCACCTGCATGCTGCTCTGCCTGCACACTGTGTCTGATTAATCTGTTTCTGCAGTGTAGCGAATTACACACCCACATGAAGATGTGGCTGATAGAAGCCACACCTCAGAGAGGCTTCAAGCAGAAACAAGGAAACCAGGTCAAACATACAGCCATGTCTGATGCATTGTGTCTTCCTGGCACCTCTGAGACTCCAAACTAACTTGAAATCCTCTCTCTTCTCAGGAGCATCATCCCGACTCCGATCGGAGCTCCCCTGCCCAGCCACCCCCAGGTCCCTTGCACAAAGCAAGCACAAAGCAGCAGAACAAACTGCAGCACAAGCTGAAGCTGCAGCATTTGGTGCCTCATTAACTAATCAGGAAGATAACAGAAAGATGATTTCATAAGTCAGTTTTGAGTTTTTCTGTATAGGTGCAAATATTTAACTCAGCTTGCACATGCCTCAAGCAGGACTTGCAAAGTGAACATAATCACCAGCCTGTGGTTTTGTATGCTCAGTTCACAGCCAGGCAAATACTTTCTCTTCTGTTACGGGACAAGGGAGAGACAAGAAATGCGCTGAAAATAAAAGGAAATAATATCTCCATAATTACATATTCAACTGGAGATACAGTAACTCACTAGAATCTAAGCAACATTACCAAAGAAGGTTTGCACATAAATATGCATAATACGTAATAAATGTTTCTTCTTAATAGGAGTTACCCCCCAAAAAATGTGATATCATTCATCATTTGATATGTGAAATGCTTTAGCAAAAATCAGGAAAATTTTGCCTTGTTTGGATCCACAGGAATGCTTGGTCACACAGAGCCAACAGATTCCTGACACAATGTCCTCCAATTGTTTGCTATTTAACATCACATGTTTACCAAATATGGGAAAATTACCCCTCCCCATAATTGGCCTTTTTTAACTCAGCCTACCAGAGCGCATTGGGCTTTCTCTTCCCTCATCAATATAATAAATATTGTATAAATATGTTCTAGGAGAAAAACAGCTGCATTCAATTCTGTCTGAAAAATGTTGACTTTGTTCCTTGAAGGTAAGCTAGTATTTTACCTGTAGACAAATTCAACAGTCAGCAGGTCATACAAAATCCTTTTCATAAGCTGTTGTACTCAATAGAAGAGACCGTACAACATGTAGAACCAAACAAAAGACAATCTTCAGAGACAGGATACAAATGCATCAGAGAAATATTGAACACAATGTATGAAGCACTTTTGTTCTCAGAGGCTCACAACCAGTTTATGCCTGAAACAAACACTGACTTCCTTTTTTCCTGCTGGAGAGCTACAAGCTCACTTGCAGAAATGACACCAAGCATAACAATCTTCTTCCTTCCTACTGAATTTTGCTGTTGGCAAAGGAAAACATGTTAGCAGAAAACAACATCTATGACAATTGGCAGAGAAATTCAAGTCTGAGCTGCAGAGGGAGATGTGGAGGGGAAGAGACAGAACAGCTGACCAATGCTGACTGGCACACTAAGTCACCTGAGGTAATTAAACATATTGTTTTTGAGAACTTCTTACCAGAAAGATTGCTAATTGGTGTTAACTCCATTAAATTGTTTGCTTAATAAGCAGCTATTAAAAGTTGCTAAACAGAGAAAAGCAGAGGTAATTACACCTTCCTTGCTTGAGCACTGCATACTGCTCTGCTCATCCCTAAACAGAATCAGCATAATTTTCAAGAAAGAAAGAGGAAGTCTTCATAACCAAAAAAAAGCACAGGATAGAAAACAAAGTGAAGAAAAACAAACCAAAAGCATACAAAGGATAAAGTGAAAGGAAACAAACCAAAAGCATACAGAAAATAAAAGTTATTCTCCAACTGACAGTATTTTGAAAAGCTACTAGCTAAAAAAAGATACAAACTAGATATAAACTGTCTTTACATAAATGACTTAATACACAGTTACAATTATGAGTTCTATTGATCATCATGTCCAAGACACCAATTTTTTTCCAAATGAGATTTACATGATGGAGCATAAAGCCATGTTTCTATTGGGTAAGATAAAAATCAAGCAGTCTGGAACACATCTTCACAGTTCAGGACACAAGGCAATTAGTAATTGCTTTTTGTTAGGAAGAATTATATTAAATTGCTGTGCACTAGACTTCTTGCAATATCCTTTCTCAAGCCCCAGGCAGATGGTTATTTCAAGATATTAGATAAGCTATTTATTTTCTGGATTTGTAAGGTAATGATTAGGCTGTTAAACAAGATTTTAACCAGTTACTTATGGACCAGTGCAGGAGGAAAAGCACACAATAACATGCCTAACATCCCATTTGTGAATAGCATCAGTTTTTGTCTGACAGACCAGTCTCTGGAAAAAATACAACTCCCTAAAGAGCCTCTGTGGATTTCTACATTACACCAGCATGGATAATAAACATGGTTTGTTGCTTACAAAAGAAGACACCAATGTTTTAGCTAGAGTTTAGAGTATCCCACAGGAATTGAATCTTCTGTCCCATCAGGAAGTGAAATTTTAGCAATATGCTTCTGAATAACAGATGACAGTGATAGATGCTCGGCAGAAATGCAAGTAAGATAATTCCTTTATGAAAGCAGTAAAAATAATGCCCAAGACCACTTTGTTCTGAATACAGTATTTTGATAGTCTGTGAAGATCTACACTTACATCCAAAATTTGATTCCATTAATTACTTTCTTTAAAATGGGTTAGAGAGAAGAGTATGATACATGCATCCTCCTTGTCTGTTTTCCAAGACTTTGGAAGAAAACAAATAATTGTAAGTAAGGCTAAATTATGTACAACAAAGTGAAAAAGCTTTAGGGTTTGTTGCAGCATATTTTCAAGTACTACTGCTTTTTGGACAATCTGTTCTCATGCGTACACTAAAACAAATTCTGCTAAACCAAGTTTTTTAAAAAAGCAAACCTACTCAAAACACAAAGGTGCTTTGTCAGTGAATTAGCTAAGAACTTCCAGGCACGTAACAAAAGTATGCAAGAATATGCCATGAGTGGACTAAAAAATACACAATGTAACCTGTGAGGCACCCTCAGAGTGGAAAATTTCAAAATCACCATGTTTCTCCTATAAAAATAAACAACATAACTAAAGATGTTTCTTAATTTAGCATTTCTATTCTGCTTTATAATTGTTTATTCTACAGTTATAAAATTTATACAGCTAAAAAGTATTATTTACTTACATGAACAAATACACCAAAAGAATGGGAGACAAGGAACAATCCAAAGCAACATTTCACAGCTGCCTGACTTGTTTACTGCTGGCAACTGCATAGTCAACCCTTTAACCCTACACAAAACAAATCTGTCACATGTATGTCTTTAGGATAGTATGCCATTAATGGCCAGGGGTTTTTTTTTCCTAAACAAATGCAAAAATAACTCAAAAAATTTTACAATGGAACAGCATGGACAATCTTTGCTACCCCTCCTGTGACAGAGCTTTTCCCAATCCACACTTTATTCCACTGGTAACTTTTACTTAGTTGCTCTACCCGTGTTCAGTCAGTCTCTGTCTCCTGTTGAACATTCATTAGGCCAGGCTGGCAACCTCTCCTTAGTTACTCTCTTCTTTCCACAATCTGGTTGGGACATCACATCTGCAGCAAGCAGGTGCATGCACAGAATGGAAGAGTTAAAACTTTGATGTACCTTTTGCTGAAAGTTGACTATGCTACTTTTAATTATGGAATATTTCATATCCATGGAACATTCAGTTATTTACCAGCATCACTATACACCAGCAAAGTCCCAGTTCAGGGATATTAACACTGTCACATTGCATAAAGCAGTCATTTTGCATATATTCAGTGATACAGACATTCAATAATTGGGCAAAAATCACAAAAAGTTAAAATAAATTCAGACAATAATACAGCCTTAACTAATCTAAATGGCTGTGCATCATATTCATTAAGAAGATATTTCTGAAGTACTCACCCCACATCATTTCTCCTCTATCTGAACCAAACTACTTTATAAACATATAAAAGGAAAATCTGCACAGAAAATTTTTTTAACCCATTGCTTGGCAAGTTCCATTGGACATTCACCTGACGAAAAGCCCAAAAGTGAAGGTAATGTTAGATAGGCATCCAAAGCCAGAGTTTTTCCCAAACAAAAACATGTTTTTAAAATTACATTACAAAGTAAGTAATTCTATACTAGAAAAATCATTACTTCTAAAAATATTTAGTTATTAAAAGATTTGCATATAAAGGGCTGCTCAGAAGATTTCTAGAAGCCCTAATTACATGAAACACATTTGTTGTGCTCAGAATTACAGTGCAGAACTTAGGAATAAATGTTCAACTATTACAACTTGCGTTAATCAGAGATAACAGGCAAGAGTTCTTGCAGATTCCAACGTTAGTCCAAAAAAATGAACAGCCACTCAGGAGAATGCTGTGAGATATTCCCAACAACTTCTAGAAGATCCTCAAACACAGGACAACTGTAGCCTCCTAACAAGGTGTAAATTATGTTACCAAAAATTCATGAAGACTCTGGGTTTTCTCTGTTTCTCTGATATCCTTCAAAGACAAGTCTATGCCACCAGAAAAAAAGGCAATGCCCACAACTCTCATCCTTCTGACTGCAAAAAAAAAAAAAAAATGAACACTAATAAGCCACTCAGAGCAACTCCAGGACTGTGGTAGCTTCAAAGGCAGAGGAGGCAGCCCAGCACTCTGCCTGTGACTAAACCAATCACAGCTGCACCATACTGAACAATTGTGGGCGAGCATATCACAATTTCTAATTTAGCACAACATTCTGCTGTGAAGTACAAAGTGTAACTTTAAGCACCCTGATGCATTGAATGCAGAGGTGGAACTGTTCTTTCTTTTTTCCATAGCTCTGCTTCAATCTTATCTGCTAAGAGTTTCAGAACCACATTGGCAGATGGCAGTCTACTCTTTACTTCTGACACTCTTTACGAACGCAGGCAGAAGGTTCTAAAACCAGCTGTGCATCTTATATGGCTCCCCCAGAAAAGATCTAGTAAAGCAGTGAAATTCTTTCTGGAATCTACGTGGCATTTTCAGTTATGTACTCTTCCATCCAGCATTTTACAAGACCTACACAATTTCTACATCAAAAGTTTACCATTAGAGAATTGCTGTCTCTACCTTTTCAGTATTCCTGTTCCATTCTTAGCTTGGAGCAAAACATAAGTGGTAAACCAAATGAGTTGAGAAGGCCTGTTAAGGGTGCTTGAGGTACACAATCAGAACATATAAAACACGTACAGGATTTGTTGGGGTGAAGAAGGCAAGGCAAGACACATGCCAAAGATAAGACATTTTAAAAACAATTTAGCAAATATTTTAGGAAACTTTACATTCTAAAGAATTCTGTTATACTGCAACTCAGATGAAGTTTGTAAAACAGTTCAAAAGCTGAAGTGAATTCAAGCATTGATCTTGTCTAGTAAATAAACCACCTACTAGGAAGTCCCAAACCTCCTGAAAGTAATAAATTATTGCTAACAAGGCTATGAAAGATGAGGAGAAGGAGTTAACACGACTTCCCTTTCCCTGAGTAACATATTAACTATAGCATCTTGGTAGTATTACTGATTGGCTGAAACCTTATCCTGCAACATTTTCAAACTAAATAACAGAGGAAACAAAACTTAAGTGCACTTAGTAAGCATTGCAAACATAAATATCAAACTAATTATTCATTTTGTAGCATTCAAAAAACTTAAAGACGTTAAACAAATATGGCAAAAATCCCTTTTAGAACAGTTCTCATGTAAAGCTAGGTGAGCAATTTTTCCCCTGTATCTGAACTAAGTGTCATCTTCATTCTCAATAGAAATCTGACACAGTGAGCAGACTTAGTGGCAAGGTCCATATGTCCAAACAGCAATTCCTATCTCACAACAAAGCAATTTTAGTCTATTCTAGAAGGAGCCCAGATGCTGACACCTCAAAAGACCTGAAATGAATCCCGTCCCTGAAGATTCTGGTCAGTAACACCGTGGGTATGCACTTCAACACCTCTGGGCCCTACAAACTCAACAATGTTAAACAACAAATTAAAATAGTATGACTAGGTGAAGCAGGAAACTGCATAGTAAATGCTACACAAATATGCTTTTCCAACCACATCTTGAAGTTTGCATGGTATGAAACACCAAGCTCCCAAATGATGCTGCACTCTAAAAGCCCAGAGTAACAACAATAGCCTTGGCATGAGCAACAGCCATTCAGAAAAGCCAAGAAGGAAGCAGGCTCACTGCTGGGTATTTCCAGTGTGAGAAGCAACAGCTGCTGCTGGTCTGGCTGCTCTCCTCTGCTCTGCACCCTGCACCCCACCAGTAACCACCGCAAATGCTTCACCCAGCTTTGCAAAAACAAAGCTTTCTGCCCGCCCTGCCAAATGCAAATCATTATTTCCCTATTTCCTCTGAAAGGAACAACAACCAAGAGAGAACTGGAGGATACCTGAAAGCCATCCTTCGGAGAGTGACACCTTAACAAAAATAAAATATCATTTCTGATAGAAGTATTTAACCCATATTCAGATATTTAGGTATACCTATTGTCTTTAAAATCTTCTAAGTTAGGGATGAAATATTGAAGTTACTTTTATTACAACTAAACCTCATAGCCATTTAAATTGCTAACAGAAAAGTACGATCTGTGAAATCAAGGGATTTTTGCCTATTTCACAAACAAACTAAAGATATCCAAGACTATCAGTTGAGGCTACTTCATAAAATAGGTGAACATGTCAAAGACAATGGCTCATTATTCATGCAAATATTACAGGCTACTTAAAACTCTTGGGTGAGATGCACAGGATAAGAACAGCATTTACCTTGCCCTAGCACTGCAATACATTGAGAACTTCATTATTGGTGCTGGCACCTGGACGTGACACCAGCATGAATGTGTCAAGTCATAATTCACCTTTTACTACGTCTCTTAACTTACACCTAGCTCACATACTAACACTAAGAAAAGACTCAGAACTATCCCCTCCACTAGGTATCAAACAACCTGGGGTTAAGCAGAATGCTTCAGGGAAATTCCTTATATGCTTTAGCTCCACACAATACAGACTGTTCTGTAGTCAGGTGCTGAGGTCAAATTCACTACCTAGCCAAACAAAAGGAGCTTTGAAATACTCAAGCAGTAGTATACATGGCAGCCTCTGAGCTGATCCTAAGACATAAGATGTTGTTTTCCTGAGTGGTTTAGCACTCATTTTTCCAATACTCATCTGTGTGCAAAAAGCAACAAAGAATTTCATATTTAAGTCAGTCTTCCTCAAAATTCTGAATGCAAAACTTGCCAAGGTCTGTCTTGATAGTTCAATACATGCTCCTTTCCAGCTTCTAGCCAGTCTCTCACTACACTCCCAATTAACTTAGGAGAATTAAGCTTGTCCTTTATGATCATTCAAACTACAGCACAGACCTGGAAAAGAAAACACAATTTTCACTCCTTTAAACATCATATTTCCCTTAATTTTTATGTGCAATAAGTCCTTGTAACCAGCAGAGTGTTTCACTTCCACTTTCATTTTAAAAAAACACCAACAAAATTTTGAAGACGGCAAGCTGAATTAGACACATTCATGAAACATTTCTACAGTCAGTTTCCAGAGCAGAACACAAGACCAGATAGTTTCACTTCAAGTATCCACAATCATACAAGAAGCAGTGAAACAATTATTCTCATTCCAATAATCTTTATAAACCTTTGGGGGCAGGGCAGGTGGAGGACAGAATAGAAAGATACGAGAGGCCACAAAGTCTGAGAAGTTAGTTACATTCCTTCAGCATCCTACAAATAAGAGTGGCCTGGTAGTAACTACAGAGCAATGCGCATTTTCTAAAGCAATTTCGAGGAATGATCTTCAAAAACTAGTTGATCAACCTGCAAAATCATCACTATCACCTAAAACCCTACAGCTGCCTAAAATATCCACGCACGGCCAGATCTGAAAGTAAAAGACCAAAGACAGAGAGCAAGCCACATTTTCTAATCTTTAAGCAGTTACACTGTTACTGTATTCTGAAAACTCTGTATATGCAGTTGGTATGCTTATTCTCTGCCTAAAGTCTTCTCAAACACATCACAGACCGCAAAAATACAGTACCAAACAACAAATTATCAGAAGCACTTCTTAAGACATTTCTACTAAAGCGTAAAGAACATCTATTCAAATGAACAATCAACTATTACATCCATTTTTAAAGAATAAAACCAATAATTTGGGCAACAAGGCATTGCTGTCTTGTTCTTTGGCTTTTATATGAATGTTAACGTGCTGCTGACAGCCTTTTGGGTACAGAAAACTAAGTATGAACTAAGTAAGAAAATCAAAACCAAAAAAGTCATTGTAATTTTGCTAACTTCTGGCAGGAAAGAAATTTCAGTGTTAGGAGACTGCAAACCAATACAAATCAACAGCAGAAACAAAGTTCAATAAAATCAGTTTTAAAAGTCAGTCAATGACAGCAAAAACTTTGCTAGCCCTCAAACTGGAAACACGAAATTAGTTATACCTCCCAAAAGCTAAGCACATAAATTAAGATGCAGCTTACTGCAACATTATGACATTCTCCTTTAAGTACTCTACCCTTATTCTTTCTACTTCAGCAATCACTTTAAACATTTGCACAAAAAGAAAAATGAAATGCTAATGGAAATGGCAACTATAGTGTCAAATTGTTTTGTCTCAAAAAACACAATCATACCTGTAGTTTCACAGAAGATTAGCAAAAACATATGAAATCGCCACCCTTAGTGCAAGGTGCCCACCCAACTCAATCTTGCCAAGGACTATCTAGCAGCAAATGGTGCAGTACAAAGAGTGATGGCAACAGCAATTTTTCCCTGAAACAGCACATTTTTCTTTTACAAAACAGTCCACTGTAATGGCATTTCTAGCTCAACTGTACCTGTTCATGCAAACATGTTCTCCCACTTCACCCTGGAAACTGGGAAGCAGGGCAGAGATATATCTATTTTCAAACATTCTGCTGATTTTACAATTAATGCCTCCAGGTCTCACAGCATGAAAATAAGTACCTGTTTTCTTACAGTTGCCTGCTTTATCTACTTATTATTTCAAAAAGGCCTACCACACCCTTGCTACCTCCCTCCTAAGACTCGAAACCCATTTGGCCATCACAGTGCTTTTCCATCCCTCCCTCCACCTTCTTGGCCTTCCTTGCTTCCAGCCCAGTGTTCATTCAACCTTTGCTTAGCTAATTGCAGTATATTATTCCAGAAAAAATTAACCCAACAATTAAATTGCTCAGCATGAGGAAGAAGACATGCTGAAGGCCTAAATTGCAGGTGTCTTTAGCTTCTGAAGAACTACAGCCACAGGGCAGGTCTTTTAACACCAAGGAGCCCTACTAGCTTATCTTACACAAAAAAAATGTATATAAAAGCACTGGCAAGCTTGATTCAAGTATCTTAGCTCAGTTGGTTAGAGCATGGCTCTAGTAACAGCAAGGTTGTGGGTTCAGTCACAGTGTGGGTCATTTATTTAGGGGCAAGACTCGATGATCCCTCCAGATCCCTTCTAACCCAGAATATTCGGTGTGTTTCTGTACATTTTCTAGTTTTACATATGCTTTCAAGAGACAATGATTAGTACTCTATTTCTCTGTATTTATAATTCATAATATTTCTTCCTGACCAACACCCAGGCTTTTTCCAAAGAAAAACCCACAACTACTTCCAAAAATCTCAAATATAACAGCTAATCAGAGATACATTTAATCAGTTAAATCAACTCTAAGAATGCACTTAATGGTACAAAAGCACTCATTAAAGTAAGCTTCTTCTCCTTTCTCTCCCTGCACCACTCTTTTGCATGTCAACACTACCATCTCATCACTCTGTCACACAGCATCATGAAACACTTTCAGAGACCTGTGCAAGCAACAGCAGCTTAGGTGTGTAGTGGGATGATGAACTGGGACTCAATCTAACTTCCAGTAATTTCTGATGCTCCATTTGTAACCATCTGGTACTGAGAAGCTGCATCCTTTTTCTTTACAGTAGGACAACCTGGTACCTGTAATTGTTCACCACTGTTTTTTAAGAAAATAGTGATTTCTGCAAACCTGATCACAGAGCAGGCTGCACACAGAGCTTCCACTGCTGGAATAAGGAAGTCTTACCACTCCTCAACATCAAGAGAAATTAGAGCCTTGACTACTGTTCATGGGATACTATAAACAGACATGAGGCAACATAAAACAAGCTTCCGAGTTGGAGACAAAAGAGTAACACATCACAGATGCATAGTTTCTTAGGATGTTTACTTAATAAACAAAACAAACTAGTTTTACTTGGATTCTTTTATAACAGTATTTAAAGTAGTCAATTGGATGCATTTAGAGTACAGATAGGTGGAGTTTTTTACCTTTCAAACATCTACAGCCAAATCAGAATACGACATGTTCTTATTATCCTGTATTAATAAAATCACATTTCATCAGTCTCACTTAATAGAAGTAAATAATTATTCCTGGCAAGCAATTTTAATTTTGAGATATAAACTCTCTTACAATAAATCAATAAGCAAAAACAAATTAACTGCCAAAACAAAAGTTTCATTCCAAACCACCCATTTTTCTGCAAGCTAAGTTACTATCATCTACAATAACTAATCTCTTTCAGAAGCCCTACTAAAATGATGGCTCTGCTGCTAATCTAGAAGCCTCTCCAAGTGTTACAGATAGCCAAAGTACTTCCTTATCAATTTTGAATGTAATTTTTCAGATTCACAGTTGGTAACATCAGGGTAAAGTGTTGCTTTTTGTAAGCTAAGTCTCCCTTACCCACCTTTCTCAATTGCTATTTACTTGGCATGTGTAGGCTTCCACTAAAATGGTTAATTATCATTTCCCCCCAACACTTTTATCTCCTCACAAGATACTGTTGTGCAGCTGTGCAGTGAACTGAAGCAAAGACCTGATCCTGATGAAAAACCTCAGCTTTCAGCTCAATCAATTCCCCCAAGCAGACCACCTCCAGACACAGAATGTGAAGCAGCCAGAACACACAAAATAGGCAGGGCGGGACAGAAAGCAACAAGCACAAAGGAGGAGCAGCCCTTCCTGCAGAAAGAGTCACAAGGCGAACATCCTCTAAAGCTGCAGAGCTACAGGTCCCCAGCCCCTGCCTGCCACACTGCCACTGTAAAACAGTTACCGGCAGTGGAGCTTCACAAGACCAAAACATTACTTTACTTTAAATGCAGTCCTGGCATGAAATCCCAGTGAATACATAATACAGACTCAGACACTGAAGTCAATGGAATCCTTTTCAGTGGCTCTTATCTGTATTCTAGACTGACATATTCGTGTGCTGCTTCCAAAGTAACTAGAATACCTTCTACAGCACGGATAGTTTCAGTAAATATATTCAGGGAACATGAACCAGGTATGAACAAGAGACTGAGGCAGCCAGTTCCATAAAAATACTGGCAAAGTTAAGTTTTTCAAATAAAAATTAAAAATATACTCTGGGAAAGACAGAACTGTCTCTATACATTTCATTTGCAAGTAAAATCCACCAGTAAGAAAGGATATATTTTCCCTTCCTGACACTTAACAATATAAATTTTGGAACTATATGATATTATATAATCTAAATTTCATATTTAGCAAGACAGTAGAAAGTACTTGGCACTAAAAAAAGCAATTTCATTTTCACTTCAAAACGATTTTTTTATATTTCAAGCAATGAAAACAACTGAAGCCAACAGTATTTTCACACAGACATACGATGTTACAGCAAGAAGTTACCTTGCAACCTTCTATATGTAGCAATACAGAATTAAAACTATGGTAGAAGGGAGACTCCTGCTCAGAACAACTACCTTTCATATCTGTTTAAAAATCATCACGGAACACCTGATTTGTATATTTTTATTTGTTAACAGTATAGTATTTCTTGTTTGTTGTTCTTCAGATGAAAATACTGTGTAACACTTCAAGATGTGGAAAACCTAATCAAGCTTGTCATTTCAGACTACTAGAGAGAAACAACATTCTTTTTATATGCTTTAGATTTAGGCATAAAAACAGAAGACCCATCTACTTAAGGCATCTAGTGTGGGCAGGAGGGTGGAATGCATTTCAAGTAAAGCCTGTGGCTGGGACGAAAAAAAAAATTCAGACTGACAAAAGTTATTAGCTGAAGCTTGTAATTCCCCACCAAAGCTCACTGAACATACTTCTACAAGAAAATTAAGTATATCTTAAAAATAATCACTTATTGAGCCATTCACTCATTTGTCAAAGGCTAGATATATTTACAAAAAAACAAACAAACAAAACAAATGAAAACAAAAACAAAATAAAAAAATTTTAAAAATCAATTTAAAAAAAAAAAAAAAAAAAAAAAACCACCATTCAGGAGATATTCTTGACAAATATCCAGGGGAGCCACAAGGAGTTATTTACTATTAAAAATAAAATAACATTTGTGTAAAAACTCCTTTTCTAAATAACATATTTAACTTGCAGGAAACTGAATTTAAGTAATCCAGTTCACAGAGCCACTTGATGGAACTGAGAAAAATTGTTCCTTTATCTCTGTAACACTTGTTTAATAATTGCATAAAATTAACCCCTTCCTTTATTCTAAACTAGAAGTGAGAAGGAGCATTCAGACCACACTTTCACAAAGTCTCCCTTTTCAAGTAGAAAGTACACAGAACCTAGAAAACAAAGCATCTTAAGCAAATTTTTATTCAAGAAAACCTTGATTAAATTAATACTCTATGACAAGGTTTGTTTGCTTTTAAACACAGCTTTAAATAGGTTAAGGTAAACTACTGTTTTTAGTAAACTACTCATCTCAGTTCTAGAAGCTGAGCATATGACAATTTCTTACAAGTGAACACTAACTACGGAAACACAGTACACACACACACAGAAAAAAAATCAGGTATTAAAATTTTAGCTGGAGACAGCACCAGAGGGCTGGGCTGCTGACAGTTTTTAAATGATTCATGATGCATAAGAAAAGGCAGGAAACAGAAACTGAGAAACTGTTGCCTAGAGGAAAAGGATCAAAGCTATCTTTGCATTCCTATAAATTCTGAGCTACTGCAGAAGTCAAGATTAACACAATCCAAGTAGCCTCAACAACAATTCCAATTTACACATGTTTCTGTGGTGCTGCTTGTGGTTTGCAATACAAGCTGCAGTAACTCAGAGATGGTTCCCTTCCCACCTCAACATCTAGGAATCACTGAACAGGGATTCACCTGCAGTAACATAACACTGCCTGCACAGAGAGAAAATCTCCTGATATACTTAAAAATCTTGGCTAGGCACCACAGGAATGAGATCAAAAAGGTCAGTGGCTCTTACCTCTTATTCTGAATTCTGTTGAAACAAATGCGTCAACAGTTCTGAGTGCTGTGAGCTCTTAATTCTTAATTGTACTGACAAGCACATTATCTTCAATTTCCAAGAAGAATTTTAGTTAAAATTCTACATCTCATTATACAGATTTAAAGACACCTGCCTCTACCAGATCTCTGGAAAATGCCACGGATTTTTCGGATTTGAAGGAAAATGAGCAAGATCCAGAAGAAAGGGGCAGGGGAGGAAAGGTATAAATATACTCTCTTCAGTTAGGTTTGAATTGCTCAGAGAAATCAAGTGAGCAAGGGCAAACTTTCTGACAATCATCACATTCTGTTTGTGCTGGTTCTAAATTTTAACAACACATTATAATTTTATTCACCCCTCCTCTTTCAGATATGCAGTTTCCATAGTAACTGGCAATACTTAGTAGTAACCAAAGGCAGAATAACACTAACTTATGTAATAACTTGAAACTCACCTCAGTTTCTAAAAATGTGTATATGCTTATTTTAAGACAACAAACATTGTGGTTATTTATTTTTTACACATTCCCTGGTCAAGATAAGCATCTCAAGTTTCTGTATTTTAAGAAGCCAGTTTCACAGACAGGATGTAACAAACTAATCCCAATGAAGTCTTCTCATACATCAGGATTTCTGCAGTAAATTAGTCAACACTTATGTAAAATAATAAACTTTTGACTTTCAAAAAGTCTGTGACCATGCACTAATTAATTTTTTTAATTAAAAAAAATACTAGTAATTTTCTTAGCTTTCCCACATCACAGCTCTTTGCTATGCGTTCCTCTTCCTAAATATTGATTGAGAATGAACACTAAACACAAAAAAGATGTAAAGATGTACAAGTTAGAGAACACAACCTAAAAATCAATTAGAAGGCTATCAATCTGCTTACTTCATACAAATGCTAAAAAACATCAGCATTTTTAGGTGATTTTCATAGCAGCAGTATCATCATAGGAAATCTTATCAAGATCAACAGCTCCTGTCCCTGGGCACAGTCCTCTTTTGACAAATATATGGCAGCCCAACCTAGTTATGACAGATCAGCATCCCTGGAGTTAGGTAGAAGAAAATGAGTCATGCCCAAGTTGCGTGGGCTCAGCTTTGCAGAATCGGGTAGGAGGTCCTCAGAAAAGCAGATCTGTCTTCAGAAAGCTTATAGCTGAAAGGGCAACACAAAAACCTGCTGATGGAGAGATGACAGAGCTCCAGCATTTCAGGGAGCAACACTGGGGGTATAAAAAAAGGGTCTGCTACATACTACTACTCTAACACAAGGGAAAAAAAACAGCTAAATAAGCTGTCTAAATCAAAACACTAAGACTGAATCCTCAGAAGAGGTGAAGAAAAAACCTCACAGGACACCAGAAGGTGCAGAACACACTGGCAGAAGCACTAAAGAGTTACAATCAAAACACTGGAAGGCTGCAAGGCAAAAAAACTCAGCTAAGAACAAAGGAAGTTACAAGTGCTTGCTGTCTTATCTCTGAGTGGGAGTACAATGCCACTAAGCTACATAAAGGCCAGGATTTTTCCTGGTTAATTGTTTTTTTAATATTTGTTTCAAAACTGTCTACAAATCCAGCCATTCACAGCTTTTTTAACTGTATCTCATAGTTATGCAACTGCTGAATGAGCTATCAAAGCACAGATCTCTCCTGAATTTCTTCTATTCTTCATCACTAAAAATAAATAAACATGCTAAGAAATTAAAAATTTAATTTTACTGAGAAACTCATTCTCTTTCAAAGACAGATGACTGCATTGAGATGCTATCAAAAAGTAAATGACAGCTTGAAGTCAACACCCTTTAGAGGAGACAGGACTTGAAATTTCGGTCCTCCCACCAGAAATAGTAAAACCAGATTACAAGGAGCTTTTCTAGAGACAAACAAAAGAAATAGAATTGCAAAAAACAAACAAAAAAAACACAAACCTGTAATTCTGAGTCTCCATCACTAGAGAAATCTACTAGCAGTTTACTAAGAAAGCAAGGGAAATCTCATAGCTCACAAACTTTTTAGACAAGTGCATGCCAAACTAGTCATGCAAAAGCATTTTGCTATGTGCCCAAATTCACCATCCTCTTTGTATTAGCTCACCATACAATGAACTCTCACACACAACCACCAAATTCCAAATGCATTATTCAAGCCCCAAAAAGGTCACTGATGCAGTTTCACAGTCACCTTAGTGATAAAATTCTATTAACAGCTCTGTTCAGACTATCACTAGGTGCCATCACAGGAAGCAGACCATCCTTGTTCCCCTCTCCTGACACCATGGTTGGTTGGTCCTCCCTCTTCTTTGCACTGGTGCTAGGCTTAAAGTAAGTCAGGGAAGATTTCTGATAAGAAATTCATAGTTTTTCCTGTTGCCTTTGGTTCTTGTCACATCCCTGCAAGCCAAAGAACAGACAGTGCTCATCACAACATTGGGCAAGTCAGGCAGTACAGAGCAGAAAGGCAGCATAAAACTCCTTCCCTCCTGGTGGGTTTCCCGTAGTGAGATCAGCATGCCTACTCCTACTAGCTCTCTTCTGGTAACAATATTGCCTGCATGACCAGCTGGGGTCAATCCAGAGAAAAAAGCCCCACTTAAACAGCCACCCACATTAGAACAACTAAAGACAACTGTAGAGTCGCAGCTAAAAACAAATTTTCCAGAAACCTTCACTTCTCAAATGCCAAAGTCTGATTAATTTGAAGAGCTCAGAGTGTTAATATGATGGCTAAGTTCCAGAATAGAAATGTAATTAAAAGAAAAATCTTTTAATTACTTTTAAAAAAGGTTACATTATGTTGCCTATTGTTCCTTCAATGCAGTGCTGTAGTTAAAACTGGTCTCAAATATTTTAAGACATAATTAGAGAGAAATTTATTAACCAAATACAGGTGCAGGTTCTCTGTCCCACCCAAAGGCAGCCAAGTCAATCCATGATCATGGATTAAATTTAAACATGAAAAGAATCCAGAATTATCCAGAATTACAAAGCAACTTAAAATTGGTGAATGTGGAAACCCAGTGCTATTTTCAAGCTTAGCACAGAAGGTTCCTTAAAACCTTCTACAAAATTAAGCAGTGAACAAGCAGAGCTGGAGTGAATAGCAAACAGCCTCATGGTGTTCTCTCCAAGCGAGACACAGTTCTGTTGGTCCAATTTTCATAATCATGACTAAATACCTTCAAGCACAGTGTCACATTACATACTCAGCTGTCATTTAAAAATACTGTTAAAAAGGCACACACACACAGGAAAGACAACAGTAATGATAGTCTATATACTCATTTAAGTAAATACCTGAATATCTGATAAAATATGGCAAAAATAGAATCACAGGCTCTCACCTAGTCCTAAAACTCAACACACATCCCTTTTCTGTCAAACATCTAGATTATCTTTGCCAGCTTCTTCTCTAAGCCAATAAAAACCTCTGATAGTGGGAACCTGCTTAACAATCTACGCAATTTGACTGTTATAGGTAAAAACCAGCCTATATTTAATAAATCACACCCACTGAAATTTACTTCCTCTTAACTTACATCACAACCACAGGAAAAAAAAAAAAAAAAAAACACACAGAAAAAAAGCTTTAAAAAACTCCCAGTGCTTCCATGAACCATTTCTTACATACCCATTCCACAGCCTTTTCCACCACATCAAAATAATGCAATACTTTAATAAAATTTAAAAAATTAATTCATAGGTTCTGAACCTCTCAAGCCACACGATTTAATACTCAAAACTAGACACAAAAGTGCAATCAAAAAGGAAAAAAAAAGAAAAAAAAAAGCCTTCTGTACTTTAAACTCAATCAACATATCCAAGGATGGCATCTTTTGCCAGCCATTCGGATCAATTTGTGACTAGTAGTCCTGAATTATTTCCTAAGCTCTGTTTCCCAAACATCTCCATCTGAGCATCCCATAGCCTCTTCCTAGTGCAGCATTTTATGTTTAGCAGCTTTTTATCTTTTGGATTGTACTTCTCAAACAAGTGAAAATTAGTGAATTAAACTTGATTCTGTTGTTCACCAGACGAGTGCTGGCATTCTTTCCTAACTCAGCAGCACATCTGCAACTTTCACCTTTTAAGAAAAAGATAGATAATATAACTAAAATCATCCCCTGAAAAAGTAATCTGTCTTTTTCCAAACGCTCAAGAGTTCTTCCACCTTTGCAAAAAGTAACTTGGGAAAGTAACTATTTGGGAGTTAGTTAGATAGGCAAACAACCTCCACGACAAATTGAAAGGTGTTTATTAAGTGGATGAACACAGAACTATGCTGAAACCTCCTAAAATGTAAAACTGTTTGTAACATGGCTTTTAAGCATATATATTTTCCAGACCATATTGTCATGTAACACAATAAATCCACGTAGAGCATGTTAGATTTCTCAAATAATTGTATTTCTTCTTCACCAGAGTCACTACTAAGTGGGAGAGAACACAGCTGATAGGCATCTCAGTACCTTTACAGTCCATAAAACATTAAAAAAATTTGTTTTTTTCCATACAGACTGACACATCAAAATTGATTAAGCAGAAAATGTAGACAGCATCAGCAGTATTCATAGTAAGAACCACTTAATACCACCTACAACCAGATCAATCACAATCAAAAAACAAAAAGGGAGAGAGCTGTTCTGATACAGCACTTCCACAACACCCCTGGGAGGTACAACTGCAGCTCCACAGACTGAGGATGTTCCAACTTCCTTAGTTCATACAGCAAGCCAACAGACTGGACAATTCACATTGCAGAAACGTCGCGGCCCCAAACAGGACCGCTAGATCACGTAGCCTTGCATCTCTGCATTGGAGTTATTTCATGACTACCGCTGAAGTTTCATTAATTCTAATTAAAATTCATGTCTTTAAGGTGTTGGGCTGAGAAGAAACCCGGTATGTGTCATCAGCTGAAGTTCAACACTTTCACTTCAGGGTGTCAATACTATTTCAAACAACATCAAAAGTTTTTCTCTGAGAAACGTACACTACTTTGATTCTGAAGGGATATGGGTTTTGTCGTTTTGTCCACTTCCATGTTCTTCCTTTTAATTACGGAGCTTTTTGAAAAGCACATTATGAGACTGGACAAACTTCTAAATGTTTCCGAGAATTTCCTAACATACAAATCCCATTTTCTTAAGTGAACTGTCTAAAGGCAATAAAGTTCCTCCTGTTCATTAAAAGATAGATTCAGAACGCGTATAAGCAATTCAGAGCCATCAAAGCCGGCTGAAATTAGATTATTTTAAATGTTTCAGTAGAACCGCTAGTTCCAATTGCAGGCATTCCCAATTGCCCTAAGTACGGTAATGTGACTTTTCTTTAAAGAATTAAGTGAAGGCTGGAACGCCTTCCCCTTTCCCGGAGAGCTAAACACCCCTGGGGGCAGGGACGGACGCCTCTGCCTTCGCAGGAGCCGTGCAGCGACACAGCGGGACCGGCGAGCTGCGTGTGCCGGCTCCCCGCCGGAGGCCGCCCCGCGGGTGCGGCGCCGGGGCGGGCGCGCTCGGCCGCGGCTGGCGGCGCCCCGGACACCCGCACGGGCGGCACCGCGGGAGCCGACGCGGAAGCGGCGGCTCCGGATCTCAACAATATCGCTATTCAACAGGATCCTGCACACATCCTGCGGCGGGCTCCTTCCCGGGAAGGGCCGCGCCGGGCAGTACCGCAGCGCCGCCGCCGCAGCCGGACCCTCTGCAGACCGGCCCGGCGCCCTCTGCAGAGCCGCACCGCGCCCGGCCCCGCGGCGGCGGGAGGCGGCTCGGAGGCGCCCGGGAGAGCGGCGTCCCACCCCTCCACCGACAGCCCGCCCGCCTGCGGGACGCGCGGGGGCCGTTACCTGTCACCGGCTCCGCCGCAGAGCCGGCCGCGCCTCCCCGTCCTCCCCGCCGGCCGCCGCCGCCGTCCGCAGCCTCCAGCTCGCACCCCGCGGCGGCGGCGGGCAGGAGCAGCCCCAGCAGGAGCAGGCAGGTCGGCACCGGCCGCACGCCGGGCGCTCGGAGCCCGCTCATGGGTACCGCCGCTGCCGCGGAGCGAAGGCAGGAACACAAGGACGGACGGAAGGAACGCAGGGCTGGAGCTCCGCGCTGCGCCGCTGCCGCTCCGGCGGCACCAACCCGCTGCGCGCCGGCCCCGCGCCGCCTCCCGCCGCTTCCGGCGGCCCCCGCGCCGCCGGGCGACACGTCACCGCGCGGTGACGTCACCGGGATGGGGGCGGTGAGCGGCGCGTGGATCTGGTCCCGCTCCCCGGACACCGCGACCTGGCCGGGACGGGACCGGACCGGACTGGACTGGACTGGACTGGGCTAGACTAGACTAGACTAGGCAGGGCAGTACAGGACAGGATAGGATAGGATCGGGCAGGACCGGACCGGCGGCAGCCGCAGGTGCCGGTACCGCGCCCGGGCCGCCTGCATCGCGGGGCGCCGGGGCTCTCAGGTGGCGCTGCGGGGAGCAGCCGTCCCGCGGCGGCCCTCGGGGGCCCGCCCGGCTCCCCGCCTGCCCGTGCCGGGACCCGCGGAGCGCCGGCTCCCCCGGGCCCCCAGGCGTGTCCCGGAACCCCTCAGACGCAGACCGGCCGGGCCGGATCCAGGGAAGGCACAACGTGAAAATAAGATGTTTTAGCTACAGGGAAAAACCTTGGACTTTGTTAAACTTGCCCTTGTCGCACCGCCGGTGCATACACCTGAGGAGAGCTTTCTGAAGTTTAGGTTCGGTGTGTACTACAGCACTGTCAAAACATCAACAAAACGAGAAAAGGAAAAGTTTAAAATCTGATCTCACACAACTGAAACCAGGAAAACTAAGTCTTCACTAAAATTCAACCGTGATTTCATTGTGCTTAAAATCTTGACCAAAAAAAACACCACTTTTGCTTATGATGTTTCCATCAAGCCACTGAATGGCAGTAAAGTCTGTGCTTTGTCCTGTCCAAACCTGTGGTACTTTACAGCATTCCGTTTAGAGCCATTTAACGAGAATAACACAGCCTTTAAAGAACAAATTCAATCTAGTATCTTAGATACACAGTACGTGAGAAAATAGTGCAACACAGATGCTAAAAGCTATATAAACATTACATTTTCTATTAACTATTGCAATTACCTAGGAAATAACAGAAGAGGAGCTGAAAGAACCTTGAGAAAAGCCTTTGCCTGCTATGTACACCCTGCAGGAGACAGGAGCACGAAACAGAGTTGTACAAGCTCTTCTGCGGGTCAGCAAAATCTGGAAAGCTAACGGTGAAATCATTACAGTACTCTTAAATGCAGCAGGAAACAATTTATCTACTAATATAGTGGGCATGCAAACTCCAACCCAGTTGAAACATATTTTTATGGGGAAAAAACACCAAAACTTTCAAGTAATCATATAGCATATAAAGATTTGGAAAATGTTTCCAAACCTGATGAACTCTGATTGAATTGTGAAGTCTGTGCATAGCGTTATCATTTCTGCTGGTGAATACAACAGCTTTTAAAGACCAACAGTATCTGACCAGATCTTGTGCAAAGAGAACAATGAAAAGCCTGTATATTAAGAAAGCTTGTTCAGTGTTGTTTAACTTTAGGGAGGGGAGCTGGAGCACAGTAAATTTCCCAGATGGAAACAAAGAAGCTGGCTGTTAATTTAATTAATTAGCTAATGTTATATTACAAAGAGAGGAATGCATAAAGGGTACATGAAAGATACAAGTTTCCTGGACAAGTGTGAACTGTTTTAACTGAGAGTTAGTGAGGTCAAAAGATCCAGACTGCACAAGTATTGTAAAGAAAAACCTATTCTGCATCAGAATAGCTGTGAGATGGGGACACTTCAAGAAAAACTATGTGGGGCTGAAATAATAAATGATCCTTACTAAAAGTCCTCTTTCAGTATTGGTTCATTCTCACCTCCTGCATCTAACTACAAGTCCCCAAATCATTAAGCATGGAATGGATTGTTTTCAAGCAATATCTGTGTTCTGGAGTTGGGGGGATGTCACTGCTGGTCAGGACACCATAGCAGATCTCGCAATGATAAGCTTCTTAGCTGGAAATGTCTCATGAGAAAAATGTATGACCTCTAGAGTTCCTCTAGTCTAACCCCTGATGTGGTTCCTTTGGGGGAACTCCCCGGGGAGTCCCCAGAGGGCCCCCTAGGCTGTGAGTTCGCTGGCAGCAGCAGGCGGGCAAGGAGACTCCACACGGCTTCTGAGGGTGCTGATTAGATGAGGGTTTATTGGGGGTCCCACCACCAGGAGCAGCATGGTTACTGAGGGGGAAGGGGGAAAGGAGGAGGGAGGGGAAGAGAGGCAGAGCCTGGAAAAGATAGTATTAAACTGCTGAATCATAATCGCTGTTGGGTTTATGCTGTCCTCAGTAGGTTCTGAGGGTGACTGATAACCTAAAATGGTGTCTGGGAATGTATTTTGACGGTTTTTGTGGTGAATGATCCCTGAGTATAGGTAGTAGCTGAAGCCAAATTTCCTTTCTTTCTTTTTTTCTTTTAATGACCTAAAACCAGGGGTTTTCTGGGTTAAACCGGTTGGAAGGTGAAAGCAGCGGTAAAGCTCAGATCCAAGAGTGAGAATCTGAGGCCGCAAACCTGCCTGGAGTCCAGGGAGCTCCAGGGGCTTCCCTGTCCCTTAGGATGGGGGAGCAGAATTCGGCACCTCAGCCTAAAACTGGGGGCTGTGGCGGTCCAAAAAGCCAGTTGGAAAAGGTTAGACACCACTGGACCAGTCACGCTGAAAAGGCCAATCCCAAAACTCTCATATGACCACAGTGCCAAAGGCTGAAGCCCTTTAAGCACTCACCCATGCTTTAAATTCATTTAAAATCTGGAATATGGACCCACATTACCCATTTTTACAATTAAATGCTCATTTCATCTTTGCTGCCTACCACCAAAAGCAAACATCAAGTCAAATGGACTGTTCAAAACATAATCCTCACTGCAGTGGTATTTATTTTGATGCTACAAGACTCTATAATTACTGCTTCATTTTTTTAATTGTTAATTGTTTTAATTCTCTTTATCTTTTCTTTCTAACGGAAAAAGGGTGATATGTGGTGTTGCATTTTAGTTAAATGGTATGCTCTGTCTCCCCCCACAAAAATGTACTGTTTATTCCAAGCTGTGAACCTCCCCTGAAGTCGCATATATCTGTAATCCCATTGGCCCAAGTCTTATTCCGTGCCCACTTTGGATCTCCTTGTTAAGCTGTGTGAGGGAGACCAGACGCTCTCTTGGCCCTTCTCTCTCCAAGCTCTCCCTCTCTCCCCCTCCCTCCCCCTTTCCCCCTTCCCGCTCAGTAACCATGCTGCTCCCGGGGATGGGACCCCCAATAAACCCTCATCAATCAGCACCCTCAGAAGTCGTGTGGAGTCTCCTTGCCTGCCGGCTGCTCCCAGCGAACACTCAGCTTAGGGGGCCCTCTGGGGACTCTCCGGGGAGCCCCCTTTGATGAATCTCAACAAACTCCCTTACTCAATCCTGAGGAACATCACTCATAACCAGACGCCAGTTTCATGTTAGACTGGTGACCACTACTTTTTAAGTAGAGTGGTTCAGACTGCCATCCATCTCGTGTACTTACCCAGTCCCTACTGGATTGCAAAGATGCTGTGGATGTCACATCAAAAGACCAGTATGTGCTGCTCTTATCACTTCAGTCATAGAGCCACCTCCTTCATGACCGAAGGCAATTGTGTTGGTGGAACTGTGCTGGTTTTCTGAATTCATCCATTATCATCCCAGAAATGGCTTCCAGAAACATTTCCTTCATTATCTCCTCTGAGATGTAGTAAAGATGACTGCTCTGCAGTTTCCTGCACCTTGCTTTGATAATGGATGTGACACTTGCTTTTTTCCAATACCTGGAAATCCCATCTGATTGCCTTTAGAAGGTGATAGAAAGCAGCACAATGAAGTTAATCACCCTCCTCAGCACCTTTACAAACACCTCGTGTTCCTTCCTAAGGACTTGCAAACAGATAGTTTCCTAAATTTCCAGAAGTCTCCTTCTCAAAACCTTGCAAAATTAGGCACAGGGCTCTGTGAACCTTAAGGGTTGACCTCAATAATAAACGACGAGGGTAAGAGGGCTTTGAACATCTCAGCCCTTTCACATTACTTCATCGCAAGTGACTGGGCACATCCATCAGGGGCAATCTATGGGTTTGGATATGCTTCCTTTTTAGACTCTTGTCACTACGTCTGCATGTAGAAGGCAGGCCAAGGGGAACACAAAACTGCCACAACATGCCTTCCTTCACAGCTTTTTCCTTGGAGCCAGCCCTAGCACAAGGCTGCGTTTACTGCCTAGGGTTAGGGTTACGCCTAGGGTTAGGGTTTTGAAAACCACAAAGCCCAGGGCTCCAGACACACTGCAGCTGCAAAGGGCATGCCAAGGGGAACACAAAACTGTTAAAATCTTCCTCCCTCCACACCTTTTTCCTTGGAGCCAGTGTTAGCCCAAGGCTGCTTTTCCTGCCTAGGGCTAGGGTTAGAGTTTTGAAAACAACAAAACCCTGAGCTCCAGGCACTCTGCAGCTGCAAAGGGCGTGCCAAGGGGAACACAAAACTGCCACAACATGCCTTCCTTCACAGCTTTTTCCTTGGAGCCAGCCTTAGACCAAGGCTGCTTTTACTGCCTACGGTTAGGGTTAGGGTTAGGGTTTTGAAAACCACAAAGCCCAGGGCTCCAGGCACACTGCAGCTGCAAAAGGCATTCCAAGGGGAGCACAAACCTGCCACAACATGGCTTCCTCCACAGCTTTTTCCCTGGGGCCAGCCTTAGCCCACAGCTGCTTTTACGGGCTACGGTTAGGGTTAGGATTAGGGTTTTGAAAACCAGAAAGCCCAGAGATCCAGTCACCTTGCAGCTGCAAAAGGCATGCCAAGGGGAACACAAAACTGCCACAACATGGCTTCTCCCACAGCTTTTTCCTTGGAGCCAGCCTTAGACCAAGGCTGCTTTTACTGCCTAGGGTTAGGGTTATGCCTAGGGTTAGGGTTTTGAAAACCACAAAACGTAAGCCTAATCCTAACCCCTGTTTAGAAGCTCTGGAATTCCTTTTGAATGGAGATTTTATGGTAATATCTGGGCGTGGGGTCACTGTATGGAGCACAGACCAGCAAAGAATTCTCACCTTGGAGTATGCTATTAGCATCCAAATTACCCAACCCAGCACATCTGTGTTCAGTTTTGCAAGACACTTTTTCTCTTCTTCTAGAGCCAAGGAGCAATGAAGAAATACTGATCGCTTCCAGAGGTGAGGCAGGATGGAGAGACTGATTACTATAAGGTGTTAAAGGCTACAAAGAAGCCTATCCAATATCTCTGCACTGCTGCCAGCCAAGAGAAACCTAGAGGTGAGGAGAACCTCAGAGTTGGTGTGACTTCTCTCCTGTGTAATTGCCATGGATGCTGGACCCAGCATGGTCTGGACAGAGTCACACCTCTGGGTGCCAGATGGCAGCCTGGTCACCTCTGCCTTGGTGCCCTGTGGCTATAGGGGAGCACATGTTCCAGGGGCTCCAGAGCGTGGGACACCCTGGGAGTGTGAACAAAAGTTAATGTTGCTTTGTTTTGAGGTCTGCTCAAAGTACAACCACCTTCCCCAAAGAAGGTCCATCACTGGCACATTCACATTGTTGATAGAATGTTGCAACAGCATTTCCCAAAAGTGCCTACTTTTATCTTTTTGCAGGGAGTAAACTGGTCTCGAAGCCTTACGAGTTCAGACATTTGTGTTACTTTCTGTCACGAATCCTGATGAGTATTAATGGACTCCTACAGTCTTGGTCAAATTTTCTGAGAGTTCTTTGCTGTACGGATAACCTGAGAGGCTTTTATGTGAGTCCTGTCCCGCATCCTTCCATTGATCTTCAGAGCAGAAAGCTTTTTTTCCCTCTTATTATTGTGTATTAACTGCTTTGAGTTACCTTTCCTGTTAGCAATTTTATCCTTCACCTAGCCTTAATCACCACATTGATTTATATGAACAGAAAAAAGGAGAGGAAATAATCTTCAGCGTTGTTTAATGCCAATATTTCTTTCCAACAGATACATCCAGCCAGCCCTACAATAACCTTGAAGCAGATTTCAACAAGAGAATAAAGGAAAAACAATATTTTTTTTCTGTCCTTTAGTGCCATTTGCAGTCTCTCCAAACTAAAAGCTGTGAATGCTCTGGCTAGATGAGAAGACTGATGAGGAAAAATGAGCCAGACTAATTATAACAGATGAGAAAGAAACCTGGTGGAGGAAACAGAAACAAAGCACGAACTTATGAAAAATGCTACAAGGTCACCTTACAGGAAAGAAGGCTCAGAAATTAATACAATAATTTGTTTTATTTTGTTAAAAAACAATGCAATTACAAACTGGCAATAAGTTCAAATTCAGATAAGCAAATCAGATTATTGGTAAATTGTCCAAGAAACATTTGATTCTATTACTGCTGTGAAAAGAAACATTCATTTTTGAACAGGCTTGAGATTAAAATTCAAATACCTTCTCTTAATTACAGAAGTTATTCACATCTGCACCCAAATTACAAAACTTTCTAGTTCTCAGATTTCATGTGCTGATAAAATATCAGATGAAGGTGGAATTTTGTAAGATTTATATTTGCCAGGATGAGAGGATCAGTTTTGGAGCCCCTTCTTAGTTGTTTCTGGATTACTGAAGTTTATGTTTTGGGGAGAGAAACTTGTTAGTTCAAGAGGAAACTATACAAAGTATTTTAAGTGGTCCTGGATTTCCAGCTGTTAATGGACTAAGAAACTATGGGTCAGAGATGTTGTCTCAGTCCAATAAGAAAATTGAACTCAAGACAGGGGAAGTCAGTGAAACATCTTCCTTATCTCCTGGGAGTATTAGCCCTTAGGATCTTATCAGTGACCATGAGTCTAGATATCCCTCAAATGAGCAAATTACCTGGTAATAGGCTAAAATGCTGCACAAATTACAAAATCTCTTTCAATAAAAAAGAAGGAGCAGTCATTAAGGGCAAAACAAGAGCTGCAGATCTCCAAAGAATTTTATAAGTTTCCTAGTTTTAGAATTTTTTTTTCAATCAGCATTGCCACAGGCATTGCAGAAGATTTTTTCTTTAACACTTATGGGGTAAAGACAAATATAAAAGAAGTCTTGGAACACACAATGTTCACTGCAGCTGATTCTTGTATTTGCATAGAAGCTTTGCTTATCCTTTTTTCAAACTGTTGAGTTCTTTAAGGGAACTGAGATGCCATTCCAGTTAGAAGATGTTGGCTAGGCAGACTGTGGTTGGATTGTTTATTTAAAAAATAAACAAAGACTCAATCTGTTTACACAAGATCTGGAGGCATATCCAGAGATACTGAGTCTGAAGGAAAACAATGGCAAAATGAGTGAATAAAATATTTCAGGCAGTACTTGGATTTCTGGAATTTGTAGTAGGAGCCAAACAGTTGCCAGGACACAATCTTACTGGTGGTGCAGGAGCAGGGAGGGATCTTGCTATCTTGAATATTTTGGCTTGTCAGATTACAACAAAGCAATGGGTTGTTACATATTTTGACAGCTAAAGACCATTTAGAGCAACACAAAAATGGTTGTGGAAATGAATTACATTACAGATTTAGGTAATCAGAAATATGTTAAAAACTACCAAGGGACAATCCTGGAGATCATGATATGACAAAGTTCATCATCTGATCTACTCAGAACATACATCACTACAACCGGTTTTGCCAAAATTGATTGCCAGACTGTAAAAGTCCAGGCATCTTGTTAAATTTTAACAAGACTTTGATTCTGGTAATTTTGCATTCACAAGAAAATTATAATGAGTTCATCTGTAGTTCAAACTGTCTTTAAATGATCAGTGTAAGCATTCCTGATGTTTAATGAACAGCAATATTAACACAACAAATTCATACATTAAAAATAAATTGCTGGCTTTTTCACTCTTCAAGCAATGTGAGAATTTAACCAATTTCAACACAGAAGTGAAAGCTATAGACATGACTCGCCAAAAAAGGCTATCTTAGAGGGAATGGAGAACAGAGCATTTTACCATCAAAAAAAAAAAAAAAAGATCCCAGTATGTACATAATATTTCTTTCACTTTCCCTGAATCTCAGCAAATCTCTAAATCTGCCATTACCTAAGCAGAGACAGTGAGTGCTTCGTGTCTTCTTATTCCCTCCCTTCCTGCTACACAGGAAACAAGGAAAAGCACAATCAGAAGGTGATGAGAGTCACTACTGCACATGACTACTTTTTATTTTACAACAAGCATATTGGCCAACTAGAATAAAAATCACAATTTAAAAAAAATATAATTTGGACAGAGTCATTTAGCACATTCTCACGAGTGTAGCAAGTATTGAACAGTACCTCCTGGGACACGTTTGGGTATGGTTTTACTCAGAGAAAATAGTCCCTACTCACGTGTAACAGGAACTCTCAGAATGGAGTCTGCTTATTCAGGCTGGTAGAGGCATTCTGGGGATCAGTTTTCATTTTCTCAGTGTCTATAAAGTAACTGTTGCATTAAAAATAATGTGAGTAGTAACTTTCAGATTTTTTTTTTCTAAATAAAGGCTCAGTTAATAATTTACAGAGCTGTTCTTTACCTGAATGATGATGGTCAGAAAATGCTGTCAGATTAATTATTTACAATGGAAATAATTTGTCCCTTTGAGACAATATTTGGGATAAGAACAAAGACTATTTATGACCTTCTGAAGAAGCAAGGAGAAATTGACAAAAGCTTCAAGTGTGGTTATGATACTTTTAGAAGATGTTGAATGAAAAGTGGAATGAGCAATCACTCAATCAGAAGTCAGATCTTCGGTGAATAGGAGATTACATTCTCATGATCTGTGACTAGCAGAGAGCAATAACAAGCCTAGTGCACATGTGTATCGTGTAAATACAATTCTATTGTCAGATGGCTTGTGGTAAATTGAAATGGCTGCTCTGAGGTCACAGCAAGCAGGCTGTTTCCTGGAATTTCTGCAGGCAAGTTGCACATCCTGTAAACAGGAGCTCTCTATATTATCTGTGGCATTGCACTGCCAGGTACTGTGAGTGACACAGACTCTAATAAATAAGATCATTCTGCAGATGAAGAGAAAGCTGGTCTCAAATTACCCAGAAAGTTGAAGAACATATGAAAACCACTGCTAAGAAAATCAAACCATAGATATTTTTTCTTTGCCTCAATTTTCATATGTTTTGAGTTGAATAATAGAGGGAAAGCATTGGAGACTGCATCCTCAGTTACAAGGTCATTGGATACAGGCCATTTTCCTACTGTCAGAACACAACTTTGGGCATTTGGTGTTATCACTTAGTACAAACAGCTGCATTTCTTACAAAAAAATTAAAATAAATTTTAAAAAAGAGTAAAATTTCATCCATTGCTTACATTTTCAGAAAGAGTACACATCTTTGTTCCTGCTTGCTTTGCAGGTTGTGGTACTTGCAATGTGCTAAGCTTCCTTGAGCATTGGGGTTAACAAGTTTTCATGATCTTCCTTGGATGTGGACCTTTTTTATTCCTTTACCTGTCCATTATGAAATTGTGACAGTTTTGGTTAAGGTGGGACAAAAAGGTTCTGTATTCAGAGAAGTTTTTCATCTTTCTGATATGACTTGTATAGGACAGGTCTTATTTTTTACCTTCTACTCAATGAGTTTGAGCAATTCTTTCTGAACTGTTCATAGTAGTTAATAGGAAATGCAGGGAAGGGCTCAACTAAAAGTCTAAATCAGAGATAGTCAACTCTTAACCCCTTTAGAATCAATAGAGAGTAATGGGAACTTCAGGTTGTTAATTTCTTACTAAAATAAGCATCTAAGATCTGATGATTTTCAAACATGGAGAGGAGAGGCAAATCAACTTTCAGGAAAAACAACCTGAGTATCTTCTGTCTCTTATTCATTAGGAAATTACCAACTAAACTGCCCCTGATGCCTTTCTTTATTTCCTGTTCTTGGGACACAGGAATCAAAATACTTTTTAGGCCTTACTGATATAACTAGAAAACAACCATAAAAGAAACTGCTCACTGCATGAAGGAGTTGGAATGCACATCCTGTAGCAATGGGCAAACTTTTCCTAATATTTTAGCATCTGCTTTCATGTTTATGCTGCAGTAATTTCAGAGACTGTCTTCAGAAGTAAAATGACTAAAGGGAGACCCAGAAGAGTATTTGGTTCCTAAGATGTGCTCCCACTGGGATTACCTGTGCTAACACCAGCAGTGCTCCCCTTCCCCTGGAATTAGTGTCTGTGGTCTCTCAATACTGAAAGTTTCGGTATCACTTCAGAGCAAGTCTCTTCTACACAATCTTGATCTCTCTGTAATCTGTAAAAAGAGACAAGCTCAAGAAACAGTTACCTACATGATCCAAAAAATTAGGTTCATAGAATCAAAGAATGGGTTGAGTTGGCAGGGACCTTACAGGTCACCTTGTATGCTGCTAATGGCTTCTGAACTATAAAGGCTTGAGGCAGATGTGACACCTACAGAGTTACTGGAGAGAAACTGCAGTAAACCACAAACTATGGCAGTGGGTGCTGTTCCTTAAGGCAGGGCGGTTGCCTCATCCTCAGAGTTTTAAGCTGAAAAGAATGAGTGGTGTACTTCTTAAATGCTACGAACTTCCCTTTTTAGATCTAACTGATCTCACAGCCTGAAAACTCACAGTGAACTAAGTAGGCTAGTGAAAATTTAAAATATATTACATTATGGAGGAAATAAAAAGCTTAAATGCCTAGCATCAATTCTCACTGAAATCTTAATAAAGCACTGAGTCTTGAAAGAACATTTATGTTCCATAACAGCTCTGCCTTTGAATGGCCCTGTCCCAGCAAAAGCAGAGTGCACAGCACAAACCTGTTTGCACTGGAACAATTTGCTGAGCAGTATCAGTAACCATCTCTGTTTAAATGTCTGGACTGAAGTCAGGAGAGAGTAATTTATCCTGCACTTGTAATTTTAAAATCTCATCATGGTGTTTTCTAAGAAGGAACAAAACTTCCATCTAGAGAAAACTGAAAAGATGGCTTACATTTGCATCAAGAACATACTCATTTCATTGGGTTGTGCCCAGTTTTCTGGAAGATCTACAGTAAATTCTACAAAAAGAGGACTAAAAAAGCCAGTTCAACTCAGAATATTTTTTATTAAACTGTTTGGACCTAGTGAAAAAAAAATCCCTATCTATGAAAGGCTATTTCTTCTCTAACATTTTACATTGCAAGTGTTTGTATTGAAAAGAAGGTAATATTTTCTCTCATAAAATAAAACAGACTGAACCGAGATTTTATAATAATGTTCAGAACTGTCTAGCAAGAAGAATAGTAGCCTTGAGCTGAAAACACAAAATAACTGAGAATTACAGATCAAGCTTTCAAACTAGGAAAATACAAATACATATGATAATATACAAACACAAAATTCATTATTCAATGAAAACAAAAAAAATCCCATCTGAATGGGCAAAGATGGACCTTACATGTCAGAGAGACCCATGCTCTTTATATTCAAAAAACTCTCCAGTTTACTTTAAAAAAATAGAAAGAAAAAAATTACAAACCTGAGAGGCAGAATTTCATCATTTTGCAGACACCAGGAAAAATCTGGCAAACTAGAAAAAAAACTGTCCAGCTGCTAACATTATGAATTACTATTGTAGATACCATGTAGGAGGATACTTGACTTTTTCATTGCCCAGATTGTCAGATTAACTTAAGCCTAATGCTAACCCTAACATTCTCTGTCTTTTCTCTGGAAACAGTATTTTCACTTTGTCCTAGTCTCATGTTCTAGAATCCTGTGTAAAGATCTAGTATATACAAAACAAAGAAGTTTATTTGCGCAATCTACCACCTTGGCCCTTCCCTCACCAGAAGTCTAGTAGTAGGGATGAGATTTCTGGCAATGTTTTCCATTACTTGCTTGCATTGGTGCCTAATACTCCTGTGTGTGTGATTTCTTCCAAAGCCAAGGTAGCCAAGGTCTTAGACAGGCTTTTTCCAACTTTGAGTAAACACATAGGTTATCATCCAGCCTGAGGAAATCTGCACTTACTATGGTGCCTGCAACTTCCCTGCTTCTCTTTCACTACTCCTTTCTAACTGAAATCCTGGCAGGCAATGCAGCACTCCCTTTGTCCACAGAGCTCTCCAGTGTCTGCATTTAGAATGGTCACCCAAGCTGTTCAAGAAAACACCCTGGGCATCACTTCCTGCTGTTTCTGACAGGAAGGTCTTTGATATATTTGGCTATCTAAGATTGCAAACCTCTGTTTAGTCTTTATTAACCTAGATTGCTGCAAAGCCAAACATCTACCACTTCCACCTTTTAACTGTGTTTTCAAGACTGAATATTGATTAGCTGCCTAAATAAATAATACTTGCAGTAAACCAACTCTGCACTTTAATACTTACCCCTTATCCCTATTACCACTTAATGCAGGAATGGACTGATAGCAACTTTAAAGTTTTTCCAGGATTTGTTTGTAAGAGAATAGAAACATATTTCTCAGGGGAAGAGAACAACCCTAATCAGGAAGGTTCCCATTATCTGTAAGCTGTAAACTGTAATTCCCATAGACAGGAAATCCAGATTAGACAAAAGTATGTAAGGATATTTGTTGATGATTGCAAAAAGAGAAGAGAGAAGAAGATAAAGCTCTTGAACAGAAAAATCTAGTGGTACAAGTCTGAATTTCAAAATTTATACAAACATATCAAAAAGACATCTTTTGTATGATTAACAAAACTTACTCAAGCTTTTAAAATAAAAAAAAATAACTGTTGACTAAAGATGCAATATAAAGTCAGTAGGAGAAAGTGTACTTTGTTAAAAATACAAGTAGCAAATGATCATTTTTTGTGTTGCAGAGGTCACAGTCTACAGCATTTGAACACCTTTTTCCACATCTATTCCCTTTCTTTCAAGGATTGCTTTCCCCACAGTGGAAGTGCACTGCACGAGGCAGAGGTGGCAGATGGGCTCTCCTGCCTCTGTGTTAATGGAAATGAGGGACATTAATGCTCCTAACACTCCTTTCCCATGTCTATCAGTTAGCTGAAATGCTTTAAGAAACTGGGTATGGTCAGAAAGTATTACAAACTAAAGTGAAACATCTAATTATGTCTTAAGATCAGAAATTATAGAGAGAACTTCACCAGTAATGTGAGTGCTACTAGCAACTGGAACTTCCTTCACAAGCTGCAACTATGCCAGTTTTCCACAGTTAGAACTTGATGTTAACATTAACAAACCACGATTGGGCTTCAAAGAAATGTTTGTTTTTGTAACCCAGATGCACCTGGAAAAAAAGGGAGAAAAGGGAAAATGTTGTGACACCAGACTTATTATCAAAAAAATTAGATAAGAAATAGTACTGAATACATAGAAAATTAAATATTATTGCTTTTTATATTTTCTGCTGATCTACTATTTATAACTAGACTTATTAGGGTATAACTATCCTAAACAGAGCTTTTCAGGAAAAAAAAAAAAAAAAAACAAAACATAGAATGTAACACTCAGAGAACAAGTTTCTTGAATAAAATGAACAATCAGATACCTACTAAAACATATTACGCAAAGAAAACATAATATTTTTCCCTTGTCTATCAGATTCCAACTTGTCTCTTAGCAACACGATACAGACTTTTTTGTTTAAAGCAAAGCACAAAAATTGTTCACATGCTTTGTCTTGCACAAATTGTGTCTTTAACTTTTTTGTTAAATATTCAATTTATTTTGGTCATATTTCCAAAAGAAACAATTTGTTCAAACTGTTTAGCCAAACACAATGCCATTTGGCAAAGCACTGTGGTCCTCCATAAAGCCAATTCTCTAGAGATAATTGTTTGCAAATATCAGTAGTTCAACCTCTACAATTTTGAAATGTGGGCACACAGAGGCCCCTCTGCAACTTTCTTCCAAGAACCTTAAGTTTACTTCCTGTAACCACCAATGTCTGACAAGACACAGAATCAGGTGAACCTCCCTAGGCTTAAACAAAGACTCAAAAAAAAATTGCCAAAAAAGCAATATTTCTCCCTTTGTATTAATTTTAAGGCTGATCCCTGGTTACTATTTAGAACAGTCACATGGCAGTACCACTGTTTATGCATTGCAGTCTTACAAAGAATGGTGATGAACCCAAGACAAACGTTTATCTTGTCCTAACCACAGACTCATTCTGTCCCCCTTAATAACTGGAGACTTGTGCTGCACTGTGTCCTCCACAGAAAAGACAAGTATCCTGAGTTGCTTCTCCAAAGCAGATGAGCTTCCTGGGGCTGGAGGAAACCTGCTGGAGCTGGCTGGGCAACACAAATACGTGCTTCAGCTACTTGCCCTTTCTGTGTGGGCTGTGGGGATGGAAGCTGCTGGTCCAGCACACGCAAGCCGCCAGGCACAGACAGAAATGGCCTGGAGGAAAAGGGGAAAAGGAAGCGCCCAGCAGCTCCCACTGCCCCAGCTGCATCCGTCCCCTCCCTCCCCCATTTCCTCACATAAAATACTGGACAGAATATTTTACCGATTTGTTAAAATAAACACTAAAACACTAAAGATACAGCCCTTCAGTTTTGCAATTTATTTCAATATCTTTTATAAAATGCTTAATTTATTGTTAATTAACAGCTCACTGTATTGCTATCCCCAAACTGATCTTTATACAGTAATTCTGTTTCAAGGAATCCCTTCCATCTTGCTGGAAGCATTTTATAAAATTCATTAGAAGACAGTAATAGGTGCAAGGTTCAGCATTTTTTCCCCTTTTTTCTGGCAACAAGTAGAAATGTGTCTTAAACTGGAGACTCCTTGCAGCCTTTTCCCTTTACTGGGATATCTAACTGTTTTACAGTCTTTATACTCTTGTCATTTCTCATAATAAAATCTGTTACTATGACAAAAAAAATCCACTAAAAATTATAAACTGTTCTAGTTATTCAGTTGTTCCATGACCCAGACATCAAGATTTGAGCTTCAACATATTTTGGAAGTACTGAAAGAAGATAATGTGGGTACATTTTTAGACAAGCCTATTTACTTTTGCATTTTTTACAACAGTCTATTTGACATTACAAGAAACCCTTGACAGACCATAGCCAAAATCCTAAGGTAAGGAGCAAAATATTTGATCATTATCTACAAATATGAAGACAACTGGTTCTTGTACCGAAATGTCTGTTTATATTGATTTCAGATAGGGAGGAATGGACCAAAACAGTTTGACTAAATTGAGCCATTGGACATTAAGCTGAGCCTGTTTAAAACAATGTAATTATCAAGTTAGATATGATTCTACAATCACATCTGGCCATTACTTAAAACAGCAAAAATGAAAAAAGAGTTTTAGGAATTTGGAATTCAAATGACAGACTATAGATGTCAAGAAGTTTGAGTCGATCTCTAAAGTTAAAGAATTAAAACTTCAATAATTGATACTACCTATGTATACAAGAGAAGTATCTATCTGCAAGACAGGAACCAGTCATTTTAATATTAAATTAAATTAGTATTATTTAAGAAAAGGAGATTAAAAGTACAAGTATCAGCCAGAATCTGAAACAGAGTATTTTGCTGGAACTAAATGAGCAACTGAGGGGAACAAGAAAACAACACCACTTCAGTAAAAATGACAATTTAAAATAGAATTTAAAGAAATATAGAAATCTAACAGTATAGTTGAAGCTTAAGGTGAGGATCTAGTTCAGTTTTTAATCTCATCCTAATCTCATTTTAATGCACTTACACTCCTGTATACAAGAAGATGTGTGGGCACCCTTATGAGCTCCACAGCACAAGATCCCCTTCCAGTCATCAGGAGAGACACTAGTGCAGTTCAGGCACAGTTTAAGTGCCCCAGTGGGGAAGATGGAGGGGATGCAAGGGAGATGGGAGATAAAACCAGACCATATTCTGTTAGTCATGGAACTGCTTGTTCAAACAAGAATCCAACAGTCTCTCTATCTCTGCCTACTTATCGCATTTCCAAATTCATTGAAAATTAAAAAGAAGATACTGCTGAAAAATCCTAATCTGGAAAAAGTTAAGGTGCTGTTCAGATTCGGCACCATGTACGAGCACAAAGCAAAGGGAATTAGAGGGTCAGCAGATCTGTAGGGGATGTCTCTTGCTACTCAGTAAATACTTTTAATTCTTTATAATGCCACGGTAACCTTGTAATGACCTTATAGAGCCACAATCCTTGCGACTGCTTTGTAACATTATAATTTCTAAACTGCTACCCAATTTACGGATTTTAAAAACTGCAAAATGCTGCATTTTCAGATGTAGATCTGAAGATGAAATAAGATCTTGTGGTTTATACACAAACTAAGTATCCAGAAATGCAAACAGAAATTCAAGAGAAGAGAGACTGCTCACCTCCTTGAGGAATCTACTCTGTAATCTTTAGCAAGTTACTTAATCTTTCTATGCCTTCATTTCCCATATATAAAACAGGGTAATACTTGCTGTAAAGGATAAAAGCTATCACATCTTTTTAAAAACCAAGTGTCACAGAAAAACCTCTAGTTAAACATTTAAAAACAACTCCTTACAAATAAACATCCATTTTCTCTGTTATCCAGAGCAAAATTTCCCCAAATATTCTCAAACATTATATCTGCTAAGCAGTTTGATTCTTCATATAGGAAGTGATACCACCAAGTCCACAACTTACCTCTTTTTAAATTAGCCTTATAAATTTACTAGTTCAGTAAGTTTCTACTACTTATCATGACAGACAACAAGATTCACAGACATACAGCTCATACCCCTACCTGAGACTACAGTTTAGATCACTTGTCAAATTTTGAGCAAGGTATGAAGGATTCATGTTTCACTGACATACATTCAGTATGGCAAATAATGACAACTACATGTACATAAGCATGTACATGTTCATAAACCAGACAAAGACAAAAGTCCTATTGCAAATGCAATAACTATATAATCCATTATAATTTTTTGGCTTAGAGCCTTTTTCAGGTGTTAAATACACTCAATCAAATCAGATTATTGATTACAACTTTGGTATTAAACAAATCAAACAAATTTTGTGAGGAAGACCTCACAAAAAGGTATGAGAGCTAACAAATGATGCCAGCCTGACTGTTGTGACAATCCATCACACATCAATATGGGCGGGGCTCTTGCACTGAAGCTTGAGATGTTAACCACAGAGGCTGGAAAACAGTCAAAGGCATAGCACTGCCCTCCCAGAGAGGGTGTGGGGCACAGCAAAAGGACTCTTGGCATCATTCTCAGGGCAATATTTTGTCTCACGCGAAGACCGGCTCCAGCAAGTTCTGAAGGAAGCTGTGCTCATGCCTTCTCTGCAGGGAACGCATTTTGTGCCTTTGATGGGATTCCAGGGAGGAGTTCAGCAGACGCCTGAGATAGCTCTAGACCTAACCAAAGATGAATGGTGAATGTGTGACTACATCTCTGTGTATGAAAAGAATAAACAGGAGCAGTTAACATGAGAAAGAACATGGAGAAAATCTCTGTGAAAAGAATAAATAAGATAGGAACAACAAAAGTGATGTATGATACCACCTTTTGTTTAGAAAACAAGAAAAAATAATCTTGCAAGTATCTTCTCACTTGACAGTATTGGAGATGATATCCTCTAAGCTGTGAGCCTGAAAAAGTAATTTCATATTAAAAGAATAAAAGCTTTTACAACTCTGACAATAACATCACAAAAATCAAATGACGAATTACATTTACTTTATTTAATTTAATATTACATGCATTTTAGACAGTGATTCATATTATTCACTTGCACAAGTAGTCATTCCCAATATACAAGTAATAACCATTGCTTTTACAGTGGAATTCATTAGCATGCACTTCACACAATTGTGTGCAAAGTTATTTTTTCCAGTTAGAAAATATTAAGGTAATTATTTCTAAATTGATTTTATACATGGAGTTTAATTTTGGTTTTATGCAGACATTGCATAGTTGATGCTTAGCTTCTCCAGAAAGACTGGGATGTGGTACCACTATTGTTGAAACAGATCAAGTGACAGTAGCAAACAAGAAGATTTGAAGAAGAGGCATAACTTTCAGGGTTGAAAGGTCAGCAAGTACAGCCTAGGATGAAAATCAAAAAGGCTTGTTAAATTTGACATTTGAATCAAATTTCCTTAAAGCAGGTTAAGAAGTCAGGAAAAGATTTAAATACTGACTACAATACTGCCAATAATCAGATATGGACATGGCTAGAAACAAATTATACTGGTTTATGTTAGTACTGTATGGCCTAATTTTTCATTCTAACATTTCAAAGAAAAAACAGGTATACCCAATGTATATTACTTAAGTAACTTTATTTTAGCCTTTAGCCTTACTTCAAATATACACTGCATCATGAGTGAATAAGGAGTCTAACATTTCAACTTGTTTCTAAAAATAATTGGGAATTAAGAATCCTTATCCTGTGGCTTGGCTAGTACTTATGAACTAAGTCCAATGTAATGCATCAAATAATCAATGTCTTCTCATGAAAGTATGTTTTAAAAAAAGCCAAAGAAAATGATCACAAACTCTCTAAATCTGGAAAAAATCCATCACTGTATTTTTGAAAAAAAAAAGGAAAAAAATTAACAAGTGACTATATATAATAATAATCTTCATGCTAATAACTTCATTTTCTTCATTTCCTATGGCAGTATGCACAGTGAAATTTCAGATTCACACTGACAAAGTAAGCTTGCAAAATTTTTGTACTTTGTAGAACAGAAGCAACTAAAATGTACTGAGGAAAAGGGTATCTCTGCAATAATTCAAAAACAATATATCCCACTAACACAGATTATATATTAAAAAAAACTGAACTGTAAAAAATAATTTTATAACACTGCATTTTTATAGCAAATATGCTTTATTTCATTTTATTCCAGAAAAGCAGCATTATGTACTGCATGCTCACAATTTCCTTATTTTTTATCTAAGGTAAGAATTTAGACAGAAAGATTTGCACTATGCATCATGTGCCATGTGAAGCTTAAGTTACTCTTACTGGCAAAGCATCAGAAACTATTTCAATCTCCTCTAAGTGAAACTTATCCTTACTTCAGCTGCAGCCAGTGATGTCACCTCCATCAGGTTGACTGCTCGGAAAGCAAACACAGCAGCTGCCAGGACTGAAAGAAAATGCCCAATATTTAGGTTTCTGACCTGATAAGTAGTGGTTAGAATTAATCTTGATATAAAATACCAGTTTTCACTTAGTTTAATTATTTTGATTCTGAAGAATAATATACAAAAAGTGGCCATGTTTGAGTTTCTTCGACTGCTCTTTTAAACAGAGAGGAAAAACATAACACTCTTTCAGGAAAGTCTGAGTGAAAATGCTTTTTCTGAGTGAAAAAGTTTAAGATGAATAGGTTTTAATTAAAAGGGACAAGCTGTCTTACATATACAAATGAAACCAAAACCTTTTCTCTTCTACTCACCTACTTTGTATTTAAAACTGACTCAACTGAAGATACATGTTTTCTTTAAAACATCCATCTTAAACCTTCCTAAACATGAGGACATTATTTAGCTAAAAACTTTCACAGTGTCTTAAAAGATGCCACTTTGAAGGAAGAAACCCAGCTAAATCAGGGAGACTCTCAATTGCTTTAAGTACCGTAGAGGTAGTTGCCATAAATAAAATTAATCTTGTACTTTGTGAAAGGTGATGAATTCATTCACCACTACCACTGAAGCTGGAAGAACAGACTGTGTTCTGTTCAGAGAGCACTTAGCATTGTTTGAGTACTGCCATTAAAAAAATTACCTGACATATTTTTTATTTAAGATGCAGCATTCATGCAATTCCATTTTTCTAGATGATATATGCTTTGTATGTAACCTGCTGTCTGCAGGTTGTCAAAGAGCAACTATTTTCTTCTCATCACAAAATACATTGAAGCTAACGAGTATTTGCCTTACATTCACACAGACTTCATATGTTTTGTAAAAATAATTCTATTACCAGCAAGAATTTCTAGAGAATTGTATCCCAGGATTCTGTCCCACAGAAGCAAGAGCTGGTCTGTAGCTAAATAACCAGAAAATGCTCGTACCATCCATTTAAATGAAATTCGTAGCCTGCAAATAAGTGACAGACAATGGTTATTATATTTCTGCCTCCCATAATGATCAGATTGTCTGTAAATTGAAAATATTTCATTATCCTTCTGTATTTCTCTTCTCCTCCAGGAAGAAAAAGCATTTTCTCTTGCTGCAGTAATAATCAATACTTTGATTTGCAATAGCCATCATAAAATTATTTAGCATCTCATTTGATAAAGTACTAATATCATTCTCATAATCATTCTGATCAAACAATCACATTAGAGTGATCTTCAGCTATTATCACCCTCAATGTTTCATCCTTTCTGCTATTATGCTATTAAGATGGATACCAATTAAGACAAAACGGTTTTCAGGTTCTGTTGTGCCTGGCGCCATGAATTCACTATTGAATGACTCTTGCTCTCTTGCCTCTTCCAGTACATTCTGCTGCAACTAACACATCTCTGTGTCTTCTGTCCCCTAGGAAATATATCACTTAGTTCCATCAGATACAACATGAATTACTGAAGCTTAGTTGAATAATGCAGCACAGAGCATTTCTCACAGAGCAACTCTCTCTCTTTCACAGAGCATACAGAAGAAATGCACAAAGCACAGATACGCAGGTTAGACAAAGCACTCCATCTGACTCTCAAGAAAAAATGGAGCACTGATGGTTATGCTTTTGTGTAATTTCCTCTAGATCTTCAATTAAAACAGTACAGAAGAGCATTTTCAGAATAATGAATGTGCAATATTTGTAACAAGCCAGAAAGAAGTACTTACGGCTGAGCTCCAATTTCTCGGAGGTGATAGAAGAGCTGGGGCAGATGGGTTTGCAGAAGAGTCTCAAAAAGCAAACACAATGATACAATGCCCTAAAGAAACAAGATCATATCATGAATACTAACACTCATCCTCAAATCTGGGAAAACAGTAGCAGCATGTAAATGTTCATGAATTTTTAATTCAAGCAATAAAACACTATTAATGATACAGTATTCAAGTCAGGTGAGAAAGGCACAAGCAATTCTAATACCTTCAGTCACCAAACTCTTGCTCCTGCAATTCCATGTATGTATTAGCAACATGGTATGTTCTGATAGTCCTTTGCAAGTCTGAGTTACCTATGGTGTTTGTATGTCAGGGTTGAAGTACTTAATGGGTTATTATAACATAACCTACTTGAAATATTTCCACTTTGTTGAAACAGACCTCAGTTGCACTAAAAATAAAGGATGTGAGAAAAAGTATCTCTCTGATAAGTAAAACCAAACAGCAATAGGGATAACTACAAAAATAGTTAAACATAAACACATTTTAAAAATAGTTTCAAAAATTACCATGGAAATGGATAGATTCTTGTTTGACCCCTTTCTCTGCTATTAAAGATGGAAAGCACAATACACAGCACTGAAACGGTATACCAAGGATAGGATTTTCTTTTAACCAGGAAATATTTTCAAAAAGAAATGTAACTCTTCAGCACTTTTTGAAGGAAAAAAGAAATATCTACTCTGTTTTATTCTTCACAAATAGAAGACAAGCCAATTTTTACAAGTCTTGTACATTCAAGACAGCTGATCCTGGTCACAGACAGACAAATTATTTAAACTCATCTCACAGTACTAAAAAGCACGTGCTGTCATACCAAGATTCTTCAGTTAAAGAAACAGACACTAAATTGGTATAACAGAAACAATATCTCTGTACACATATTTTAGTCCCTTTACCCCAGACTATTTTGGAGTCCATTTATGTATCTTTAATGAAAGCAAATTTGTGTGACTCTTTGAACTGAAAAATCTATTGGATTAAAAAACTTCACTCTTATAAAAGACCCCATACCCTCATAAAATGAGAACTTACTATTTTAATAAGGTACACAATAGCAAAGACTAACACTGACATATAAAACAACAATATCCAGACTGGAATTACCTAATAATTTTCCCAAGCTTGCCTGAAATATTTTAGTATATATAAAAGGCTACATTTCAATCACATAGAAAACCATGCTACTGTATATTATTGTTCTGCAGCAAACAGGATATCAAGTGAGTGGATTTAATTCCTAATGAACTTACAGAGGGATGAGAAGAGATGGAATGGAGTCTGAAGAAAAAACGCACATACATCTCACGGAATATCTGATACAATTTGGAAGGTTCATGGTACAGAAAACAAAGTGGAGCAACTGAAAGGATAAAAGAATTATAATTGACTCAACACTGTAAACTGCTAAAAGGGTTCAATGATTAAGCGCATGAAGTATGAGGAAAAGCCAGGTAATTCATAGTACCACAATTTACAAAAACAGTACTAAATCAATTATTGAGAAAGAAGTATTCAATCACAGTTTATCACTTAATGCAAAAAGTCAAAAAAGGGAGTATGATACATTCTAGATATTATTCCTACATATTTCAAGAAGCTAAACCAATTAGAACCTGCTTACTATAGACCTGACTTCTGAACCATAAGAAATACGCTGTAAGGAAAGCACTCCTAAGGTGTAGAGCAATGTGAACAGTACAAGTTTTTAATTAAACTGTCTCTAACTTTCAGTGTGCCACGGGGCCAGTGACCAGCTCCAAACTGATGCCCTATTTGTAAGACTGCTTGAAGACAGATATTGTGAAAATGAAAACATTAAAAGAACAGCTTTTGGTTGCCACAACAACATCACTAAGTACGACAAACTCATAGAGACATGTTTATTTCTTACAAGATCTGTAAACCATGGACATTTGGTAGTTTACTGTTTAATAGTCTTCTACTAGACCTGATTCAAATTAATAATTGGTTACATTTGTAAAACAGCAGCTCTGAAACTCTGCTTATTTCATAAAAATCTAACACACAGATAAATCTGTTATATGTATGTGCTGCTCAAACATAACCATCACTCCTTGAGACTGACAGTCCATACACTCAATGCATTCTCACAGACAGTTCTCATACCTTTTTGTGAACAGCCTTTTGATCTGTCCAGTCATCATGCTAACTGCTTCACTTTACAGGTTTAATCATTTTAGCTGACAGTTTACATTTTAACACACTCATAATTTCTATCTCTACATTTACCTTCCCCTCCATTTTATTTACACTAAGCTAGGGACATGGATATATTGACCTGTGTATGTATGTACACATACACACAAAGATATATGTACATTTCTTAATATTTATATGGATATATGCAATATATGCATATATATGGATATATCTGAATTTATTTTCTTATCTAAGTATTAGAGAATGTGGCCTAATAACAAAAATGGTGTCTGTGTATGAGAGGTGGGGTGCTAAGGTAGGGTGAGATGTTCACAGAAACATGTATTTCCGTGGGGGCCAGAAAAGCAAAGGGTGTTACCTGTGCTCATGTTTTTAATGCTTGAAGATGGAGGTGGAAAACATGTCAGTGTGCTCATGTACATAACGGCCAGGAGGGTAACAGAAGAGCCTCTGACAGCTGGCACCCTGACAGTGAATGCATGCAAACAGGAAAAAGGGTATAGGATTTTCATAAGGACCCAGACACTTCCTCACATAGCAGTACAGCATGGAATATAGCAGATGCTCTGCTTGGCCACAGCCTTGCATTACCATCTTTTTGCTGCCTTGCTTTTCACCCTTTCTCTTTCTCAGAGCCAGCATATTCTGAGCCTGTGCAAAGAGCAAGGACAGAAGGGAGGGAGGAAAACTCACACCTCCGTTTGGGAGATGCTGTTCTCAAGGGCAGAGTCAAATCCAAACATTTTGAAAAGCAGTTCACATAGAACAAGTGAACATCTCTAAGTGAGTCCCTAGGGAATAGTTTGTAACTTAAGTGCTCATTACTCCAAAGGCTCTGGATTCCCTACTCAGGTTCAAATCAGCATTTCCTATTTCAATTCCATTATTTTAATGATTGTGTGTGATCATTAAACTTCATTATTAGCAAAACATAGTATTTTAAGTATAATGTTACAATCTACTTGCCCTGTGATGCTACAAACACTTTTGATAAACCAAAAGAAAAAACTGAAAAGCCATAACATCTAATCTCACATCTGCAATAGCTGCAATATGTCTGTAACCCCAGGAGATTTTTTTTTTTTCCTAAAAATCTTGTTGATATTTGTGCTTTCCTCTTTGCAGTAAATTAGCAAGCATTACATTATGTAATGCTCTTTTAACATCTCTTATAGGTAAATGTAGAGAACAACAGGCCTTTCACACTGTTTATGTTTTTAAGAACTTTTTTCATTGGTAACTTGGTCTACCCAGAAGTGAAACACAAGGAAAGAGCACTTTGTTGGTAAACTTTATCCCTCTATTCATATACATGAAGATGTGTAGCTTAGCTTAGCTATTAGCTCTCAAAGAAGGAATTCCCAAACGGCAGCAAGCTGTAATATGAATAAATAAAACAGCCTGAAATTTAAAAAATTATATTCAACAATCTTCATACACACACAAAAAAAAATCATAAAAGCACACACATACACAAGTTTAAAAGTTGCAGAAAAGCATACACAGTTTTAAACTACAATATGAGGAAAAGCAGTCCTGAGGTTTTAGCTTATGAGAGTCACACTTACCATACATAGAAAAGCCATGAAAAGGAATTACACCTGCAAAACAAAAATATTTCTTTTTTTGTTCTTTAATAATCTTCTTTATGCATGCAAAAAATAATATTCCCCCTCACATTATCAAATTGTATTCTGCCTACATAGGGAATAAAGTATTTCCTTGTTATCGCACCTGCACAGATCTCCATCTTGTACACATATAAGTACAGTATCACCTATGTCAGTACAACCAATGACATGCTTAAACACAAACTAGAGTTCCTAGAAAGTCAAGTAAAGCTCAGTTTCTATGAAGTTGTTACACTGGCTTTGCTGATATCAGAACCTAATTTCAGATAAATGACAACCCATAAGTGTCATGCACTGACAAGAATGGAGTAGGAAAAAAAGAAGGCCAAGAACTCTAGTAATTCATGTAGTACTCAGATAGAACATCCACAGTACTTGGCAGTTGTAGCATGACAGCTCGCTCCTCCTTCCCAGCTGATCTTAGCTCCCATTCATTAGATTTTATATAAGACCGGTAAGAGGTGGCTGCTTTGGAAAAAGATCTTAAGAATAATGCTTCATGGCTACAAAGCTGCAAGAATTGCAGAGGCAAACATAGAAAAAAGTGAAACAAAAGTATGTACTGCAACTGACTATACTGAAATACAGAAGACATAAAAGACAAGGCCAGAGACACAGATTTAATATTGGTGATGTAAGGCCTTGAAACAGGAGGAAAGAGCTTGAACTTGAAATACAAAAGGAGGGAAAGGATTCAATAAGGGATTGAAATGGTCAAGGTAAGAGCTGAAAAAACCAATTATAATAACTGAAGTTATAACAACAGCAATGATATTAAAATTACATAGATCTGTTGTGTCAACACACATTTTGAAAGGAGAAGACCTTAGGGTGTGGTTTGTTAAGTACTGAAAAGCTGGGAGGTCAGCCAGTTTCAGCATTCATCATTCAAATCCTCTAAGTGCTGATACAAGACTGAATACAAGCTGCTGTATCACAAGTTGTTTTCTTTCTCCTTCCCACACACACAAACTCTGTTTGTGATCACTAACACCAGGCTGAATGTGGGTTTGGAGTAGCTTCCATCCAGCTTACTCGTTTAAATTAATAAATTTCACAATGTAACAGCAAAACATAACTTGTAATAGAAAAAGAAAATATCATGTATTTGAGAAAAAAAAAATCTTTCCAAACTACCACTAGAGGAGGCAATAGTATAATTCATACCATTTGGAGGATAGAAAACAGCATATTCTTCCATCCCGAGTTTTCCTGTGAACCATCAAACCACAAAGAAAATGTCATTAAGCTGTAAAAAGGTATAAAGATTTAACAATTTAAATTAAAAAATAGATTTTAAGTTACAATTACAAAAATCATACCTAATTACATTGTTGACCATATGACATAGTCTAAAATGTGGCAAGCAATGCAATGGGACAGGTACAATGTCAGATATAAAACTGAAATGCAGCACCAATAAAGAAGGATGACAAACAACAAAAGAGGAAAATTTCAGCAATGCTGTTCCACTGAGATTCTATCTGGGTGTGTCTTAGGAGCTCTAAAGGTGTTTGCTGCAGACCTGGAAGACAGTGAAGCTCTAGGAGCGAATACGGGCAGACTGACCTAGGGACAGGAAAGGCCTTCAAACAGATATAACCACAGATAAAAAATATTCAACGCATCATTAGGTCTGCAACAGAGGAAGAGGGACATTCTGATATAACCAACAAATATTTAAGTAATCCATTGGATACAAGAGACTTAATTAAGTCAAGAAAATCACTGATCATATACACTGATTGTATAACTTTTTTATCTTCCCTGCAAAATGAACACATTGTATTATTAAACCATATTTTAACTACAGAAATTAATAATCCAAAATCTATTAATAAAAATTAACAATTTATTTACAAATACAGAAGTGATATTAAATATAATTACAAGTAATTAAAATTTAAAATTATTTTAGTTCTAAAATGAGAACATTCAACTAAAAATTTAATTAATTACATGAAAATGTATAGAATATTCAGTGTACTCTATTTACTCTTCACAATAGAATTTAGCACATGGAACTTTTTTCAGGTTCAATAGAATCTGGACCTTGATAGTTTCCTATAGCATGAACTAACTAAACTAAAACAAAAATCAACCTGCAAAACTCCTGCCTACTATCCTATGAAAACAAAATCCAGTGTTTTCCAATTACACAAGTAAGTTGCTTCATGAAACTAAAAATTATCTTCTCCTTTTCTTTTCAACAGTTTGATTGTTGCACAGCCAGGAATTATAATCTGGGAGGATGAGTATTTTTAGCGTAAAGCACATCTCTTGGAAAATCAGCTAAAAATAGGACATACAAGCCTTTTGGATTTGCACTGCACAGATTTAGGTATCAGCAATATCATTCCCCAGGATTTGTCTAGGAATATGCAGGATGTTCTCCATTGCTGTGTTTCTGGGCTGCCACAGCTCTGTGTCTGAAGTGAGACCTGGGATCCCACTGCTGTTTTGCTCTCAGGTGAGCCCTTTGCTTATTTCAGGGAGTAGGAAAAGAAAACTCCATAATTCATTGGAAGACAGTAAAAAAAGCAATAAAAAAGGAATTAAAAATTAGAAAAACACTACTTATAGCGACCTAAGAAGCAGCAAGATGAAAACTTTCAGCAGAGGTCCCATGCAAAAAAAGTACTTAGGGATCATATTTGGCTAAATACACAGGCATCAGGACCAAGGAAATCAATGGGAATGTAGAAGATGAAGGTGCATGGGAAAAAAAAGTGATTGGATTCAACCACTGAATGATTCAAGAAGGAAGGCAAAATTAGGAACCTCTAGGCAAAATCAAGGCAAGTGAGGTTCTAAGAAGCATGGAAATATCCAGAAGAATGGCATGAGAAGCTGGTAGAGAAAGCAAGTGCACTGAATCAAGAAATCTAAAGATTGTTAAGAAAAATAATGAGACCTCAAGTCAAAGAACATCCAAAAATAAGCTAATACTCTGGAAGATGCAATTCTTTTTTTAAAAAATCAGTGCTAAATATGCTTGGTAAAGCTCTACTGTCCCACACTATTGAACAGAGCCCACAGTTATTTAGCAACATGTTCTGCTCCTGTCTACAAATATTTGCAAAACTTACTGCTTTGTATAGACAACATTCTGTAACAACTTCCAGTTGCTAAATGTATTGGAGCTGCAGAGGACAATATTGTCTATTTAAATGTCTAGCTCAAATGAAGACAGGCATTGTCATGATTTTACCATATTGTCATAGTTGCTTTTAATTTCTCCTGGTAAAACAGTGCAGAACTATATAGAGGAAAGTGGAGTAGAAGAACAATATTGCAATCTGTGATCAGCTTCTAAACTGTCATAATAGAATCTATGCAGAAGTCAGCTGGATACATTTTTATTAACATTCTTTAAAGGGTAGTCTACTAGGTGTAAGGGACACAAAGCAAATTCACATACTGTATTAGTGCATCAGTTATCAAAAATCTACATGATCTGTTTAAAAACAACTCTTTTTACCTTGTATGTATGATTTGGGTGGGGTGGCGCTACTGTAAGTAAAGTGCTCCAGTACAGATGTATCTCGGGAAAAACACAGCAACACCTGCAGAAAAGAAAGTCAGCTGATTAACTGGATCAAAGCAATGTCAAACAAATGTAATGTCTTAATTAGCACTTATTAGATGCTATTTAAGAGAGCCAATAAGGCTGAAAGCTCTTCACCACCTTAGTATGTTTTTCTGCTCAAAATTCCACGCTCACTTTGAACTTGCTATACTTTTACATTCACCTTCATTTGTTATCAGTTTTATATCCACATTCTTCAACATTTCTCCTTTCACCTCAGCAGGTGTTCATCCCCTTCTGTCACAACATTAGTGTACCTTACATCTTTTAGACTGTTTTTCAACTCAGTTACTATGACCTGGGGATGTCCTAGAAAGTGAATAAGCAAACTAATAATTTACACTCTCAAATGTGTGCAGCTCTGCAGTACATTTGCTTTCATTCCCAGGATCTTTACAGAATGTTTGCATGCAATTCAGCTCTTTCAAAAAACAGATTATAATGCTCACCTTGTATCCCAAAGATCAAAATGCACACAGTATACTCTAAAGTATATTTGGGGTTTATTGTTTATATAAATGTAAAAAACTCCATTCACAGCAACTGAGTATAAAATTAAACAGTAAAAGCATTCATAGAAAAAAACCACAATAAAGAATCTCACCCTATCTGGAGTTGCAAAAATGGTATTAATTAGTACTGTACTTTAAAATCTTCTTGTTTCCATGCACTGAAAGGCTGCACTATGAAGAATGCACACGAGAGGGCAGACATAAGGCAGGCTTCAACTCACTGCTGACTTTTGCACACCTGAATCCCTCTCTGTTGGGGTTTAAGCCCAGCTGGAAACCGAGCATCACTCAGACGCTCGCTCCACCCCCTCCTCTCCCTCTCCACCCCGGTGGAATGGGGAGGACAATCAAAGTAAAACTTGTAGGCTGAGATAAGAACAGTTTAGTAAGGGAATAATGGCAAATGATATTAATAATGATAATAAAAGACTATGATAATGTCAGACCCTTCCCAAACCCAGATCAGCCACCTGATTCCGGGTAACTCCCCCCAGTTTCTCCACCAGGCATGACGTTCTGTGGTGCGGAATATCCCTTTCATCAGTCCTGGCTATGCACCCTCCCAGTTTCTTTTGTGTACCTCCTCACTGGCAGAGCGTGAGACAAGGAAAAAGTCCCTAGTATAAACACAACTTAGCAATGCTCTAAAATATCAGTGTGTTATCAACACCACTCATTCCCAATCTAAAACACAGAACTGTAACAGCTACTGAGAAGAAATAAACTCTACCCTAGCTGAACTCAGGACACTCTGCTCTTGAAGATTTTAAAAGTCTATTTTAACTGCAGTCAAGGTATAAAAGGAGGATGTGTTTCACTACACAATTTATTGTGAATAACAATGAATGGATTTTTCCTTCCACTAATTGGTGCAAACATATTCCACATATCAGCATTGGTCAAATGGAAACAAGCAAAATGACACATCTGACTATTATTGCTTAATTTTTTTTTTTTTTAATGGAAAGTAGGTCATATTTTGAGACCTTTTTCTTTTTTGAACCTCAAAACTATTTCTCAAATACAAACATCTTTTAAAAATGAGTAATACTTTCTTTATCTCAAACAGTTTAAGCTAAATATTTTTTTTGTGCAATACACAATCATGCTCATAGCTGCCAAAATATCACTGACAATAACAATGCACAGGCAAATGTAATTCTATGTGTATGTTAACTGAGGTGAACGAAAGAGAAACCAATCTGAACAGGACATAAACTATGTTCTCTCATAAGGGAAAGAATGTAACCTTCATTTGAGGCCCTCTTTTTTGGGAATACAGTGTCCAGTACCAGTATCTGGAAGTCTTTAAATGAAGACTCTGCATCTTTATAAGCGATAGACTCTAGCTCAAACCTAAGCTATGACTACACCCAAAAAACTCTGGGCAAGGTTCTTTGCACATATTCATTCTGCAGGATGTAAGACTAAAGTAATCAAATTGAACTTCTGGCCTGAATTAAAGAATTTATGAATTTACTAATCCATGTGTTATTTTCCTCACTAACAAAATGATAGTGCTAAAGAAAAGAATGGCAAACTTCTTTTCAAGTACAGAAATATTAAGCAAATTATTGGATATGTATAGTCCAAGTGAAAAGAAACCACTGAATTCAAATCATTGAGGGAAATAAAAAAACCCAAAGTCAAAGCTTTTATCAAAAAGAAATTACTTTTTAAGTGTACCTGTATTTTATTTCAACAGTTATGAAGAAGTAATAAAAATAAATAAACTTTGGGGAAAAAAACCCAAAGATATTAAAGGAAATAAATGATGTAATTTCATAGTGTTTTTTCTGAAAACAGTTGTATGCTACTGAAGAGGTACCAATAATGAAACAAAATAGCCTCATCATTATTTTAAGCCCAAATTTTCTTCTTTTGCTGGACATTTCATCTATTCCACAACACACAAAAGACACACTCCGGTCAATGACTTGGAAAACTTAAGAGGCAGTAACTAGTCATAAAAAAAAGCCATAAACCCAGTGCAAACCCAGAAAAAATGTATCTGGTTTAAACTAACATTTTCATTATCTATCTTATTTAGCCAATATTTAATTCCATTTATCATATTAAATCAATAAATAATATCCCATATCACAGTGACTCATACTACAAAATTTTTCCAGGGGCTATAGAACAAAATAATTTGGCAGTAAAGCATTTGCAAATTAGGTTGGAAGAGGAAATTATCAAGGAAAATGGATAACTTTTTTCTAGAGCAGAGTCTGAAGAATACCACAAAATAGCAATCAAAACTAGAACAACAAATAATTAGAAGTTTGAGATATTCTCTGCTTCAAAGCCCTGCAGTAAAACTAGCCACATAATTTTTCAAAGATTTTTGGTGAGACTCCTTCAAACTACTAAAGACAGTTTAGTCTTTTTAATGATTTTCATTCTGCAGCTATTCTTTTAGTGAGTAGAGATATAAAAAAGGAAAACATTCCACTGGTTTATATATTGAGAATGATGTGCAAAATGTGTTTCTGATGATCTTAAAACAAAAGATTATATAATATACTAGTTCATACCTCTTCATAGTTTATAACCCCCTGTCTACTGCAAGTGCCAGTTAATGACTAATTAATGCCATGGTAGTCTACATAACAAATGAAAAATAAATAGGAACGAGATTTTCACATCCCAAGATGAAGACACAGTGTAAACAACAATGAAGATCATCTTTGACCATTAAATCAAGAAAAACTCTTACATGTATGTAAGAGTAAAATATCAATGTTTGAGTTGACATTCAGACAGTTTGCAACCTAGAGCATTGCCGGGGGTTATTGTGGCTAAAATGCAGGACTTGATACTTGGACTTATCAAACTTCATGGACTCTGCTCATCCATCCAACCATTCCAGGACTCTCTGCAGAGCCCTCCTGCCTTCCAACAGATCGACACACGCTCCCAGCTTAGTATCATCTGCAGATTTACTAATGGAAGACTCAATATCCATGCTGTCAATAAAGACATTGAACAGAACTGGCCCCAGCACAGAGCCCTGAGGGACACCACTGGTGACTGGCCCCAGCTGGATGCAGCACCATCCACCACCACTCTCAGGGCCCAACCATCCAGCCAGTTCCTAACCCAGCAAAGAGTGCTCCTGTCCAAGCCGTGGGCTGCAGCTTTTCCAGGAGAGTGCTGAGGGAGACAGTCAAAGGCCTTGCTGAAGTCCAAACAGAAAATATCCACAGCCTTTCCTGCATCCACCAGGTGGGTCACCTGGTCATAAAAGGAGACCAGATTGGTCAAACACAACCTACCCCTCCTGGCTGGGTCTGATACCCTGGCCATCCTGTAAGTGCTGTGTGATGACATTCAGTATAAACTGCTCCATTACCTTACCTGGTACAGAGGTCAGGCTGACTGGCCTACAATCACCAGGATCCTCCTTCCACCCTTTTTGTGAATGGACGCCATATTGGCCAGCTTCCAGCCATCTGGAACCTCACCAGTCAGCCAGGACTGTTGGTAAATGAGGGAGAGCAGCTTTGTCTGCCATCTCCCTCATCACCCTGGGATGGATCCCATCTTGTCCCATAGATTTATGAACATCCAAGCAGCTCAGCAATTCTCTGACTGCCTCCTCTTGGATAACAGGGGGACCATTCTGCTCCCTGACATCATCTACCAAGCCAGGAGGACAGTTGTCCTGAGGACAAGCCATCTTCCCACTAAAGACTAAGACAAAGAAGGCGTTAAGCACTTCTGCCATCTCCTCATCTGCAGTTACTGAGTTCCCTCCCATCCAGCAGAGAATAAAGGTTGGTCATACCCTTCCTTTTGCCATTAAAATATTTATAACGTTTTTATTATCCTTTACAAAAGTTGCAAAATTAAGTTCAAACTGAGCTTTGGCCTCTCAAATTTTTTTTCCTACATGCCCTAGCAACCCCCTTAAATACTTTCTGAGAAACCTGACCCTCCTTCCAAAGATGATACATCCACTTTTTATTCCTAAATTCCTTCAAAACCTTGTTGCCCATCCTGGCTGGACATCTGCCTCATCAACTCATCTTTGGGCACACAGGAACAGACTGTCCCTGTGCCCTCAAGATCTCTGTTCTGAAGCATGCTCACCTTTCCTGGACTCCTTTGTTTTTAAGGGCTGCTTCCCAAGGAACTGTCTGATTAATTCTCCTAAATATGCCAAAGTCTGCCCACCGGAAGACCAATGTGAAAGTCTTATTGATGTTCCTCCTCATTTCACCAAATACCGAGAACTCTATAATTTCATGATCACTGTGCCCCAAGTGACCTCCAACCACCACAGCTCTCATCAGCCCATCTTTATTTGCAAAAAACAGGTCTAACATAGTCCTTCCCTTGGTGGGCCCCACTCACCAGCTGCAACAAAAAGCTGTCCTCCACAGACTCTATAAACTTCCTGGACTGCCTCTTTTCTGCTGTATTAAGTTCCCAGCAGATGTCTGGTAGGTTAAAGTCACCTACAAGAACAAGGGCTGGTGATCCTGAAACATTCTCCAGCTGCTTATAGAATAAGTTGTCCACCTCTTCCTGGCTGGGTGGACGGTAACAGACTCCCAGTAGGATGCCAGCCTTGTTGGCCTTCCCCTTAATTCTTACCCATAGGGACTCAACTTCATCATCATTAGTTTCAATACCTATGGCATCAAAAGCCTCCCTAATATAAAGAACCACCCCTCCACCTCTTCTCCCTTTCCTGTCTCTTCTGAAGAGCTTGCAGCCATCCAGTGCAGTGCTCCAGTTATGTGAGTCATCCCACCACGTTTCCACGATAGCAACTACATCATAGCTTTGCTACTGTACCATAGCTTCTAGATCTTTCTTTCCTCCAACACCCACATTGTGTGCATTGATGCACATGCACCTCAGCTGGGCTACTGATTTCAGCCCTAACCCAGGCTTAACACCCTTGGGCCTGCTTCCAGAGAGCCCAGCTGCATCCCCTTTCCCCTTCAAACCCAGTTTAAAGCCTTGTCAATGAGTTCCACCAGTTCATGAGCTAAAATCCTTCTGCCCTTAACAGAGATATGGAGCCCATCCAGTTCCAATTCCAGGTGCCAAAAAAGTTTCCCCATGATAAAAGAACCCAAAATTCTGCCCATGACACCAACCCTTGAGCCACTTGTTGATAATGTGAGCTCTCCTGTTCCTTTCATCATTTTTTCTCTGCCATCAGAAGGACTGAGCAGAACACTACCTGTGCTCTTGCCCCATCAACCACTTGACCCATTGCCCTAAAGTCCCTTTTAATTGCCCTGACACTCCTCTTTTGAATCTCATCACTGCCAGCCTGGAGTATCAGCAGTGGGTAATAATCAGAGGGCCAAATCAGCCCAGGGAGTCTCTCAGTAATATCCTGTACCCGGGCCCCAGGGACGCAACAGACCTCCCTGTGGGATGGGTCTGGCCGTCATACAGGGCCCTCTGGCCCCACCTACTATGACCACCCTGATTTTAATGTTAGACATGGTTATCCATCTGACAGATGAAGCATAACTGGGAGGCTCACTGGGCAGATCATTTTCTTCTACATCATCTGGTTGACCCTCTTGATCCAGGACCTCATACCTATTCTGAAGTTGCACCTAGGTAGGTGATGGGGATCGAGAGGAAATTTTAAATCTGAAAGAAATTCAGATACAGGTCTTAATATTGTGTCTATTTTTAAATGAAAATGTCATAATTTTGTGAGCTTATAGTTTTAACTATTAATATTTAAATGCTGAATTATAAGCAGACATGCTTGAAGAACATGCTGAAGCAGTACTGTATATTTTTATATCTACATGGATTAAGCAGCATAAAGGACAGTTTTTTGCCTAGTTAAATTACTACCAGTTTTATGTATTCCCACGAAAGAAATTATTTCGTTTCACATAGCTCTAAACAAAACAATTAAGCAAGTCTAACAAAACAGATATGACTAATGAAATCAAAAGCACTGTGGAAATGTTAAATTTGCTTCATAACAGTTATGTTGACACTGCAATCAATTATACATTAGGAAATTCACAAATGTAATCTCCTTCTAATCATGGGCATTTGATAGGCACCAACAAAGATAATTCTTTATAAATTAACTGGATTCCTGATTCCTAGAAACAGCTTTGCAATGGGAGCAATCCTACAAATAACCATACCTGTCCCCACCTTATGCAGAATCAAAGTCTTAAATTAAAAAATATGTCAATATGCTTCTTGCAATAGGCCACTGTAAAGTAAGGGGGTATTTTAAATAGAATCCTGAATATACTTCTCATGACTTAATTTTTCTGTACACAACTTTTAATTGTTGGGGGTTATTTACTGCAAAGCTGGAAAGGGGAAAAATATGGCTGACTTAGTATTTTCCAGCTTAGTGCACTGGAAAGACATTGTGTATGGTCCTTCATAGCAGGAGTTTTTAAAGCTTGCCCTGCTTAATCTGTTTAAGTGTCCAAGATTGCTATTCAGACAAGAATGTATACGCAGTGAACAGATGTATCTGTTCCACTGTACTCTACCTTACAAAGGCAGTTCTCTCTCCAAAGACGATACAATCCCACAGGAGTATACCTCCTAGGTTTTCGAACCAAAAAATAGTTACATACCTGATATAAATAATCCTCAAACACAAAATAGTAGTCATCATTGCTTGCTGTCAGCTTTACATCCTGTAATAAAAAAATACAAGACTTTGAAGCCAAAAGACCTCTCTTCAGACTCCCATGGAGGCTAAACTTAACATGGTGATAGAAGACACTGTTTCACTTTCATTCAAGGAACTATAGTTAAGCTTAGACTCCACATTTTAAAATTAAAAAATGCTATATTAACTTGATGATTAATTATTCAGAGTTGAAACTTGAAATGGAAGCAGTCATACCCTGCTGGTTCTTTCTCACAAACCCAGTTACTCCTTCAAATGAAGATACCATTCCTTTATGACTTAACGGTTCAATGCAAATGTCATACATGAGAGACAACACAGGCACAAGGAATAAGTTCACAATAATAAGTTCACACTAATTATTTTTACACTCCTCGAAATCAAGCCATCTAGTATTTTCTTTGTTAAAAAAACCAACAGAAGATATGAGTGTGATGAGCACATAAATCACTCACTGTTTAGTGGATTACTTACTTTGTAAATCAGGTTGTCCACTAAAAGGTCGTGTTGAATCACATTTGACTTAAGCTGTTCATAATACAAGATGTCCTAAAATTAAGAATATTACCATCATCTGTCTGAGACATGACCTGAATTTATATTTAAAGTAAAAAAATTAATTTTCAGCAATTGAAAAAAAAGCATATATTCAACTGAAAAAAAAGCACTGAATAGTTATGAAGCCTCTATCATGATTTGTCCTAGTTTAAGTCCTAAGAATTGAGATTTGAAACATTATAAAATGACTTCACCTTCAGATAAGTAATAAAATGAGAATGAAGGGACTAGTTCAAACCAAAGACCCCTGTCTTCCAACCTTTGGTTCTCTCTACACCTAAATCTTTTCAATGCTCAAAATCATTATGTTTTATTTCTTTGTTACCCTCTATTTTCATGCACCTCTCCACCAATAGGTTCTGTCTTATCTTTAAGCATTAGTGAGTTGCTGCAAATATTTGACATTGAACTAGTATGAACCTGTAAACAGGTTAAATTTGTGCAAAGATTAAATGACAAATATACATAAAAAAAACTGGTGAAGAATACAAAAAACTAGGATCTGTTTTTAAACTCCAATTATTTCCTGAATGTCTACAGAACTTACACACAAGTGAAACAATGGGGAAGAATCAGAACAAACTTATCTGCTTTACTTATCCTGTCCCTTCCTTCTTAGAAAGAGCTTGCAAAGGAAAAGCAGAATTAAATATTGCACTGTCATTCCATAACTCCCAAACTCTTAAATATCTCTCTGCCATTACACCTACAACTAAATAACAACTTCTGATTGATGTGAACTAATTGATAAATTAAGTCAGCCATCCCAAAGATCCTTCCCACTTCACAAAACTATCGTGATTTCAAGGTATCTATACGGACACTACACAAATATTTGTATATTCCAAACTTCACAGATTTACTGCTGATTTCTTTGATAAATACAAGTCCAGAGTAAGGATTTGAAGAACCAGTGGGAATTAAGATGAAATCTTGCAGGGAGAGAACGGTGAATAGTACATACTTAGAAACTATTAGAATTAACATATTACTAAACTGCTAAGTTGAAATTAGGACAAAAGCTGTATTTACTAAGTACTGATGCCTCCCACAGAGAAAGTATTTACATTTTTCCTTTTGAGAAATAAAAAAGGGGAGGTATAAATATTACACTATTTCTTTAGGAAGGATCAGACATAAATATTTACTAAATGCAAAGTATCTGCAGTATGAACATAGTATTCTGTTCTTCAAAGCTATGAAGGACTACTCGAATACTCAAGTCATCATTTTAAAGCATCAATGCTGTCGTCTAATTAAGTATAACACTGCCAAATGAATAACATTTTTTTCCATCTCCAATGACTATCTATATTAAAACACAAGAAGCTAATATTAATAAAAAAAAACCAAAAAACAACTAAAACCAAAGAAACCACAAACCAAAACCAAAACCTATGGTCAGGGGTTTGGAACAAGATGATCTTTAAGGTTCCTTCCAACCCAAACTATTCTACGATTCTAAGACCAGAAGGACAAGCTGTTCACTTGAAATAAAACTCATGCAAAAAACAAGTTTAGGAAACAAATTATTAATTATTAAAAAAGGACTTGCAAATCTAACAAAATTATATCTATTCTAGGAATAAAGGTTTTAACTCCTTGCCATTCATTCTCTCTTAAGTTGTGATTGCTGTCATGCAAAATGAAGCTGGGCTTGGGAATCATGCCAGGTTTTCAGACACAACTTGGCTACAAGAGGATCTTGCCCGTGTCTCTTAGTAAGACAAGAGGCTTGTGTTTGATGCTCTATTAAAAAATTTATTCCTTAGATCTGAATCATAAACAAGATTTACTTTCAAGACACAAGACTCTCTGGTGATCCGTCTCTCACTTAGACAGTGAGGAATATTTAAATTTTTAAAATATTCCTCACTCAGCCTTTAAAAATTATTCAAGTCTTCTTTTACTATTTATTGGCTGCATTTCTTTCTCTAGATGAGAAATTCCACTACTGTCAAGTTTCAGGAGTGTCCAAAAATGTGTTACATTTTTTATGTTATTTAAAATTTTTTTGGTTATAAAACAAAAATCTTACCATTTTCATCTGATTCAATATTTCTTCTTTGTCTGCCGAATTTTCATGTAACATTGATTTGTAAACTTTTTCTCTTTCAAAAATATGTTGCATTTTTATATAGACTGCAGCTTTTCTAAAAATTATATACTTTTATACCACACCTCCAAATATACTTATCTTTCTAGACTGAAATTAAGTACACTTCAGGACTGCAGTGAGAAGCCTTCTTGACCTTACAGAGCCACATCCCAAAACATTCATATTGTATCCACTTGAGAGCATAAGGGAGCTCTGAAAGGAGCTCATGGGCAAGAGGAAACAGCTCAGCAGAACCCAGCAAAGCTACTTTAAGCAGAAACTGGATATTCACCTTCTCTGAAATAAAGGTTTGTATTACTCAGCAATCTCTGTGCCAGCACAGTCCACCTGTGTTCTGTCATGAAATCCCTGGCACTAGAGCTACACTCTCACTGATGAACTGTTGGCAGGTCATGACCCATTTTTAGTCACCCTCACCATGCGATTGCAGTATTGCACTTGCTTCTCAATCTAACAAGGACAAAACAAATACCTAATCAGATTACATAAAGAGAAAACAGACAAAAGAGTTAAAGGAAGACCCTCCCAGTGAATTCTTGAAGAAGGTCCTAAGCTTATTCTCCTTTTGCCAGAGATCTGTGAAATCTACTTGTAAAGTACATCCTTCCGCAGTCAATGATGACAGACTGTTACTGTAACTGGGTTTTCTGCTGTTTGAATGATACAGTGGGGACCTTTGGCTACTGATCGTAATCTCAAAAACCTTCTGATAAGGCAGATATACATAATGTCCCATTATGAACTTACCACCTCACCTATTTATTAAGTTTTTAAACTTTGGAAACTACATTCTGTAATACCTATAGCAAAGTAAAGCATTACTGATTTTTCCATGCTGGAATTTTCAGAATTAAGATTTTCCACCTACTAACTCAAAAAACTTAGAGGGGAAGGAAAAAGCCTGTCAGATAATGAACAAACTTCTTTCCTGAGCACTGTTTCAGTAGCATGCAGAGACTAAACAATTCTGTAACACTGTGAATAGAAGGAAAAAAAATTAAACAGATTCTCAGTAAGTGTGTGCCATCCATTTCATTCAATGAGACAAGACATCCCACAGGAAATAACTGTGATTCTGTGATTCAAGACCATATGATTAAAATATATATACAGCAAATTGGACTGTTTACACAGACAATATTAACTGTGACACTGTTCACCTTCAAATGTTTGCCTTTGCAACCTTAAAAAGGCTCTTTTAACACAGTTCCTCTAAAGTGTACCATTACAAATGAAAACTGAGAAACAATTCATTGTCAGGCAATGTGTTTTAAACATTTCCAAATAATCCTGCATACTGAGCTCACAGTTTATCATTTTTATTACTACAATGCTAGATTGTTAGTATCATTCCTTGCTTGGCTGCATATTAGCTTTATGCAGAGGCTGAGCTTTACTGAATAAAATTGTCCAAACAACAATATTGGATGCTAGGACACACAGTGTTGCCCATACCAAACCCTCATAATGTTTCACATCAAAGAAAGGAAATTCACAGTTCATGTGATTTAGAGATTCATACAGCTATAAATGTAATAGAACCTAAATTGCAAATCAGAAATATTACAGCAAGGAATGTCTGCAGACAACTCAACTCCAGCACAGAAACTGTTCACAAGAGGTAGAGAAAAGAAGTGTTAGATAAATCCATAAAGTCTCTATGAAATTCAGCAGATCATAAAACAGCTACATGTATATGGATACTGCTTTGCTATACTTCACAAAAAATAAAGCCATGTATTCATTCCGTGCAAGAAGAACAACTCAGGGTGTTAGCATTTTGGCAGTAGTCACATCTTATTTCTGTGTAAGAAACATCAGTTAATGGAGTGCTTAAACTGAACCATGGCTACTCAGCTTATAACACAGCTGTGGTAATCCACGTGCTGATCCATGGGCAGCCTGCTAGGTCTCATTCAGAAAACGGATCTTTTAAATGCATGTACTCAAAGTCCATAAAACAACTTCAACTTAGAACCCAGGATAAAAATGCTATGCAAAAATAGTCTTGGAAGAGAGATTATGACAGCTGTTACATTAGAAGAACAGTTTCAGTTTTGCATGAAGAAACACATTTACATGCACTTACCTCACAGCTTAAATTATTTTCTTCAACATAGTGTATCTTGTCCCAGCTTGATGATCTCTGTTTTCTACGGGGACTGAGGGTGCATTTTGTATTTCACAGTTTTTCAATCCTTTATTTCAATAATCTCAAAGCAGTAGACTAATTTCCCAATCTGCATCACTTTATCTGCTCTTACCATTTTGTCTCAATATTATGATTACCATTTTCTAGCCACTTGCCCTCATCTTTCTAGTGTTCCTTCAGCGTCACCATAAAGTACTGTCTCACCACTAATTCCTTGTACACAATCCACTCAGTTCAGTCTCAAGGCTCTGGATCTGGCAGAATGTCTCTGAAATGAAAATTTCTACTGCACTCAGTCTCAGAATAATGTACATGTTTAAAATCGTTTATTTTTCTTCTGCATCTATAGCTGACAAGTATCATTTGCTAAGTGTGTAAAAAATTATCACAAGGTAAATTATTATGTACTTATAAAAGCCTCACATCAAAGTTTCCCCAATTATGCAAAGACCTTAAAGAGTGATTTAACCTTTTAAGGTGTATTAAATATAATAACTATTGCATGGCTTCAGATACTGCAAAAATTTCGTTGTTGAGGACTTGCATCAAATATAAGGTACAATGAAAAACTGTTGCAGTACAAGGGAACATAGAAACAACCCACATCTTACTAGCTCCTCTCTAAGTCTTTGTGATTGTACCTATGCAGAGTATATGCCATAATAGATAAAGCAGTTTATAAGTAAGTGCATATGATGACAGGGTCAAACAATCAGGAAAAACATATAACACATCTTTTTATAAAACTTAGCAAAGATATGAGCGGTTCAGTCTTCTTCCCAGGTATTTTTTCTTGTCCCTTCTAAAAAAATCAGTATCATATAGGAAAATCTCAGGAGTCAGTCAGATCAATTTAATAATTTGTTTTACAGTATTTTGCTCACATATCTACTAAAAATTAGGAAGAGTGGCAAAGACTTCACCACAGCACAGAGCTTTTTAAATCACAAAATGTTTATCAGTTTCTGTGACAACTCAGTAAAGCATTTCTATTTTGGAAAAAACATCACTAGAAGATATGTGCTTGCACTTTTGTGTTCTCACCTAGTCTTCACATCTTACTTTCCCTTCACTACTTACCTCTGGCTGGTTAGAAATGTTAAGAATGAGGGCCCACAGATCAGCTCGGAGTGCTGTTGGACATCCCTGACGAACATACTGCTGAGCTGCAGCACTATCTTGCTCTGCTAAAACTGTAAGAAACAAAGCAGATAAAGAGTTGATGTAGTGTAAGACTTCTATCAAATACCTTCATTTTTAACTTTAAAAAGTGGCTTACCATGCTGTGAGCATTAGCGCATGGGAAAATACTGAAAAGATCTCGTTTCCACACTGCAATTTTTAACTAATTCCTTAGGAAACAAGGCAATTGGTATTAATCAGCAAGGCTGTACTACATTTTGTCATAAAACATCACTTAGTATGTACACATGACTATATCAAGGCTAGTCGCAGCTACTAAGCTGGCATCACGCAGAACAAGCAGCCATATATAGCCACAAAATACTCCTGATTTAACTATGAGTGGTATCTCAGTTCAAATACGAGATTGCCACTAATTCTGGCTTTTTTGTCTTCTTTCTTTCCATGTTATCTATATGAGTATCTTCACAGATAACTGTGGGGTCAGAATTTTCCATTCCAGAGTGTACTGTCATGTTCTCTCATTACTGGTGTATTTACTCTAGAGGATAAAGACCTCAAAAGATGTTGGTTTGCCTTCATATTGACATAAAACAAATACTCTACTGCTGACAGGTTTGCTTATTTGGGTCACAGTTGTGAAGCTTTAGGCTACTCTATCACAAGGGCCTCATGCTGAATACAGTACTCTATATACCATAGAACAGATTATCTCATTCACTAGTTAAAGGAAGGATGAGGTTTGGAATTAAATATCCATCTAATTGATTTTTCTTTCCTTTCCTTTTTGCTTAAATACTGAATAAACCAGCTCACCAAATTTTTGTTTAACTTGCAGAGCTCTAACACAGACATTTCTGTGATCCTTTGTTCCTGCATGAAGATGGCAAAAAAACCCCATTCCTACATTCCCCACAGAACTTCAGAAATACTGTGATTCATCTTGGTGTCCATGAGTATTTACCTTATTTTTCTTACTGATATAGAAAATATTAAGAAGTAGTTTTGGTATATACAAGATGGGTTTTACTAAACACCATAAAATAAAATCCTCAGACTTGGCAATACATCTAATATAAAAGCAAAATCAATACCACAGTGGCAAACAAAGTCATAACTAACACTTGTTAGAGCATGCAGCAGGACTCCCACTGAATGGAAAAGGATTTTGTTTTTTGGTCAAGGCACTTAAATGTTTACAAAATTTTTAGTCTTTGAATATAGGAAAAGCTAAGGCATTCCCTAGAATAGAGCTGCTTGGTATAGACAATATGACATATATATGTATATATGTTTGTGTATATATATATATATATATATATATATATATATATATATGTGACGAATATGAATGACAATGTGGAGTTGAATGAATGGCTCCAGAAAATATAGTTTATTTGGAAGAATGGGAAAAAAACAGAGAGGTGGACAGTACCTAATGAGGTGCTCTCAGATTAGAAAATTGATAGTGCAGGACAGAAAGATTACAACAAAAGAAGTAAGAAAGAAAGAGAGAAAGATCATTGTTTTGTTACTGCAACAAAAAAATTAGGATGAAGTACTTTTGGGACAGTATCCTGCCAATTTTTTCCTTTGATGCTAACATTCAAAAGGAATCAGAAGAGACAATAATGAGTAAACATTGGTGTATTTCAACCATTCATTGTATGCTTCTTCTATAAGCAAACTTAAACTATTAAATTATTACTTCTTTCAACTTCTCCTTCCTTTTGTAGGTTATTTCTTAACCTACAAAAACAATCCTGGAACTTTTCAGAAAAAGCAGTATAAAGAGACAAGTAAGTGAATATTCCATAGTGGCTAATATGGAATACTAATACTAATTGCTAATACTGCAATATTCTGCAATTGCAACTGATTATTAAAACGACTATTCTGACACAAAGGCATAGATCCCATTACAATAGTGAGATTTTTGTGTGCAGAGAAGCGACTGCACATAATTTTGATTTTAAACTGAAATTCAGTAGTGGAATAAGTTAAGTTGCCACCAAAAAGATGTCTATGTGCTTTCTATTTTGTTTTTATTGAAATACCTGTGGAGCTTTTTATCTGGTATCTACTGGTAGACGGCAAATGTTTGGATTTCTGTCCCTGTCTAAATGATAACAGTATTAGTGATTGCCTGTCTAAATTATAATGGTATTACTGATAATGCTTTGTGCTAGTCTGAGTTCTTAAAATTCTAAGAGGTGCATGCAAATACAAATTTACTAAATGCATTCTTAACTACTCACAGTTTATTACAGAAAAAAACAGATCCATACCTTTCTGCCCAACACATACATGTTCATTTTCAAAGAACTCTAGAAAATAAAAACACAGAAAAGCATAGCAAAAAATAAGTGAAAAAGACATCCCAGCTGATAACATATTCAATATTTTTAAGACACATAATTACATTCAGTTCCTATTTCCTGCTAACATCACTAAAAGCTAACCTGCATCAGAGTTAAAGTTCTTTTTCAAAAACTAATTTTGTGTTTCAAAAACACAAATATCAAAGCACCACTATACTACATGATTTTCAACTAGGCAAGTTTCCATTTAAAAAGAAAAATCTTGTGATACGATAGTGATTTCCATTTTTATGTGGAAAGACCATTTTAAAACCCCTTCCTACAGCAATAGATGCATACATGGAAAATCAACAGAGATTATAAATTATTTAAATTACTGAATATTAATATACGGATATGTCCTGTAATATTTTAACAACAGTTATCTTAAATGTTTGTATGTATATTTGTATGTATGTGTGTATATATATATATATATAAAAATACACCTATCTGTTAGCTGGATTAATATTTACTAATAATTTCTGTATTTCTGGAAAGAGGCAATGTGGTTCTCTAGATCCTGAAGTGTTCAAACATATTGAAATTAATGCATTCTCTACTTAAGGTGATGACTTTAAAACTTCTCCAAATCTGACTCTTCATATATGCAATGTTTTCTATTATTAGCTGTATTTTACTATTAGCTGTATTTTACTATGTAAATCACTACAATCATAGTTACAGAACAAATATTTATAGTTTATTATGGGAAAAATACACTTTTTTTTTTAATAATTTCAAAGGATTCTACTCATTAGTGTTCTGTTTGAATGACTGGAGCATGGCATTAGCTTACCAGGAGGCACTTGTGCTGAATCATCGATACCTAGCTGTCCTATGTTTAAGCCTAGTTCACTAAATTCTTCTTTCTGTAAAGGAACAGAACAAAGTAATTAATATGTTTCATTCTCTAAATCACTTGAGATTTCTTCTGAAAGGCTTAATACGAATATTTTCTGAACCAAATTAAGTTCTTCTAAATGCATACATTTGAAATAGAATCTCACATCAATCCTTACTCTAGTTATAGCTATAAGCCCCAGTTTGCATGTCAAGTATGAGCTACACCTGGATGCAGTGAAGTGGTGAATGAAAGATTGGGTTAAGGACCTCTAATTCCCATCTCTTTTCCAACCCAGGTGAAGGTTTTTCTACTAGCATATAATCTGCAAGAGCCTCATCAGTGAAGCATTTAGAAAAACTCTCCTATATAACACACTAGTACTCAAACATTTCTTTTCATTTACAACCTTACAATGAGGGGATTTAAAATTATGTTGAGAAGAAAGTCAGAAGCTAACTCATTGTCAGGCTACTGATCTTGTACAGAATCTGCAGAATTGAGATGTGCTACAAATTTGAAATTTCTTGTACAGAAGGAAAATTATTAAGTGAACAACATGTACAGAAATGTATTTTTGGCACAAATTAAACCTGTGTGGCATAAAATGAAAACTTCTCTACTGGCAGAAATTTTACTGTTTATGTTTTCTTTTTCATTAAAAATATTTTTTCACAGAAATTCTTTATGCTCTGTATTTTACCTACATCTTTAGATTGATTTTCACTTTGAAAAGGAAAAATTTATTATGATACTAGTATTTGTTTTTATTAGTTAGAATAATTTTCATTAGAAAAAAAAAAAAAAACCTCTTACAGAAACCTCTTATACGAAAAAAAAATATACTTACCAATTCTGGAATATCTTTAACCTTTAAGGGAACCTGAATTAGTCCCAGATGATTTCTGAAACTAGGCTGCTCTCCATTTTCATAATTTGGGTTTCGAAGATTCATCAGTACCTTAAAAATTGTAGCTCTGTTATTTCTTGCTTACATTCAGAACTCTTCTCAACATTATCAGCATTACAAACAGTACATTCAGCATAACATCTTTTCCCGCAACTTATATATATAAATACACAAATGATCAAATTATATCTCAACATTTTCAAAATCAAAAAGTATTGACATTTTTAAGGAAGCTAACATAGTCTACTTTGAAAAGTCAGCTCAATAAAAAAGCAGAAATAATTTTTAATATACACAATTAAGTGCTGGCTACATAGTAAAGTCTTGACTAAAATTTACTTCCTCATTTAAGCTATACCAACAACATATTTGTGATGGCTACAGTATCCAGGATATTCTTCAGCATTACTTTTCTCTGAAAGAATTTTCATCCATCTTCTTACAAAGGCAATTGTAAAGAGCTTCCAATAAAAGTGCTACATGATTTGCTATTAAAATAATTCTTTACTAAATAACAGTATATCCAAATATCTTCTTTCATATAAGAAAAATAAATTACAGAATTGAAAACTTAAAGCAAATATAATTTAAAGGACAAGGAATCATCTCAAGGTAAGTAACTGTGATCTATTAAGGAATTTACAGTCTCTTACATACTGTTATTCCAAGGTATAGATTTTGATATGACGTTGAACTGTAAAGATTCTTTTTAACATGAATTTCCAGCTCTTATGAAATTCTCTCATAACACTGTACCTCTACAGTTCTCACTCTTGTAAGTATTCTAATACCATATAATCACTGTCAGACTTGTTAATTTAAAGAAACTGCAAACTCTGGAAAGAAAACAGCATAAAAGAGAGTGCTCATGAGGGTCACTGAATAAAGCTAAAAAAAACGACAGATTTATTTACAGATTCCAGATTAAAAACACACCACAGCTGTTATTACAATGATGGAAAACAAAATAAATAAAACATTTTCAACATTATTTTGATTAACTGAACAAAAGGAGTTATATGTAATAAGCACTGTTTTACTATGATGTTCTGTGCTTGAGTCATAGAAAATTATGAATAATACTGACATTTAAGGCTTTAAAGATTCCACAGTCACCAATTTTTTAATGGTCCAGTTTGATTACAAACAAAAGCCATGAAATTCCACACAGCCCTGTTTCATGTTTGATTTTTTAAAACCTTCCTAGATGACCTCCAATTACATACAAGTCTGCAATCTACTATCAAACAGACTATTAGCTTCATATATTGTGATTTATGAGCTTAATATATTGGAATTGAAAATGTAAACTTGTATTACAAAATCACTTGAGAATTGCTCTCCAAGGAAAAAAAGTTGGGCCTAGACTATGCTTTAGAGAAGTTTATCACAGGTTCAATTTAAAACTGCAGTTAAAAAAAAAAAAAGGACAATAGTGTTTTGTTTTGTAAACCACACATGGATTCGTAAAAATCATGCCAAATTTCACTTGCTACAAATAAAAACTAGTATGAAATAAACTTAGCAATTATTTTTCCCACTTCATATAAAAGACTATAATGGATACAAGCCAATGGCTGAGTATTGTTTCATAGAGGCTTACCTCAAGAAAATCTTTAGGTGCATAAACAGGCCGGAAAAGACTTAGATCTGAAGTAAGATTTCAATGACAGTATGTTAAAACCAAAAAATCAAAAACACATGTGCCATATTTATAACACAATCTAGCAATTTAAATAACAGATAAGAGCAAAGATCAAAATAAAATCATCACAAATATCATGCCAACAACTACCACATATTCTGTCATGCTTATGCTATTGATAATTGCCTTATTTTGTTAAGCCATAGATAAATGAAGAGGAGAGTGTTCTTCAAGGTCCCTTCCAGACCAAACCATTCTATGATTCTATGAAGAGAAGCTTTTACTTAATCCTCATAAGTGTTTAGACTGAATCACTCTTAGACATAGGAAAGGTATGATTTTTCAAAAGCGGGGTATTTTTTAACCACTTAGATTGTTGAATTACACATACTGCTGTCAAATGAAAACTGGAGAGCAGTAGTAAAAAATCCATGAGAAGTGTTTGCCATCAGAGAGGTGGTAGTGTGATACAAACCAGCACCTCTACAAAATCCATTTTAAGGAACTTGGCTATGAACTAGCACGAATTAGCCTTGCTTTCTCCAAGTAAAATATCACTGATTATTCTGTGCAAGAGTTATTTTTATCTTTTGTCAGGAAAACATCTGAGCTTAATTATCCATAGTTCTGAACATTTTCTGTTAGCGTGAGTTTACAATAAGAGATGCTGTTTCCTAGTTGAATAAATCTCTAAAGCACTGGAATATGACACAATAACTAACCTCTCAGTAATGATTCAACGCTAGTATAATAACTTGAAACAAAATAACAAGGAAATAAGTATTTATTTATGCATAATGACACATTACCAATGAAAGAAAGAGCTAAATCAATTTGCCTTGAAGAGATTAGATTAACCTTTGACTGGTAACTAAGATGTGCATCCTGCCTTTCTATGTACAAAAATTTAATGCATGTAAATTTAGTTGACCTTACCTGGCTCATCAGTTCCCATTTCATTCCATTTATTAAGCAGCTCTTTTTGTTCATTTGCAGGCCTCTGAAATACATAAAAAGTGTATCTTCTTTTTTTAACAGAATAAATAAAAACATGCTTATTCAAATATGTATTCATTTCAACTATACATTAATACAATGTTTTACAAAAGAGCAATACAAACTTATTTGCTAACAAATTATCCCTAGCCTGAAGGTACATTACACTGCAGAAAACCCAGGTTTCAGTTCCCAGAAGGAAAGAAGCCCATTAAATAGTTTCAGGTGCTTAGTAATGAATTTAGGACATTTAGTTCTCAATTTTGTGTTACTGAAGATTTCCTGCCCATTCCATAGAGCTGCCCATTCCAGAGAGCAAATTCCTGTCCTTGGCAGTCATGAAAACGAAATGTAGCAGCATTCTTTAGCTCATGATGAACCATAGAGGTTCTGCCACCTATCACAGAGGTAAAACAGGGGAATGAACAAAACATTCTAATGTTAGTCCCTACTTTCATTATCTTTAAAATTAAAGCCTCTATATTAATTAAAAAAAAAAAAAAAACCCAAAAAAAAAAAAAAAAAAAAACAAAACAAAAAAAAAAACAAAAACAAACCAAAACAGCCAGACCAGAATGAATGACAAACAAAATCAGCAATGTACAAATATCTCTCTCTCCTCATGTACCAGTTCAACTACAGCCCTCTGTGCACACAAAGCACATCTGTATTGCACACAGGTTGCACAAGTTATACAGTTGAGTCTGCACACAAAATACTCTGTTAAGAGCAATGAACACAGTAATCAGCTTTCCAACATGCTGCTCCCTCAAGAGGATAACTACTGCAACAGCAACGAGGAAAATCTACCTGGAAGCTTCATCTTCCAAGCTGAGCTGACACATTCATTGTCACCACCTCTGAAAATTATTCTGCATTAAAATTATTTACATACTGAACCTGCAGCTCTTGATAACCATGTCTAAAATGAAAATTACATTACAAGTGTGCAAGATGAGGCTTAATTTCAGAGAAAATGTCAGTTTGAAAACAGAAAATTAACAATACATTACCTTCTGTGCTAGTGGGATATTAAGTTCTGTGCACATGCTGTTCAGACTTTTCAGAATTCGCTTCTCCCAGCTCCCCTAAAATACACACAGAAGATAAATTATAAGGAATTTATTTTTCCCAAAAACTGAATTTACTATGCAATAACAAGCTGTTTTTTGAAGTCAGATATACATAAAAGGATAGCAAGTCACTGACTGACATCTGCAAACATATGAAGGGAATATTTACATGCTTCTTTATATGGAAACAATAGATCAAACAGATTTCATTCTTTACAACACAAAAAAGAACCAGAAAATTTAGTTGTTCATATTGCAGATTTTTTAAAAAGCATTTCTTTCACAATTACTGAGTTTTATATCTATTTAATGATCAAGCTTCTTTATAGATCAACATTTAACAAATTTTTCAAACAATTCTAATAGGTCAATCAACTGTGCATAGCAAACACCTTCTCCACTTTGGGGTCTGAAGAGACTGGCAGTCTTTCTCCACAAAAAGTATCTTAGATGTTGTCAGAAATTAAGGAAAGTTAGAAATCTGCTATTCTGTAATGCTTAAAAAAACAGTTCTTCTAACACAATGTTCAGGAAATAGCTGTCTAATCAGAAAAAACAGAGGTAGACAATATCTCAGTGACCAGTGGACAGCTTAAAAAGCAACCAGATTCTTCTGACAACTGCATTAGGCTTCAATAGTGCCTACTCCATGGCTAACTCCTATGAAGTTAATGCCAGCTAGTAATTACTTCTTTGTCAATGGACTTGGTACTTTGCTACTGTGATTACAGTACCGCTGGTGGGTGTTATACTTAATTTAGTTTTCTGTGGATGACAAGCCAGACCTTGATCATATGAATGCAAAGACTCCTCTAAATTTAATTTAGTTCTATTTATTGCTTGTAATTTGCTCTAGACACAAATTTTACAACAGTTAGTTACTGTTGAACCATGCTCCTCAAAGTTCTGTCCAAAAGAGGCTGCAGTTTATTAGACAGGAAGCAAATGAAGGGAAGGGAAGGACAGTTAAAAAAAAATTAAATCTTGTCTATAATTGTTTCATTTTAGCTTTCACTTACAAGATCATTTACAAGATCCTCTCATACCTTTTTCCATCAAAAACTTGCTATCTTTCACCAGAAATTTTTCCTCACAATCGAGTCATCCCTTCACTTTCTTTTGTATAAACAAAACAGATCTAAGGTCTGAATGTAAGGTATGTTTTCCAAATTGCATACTTTTTATCATACTCTGTATGATAAAAGTATTTTTCTTTAACTGTATTCCCATATTTAAATTACTTTCAAATGCTGCAATTACACAATACTATGCCACAAACTGGTTCATGTCTCATGAATCAGTAGTATTGAGCATTTACTATTTTGCTAAGAAGTGAGGTTTTGTTGCTGGAGAAATAAGGAGTGAGAGAACATGAAGATTACTAGGCTATATAGGATAAGAAAGTGGAAATGGAGAATACGCAGGTAGTAGTAGTAAAAACCAAGTTAAAGGTAAAGCCTTTTTTGGCAAAAGTGTCGTCTAGATCAGATGGCCCAGCCTCCTGTCCATCCAAATCCTAAGTGTCCAATGTTGTGTCTCTAAGGAGATTACTCCAATGGCTGATTGTTCCCTATGTGAAAATTTCTCCTCTTCTGTTCAATCAGAATACCCCCAGGAGTAAGTTGTACCCATTACTTCTCATCTTTTCCATGTGACTTGTAAAAAGGAGTCTCCATTTTCTCTGTAGTCACTCTTTAAATACTGGAACAAGGTCTCCCCTAAGCCTCCAGTTCTCAAGGCTGAACAAACCCAGCTCCCTCAGCCTTTCCTCACATGTCAGGCTTCCCAGTTCTTTGTGGCCCTTCTCTGGACCCTCTCCAGTCTGTCTACATCCTTTATTGTACAGTGGGGACCAAACCTGAACACAGTACTCCAGATGTGACCTGACAAGTGTTAAGTACTTCTTTGTCTCTGCTGGTGATGTCCACATTGATGCAGCCCAGCATCCAACAGGCAACAGCCTTTGATGCAGCAGCACACTGTCCACTCATATGGAGCTTGCTATCCTTCAGATTCATTTCCTTCAAGCTGCTCCCCAGCCATGTAGATTCAAGGCTGTGCTGCACTCTGGATTATATTTTCCCACACGCCAGACCTTACATTTGTGTTTTTACATCATAAGTGTCTTGTCAGCCCCCTATTCCAGCATATCCAAGTTTTTCTGCACAGTGACTCTCCCTTCTGATGCAGCCACTTCTCCACTTGGTTTGGTACCACTGGCACCATCACTTCATGATACCATGAAAATTAAGGGAGGACAGGTGGAAGGGGCATAGGGAAGGGAATAGCAGAGATGTACCTAAAGATATGAAAGCTACAAAAGAAGAAGAGACAGATGGCAGCTTTGCAAGACCAAGAACCATCTAATTCCAAAGAGCAATGGAGGTCAACACACTTGGTTTGACTTAAAACTGCCATACCAGACACTAATCCACTTATTGCACTGGGGATGCAACATGTTGGTAATAAACCACTTATACACAGTCACAAACTGTGACATAATTCATCTTTCAAGACCCAATAAAAGATATTCAAATAAATGCAAAAAAGACAAAACCAAAGGGAGGGTTATACAGCCTTTCCAAGCAAGATACCTCTCCAGGACAGCAGGTACATGAACTGAGTAGAAACAGAATGCACTGCTCTTGACTGAAATAAAAAGCAAAGGGAGAAGTCATCATTTTATTGATGGGAACAATACATTTAACAGGATGATTCCTCTAGTCTTACAAAGAAATTCAGCACTAAGAATACACACTATTAGGACTGCTATGGTTACAATTATTCAGTAAAATAGCCAAAACTGAGAAAGGTATTACTGCAATTTGGAAACAATTTCATAGCATCACAGAATGGTATCCAACACCTAAAGAGCACACCTGAAGGGAGGGAGAAGGATTGTTAAAAACGGCATGTAGTGATAGAAAAAGGGGAAATGGATTTAAACTGAAAGGGTAGTTTACATGAGACAGGAGGAAGAAATTCTTTACTGTGAGGGTGGTGACACACTGAACAGGTTGCCCAGAGAAGTTGTGGATACCCCATGCCTGAAAGTGTTCAAGGACAGGTTGGATGAGGCTCTGAGCAACCTGATCTAGTGGGAAGTATCCTTGCAAGGGAAGGTTGAAACCAGGTCTTTAAGGTCCCTTCCAATCCCAACCATTCTATCATCCTATGACTTACAGCATTACTACTCATTGCCATTAATGCTCTATCCTTTCTTGAAACCTGGTTTGGTTTTTTTTTTTGAGGTAGGAAAAGAAATTAATATAAAAACTTCAGTCTGCCATCTATGAGAAAACAGAACCAATGTGAGGAGAAAAAGGGTTAACTATGAACATTTTAGTACCTACTCCAGAAAAAATACTAATATTGCTTTAATCACTGACTCAAAGTCATTCCAGTAACTATCAGAGATGGTTTTCTGGGAGTAGTACCCTTATTTCCAGAATTCTGAAGTAGAACAAAATTAATTAAGATAGAAAAGGATAAAGAAATTGTCAGCAAACTTATAACAATGGAAACAGCATCTTAAATGGTGACTGTATCTAATAAAAATAGAATATGACAAATATGACTTATATGCAGAACATTTTTATATGGGGACAAATTTTGATGATAGCACCAAAGTATTTTTTCCAACTGCTGTGATGCTAAATAAAACAAAGTAAAAATTTAAAAAATCTACCTACAAATAAAAAAACCCCAGTCTATACTGTCAAAACATTAGATTTTCAATACCTGTGGAAGTAAATCATTTTCACTTTTATCTCTCTCCCAAAAGGTATTAGCAATCTGTACACTTGTATTTTAGCTACTTCCAAATATTTTAAACAAACAAAATCACTGAAACACTGACTTTGTAAGCTTTTCACATTGTTTATTTAATCAAAAAGATTAACAAAACAAAACCTAGTTGTGATTCAATTGCTCTGATGATGCTTGTTTTCTTACAGGCATTTATCTACAGTGATAAATCTGTGTCACCTTGAAAATCAAACACTTGCATGTATCTCAGTGGCTTCAGAAAAGATAATGTTGGTTCTCTACCTGTGTATTTTTTATTATTTCACAACTACCCTAATTTACCAGTATTTCTCTATGGAAAGGGTTTACAAGTCTTTATCAAAGAGCTGTATTTCAAGAAAGGGTTTGAAAGAGCATCTACTGATTTGGCTGGGACAGAGTTATCCTTCTTCACGGTAGTTTTATGGTGCTCTCTTTTGGACTTGTGACCAAAAGGATGTTGATAAAACACCAATGTTTTAGCTACTGCTGAGAAGTTCAAGATCTTCTGTAATTCTTCCCCAATGGCAAGGAAGAATTGGGAGTGCTGGGAGTGCACAAGAATTTGGGAGGAGACTGAGCTGGGACAGCTGACCCCCAGTGAGCAATGGGATATTCCAGACCATACAACATCATGTTTCAAATAAAGAAGCTGGGACAAAAGTTGCCTGGTGATGGAAAGTAATGAATGTATTCCTATTTTACTTCGTTGACATGTAGCTTTTGCTTTGCCAATTAAACTCTTTGTAACATGATTTCTCACTTTTGCCCTTTTGATTCTCTCCTACTTCCCTGGGGAAAGTGAGTGACGGGCTGAGCTGCCTACCAGGGTTAACCCACCTGGAGGACATGGATGACTAACACTTTTTGGAATAGGGAATCAAATTTTGAAACCAGCAAAGACAGGACTTCTCCCGCTCAGTTTTAAACTACTGGTTTAACAGGCCTTTCTACATACAGCTAAAAACACTGCAAGTATGACATACACTTTTGTAAAATAATAACCCATGAAACTGGTTCAGACAAACATGCATATAGATATATCTCTCTGGTTTTTGCATTAATAAACTAGTAATTTTTTTCAGGCAGCAAATTGTGGCATTACATTTCACACCACACAAGAAAAATTTATTAAAGCAATCCTTAGCCCCAAATCCTAAAGACTGAAACCCAGGACAGAGAGATAAGACTTAGGGGAATAAACAACAGTATGATTGCAAAGGTAACACAATTTGTTGAGTATTTTGTAAAAAAATGCTGCAATGTATTTCTAGGCACAGCAGAGTTAAATACACCTTTATCCCTACCTCAGATGTTTTTGTTAGACCTTACTCTTGAAGCTTGTTTTTTCTTTTTACATTCACATTTTTATGTTGATTTTTTTTCGTTTATTTCAAATGGCATATATTGGCAAAAAATTAAACAAGCAAAAGTATTTTTTCCTGACACCAAAAATCCTCGTTTAATCTTTACAGTCCAGTTTCTCTTATTCTCCTTCAATATGCCTTAAGCTCCTTAGCTCTACATTTTTCATCTTCCTTTCACATTTTTAAGTACTAAATATATCTCTTCTTTCTAAAGATCTCACTATCTCTGCAGCCTGTTATCTTTCATCATGACACTGCCTGTGTCCCTTCAAAAATATGTTTTTGTAACCCTAAGGAAATGACCTATAGCTACACCTTTTTTTTTCTTCTCAGTGAAACCAAATTTGCTTCTTTGACATATTGACATAATCTCTATTCTACATTTTTCACCTACCTGCCACTATATCCTACTTCCTTCATGGCTGGAGAATTACTTGAGCATTTTCTGTATGTATGTAAAATGTCACATATACAATATTACTATTAACTTTTATGCAATTACAAATCTGTACTTTTTTCTAAGGTATAAAACCTAGAAACACAATAACATTTTACAGAGTAAATCTCAAATAGTCTAATTAAAGCTCTGATATGAATGGTAAAATTGATAACCAACCTGTGCTTTCCTCATATAGGCTAAAGGTTCTTTAATATGTTCAGGTGGTGCTGCAGGATGACAGGGTGAAGGAAACCTTAAGAAGAAAATATGGTAAACTTTAAATATCCTGATGTTTTATTCTGCTTAATTAATCCCATATTTGTAAACCTAAATATAACTTCTTTCATGAGAGCACTAGGAAAAACACAAGTGCATGTTGATTAAAACTGAGTATTATTTTTAGAAGTATTTTTTCCTCATCCATTCTATGGATACAAATATGATAACAATATGCAAGGATTAATAACATTTCAAGAAGAGTTTTTCTTATATTAAAAATAACACTCCCTTATAATTTCACATATTTATAAAATAAAATAAAACAATTACATTAACAAATCAGGTATTTTAAAAGTGCATTCTCTTCACATCATGTTATCTTTATGATTGCCCGGAACTTTCCCTCTCCAAGTCATCTTATTTTTTCAAGAGACAATATATTTTTTTTGAGGGTCTCCTTTTAAAAATCAGTAGTGAACATGTACATGTCCAAAGTAATTAGAATTTTGAGTGATGTGTTGACTTAAGCAAAGCTGAATATCCATTCATAAACTGCATTATGACAAAATATAAAAGCTGGAACAAAAATTAAAAATGAAACCAAAACACTAATTTATCTTTCAGTAGTGTAGATTATTTCCAGTGAGTATTTGCCAAACATTACATCCAGTTTAATTTTAAGTGTCTCAAACATCTTTCAGGAAACAAAATTTACCCACAGCTTCTCTAATAGTTAGCCAGAATTTTCATTTGTTTGAATGCATTCCATCAATTCCTATCATATGTTTTTGGGAAACCCTTCCCGAATTTCTTCCCATTTTTAAAAGATAATTATATCATTTAATGATATAAGAATATCATTCTTGTACTTGCTGCAAATTTGTTATGGACTATTCTGTTCCAATGTGTAAAATAGAATCAATATCAACAGATTTCAGAAATGCTGTTTTTTGGCTTTTCCACAATGCTCATGAAATCATGGTGTTCACAGTTAATTTCAATTTTCAAGGGCAAATTTTGTTATTTTGCTGCTTATTTCCGTGCATTAGCCCTAGAGACAGGTAAATATTTTTCCCTGGAAAGATACAATGAAGATGAATGCTTGCTAACAGAAAGAAGCACTTTGCAGAAGTAAGTCACTCAAACTACTAAATATACACTGTGCTAAACTGGTAACTCTAACAAGCTTATTTACATTAGCACAAATAGATTTGCACACACATTTCTTATTTTATAGTTGCATTCATGGCTATATCTGTTATGAAATTCACCTTTCCACAGTGCCAGAATGTAAAGAAAAATTATGCTCCCCAGAAGTCTAATCCAAAGTTTGCTGAACAATAATAAAAAGGAAACTTGGCAGATTTGACTGCGTTTATAACCATATCCCAAGCATGATGAGCACTGACCTGAGAAACCTAGAGATCCAGTATCTTGAAGTTTTATAAAAATAACTAATACAAAAAATACATGCAATGTTGTGACTAATACTTCAGTTAAAACTCATTTGCAGCAACTACCTCATTTACATAATTATATTATGACCCTTGGTACCTTTGGAAATAAAGCCAAAAGGAAAATACTAAAGTAACTACAAAATGTGGTGATATTTGTTTCATTTATTCTTTAAAATGCACTTGAGCTCAGTATTTTCACTAGGATGAAAAAGAAATAATGGCACTTTAAAAACAGAAGCTAAGCAGGTACCCTTGCTATGACAGATGTTGCAGATTACAGTAACACACCATACACCTCTATAAACAAATGGAACAAAAGTAAATCATGTGAGTAGAACTCATTAAGTGAAAATACTAAATAAACTCACACACTGAGTTCACTATAAACAGCATTCTGAAGCTTCTTTTCCCAACCTGTTAAAATAAAAAAAAAAAACAACCAGAAGACAAAATTAGGAATTAATACTAATAGAACATCAATCAGAGGTTGCTTTGCAGACACTGGAATTTTATGTCTGGTCTCAGTTCATGCCTACCTACCAGAGAGACAAGAAGAGACAAAGAAACCTTAATCTAATTAAGACAGGAAAACTGCCAGTTGAAACCTTTATAGAGACCAAATATCCTTTATTTCCATTTGCTGTTCAAATAATTACAATATAGTTTTGGCTAAAAAATTTACATTCTATTTCTTGAAGTCTTCATTTTATTAAACCAACAATTAATATTAACAGAGACAGTGTTCCTGATGATTATGAATCTAAGATCATTTATCATAAAATCCTCACATTATAGTAGCATAGCCTACAACTTTCAATGCAAATTGGAAATTTAACTAAAGGTAAAATTTTCAAGAGTGTCTCCATGGAAGTTAATTTCCATTTTCAGAAGTGACTAAACTCTCATTTCCCTCAGAACTTTCAAAAAAATCACCAGTATCTTATAAAATTATAAAATCACTTTGCATAGTATGTTTTTCAAAATGCTGATGGAATCCAACAACACTTTCCCTTTTAAATTTTCTTTATCTGACTTAATCTGGAATCACTGAATGTCTGCTTCTGGCTACTGTCAGTGACAAGACACCAAGCTCCACAAACTACTGTTCTCATCACTTATATCACATATGTTCCTACATACATCTACCTTATTCACAAATATATCAATGAAGTATTACAAACCTGATGTCTTCAGAAAATCCTTAATATCCTCTTTTAGAGATTCCAGCTTAATTTCTGGTTTGTGTAGGCTTACCTAATATGAAAATAAATAAATAAGCATCAAGAACTAAAGAGAAATTACATTATTCAAGTTATGAAGTAAGTAATGAACATGCTTAAGGTTACACCCAAAACAAACTCCTTCCTTGAGCAACAGCAGTCAAAAATATCAGTTAACTTTTTTCTCATTCAAATGCCTTCATCTTTTTCATCAATACTAAAAGGTGTATGTGGAGAAGAAGAGAAAAAAAGGAGTAAAATACACAATGAATGCATATAAACATGCATGTTTAATAATCTGAGTAAATACCCCACATACTTAGCCCAAATGCTAGACAATACACAGGAATTGGTCATAAGGTACACATGGAAAAAACTAGAAGCTAACCCCTGTATTTCACCTGAAGGAATTAAAACTGAAAATATTCCACAGTTTTTCACTTAACCTCCCACAGTTCACCTCTTCTAGGTAAGAAATGCCATTTTCAAACAAAAAAAAAAAAAAGACTGTGCACCAAACATTCCCCACTTCAGTTGCGACTACTCGGTATATATGACTGTAGAAATTTTAAATAAAGTAACACACATCAAGCAGGGCAGATTTTGCCATACTGTTCCTCAGAAGTTTTTGTGCACCCTTTTGTAAATGTTCAGCTTTGTCTTTGAGTTAAATATGGCTAATGCTAATCGCAAGGTCCATGGGGTGTTTACCTGTCAGGTCTGGTACACTTTTTAGATATGCAAACAAATCCCCTCACAAACACAATTCATTGACAGATGATGAATCACACAAAGAAAAGAAAGCTACTGTACAATCTGCTATAAAATGGGTTAATTACCTTGATACTGGAAACAGTACAAGAAATTATCTAAGTGCAATCAGAACAGTGTTTTAATTCTCTGGTGTTCACACACCTGTGAGCTCTTGGCTTATTAAGGAGTATCTGACACTCCTATTGACAACAACAGGGTTTTTTTTAGAGATTCCTGGAAATTTTGGAAATTGATAGAGTATATCACATTAAAAGGCATTAAGGAGTTCAATCCACAGACTACTTCCCAATTTCCCTGTCAGGCCAAAAGAACAACAGAGGTCTTTCTTGTAAACTGCTGTTCCAAACAGAGCCTGTTCCCCAGCTGCAGAACATAAAACCCAGTAACTCTCCTGTATGTAGCAGAAAGGCAGTCAAAAATGAAATAGGACAGCACGTTGGGGAAAATTCTCCCCAAGGATTACATCAGTGCATCAACCTGCACTGGCTACCTTCACCTCTTCATGCCCATGTATTCAGTCAGACATTTCATTATTCCTCGGCCTGATGCAGCCAATATTCTTAGGCTAATCTTTAACTTTTCAAAACATCTATCTTTAGCACCTTTCCTGTGTCCTTTTTCTTCTCTTCACTGAAAAAAGCTCTACTGAGACAAATTTTCACATAAGAAATGTGAAAATTCCCCCCCCCACCCAAATGATGGGGGCACTTTTGTCTCCACTTTTATCAATTCAGAGATCATTTGCAAAAGCCTCCTCCCATTTACACTCTTCGTTTTGTTAACTCGTGTACTACAATCAACACATTCCTAAGTGCTAAGCAGAACAAGAGAGCCACAGCAACTGTTAGGGACTCATTGCCCACTGGATTGCTGATCAGTTTTCAAATCAGAAATTAGATACTTGAGAATGTGGCAAACAGTTCAGCTGGCAGCTGCAGCCAGCTCTAAACCAGACCATATTCCAGCTCTGTATAACACAACAAGGGAAAATACTCATTTTGTAAGTGAAAGGAACTCTCTTCAGAACTGTTTTGCTGTAACTTAACAGTATGGTACCTCTTTAAAATTCATATGGGTGTTTATGGGAACTAAACTGAGGAATCAAGGGGACTTAGCAGAGCTGATGTTCCAAGATTACTAGTCCAGGTCTCCCACATAATCTCATTATTCCTTTGGATTAACTGATCTAATTTATTTCTGTGTTGTACCATGTTGGAAAACACATTTAGGTATTTATATTTTAGGCAGGGTTGGTTTGTTTTAAACTGTTTGGTACCACATACTGACTAAGTCTCATTTGCATTTTTTTTCCCTGTGATTTTTTGGTAGAATAAAAAAATATGTTGACAAAATTTTATTTATATAAAAATGCATTACTACACCTTTACATAGATAAAAATGCCTGCCTAAAATTTATTGAGAGAAAACCCCACATGAGATTTGTACTCATGAACTGAATCAATTCCCTGCATTATCAAAAACCAGCAAACACCCAGGTAGAACTATCAATTTCAACACACATTTTGATGAAAGAGTATCTCACTTCTATCAGAAAAATACTATCTGTTACTATAAGGAGACTATAGTAGGCAGGGTAATAGAGAGTGAGCAATATAGGGGAACAATCCCTGAAAGCAAAGGATGACAGCTAGAACAGGGAAAAAGTAAAATATTCAGAGGCTGAGTCAGGGCAATATAGAGCCCTGAAAGGAAATAGGGATGAAAGTCAAACATTTCAGCAAGAAATAATGAATTATTTTTAATAAATGTTATTGACTAACAGCTTTTCCCTGTAAAACTAGCATTGTGCATAATCTTATGGATAGGGCACCAAGGTCCAGGTGTGGGGTGTCTATGTTCCCCTACAGTCTTGGTCAGCCTCCTGTGAATCAAGACACATCTGTCCTTTCCACATTCCTTCATAAAACAAGCTATCATAAAGCTTCATAAAACAGCATTTCTTAGCAACCCTCATTCTTCAGCTGTACAGAACAGTAGGGTAGTTCAGGAACCTTTAAAATTTTGCCAAATTTGCCGGTGCCTAAGGTACCACTAACAATCTTGTGTGTATGTCTTTATTTTGGCAAGGTATCCTGCTGAGATCTGGCCAGTCACCATCAGAAGTGATACTTTAAACGTACTCCCCCTGTACCTGGATACCAAGATGGAAGAAAATCCAGACACTCAACACTGATGTGGCTGAAAGGAAGCAAAAGGATAACACAACAGTAAAATAATAAAATTGGTGGAAATAGGAAATTGATTCACAGAGGAACTGAACACAGAGCTCAACCTATTTGCAAATTAGCATCTAAATTTGAAAGTGGCGTTCAGTGATCATGACTGGGGCAGCACTGATCATGCAAGAGATGATCCATCAATCACAGCACTCAAAGAAGTATAGGAAAATAACTAAAGGACCAGCAACATACTACTAAGAGGAGGCTTGACAGAACAAAGTGTTCCAGCATAACTCCTGTGTTAAACTATTTCTTTTTTCAACAAGAATAAATACTGCAGAGAAGTGATCCAACTATAGCGAAATGTGGAATTGCATCAGGTGAACACATATTTTTATCCTGTTGCAAACAGTTCTGCAAATAACTTTACACAATCCTAATATTTTTACAGGCTATCAACCATAATTTCTCTTCAAAGCCTTTTTTGTTTAGATAAACATGTACCCTCTCAAAGCATTTATTACTGTTCCGGATGTTTTTGCACAAGTGCACAATGTTTTTCAGTTTTATTGCTATTATTTCCCAAATTACAATAAAACAGAATCCCCAAATATAACCCATCTTTAGAAGAAGTAAATTAAATGAAAGTTAATAAATATTCAGCTTTCTTTATGTACTTCACTCTGTCATAACTGGACTTTATCAGGACCAAGCTGACTTGGTAAAAACCACTTCAAGCACAACCACAACAATTTCAACATAAACACTCATTAAAAACTTAAACCCCTGCAACTTCAAGGGAAAGATTTTAGTTTGGGTTGTAAATTTCTGTAACAGAAAGAAGAATCATTCTGAGCCTAAGTAAACACATTTCAGTAAATGTGAAACCCTGATTACAATGACAATTTTCCAAGCCTTCCACATTTCTACATGAACTACAATAAGGGAAAAAGTATTGTGAACTTTCTTATACAAGTAAAAATAACCTAGCAGATACAAACAGCTTCAATCAGCCTCATATAGAAGTAAAGAGCTTCAAATGTTATGCTGTGGTACAAGATATAAGGTTATATGTTAATGACATAATTTTAATGTTTAATAAATTTTCTAGGTTTTGAATACAAAATTAGTGCTGATAATAAAATACATGCACAAGCTATAAACCAGAATCCACATTACTAAAAAAGTACTACTCTGCCAATCAAGCTTGCATTGCTTCTGAACTCCATCATCTGATCAACACTGCATTCAATTTAAAATTCACTATAATGCAAATATTACTGCTCAGCCACTTAAAACAAAGGCACAAGCTCTATCAGCAGGCATAGTAAATCTTTTGCCAAATACAATGCATGAAAATGAACCATTAATTATCCATGATGACTCATGGGCCTATATTTGTTTGCTAATTTTTATTAAATAAATGCTACATTGCACAGAAACATTCTCCTTCTTAATTTGATCTTTTGTATACATTAAGATTGGTATCAATTTCTTTTTTTTTTTTTTAACTGGCAAAAAATATCACGAAAACAATATGCTGAGACATCTTGCAAACCATCCACTCCACATAAATTATTCTAAGCTTATTTACCTCCCCTTTCTTTAGAAGCACAGTCAGGCACTACTCCAGCTCCAATGTTCCTAGCGTTCCCAAAGTCCAATCCTCCTTTGCTCCATCTGAAGTCTTGTAAAGACCCTGACCTCTTCCTCTGATCAATACTGTCTTTAAAGCCTTCCGGTTCCACCACAAGTCTGCTCAAAGAATGGTGGCAGACTCCCATCCCCTGGACAGTGTTTCTGACCATGACACCTCCTCTCCACCCTTCTTCGTACCTTCAGGTACCTCCACCAATGTATCCTCACTCCCAAACTTAATTGCTACAGTGGGGTGGGATGGGGTATCAGGCCTGATTTTTACACTTACATTACCCCTTTTAGCCTACTCTAACAGCCCTTATTATGCTTTGTTATAAGTTCCCCTCAGGTTGTCCTATTCCAGTCATACCTATAAGAAACATCTTGCACTGTGAGTCTTTCTTGTTCCATTTAAAACATAATTTAGAACCTTTATCTTCAATGTAGAACTTTTCATTTTATTGTCACCTCCTGTTTTAGAAAAGTTCTTTAGGAATAAACTACTGAAGCTTTTGTTTTTTCATTGGTTTTGTTGGGTATTTTTAAAACTTTGTCATTTGTCCCTGGTGACTAGAGGTTCTGGGCAACTCTGAGTTAGACTGATTTCTATTAGAGGTTTGCATGGGACAAAAATTAAGATTGATTAATCTCAACTGATTAATAAAGCCCAACTCAAAGATTTTCAAAGATCATGAAAAATGCAGTTTCTGCATTGGCTCAAAGTGAAAATGTGTTAAAAATTTAGCACATTTTCATGTCTCTCAACAGTTTCATTTTTATTGTCTGTTCACTGACATAGATTTTCCCTAGAGCAGAATTTTAGCAAGATTTCACAAAATAATTTGTTTTAAAACTGCATTTTGTCCTTGAGATGTGATGTTTTAGTTTTTCTAAACACCTCTAATCTCTATCTTAAAAACATTTACAATTCAAAAGGGGAAAAGTTAAGACAAAACCAAGCAAATTTGATTACAAACTTGCACAGTCAAGTTGTGCCCAGAAAATTAAGTCTCTCCTCTGCTACCCCACTAACGCCAGCAGCAATTCTACCTGTTGAAAAGTTACTACCTAATATTTTGGCTCTTGTCACTGTTACTCTTTCCTTTCAAAAAAAAACACTACAAAGTAAGCTCAGAAGAAATTCCAAAGTGACAGGCACATTAGCCCTCTTACCCACATGAATCTCTCCTATTAACTGCAGTAATATATAAATATATCAAAACTCAACCTACAAAAATCAACCTAACATTTATTTATTTATTCATTCATCACTTACATGACACTACCTCTACTTCAATCCTTGGGATAAAAATGTCATTATCTTGGTATCCCCAGAGGTCAAGCTCTGACAGCAAATCATTTGATGCCCACGCCAAAGTTATTTCAAAGAGATTGTGTATCACAGCCCTTGACACTAGCTCAGGCTCCCAGTGACAGCCAAGCAAAGCACTGCTTTGATCAGTTTATAACCACAGGGCTACTCTATCACCGCTCACAAATAATGTCAGGACATTGTGTTTTCCCCAAAATTCTATTAACTCATCAATGAAACCGTTCATTCTGAGTTCTCCTTCCTAGAAAATAAAAGAAGAGACAAATTTACAAAACATAGTTTTTCTAATAGCTAAATACTGTTTGTGAGACTGTATGTTCTCTCAAAATTTCAAGCAATATCATAATGGACCTTAGGATCCATTTTGACTGTAATGTTTTCAGAGACAGTAAATATTTTTGAGAAACAAATACCAACATACTTTTCTACACTAAGAGGTGAAGAATATTTGTGAAGTATAACTGCAGTACAAAGATCCAAAACAAAAGTCAGTTTCACTCTGATGCACTGATTCCAAAGATTTCTCAAAATACAGTGTGCATCTACCAAAATAGTTTAAAATCCCCTAAAAAAGGGTCCACCCTTCAAAATCACAACTTGTGCAGACCAAGCACTGTTAACAGCAGACAAAAAACTCCATCACACCCTACCAATAAACTGAAGTTCAGGAGCGATGCACAGCAACAGCAAAGATTTCCTATTTGACAGTGCAACTCCAGCAATACTGATGTAGTGGGAGGAATATCAAGCATTAGCTTAATACAGAGTGAAGCAAAACTCAGAAACTTTCAGAATTCTGTAGAGGTGCTCAGGGAGGGACAGGAGACCAGCCACTGCCTGAGGGGCCCTTGCAACTGCACAGTACAGCTCTAACATGACTGTCCAAGCTTTATAAACAAAGCAAGTCTTCTGTACCTGAAGGAACACAAATGCGTGCAAGGTCAACAAAAAAGCCTCCTCTATCAGGAACACACAGATTCCTGGCAAACACAGTGTACATTTGGCCCTACTAATTTAAACTACAGTCTCCAAGAGATAATTTATTCGATTGAGAAATCCCATTGCTGATGTATCTATAAACTTTCAGATCACTACACTAAACTACAGCTCTGATTTAACCTGCTATTATAAACCCTTCAAACACAACTCTAAGAATCAGCTTGAATATTTGTTGCTGTCTTTCTTTTCTTTCCCCTTAGCATTTCATATGACTAGAATGATCATGACCTATACAAACACCTTTTCTTTCTTCTTCAAGAAATCTGTAAAACAGTACCCTGCAAAGCCATCATAGGAGATACATTCTCATATCCAGCAGGAATTTGGGCACCTCACTGCCCTTTCAGACTCCAAACACCACCTTGGGAGGACACCGCTCACGTTCTCAGTGCCCACCTGCACAAAATGCCTCCACCAAACCAAAGCCACCCACCCAGTTTAGCACCTTCTAAACACCCAGCCAAGTCCTGAGGACACCAAGCTTCCTCCTGTCCCAAAAAAACCATGCAAAGAATGAAACTACTGAAATCAGGCCCTGTCAGAGACAGGGATAAAAGAATCCCGTGGAAGGGAGTGCATTCAGGTTTGTTAGAAACAGGAACAGAGCCCTGTTCACCACCCTTCCACCCTTTCTGAGGACAAGGTCTGACTCTCCACTCTTCATGCCAGGCTTTTTTGGATACTCAATTTCCCAACATTTAGCAGAACCCAGCCTCTACACTCCTTCATAATTCCAGCCCCCTTCAAGTCATGTACATTGGCTTATGCAAATATTTAGAAAGCCCTGTCAACAGAAGCAAGGCAGACACACATTTATAAAAGCATTTAGAGACCAAATCAGTACATTTAAATACAAAACACAAAGAAACAGGCAGTGTGACAGTGATGTCACTTGTTATAGAAAGCTTCAGGGACATTCAAAGAGGAAAATCACGTTTCATTTAAAAATGCAACAAAACAAATGGACAAATAATGGACATGGCATCATAAAAAAAAAAACAACCAAAAACAAACAAACCAGAACAAACAAAGAAAAAAACCCAACCTGTATAATTTTAACCAGTATTTGAAAAAAAAAACCAAAAGCACAAGATTTTGCAGAACCCCATCCAAAATATTTCAGTAATGCACAATATTTGTTGCAGCACAATGACTAGGTTATTATGATCATGAAAATTGATGCAATTTTAATCTGAAACATCCTAAATTAAATTCAGCTAAAATATGAAAATCTGGCTCCAAGTGAAGATAAGTTATTAAATATATAATTTTTAAAAAGCAACTGTTATCCCAGCTACTAAAATTTACTTCCATGCGTATTTTTTAAATTTATTTTCACTTCCTTTCACCAAATCCTCATTTTCTCAGGGACACTAGGGGAGCGGAGGAGGGTGGGTGGAATTTAAAGCTCTCCAAATTAAAGATTAAAAAAGCAATTCGTTTCAGGACCTATATTTGAAGCACTCAGATTTCAGACGGATAGTCTTCATATTCACTACGAAATCCTTGGGTCCCAAGGGGAAACACAACAAACACGGCTCTAGAAAGCAAACACGCCGCTCTCCGGCCCCGCCGAGGACGGAGAGGAGCGGGACACGGAGGAAAAGAGGGAGGGGACGAGGGGCGCCGGGGGGCCCGGACCCCCCGCCCACGAGCAGGCCACCCGGGCCGGGGGCGACGGCCGGGAACAAAGCGCCGGGGAGGGGCAGCGCGGAAGGGAGGCGTGCGTGGGGGCACAGCGGCAGGTCAGGGCTCACCCGGGCCTGTCGCTCCAGCTGTGAGTGGAGGCTGGAGCCCTGCAGGCGCTGCACGACCCTGGCGATGGTGAGGGACAGCCCGCGGTCCGGCTCCAGCATCGCGGCCCCTGCGCGGCCGGGCCGCCTTCGCCGCCGCACCGCCGCGTTACCCGGCAACGGCGGCAGCGCGCCGGCCTGCGGCTGCGTCCGGGCGGGAAGCGGCGCCGCACGGAAAGGTTCCGCGGCCCCGCACGGAAAGGTTCCGCGGCGTCGCTGCCCTGCCCTGAAGGGGAAGGAGGCGCCCAGGGGCCCGAGGTGCTCCCGAGCGAAATGAGCGACGACAGTCAGAGGGTCCGCAAACAGTCAGAAAGCGTTATGAGAAAATTATTGGAAATTTTATTGCCCTGACCTCCTATATAAGCACAGAAAGAAAGGAAGGAAAGAAGGGAAAGAGATGACGGGTGCTGGTCCCAGCGCAGCGATTCAGCTGCTGGGGTGCCCGGGCCCTGGGCTGACTCCTCCTTATGGACCGGTTTGTCCAGCCCCAAGACACGTTTTTGTTGCTTCTCGAGGGATACAAGTCGGCCCTTATTGATGGGAAGTTTTCTAGCATTTTTGGATATTTTTCCTCGTCTGCTCGGCGTGGTGAGGCGTTCGTCGAGGCCCGGTGCCGGAGCCGGCACAGTGCTTGGAGCCGAGCGGGCGTGTGCGCTGTGCGCAGCCCGGCGTGAGGGACCTGCCCGCAGCTCGCCTCTCTTTAGCCTCTCTGGGAAAATCTACTCCTACGTGCATCAGCAACAGAACCATGCCATCAAATTTTCACTTAATAAACTTATTTACTATGTCAAAATACCCATTTTTAAAGTCCCAGAAGGATTAAGGAATAAGCTAAGAGAGGAGGTAACATGGAAAAGCTGATCGTTGACCTCTAAAGCATTAGGACCTGTTTTCAGCTCTGAGGATGACCTCTGTAAAACAAAGAATGTTTCAAGATTTTGAAACCTCAGGAGTAATTTTTCACTGTTGGGAGTGAGAGATATGAGGAAATGATAGATGTCATCAGTTTCATCAAAAGAAAAAACAACTGCCTATAATAGGTATAAAAAATGCACCTGAACTCATTTGTCTGAAGCCAGTTTTGACTTAGCTGTGATCATTTCTGGATAAGTTGAAGTTTAAAAAATAATAGTAATAGAAGGTCAGAGAGATGAAGTTCTTTAATGAACTGTAGAGAAACCTGAAAAAGTCACTTATGCTAATCAAAATACTGAGGAGAGGTTTCTTCTTAGTATGTCATGGGGAGAGCATGGGGAAATGAAGCACCCAGTTGCCTACCAGTGCCTTGAATATCTATTCTGATTTACATCAGGTTTTCTGTCACTTCTTTTCTTACATGCATGTATGATGTTAAGGGCAACGGTGAACACTTTTTTCTTTTCCTGTGTATTGAGAGAGTTAATGATATTTTTGTCTACATTCCCAACTGAACAAGCATACAAAGTGTAATAACTTTCTATGCTAGTTCATAAAAAAAGTCTGCAAAATGTTCCATACAGAGAGTACCTCACCTCATTTAGGTTTGTTTGTTGTTTTGTTTGTTTGTGGGTTTGTTTTTTGGTGGTTTTTTTTTTTTGTTTGGTTTTTTTTTTTTTCTATGAGGATCATTTGTTTGTGTGGGAACTTCACTTGCTAAGGAAAGCACGTGCAGAAAACTGGAGCGTGGCCATGAGCTCTGCAGGGCAATAGCTGAAATGCAGAGTTTCACATTTCAGCTGCAAGTGGGAGAGAAAGCCCTCCCTCCTTGCCTGGCACAGTCCTCAGCAGCGTTTTCCTTTCCAGTTTGTGAGCAAACCTGTGGAGTGCCACAGGGATGGGAGGCATATGTTGTGTTTGGTGAGCGTATTATTTGTCAGGGCAGCTTTATATGTGAGGACTCAGGGGCTGGGTGCATTCCTGCTGGTAGCACAACAGGGTCTCTGGCTGCTTTCCATGGGATCTGCAGGCACCACATTTGGCCACAGGGCAGGTCATGGAGTGAGACAGAAGCCACAACACCTTGCTGGTTAGAAGTGTGTGTTCCCCTGCCACTGGGGAGTATGGGGATACCATGCATCAGGTGAGTTTCTTGTGCAATGCACAAGACTTTGCGGGTCTGCAAAAGCCATCCTGATCACTATAGGTCAAGAAAACAGGACAAAAAATTAATGTCAGCTGCAGATGAATAATTTCCTGCATTTCCAAAATAATATCTCTGCTCCGAGGTTGCCTTTATAACCCTCTGCCTATGCACATCTGTCAGTCTTCATTCCCTGGTTTTTTAGGCTGTTTCCAGCCTGGTTTCCTTCCACTGCATTTCCCTTTGGTCAGTTACATCTGCAGTATGTGTAGAAAAACTTACTTCTTGTAAATGCCAGTCCAAGCTTAAAAGTAGGGCAATATAAAGAGATAATCTACAGAATCTTACCAAGGGCTGTTAACAGCTTCTTGTGTATCCCTACCATATCTAGTTAAGAAATCTCATGCTTAAGTGTGTGCTTCTTTTCTGTTTCCTTACAAGGAGTGTACTGCATAGCAGCTTGAGAAATACGTGGTCTTTATTAGAAAGTATCACTTAAATAACAGGCATTGGCAGAAGTCCCAACTAATGCTTTAGCCTATCCCCTTGCTATCACACAACTAGTTTAACTTGGTTCCTGTGATAAGTTTTTGACAATTACAACTTTTTCATCATGATTTACTTTTAAACTGCAAGTAAGCAACTGCAGTACAGTCAGCATAGAGTGGTTTTATGATGTCCAGTACCACATACCAGAGGTAGCTTGTTGCTTTTATTAGGAGGTCTGGTGTAGATGTCACCATTTTTCTGTTATGGGTTGTTGGTCTTTCCTTCTCAGTGTCTCAGTCTTACAACCTTGAACATCAATTGTCTTCCCTTTGTATTCCTCCTCCATTCCACTGCAGTGCTTTACAGTGTTATACCTTAGTTTACTTGTGTTTTGTGTCAAGTTACTTAACTGCATTGATACTGGTATCCCAAGTGTCTTTTATTAATCTGCCACATCAGGTCTGGAAAGCACCGAAAATCCGGAAACAGAAAGTAAAAATTACAGTCAGTCAGCTTGGCTTTTTCCACGTAATGTGGTAGTTGACCTAATATCAAACTAGGCTGTCTGCAGGTATCACCAGGAAGCAGGGGTGTTCTGTGACAGATAGTGGGTGAGGGAAGACAACAAAATACCAGCAAGGTCAATAAAATCCCAACAGTCCCAGTCACAGAATCCCAGCAGTCAACAAAATCCCAGCACTTCCAGTCAGCTGCTCCCAAGACACTCCGCCTCAGCCATTCACAACACCCACGCTGCACTGATCCCACCTTCACCTTTCATTCTGTGGCTGTGGGAAATGCCAAATCATGAAGTCTCCTCTTAGGGCTGCTGTCTCTGCTGGGGGAGCAGGGATGCAGAGGGGCTGGAGTGGGAGCACTGCCCCCTTACCTGTGCTGAGGGTGGGTGCCTTCGTGCACTCAGTGCTGGCAGGAGAAGGGAGCAAGGTGTGGTGCAGACTAAGACTAAGCATGCAATCACTGGGACTGACTGCTGTGGGTGAGCTGCTTCCCTTTCCTTTGCACCCTGAGTGCCAAGGGGGTTAATGCTATCCAGGCAGAGCTACATAATGCATTCAGCCTGATAATGCATCATAAGTGCTGTGTAGCTCTCTAAGTTATTCCCTTTTTTCTTTGTGCTAGCAGGAGGATGACAGTGTGGGCAAACCCCAGTCGCAGTCTGGGTCAAGTGTCAGCCAAGTGCCACAGAAACCCAGGTTTAGGAAAAAAACCCAAAAAACCAAAACCAAAAAACAACAGCAACCCAACCCAACAACTTTCTATTTTCTACCAAAACAAAAGGATAAGACATTTGAGGAAAAAACCCTAACAGACTTAAACAAAAGCCACACACATTCTCCCTTACCCCCCAAACCTCCAAATCTACCTTTCTTCAGACAGGGTACTTTTATCCTCACTCAGATAAATTGGATTTTTTGTGTAGTTGGTTAGTAGTTTTTTTCATCTAAAGAGCTACTCCTGTACAAAATATAATTTCTTCTTTCTCCACTTAGAACCATTTTAATTCATGAGGGCTTGAAATCCATTACCCCAGTCCCCCGTTTCAAGCCATTATCAGAACTTCACCTGTGAACTAAAGTGTCAAGTTCCAATAGATTTCTCATCCAAGCAGATACTTTCAGAGAACATCATATTCAGTCTTTTATTCAGTGTGCTCACTCTTTATATTAGACAAATGTATATTAAACTTTAATCTCTATTATGGGCCAATCCTTCAAGCTACTCTTTATAATATCCACCGGTTTCCTTGTGCAGTCAGAATCATGATATATTGTTTGGAGCTGATAACAGATGTATGACAAAAGAAGAAAGGTCTGTCAGTGACTCACCCTTCTGACTTTCAAACTTTATTCAAATTACCAAAAAGTGACAGTGTGTATTTTGACAAGTTTCAATACTTTCTTCAAAATAATCAGTTCCTGTGGCGTAATGAGATTTTTTTTTTTGCCCCAATACCACTGATGCAATCTGAAGAATGTAGGAAGTTTAGATGGTGTATCTTCACTTATCAGAGCAGAAAACATCTCTTATTGCAGAATGTTGTCCATGAGAAGTAATATATTTTCTCTAATATGTGGCTGAACTTGAGAGCTGGACTTAGACTACCAGTCAAGGATTATCAGTCTAGTCTTAAGAGTTTCATGTTGCTCCAGTTCTTGATTTTCAGTAATTCCCTGCCAAACCTTGGTTTTAGGTAGTATAAGCCTCCCTAGAGAGGACCATGTATTTCAGGTCATAATATTTGTTAGTGGTACTTTTTTTGTAGCATTTCTGAGTCATAGCCGGAACTGTGAGTTATCGGATGTGTAACAAAACTAACATGCACACAGTCCCTAGTTTTTCTTGTGTTATTAGATTTAGTCAGTTTTTTATGTTCTATTATTAGTCAAGTGACATGGTTTTTAGCAGTAATATTCTGTATCTTCTGGCTGGTAAAATCCCTTGTGTGCACTTGCCATGCATGAAGATGTAATTACGACAATGTAGAATTTCATGGATGTAAGGCAGAAATGGAGTCCGTCTGGGTACACACTGAAGAGAAACACATGCTGAATCACAAATACAGTTGATACACTGAGTAGTTTATGCACTACACACATGGCATGTATATTTTGTTTCTTTAAATTGTATATTCACCTGAGAGCAAGTCTGTTGGAAAATTTATACAACTATTGTACTTAGCCAAACCTTTTAAAAGACATGATTCAGCATTCATGAACAAGCATTTTCTCAGGTCATACATAGCAGCTTACTTTAGCTATTTCTTTTAAGGTTTTTACAAAATTTAACCAATTGGTCTATAAGGGAGAAAAGCAGTAAAAAGAACTGTGTCAGTGGATTCTTAGTTAACATCTCCATGTCAGAGTTTGCTGGTGTGTGCGTGTGCTAGAGTGAGATTCTATGTTCTTTTCAAACCCATTGACTCCAGTGAGTTTATGTGATGTAAATACAAGCAGGACTTGGGTCCTGTCTGTCACAAGAAGTATGCTCTTTTTAAAAATAGAAACAATCTGATCTAGTGGGTGGCATCCCTGCCCTTGGAGGGGGAGGGATTGGAACTAGATAATCTTTAAGGTTCCTTCCAACCCAAACCTTTCCATGATGCTATGAAAATATCTAAAAACATATCCGTGGTGATGTTTTATTATCTACTTTTGAAAAATATCAAACCCTCTCATTCTCTATTTGTTACACAATATTGAGCACTACTCCACTGAAATATCTTCTTGATGCTATATCCTACTTATTGCAGTAGGGGACTTCTGTCTTCTGTGGAAAATGTAATAAATGTTTTAAGGTAGTCTGTTATACGTCTGTTCACTGCCTGGAATATATACAATTTACTACACAGTCATATCAGTGCGTGTTGTAAGCCTTCAACAACCCACAGACCACCTTGGATACATTATGTCGTGTCTAGATCATAGCTGCCTTCTCCTTAATCATTAAGAGGTAATCATAAACTTCAGTTGGCAGAAAAAGGATCTCTTCTTGAGTGCACTTTATTCTTCTGATTAAGATTTGATGACAAAGTTGATTAATCCTTTCTCTTCTCTCTCTTTTTTTATGTGAAGGATTATTCCATTGTTTCATTTCCTTGTTTGATAAATTTTCAAATAGAAGAATCAAAAGTGGAGAACAAACCAAAAGGAACTAGAAACTCTTGAAGGGTTTTTGTAATGGTTATGGTGTCACTGTCATATTTTCTGGAAAAATCTCTTTGCCCAGGATTTTCTCCTGGGAAGCTGAGAAGCCTCAGAGAAAAAGGAAAACGATAATTATCTGATTTGCTTCTCCTGTGCTTTGCTGCTTTGGAATGTGGTTTGGACATTGTTTACCAACAGGTGCATGTTTGATTGGTTTCATGTGAATTGCTTTGACTTAATGACCAATCACGGTCAGGCTGTGTCGGGACTCTGGAAGGAGTCACGAGCTTTCATTATCATTTTTTGTAGCCTTCTGTCTGTATCCTTTCTGTATTCTTTAGTATAGTTTAGTATTGTTTTAGCTTAAGTATTCTTTAATATAATAATATCATAAAATAATAAATTAGCCTTCTAAGAACATAGAGTCGGATTCAATTTCCTTCCTTTGATGGGCACCCCAGAAACTACCACAGTTATGGTTCACCAGCTACTGTATCTGTTCAAAAAAACAATCTAGTTTCAGTCAGGGAGATTTTTACTTCCATTACAAGAATTTTTCACATATCTTTTACCTTGATTTCCGCTTCCTTAACTTGATGTCTGCTCTGTTGGAAAGACAGTTGGAAGTGCAGCAAAAAGGAAATGCTGGATGAGCAGAGGATAGCAGGCAAACCTTCATAAGTTTCTCATAGGTTTTTTTCTCCAGTGATGATGCTTTCCTTTCCCTGCAGGGACAAATAAATGCCATGTATAATCGAAAGGGAGCACCGGCCACTGATTAAATATCATCACCAACTATGGAAAAGAATCTTCTCTGACACATCTCGGGCCATAAGTGAGGGCCTAAAGAATCCTATGTTGAAACAGTTGCAGTTGTCCTGTATTAGCTCAAAAGAGATTAAGTCAAAATGTAAAACTGAGCCCTAATTTCTAAATTTCTTCTGTTTCTCTGTTCGTATACAGGAATGCAGTATTGCAGAAATTTGTCTGAAACATTGATTACTAATACTGCCTGTTACAGGAATTGTTGTGCATATATGAAGCACGACTAGATGATCAAACTTTTACTGTGGGAATGTGTTCATTGTATATATATGCTCAAAAATTCACCCAAAAAAGAGTGGAACAGTGGGATGGAAGAGCACACATATGTGAAGCACAGCTCTGCAGGCTGGATTCAGAGCCATTGAGTAGCAGACTACCCTGCTTTCACTAACCCAAAACATACAAATTAATATACGGATCTGCTTAAAGGAAAAATGACACCAAAATATTGTACACAGCTCTAGGGAGCACAAACAAACCCAAATGATTTGATTTCAGACTAAGCTCTGCACATTGAAACCAAAAATTTTAAATATAAAAATGCAGTTAGGTTTTCTGTTTTGCATCACTGTTTAGAGGCCTGTAAAGAAATCTTTCAAATGCACAACAAATTTGCTAAATCAAAAAAAGGACAGAGGTAGTACCTAAAAAATTGTATTATTTTGTTAATTACAGGATACAGGCTTGACTCTTACAATCTATATTGGAGCATGCTCCCAGAAAGACCAGGAAGGAAAATTAGAAAACATTCACAAAAGTGAATGTGCTAAAGGGCTCAGGAAGGGTTGAAATAAATTTTTTTTATTGAAAAAAAAAAAAAAAAAGAAAAAGAGACAAGGTATGAAACTGATAAACCAAAAACTGTACAGTTTGTCTGAGACTATCAGTCATTAATATGAATAAGCAGTCATATAGCAATGCAATGTATTGATCTTCATAGGAAGGACCCTGGTACTCAACATTCCTACCCATTGTTAAGCAAGGGACCCATTTTCCAGAGCAGATGGGATGAAATGCACTCTGAGCTTAAATAAATACACATATTTCCTGGTCTTTATCTGGGACTGAATTGAGGCTTGCACTCGCAGAGAGTAGAGCTGGGTGGATTCCTGCTGGATAAAGTATAGCATCAACCTATGATAGGCTTTTCATTTTGGCAAAATTAGGCTAATAACAAAAGCAGCATAATAAAATTTTAGATCAAAGGTGTGATACATAAGCTCTGCCGCCACGTATGTATTGGCATACAGGGAAATAACAGCATGAGATCATCAAAGAAGCAGTGAATATCCTGAGTTGGAAGGGACCTCAGGATCATCAACTCCAGCTCCACACCCTGCACAGCACAATCCCCAACAGTTGCACCTTGTGCCTGGGACTGTTGTCCAAATGCTTCCTTGAACTCTGCCAGGCTGTGGCTGTGCCACTTCCCTGGGCAGCCTGTTCCAGTGCCCAACCTCCCTCTGGGTGAGGAGCCTCTTCCTGATATCCAACTTAAAGCTCCTCTGACACAACTTCATGACACTGACTCTTTCAAGGAAGCTACTTTTAAAATGTAGGGTTGTTTTTCTGTTTCCAGATATATCTGTGAGGTTTGCAGCAAGAATATGGATGGGATAAATATTTAAAATAGATACTACTAGCTTTCATAATCTTATCTGAGAGGCACAAGTCTTTGAGACTTAACCATTTATTTCCTCCTTAGAACTGGAAATAACACCAGTTGGAGGTACTGAACCCAGCTCACCTGGATTGCCTAAGGGATGAACACTCCAGACTTAAGGTGTAATTTTCAAATTCACAGTTTTGGTTAAGTTGGCCTAAAGCAGGAGAAAACTACACACAAATAGGATGAGCAATAAGTAAAGAACCACTCATGAGGATGCACTGAAGAAGGAACAGAAGTTGTTAACATGTCACTTAACTAAATGAGCCACCATGTCAGGGTGATGGGAAAAGTGTAAACAAGAAAAAATCCTGGGTTTTTTTTCTCATTCCCCTGTACTATTAAGGAAATTGAAATTTATTGCCTTCTTGATAATTAGGCTGGATTTAATAAAAAACTAGCAATTTTGTACTGCCAGTTTCTTCTCAAACAATGTTAAATCTGTAAGGCTTTGGCTATTTAGTAACACTTCAGACTACAGGAATAAAAGTTTCCTATTATTTTTGGTTGGATAATGTGGCATGTGACCTACCATCTACTCCTCTTGAAACAGAAGATGAAAACTTATTTACCAATTTATATCATGATCTGATTTTTTAGAATTTATTTGAATATTTCTCACAGAATCCAATTTTAAATTTTTAGTATTCTCTTTATAAGGTCTTGTGAAAAAGATATTCTGGTATGAAATGGCTCAGTTTAACAGCTAATGAAATAGTGATTTTTTTTTTTTTTTTTTTTTTTTTTTTTGCCAGAGCATTCCCATTTGACTCCTAAAAACATTCATAAACAGTATTTGAGGATTAAGTGAAGACTTTAGGGAGCTCTATCTCTACAAAGTAGAAAATCGCAGCTGGCAATTCTAATTTTCTAACAGAAATGTAAATTTAAATTAAAGAGATAAGATCACTGTTAGACTATGGTTTGAGCAGGATTATACTTTAAGTACCACTGGGTTTAAAACCAGAGTGGGTGACAGTGTAAACTGGGAGTATTTAACTAGCATATTGCTTAGAATATTTTAAAAACTCTTTACTTGCTCCAGGAACTTGAGTCAGCAAAGCTTGTAAAAGCAAAACACAAAATGTTACTGATCTTTTGTCATTATCTCACCAGAAATACCTTTCTTTCTTCAATTTATTCATTTTTCCCACATTGTAGGATTGCAAAATGAATGTATTAGAATAAAAGGAGAACATTGTGAAGAGGTAAAGTATCCAAGAAGAGACACAGTAGTGAGTATGAGCTGTGACTCCTTTGCACTGTTTTTTCTGTACAGAGCACACTTAGCACTACAGCAGTTGGTTCCGGAAAGGGCCAAAGCAGAATTACATGAAATTGCAAAGATGAGATAATGGCTTCAGGCACACACACAATAATATTAGAAAAAAATCACCAGTTAATTGCAGTTAATATACTGCAAATTTTCAAATGTTCATTAAAAAAAAAAAAAAAAAAGAAAACAAAGCCAAGAGTGTGTCATGTAACTTTTCTATATACAAGGATTACATCCACAAGATCCAACTTCTGATATGCTTAATTTATAAACCCTGGATATTTGGACATACCACAGCAGCCTGACTGAATCTGATTCTGTCAAAAAGTGAGTGTAGAGAATTCAGAGCTGAGTTTGTCCTTGGAGATTTTTTTCTCCCTTCTTTTGAGAGCTGAGACTTCTTGGCAGATTTAAAACAGTTTTGTAATGTAAGCAAAGACTAAACAATGAAAGCTAATTTAAAACTTGCATGCTTTCAGTCACATTAACTCCCTGCACTGTGTAATACCATATAAACATGAGCAAATAGTCCAAACTAACTACAGCAATTGTTCCTCAGAATATATTTTCTTAAGGATTATATAGACAAAAACCTGGCAAGTAAGTCCAACAATACCATCATTTAACAGCTCATCTGTGCTGAAACTCTGGAAAGTATTATTTTCAGTGTTTCAGTATTTTAATAGTGTTTTGAAATTGCTATCAAATACTTCCAGGACTGCTTAGCACAATAATTGAAATAAATTAGAGTATTTTTTGTCACTATGGACTTGACCTGCCTCCCCCAGTTTCTCAGAAAATTATTCAGACAACTTTCTATGTACAGTTATTAGATAGCATTATACCAATCAAAGTCAAAAATGCAAAAAGCATTTAGCTAATTTACAAATAAAGCTAAACATCCCAGAAATTAAGACCTGGAAGAAAACTTCAGCTGGGGTAAATTGTCTTTGCTCCTGAGGGTCTCCCTGTACTTCCGCTTACTGTGTTCAGTAATTAGTCCGAAGTGCCAGCTAGCAGAGTTCCATTTAACTGAAAAAACTGGCCTGGAGATTATCACAGTAAGAGAACAAGAGTCAAACAATAAAATGCTTAATTGTGTACAACAGAATGCAGGCCATGAATTTGAAATCTTACTTTCATTATATAAGCCCATAATTTGAAGGGGACAACCTGTCATCTTGTCTGACTACCCTTCCATGCAAAATCATGACAAGGGGAAATCAGCAAAGTTCTAGACATCCCAGAGTCTTTTGCTTTTTCTATTTATTAGATCAAAATCCTACATTGGTTACATACTTTCAAGGAGTGTTGTTTCCTTGAGGGCTTTGCTGACAGGCTTTTATAGAATACAGTAGCTGTCTGTGTTGTACCAGCAGTAATGATAGGTCTTCTAGTGGAGAGACATTTTGCAATATCTTCTAAAATTTTTGCTCTTTACCCTCACTCCATGGTTTGAATTGTTTCAAATTACTAAAATGCATACTCAGATATCAGTTGTTGAGAAGAGGTTTAGCCAGTTAAAAAAATCTAAGGCTATGTACCCCTCTTCGGTACAGAATAACAGAGAATTCATCAAAATATTACAAATTGTATGTTCTGTTTCTTGTGCAGACTTGTGCAAATTTATGTCAAATTAGATGACAGCTCACAGGAAGTTTGTTTCCTATAAAAAACTGAAACTTTAAAGAATGACTATTGCTGATTAAATTTATTCATTTTATGTAAGCATAATTTTCAGTATTTGTCTAATAGAGACAATGCCTCTCTTGATTCCCATATCTTGGGTTCTCTTCAAACAAGGATTAGAAGACTCTTGGGAACTCAGATGTCAGTAAACAAAGTTCAGTAGTATTACCTTAAGGGAATTTATTATCAACAGACACTGATACTCCTCTAAAAATGTTGATGTTAGATGAGATGCTATGGAACACAAACTAATTTCTCTCTGTACATAGTAAGACACACAAACTGAAGCCCTGGCTTCAGACATGCTGGTACCAATTCACCCAATAATACATCAGCTGACCTTCTCCATTTCCTCCCTGCTAATTGCACAGCCACTCTCTAAATTACTTACTTGGTGTTGTGAAATTAACATCTCTTTATCTAATTCTGTAGAAATGTGGAAATCCATTTGATCTTAACATCATGAGGATAGCGTGGCTTCTTTTGAGAGCAAAGTATCAGACAGCAGCCGTCTGAAAAGACTTCCTTGCTTTTCCCAAGTCTTCCACTCTCCTACGGAGTGGCCTGTGCCAAATACTTGCTTTGTTTTTCATCTTTAAATTGAAACTCATAGCAGCTGCAGTTAACGTAACTAATTTCATGAATATACCTCTCTGAGATATGCTAATGAAAGTCTCGTGTGGGAAAATAATTGTGAGTCTTTACTATGTGCCTAATTGAAATCTTAAAATCAAAGACCACAGTTCTCAGTTGTTACAGGTGGGGTTTTATTTAGCAGCTTGTTGCTGTTTTAAGCTTTCTTAGGGGGTTGAGTACTGTCGAGAACAGTTTGCCATTTTGTTGCTGACGTTGTAACCTATTGGGGTTGTTTCTGGTGGCAATCCCTGATCTTTTATCTGTTTTTTACAAACCATGCCATGACTGTGCATCAGAAAAGTCTCAGATGACCAGTACCTTAGAACATGTAATGGATTTTAACTTTGACTGATGTTGGTCTAATGTGTAAAGGTTTGCTCAAAGGAGAACATTAATGGTACCAACATTTGATGGTGTTAATATCCAAAAAAGTGATCTCCTGGGCCATCTGTTGATGCAGTTTACTTGGCATGGAGCTCTAGCACATAATATACCCATAGTATAAGGGTATGCAGGGCTATTCGCTTGCATCTCTAGCTTAAATCCTGAACTAATTAATATTCACAGGGTGAAGGGGCAAAAAGGGTTATACAACATCACGTATAACCTGCAAAAGAAACAAATACCTTTTAAAAATATCTGTGTTCCTCTTTCATGGGTGTGTATTCATTCCTCATTACACTTATGAATCCATTATGATAAGACACAAAAAGGAAAAGGATCAGCTTCAGTTGTTCAGAGAGCATTGATGTAATTTCTGCCCTCAATTTTTAATAGTTAGAGGGCCAGATGTGTGGGGAGAGGAGATGCTGAGCTCAGTGACAGTCTGAGAAGTGCCAACGTGAGTAGCAGCATGCATGGTGAACCATTTGGACAGAATGAGTGGGACATGACTCATCCCAGACTTCAGTAATATCACAGGGCGTCAGAAGGATTGTTATGAGAACTTATGTTACACTGGACAAATGATTTATACATATTTCTTTGAAGCAGTTTCCCTAAATTGTAGACAGAACTTGCATAGACATCTCTGGAGCAGAAATCCCTTTTGCACCCTGGAAGCCCATAGAAATTTTACCATGATTATGAAATTGGACCTGAGGATTTACAGAGACAATATGCTTTATTCATCCCATTCATCAGAGAGCCTTGAATGCTGTACAGAGCTCACAGCCATCACCTGGGAGGTCTCATTTCCTCTCTTCTGAGGCAGGTGGTAGGACAGGCTGCCTGGATGCCCATGAAGGCATCAGGACCAGCTGTGTTGCATCTCACGGGTAGGTCGGATCAATTGTACTGCAAATATCCAGGAAGTTCAAACACTATGAATTTGCACTTCAAAACCATGAAAAGTGGTCACCCCCAAATAATTTAAAAGATACATTGAGATGTGTCTTGATAATAACGTGACCTAAATACAAGAATTTCATTATTGAAGACCTGTGGAGTCTTCCAGAGATTAAAGAACGTGCCATGTAATGCCTACTACTTTGCAGAAGCATTGCAGCGGCAGCAGGAGAACCTTGTTTGCCTTTGATCCCATCTGTGGTTGGTGAATGGCATTTCAGAAATCACTGATAGTACAACAAGGTTCTCGGAACTAAATTTCATCCTTATATTATTTAGTTCAAATCAGTATGATCTGAACAGAAGTAGACCATGATTTTCCATATATGTTTTTTTCTAATTGTTTTATTTAATTTCACTTGTCAGGACAAAAAAGACCTGGTAAGGTCTAACCTAAGGTAAACCTAAACCTATTTGTAAATTTGACACCAGATACAGATATGCTTTTCCAAATTACTCATTTTACAAGTGGATTTTCTATTTAAGATCTTTGTCAAATTAATGAAAAAAACAGAACAGAGTATTCTTCAAGGGAAAAAAAAGAATGTGGTAACTGTACATTGATGTAGTTTAGTTTTGGATGAAAAAATATACATATAGATAGCAGGAAATGGCAGAGCACACCAACTGTTTTGGCTGTAAGGGCAGTGTGTTCAGTATATGACATTACAGGGGAGTAAAGGATTAAGATTAGAAATAAAAGAGGCAGATTCTTTTGTTATCATGGATAAGCAAGCCTCCTTCAAATATAGGGAAAAATATTTTGGTATACTTTTGTCCAAACTATCAATGCAGTCATATTAAGATACCTAAATTATTTCTTAATTAAAAACCACTTTTATTAATAAATCAGTGTTGGTAATAAAACAGCCAGCTCCAGAGAAGTTCTTGCCTAAAACTTTCAACATCCCAGATAATGCATGATTAAGTACAAGTGGACAGACAGGGTTTTTGTTTCTCCTAAATGACAAAATTACATCTGCAATGAGCAAGCATTTCGTTAAAGCCTCCTTTTTTGTCTCTCCTGAAACTTGCAGGGAGACAATGAGATGAGACTGATCTGCATGGAGAGTGATCTATCAAGCAGTTAGCTAAATGTAGTGGAGAGAAATGATATTATAAAGGCAACTCAGAACTGTTCAAACATGACGACTATTGGCTGTACATTTGAGTAAATCTATGCAAAATAAAAGCCTAGAAAAACAAAACTCTTTGATCTCAATACATTTCATGCAGAAATCCACTCCAAAATGGGAGTCAAGAGTTCATTGCAAATTCTTCCTCATTTACTCTGGCAATTTAACTAGCAGATGCTGAATCAAGCTCAGCCTAGGACCAGATGGTATCCATCCAGAATTTCTAAAGGAAATAGTAAAATTATTAACTATGATGTGCAATCTATTGTTTAGAACTACGTTGTTGCCAGGGGAAAAAAATTTTGTAAATGTGATGCCAATGTTTAAAAAGGACTCCAGGGGAACTAGACCCTTGGAATTGTGAGCCAGTCTGTAAGTCTGGCGTTCAGAGAAGGAAAACTGATGAGGACTCTACTAACAGACAAAAATCTCTGGACAAATTTGTAGAGGAAAGCTGCACCTTATACATTCGGAGTCCTGAGTATGTGAACAAGGTTTGTCACTTTGTTTTAAACACTATCTCCACAGTTGCTGGGATTTGCACAGAATATCATTCCCTCACATATTCTGCTCTTGCTTTTGGTTGAAATTAGTACCTTCTGGAGTTAGTCATGGCTCAGTACTTATCCCTCAGCTCTTCAAGACTGTGCTGCACCTGCTGTCTCCTACCACTGTGATCCAGCTCCTTTGCTGCCTGCACAGCACACAAGGCGAGCTGTGTCCAGTGCAGCCTGGGTCAGTTTGCCTTTTAGCTGACCCTGTGAAGCCTCCAGCCGTGGCTGCTGGCCTCACTGGCTTCACCCATCTTGCATGTGCTTAGCAAGCATATCTTGACACTGAAGTGGGCCCATGCCTTGGGCTGGGGCTCAGTGAGGGGCTCCTGCTGTCCTGGGGAAGCTGGTCCTTCACCCTACTTATCTTTGAGACTGACACAAGAGACCTGCACTGGCTTCCCAGCGTTAATCTCAGCCCTGGCCAGCCTCTCACACCCTGAGAGCAAGGTGGTCAGTGGGACTGTGCAGTGGTGTGGGCCACTGATGGTCAGCTGCATCCAGGACTCCCAGAGGTACAAAGTATAATTGAGAAATTAGAACTTTCAACCTAACTTTTCAATCTACTTTCCTACATACCTATTCCCATTATTCATACTATAAAGCAAAGCTGGCAGGACTGGAAGAGAAAGCCAGGCTTTCCATTCTGTGTGTATCAGCTTTAAGGGGTCAGGATTTGTTACAAAGAACCCGTTACTGTTCTGCTTTTAAGCAAAAGGGATTTAAAAATGTGAAATTAGTTTTTCATTCAGTTATAGTAGAGATTAATTTCTAATATTAATTGTACTTCTGGCCATAAACAAGCTATATACTGGCAAGTAAAAGCCCATGACTGTGAAAACACCAGTGAGGATGATGTTTATTTAAAAAGCAGAACTTCTAAGCCATCAAGATCCTTGTATTTTCCACTAGTGTATAACTAATGTGCCACGATTTATCACATTTATCAAGTTTGTCAAGTTCTTGCACAGAGGAAATGTATAGGCTTCTGCTTATATTAACTGACAATTCTAATACACTTTCATAAGATTTGATCCACTAAGTGAAATTAGTGAGTTTTTCTACTGACCTGCTGGGGTTTGGATCAGGCACGTACAGCACTTTCATAGGAAACTAGCACTTTGCCAATTGAGATAAATGTAGCTGCTTTTATTTTTCTGAGTCTACCCTATCTTCAGTTTACTCTGAAAAATATGAAGACAAGAATCATTTCCATGTAAGGAATGCAAAATCTTCACTATGTTTTTCTCTTCTCTGACCTTTTGTTAAGCAACTCTTACCATTTAAAATGTTAATTGAGAGACAGATTTATCACTCTCCTCACTTGCTGGGTCTCATTTATAGGCTGTGACCTAACAGGCTGACTCTGAGAAATAATGCAGAGACATGAGTAGAAGCAATCTTGCAAGGGGTTAATGCTGTAATCTTTTCCTGTTTATAATCCCAACAGTAATGCAGTAGCAGAAGAGGGTGGATCTCAGAAGTACCTGGGGGGATATGCGTGTGTGTGTGTGTGCATACGTGTGAGTGTGTATGTGCACACACGCTTTGCTTTTCTGAGCGGCCGTGTGTGCCTCTGGAATAAATCTTGTTCAGCCAGAACAGGGCTCTGTGTGCTGGGTGCTCCTGCTGGAGAGTCAGAACAGCTTCCTTGCACAGCTGCCTCTCTTGTATTTCTTCTGAAGACTTCATTCAGAAACCATTTGCTCACTGAAAGCATGGGCAGATAGTTACAAACCCACCTTCTTCTTCATCGAAGCGACCCTGTGGATACTGAAGAATGGAAATAGTTGATGCTAGTATCTTCCTTGGGAATGGTAGCAACATTACTGATTTCCTCTGCGATATCATCTTGGAGAATGACACTTTTTTCTGTGTGGATGATGCACCTTATCCTTCTAAAGGTATGTATGGAAAATTTATTTTTGCCAGGCAGTTTTATTTCTAGCTGGATGCAGAGATACTATACAAAGAAAGAGCTATGCAAGGCATTTTCTCTGAGAGAGTGCAAAATCAACTGCTTGCTTTTAAGTTCATATGAGAAACAGGCAGCAAAAAATTTAGTATGTGCTGGTTTTCCAAATTCAAAGTTGAACTAGGAAAAAATTTGGATATAATGGAACACTAAAACAGTAGCACTTTGGAGAACAAAATGCAAACATCTCTGCTAAGAACTTGGAGAAGCATGATTTTTACTCAATTCAATAACAATGGAGTGATCAGATCTGATACCATCTATGAAAGTGATTTAATATGAAATCATAGCACTCTGAAGCTGAAAAAAAAATCCATATATTTAAATGTCTTTTGACTGCTTGACCTTTTCTTACTTCTGCATAAAATAGGATCTCCCATGGTGAGTAAGTAGTGCACAGTCAGTAGCATGAGAAGAACATGCTTTAAGAAGTTGTATTTGACTCTCCAAATGTACATTGTATTGCTTATATTGTAGATTAATGCTATGCAATTTAGGTAGATCAGAATGCATTTAAGAATTTCAGCAGTTTCACTGATTTTGTGTTGGTGTAAAGACATAAACCTTCATAAAATTGAATACAGAAAGGCTTTTACCTTCTGATTAAAGGTTGAAATATATAATATTAATCTCAGTTGAATACTGTGTAACTGATCTTTTTTTTGTGACAATTTTCAGATTTGCATCAGATAATACGGATTCTGCTGTATTGCTTGATATTTCTGCTCAGCGTTTTGGGGAACATTCTGGTGATTACAGTGCTGATAAGAAACAAGCGGATGAGAACAGTCACCAACACATTTCTGCTGTCACTAGCAGTCAGCGACCTGATGCTCTGCCTTTTCTGCATGCCTTTCACCCTCATTCCCAACCTGCTAAAAGATTTTATTTTTGGAAGTGCTGTTTGCAAAACTGCCACTTATTTCATGGGTAAGTCTGGGAAGTTTATACTTATTTTGAAGACTGACTAATGAGACAGGTGAGAAGATACTTAAAGATCTATAAGAGGCTGATTGTTTCCAACCACCATTGAAGTTATCACTATTAAAAAGAAACAACTTTGTAGTGCAAATCTTCATGGTTCTGGTGTCCTTGGTCTGATCCAGCAAAACACAGAGGCACACACACTTAACTTTAATGACATCAGAAGTGTTTTGCTGGATGTGAAGATGTTGCATGATCAAACTTTAGTGAGGAACCCAGTGCACACACTTGCTTAGCCATCACTGACAAGATTCTTGTCAGTGTTCAGATAACCCACCAGAAATTATGGACTTGTACACCCTCAGTAAGGGCAGATTTTACCCACAGATTTTGGCAGCAGTGATACCTGAAAAAGAAAAGAGAAATAGGCCAAAGCAGTTGTAATTTGCAGAGCTGGAAGTTGGAGCAAGTACTCTTTGTGGACAGACAGGTGTTATCAGAGCTCACCAGAAGATCATAAAACACAGATATAGATTTTAGAGGCTGACTTTAATAAGCATCACTTTTTGTGCCTTGCCATATTCCTTTTGGTTGTGGACCAAGGATCTAGGAGTTTCAAAATGTCTGGGTTGTGTATGTGTGTGTAAGTGATTTTTTTGTCTCACTTTAATATTTCCTCTGCATTTGCTTGTTTCTTAACCAAAAAACCCCAAACAAACAAAACAAAAACAGACCAAACAAAAGAAATGGAGAAAAAAAGAAAGAAAAAGAAAAAGAAAAAGAAAAAGAAAAAGAAAAAGAAAAAGAAAAAGAAAAAAGGGAGAACATTATGTAAAGTTTTTGTTGCTTTGGGAGACCTTTAGCTAATTACAGAAACCTCAGGTCCCCTTTCAATCCATGCCCTTGAGAACTTTGATGTAATGTGAAAGTACACACCTAAAGTGTGCGAATGGGAAATCAACATCTTTTTGTAGATAAAACCAATAAAACTAAAGGCCATGTTTAAACAATTATAATGAATTGCTGGCAAAAATACCTTAAAACATTACTGAAGCATTGTCATCTTCCTCTTATTGCACACAGTGTAAATTACTTTTTAAAAAATCCAGTGAAATAGGCCAGCATAAAGTTTCTCATTATGAAGCTGTTTTATTTTAAGAGTTAGAAAGACAGGACTTCCCACTAAATGTCCAGGTAACAGAGGCATCACCTGACAAACAGACACTGACAACCATTGCATCAACTGTGCTCAATTTTTCATTTTGAGATATAGAAAGACAAATTTTCAATTACAGATTATTTCTGTAAAGCAAACTGTAACAATATTGGCATTTTATAGTCTGACACATATTCACAAAGACAAACTCATTCACTGAAAGAAAAATTTGTGGCAAAGTTAAAAAGAAATGTTGATAATTTTACAGGGGTGAACTTGGGCACCTCAATGACAGAAACACAGACAACCACACTATATTTTATAAAATATGAACAGAAGAAATTAAGGGTACTCGAAGGACAAAGATTCTGCTTCATGACTTTGTTTCTCCTTGTTTGTAACTTCATTAGCATCTAATTAAAAAGTTGTAATAGATTTAACTCTCTTGAATGAGAAAATCAGATCACAAATCAAGCAGGACACTCATAAAAATTAAAACAATAAAAAAGGGACTGTGAACATCTGTGTTAAGAGAGTAATTAACTGATTTCAAATGCTTTGTTTGAATTTCAGTGCAATTAGTGAACAAACCGCAGTAGAGAAGAGAATAATTAAGAGTAAAATTGTCTTCTTTCCCTGTTACCAGAATTTTTTGATGTGACAGAGTGTGTATTTTTTCTTGACTTTTGGAGAAAGAGAAGCGCAGAGCCGGAATATCAGTCTGGAGCAGTTTGGAGACCCAGACCCACTGCCCACACATTCTTCACTGACTTCATCAGATTAGTGTTTATAAATACTTTTGCTTATAAATAGTTTGCTTTATTTTTAATTTTTTGTATGCATACAGCAAGCTAGCAGGACCATTTGAACATAACATAACCTTTAAAACAAGAGGACAATATTTTTCTTTATTTTATATGCATAGGTGTCTCTGTAAGTGTCTCTACCTTCAACCTGGTTGCCATATCTTTGGAGAGATACAGTGCCATTTGCAAGCCACTGCAGTCCAGGGTCTGGCAGACAAAATCTCACGCCCTGAGAGTGATTGCTGCGACCTGGTGTGTGTCCTTTATTATCATGTCACCATACCCAATCTACAGCAAACTGGTACCTTTCACCAAGTACAACAACACCACAGCAAATATGTGTCGGCTCCTTTGGCCAAGCGATGTCATTCAGCAGTCTTGGTAAGAATAACTGGCTGTTAGCAAATGTTAGTAATTATCTGCTGAAAAACGGGATTTCATGGTAGCAATAAGCCTATGGAAAATCAAGTATTAACCTTCAGCAAATGTTTACACTCTATCATTCTTATTTAAGATGTTAAAAAAGACCCCAACATTTTAAAGCTGCTTACATTTTGACATTTGAATGACTTTTCCCTTGTCATAGGAAAGACTGCCCAACATGGCAATGATTCTCACACCACGGTCTGCTAAGCCCCAACTGTCACTGTAAAGAAAGCATCTGTCACTTGTAGTAGGAATACTGCTTTCACTCATTTAGACATAAATTTCAACATTCTCAGAGAAATCCTTGATTAATCTTTGAGAAATGCAGACACTTACACCCCTCTGTGTGCTGCCTTGCCTGTTAATTTGTTTGAAGGTTCTCTGTAGCAGAGAAGTAGAATATGAGGCTGCAAATGTCTTATTTGAGTATCCTTCTGGTTGCTTATGGAGAATAGGGGCAGAGAGAGGTGAGGAGAGACATGCTCCCAGCCCTACACATCCAGGCAGGGTAAACAGCAGCACTATCAAACAGCAGTAGTACTTAGACATGATGTCCTTGCACGTTGACTAAACACTGACTGGCACTGAGAAAGTGTAAGATTTTTTTTTTATACTGAAGGTCAGTTGGAACTGGGAAAAAGATTAAAGTCTACACCATTTTGGTATGGTATATCCACAAAGAGAGTAACTGTGTTAATGCTTTCAGTAGTAGTCTCAGGTATTTGGCAGCATGAGGAGGAAGGGTACAGGAAAAAATTCTCTTTTCTGTGGTCTCCTTACAGATTCCCAGGTGTGTTACTGAATTTGCCCCAAAGTCACAGGGATCAGGAGAGACACAGGCTCATGGATGCATTTAAACATCATTATTTCCCAGCTTGTCGCCACTTCAGAGAAGCTGACTAGGAGAGTAGCCTATGTGAAACCACATAAAAGCTGCTTCCTTTACCAAAGAGATTGCCACTCCTGGGATCCCTCCTCAGGAGCTCTTCATGGCCCCAGGGATGAAAACCCAGGTTGTGGCTGGGTTTTTGCCCACGTGTGCCACAGCCCTCTGGAAGTCAGATCTGTCTGAAGCACAATGATAGAATAATTTGCATTGGAAAAGACCTCTAAGATCATTGAGTCCAACCATTACAATATTTTTAATGTACCAAGAACCCCTTTAAGAATCAGCAGGTGCTCATTTAGCTTCTGTGAGGCAATTTTAACATTGACCAAAACTACAGGGCATCCAATGCTCATCTGGTTATAGCAGGGAGTCCCAGTCATGGGCAGAGAGAACTTCTGCCCCCTTTAACTACTGTGGGAGTGCCCATCTCCTCTGAGCTGCACAGGTGGGATGAAAGATGGTTTTTGGCCATTATAGTCTTTTTCCTGCTGAGGGAAGCAGGAGAAGAAGTAGGAAGGTTCAAATTTCTGACATGTCAAAATGATATTTTGTATTGGCATGAAAGAAATTTAAAAAATCTTGAAATACTGTCTTCCCCAATTCTCAGTTGTATAAAAAGGACTTTTTCTGTTTTTTGCCATTCCTTATTGCCATCATTGAGTCAGGAACAGACGAAGTGACACTGACTTTAGATCAGAAGGCTAGGAGGCTAAAAGAACCAGTTTATTGAAACCCCTCCTTTTACACCCTGGTTTGATCCAGGTGGACCTGATTGGTCATTTAATCAATACATTTCACATGACTGGCTTATTAAGAAGACACTCTTTGGTGTTTGGGGTAAACATCTTTATGAGAAAAACGACTTGTTAAAAACACCACCTACAGATAATTTACTATTTGTTTACCATTCTTTCTCTCCACCTCCCTAAAGCTTCCCAGAGTAATTAATGGGAAAGCTTATCTAGCTTTCTCTCTCTCTGACCAGACTGTCATATCCACACCCTATTCTCAGTGTGTCTTTTGATTCCTTAGGTACACTTTCCTGCTACTCACACTCTTTCTTATTCCTGGGATTATAATGATGGTTGCATATGGTCTAATTTCTTTGGAACTCTACAGAGGAATAAAATTTGATGCCAGCCAGAGAAAATCTTCACGAGGTAACAAAACAATTTGCTTTGGGGTGGGCTTTTTTAAGTTACAGTTGAAGATACGAGCAGTCATTTTGAGGCTAATAAAAGGAAAGCTTTCTACTTGCAAAAATGATCGTTATGGTCAGTTATGTCATGAACTTGTCAGATGCATTTCCTGATCACAGTTACTCTGCTGTTAGCAAATAAACCTCACCTGTGGCTTGTTTGCAAAGATTCTGGGCAGAATACGTTAAATTTCTAATTTTATTCTAGAAATACCAAGATTTTTTTCTGGCCATGGATGAGGACCATTTTTGTCAATAAATGTCACAATGAAAATTGTCAAATTAAAGCAGAAGCATATAACCTTGAAAACTATCTTCTGTCCATACTGGACTAAGCAACATTCTTACACCTTTTGCATCAGTTTGTATAGAGGTAAGAAGTGAGAATATTGGGAGACAGTGGATTCAGAGCAGCTGATAACATGACTGACTCAGAAGCAGGCCAGTGCTTTCATTGCAACAGTTGCTCAGCTATGAATTATGTTGTTTATTTAGATTTAGACTGCATTGTTAATTTTTTATTTGGCCGACTGTTCAGAGATATTTTGCCAACTATTTAAACAGCACTTTATATGTACAGAGAGAAGAATAAGTACCTGCAGCGCCAAATATGAGGATGGAGATGGATGTTACCTCAACAAAACCAAAAGAAAAAGGAAAATGCCATTGCAACAGCTCTCTGCTATGAGCCACAACAAAATAGAGAGAGTGAGAAGCAACAGCTCTTCTGCCAACTTAATGGCCAAGAAACTTGTCATCCGTATGCTGATGGTGATAGTGGTTTTGTTTTTCATTTGCTGGACTCCCATCTTCAGCGTCAATGCCTGGCGAGCCTTCGACACGGCTTCCGCCGACCGGCGTCTCTCGGGGGCTCCCATCTCCTTCATCCACTTGCTGTCCTACACTTCTGCCTGCGTGAACCCCATCATTTACTGCTTCATGAACAAGCGTTTCCGCATGGCCTTCCTAGCCACCTTCACCTGCTGTGCCAGGCAAAAGCCCCCTGCCACACGGGGAGAGGCTGCTGATGAAGAGGAGGGGAAAACGACAAGGGCTTCCCTCTCCAAATGTTCTTACACACACATGTCTGCATCTGCACCCCCCTGAGCTGCACCAGGGAGGCAATGAGTGGTGAATTGACTGGTCTTGGAACATGACTGTGGCATCAGCTGAATGCCATTTACTCCTGAGTTAATGAAACACTTCAGCTGACAGTAAACACAGCAAGAATTCTATGGGAAATTGATGCTATCACTGTAAGAGTGTTAAATCACTTTCCTTCAAAAGTACAAAGGAGGAAGAGAGCTCTGAGATAAAGGACTTTATGAAAAGCCTTAGAAGTTGCTCTATTTGTAATAAATTCCACTGCAAAAATTGGTGTCCTCTACATCAACAGCTTTGCTGAGTTTTCAGATGCAGTTCTGAGTATCTCAAGATATTTCCAAGATGCAAATAGATTCTCCTCCAACATGAATATATGTAATGCAGTCTTCACTTCACTAGCTATGCCTCATAAGCAAAAATCTCTCTGTTATATTTGTAGTATCTTTTCACATTATTTTAGCTGAGCTAATACATGTTGAGATAATATTGGTGTCACTCTCATGGGAATTCTGGAGTGGTGAGAATGGGCTTGTCCATGTGAAATTAATGCTTTTAAGTAAAATAATGTCTTTTTTAAAAATAAAATTAAAATAAATATAGTTCACTTTGTGGGTGGAATGCTTTCTTCATTCAGGCAATAGCACAAATTAACATAATATAATGTATTTTTCACTTATATAAACCCCATAGAACAAGGACAAAGAAATGGCTTTCTTCTGTGCAGCTGAAAGCACCCACATATGCAAGTGTTGGGGTCTAAGATGAGCCACAAAGGCCCGTGTGGAAATTTCCACAGTGGGAAGCACAGGGATAAATGCTTGGGGTAAAGCAAAGAGGTGTTTTACAGAAGAGGCAGGACTGAAGACACAAGCTGGTGCCCACGGCAGTCACATTTCACAAACTCACTCACAGCCACTTCAGGCATGGCACTACCAGCATGGAAGTAAAAGCATTGGGTGCAGAATGGCAGAAAGGGCAGGGACAACGAGCAAAGGCTGAAAGGCTTTGTCAGAAAACAGTTTTTCTAAACTTTGGAGCAGCTATTTTCTCCAACTACACGTACTTGTAAAGAGATTCAGGATGGAGTAGAACAGGTTTGAATGATGTAATTTTTGGTGCTGTGTTGAGCGAGAATCCAGTCTCTTTCCTGTGCAGCACACAGGTGAGTGTGGGTGTTCAGGTCTTGTCCTTTGCTCTGTGGGACTCAGATGGAGAAGTTACATCACTTATTTTGGTTTGTGAAAATATCCTGTTGGAGATGTTTCTATCTTCTAGCTGAATCAATATCATTATAAACTCTTGTTATTAGACAGAGATTAAATTTGGGTACAGCGTGGAATGTAGATGTGGATATTAAATATAAGCCATCTCAAGGTTTTTAATCAGGAAAATCTGATCTCTTTACAGAATGATTTTAAATTAGAAATATACTGTGAGTTCCAGGACCCAGATCCATGTTCTGCACTCAGTTATTGCCTGAAATGGTTTACCCTAACAACTTAGGACACAATTTCAGTTATTATTTTTTTTCCATCCAGCTTGTCCACAGACAGGAAATTAAAAAAAAAAAATTCTAAACACTATTTATGCACAATCCATAGAAACAACGTTCTGCCTGCCTACTTAATAAAGTAGCGCTGCTCCTGGAACAGTGCTGAGACTACTGACATCAATCTGACCTTTTGCAAATACCCAACAAATTAAATTACGGGATTTAATTCATAGCAATAAAATGAAAATTTTACTTCACTTACAGATACATGCTGAGACCCTCTACAAACCTGTCCTCTGTGTTGAAACTGAAGGAACAAACTTAGCTGCTTTGGAATTTATGTGGAACAGTGACAGCAGAAAACATACTTGTGAATCATTTTATACCATTTGAAAGCCTGGATCAATTATAGGCAATAGTTTAAAAACTGTTGTTTAAGTAAGAAAACCCTCCACATGTTAATAATATACTGGACGTGACTATTGCTGTCTACGTGATGTATCGCAGGACAGCCCATACCACAGCTCTGTGTGCTCTTTCAAAAGCAAATTCCTTTTGTAAATGCAGCTTCTCCAGTACCTGTTGTGTCACCCGAGTGACATAACAGGACATGCACAGTTCACCTGCTCTCACTGATTGAGTCTGAGGACAGTGGTTTCAGATGAAAGCCAAAAGCTATTTTTAACAATGCCTTAATCAAATCTCAGCCCCCCATGGCTCCCGTAGCTGCAGCTGAAAGGAGCAGAGTTTCTGATTGATTCCCTTCTCGTAGCTGTCAGGGAGCACAATTTGGAGGTGATGAAATGAGGAAGGCAGGGGAAGATCCTGATGGAGTGGTGGCTGGGAGACAATCAGGGAAGGGTTGAAATGTGCCATTTCTCCAAGGCCCGTCTGTGTGTGCGTCACTCGTCCCCTCCATTGCCCCCTCTGCACCTATTTTCTTGTTATAGCAACACAATATTTCTTTTTCAAGCTCCCTTAGCCACAAGCCTTGTGCCAAATTCCAGCAAGAATTAGGAATTAAGCTTGTAAAATGCAATATAGCAATCCAGTCATTTTGTATTCTTCTGCCCTGGTCTCCTAGCACAGGAAATTTCAGCCCTTCTGCATCTTAATGCCATTTTTCCTGATCTGTGCATTGCAGAAGTCATTCCTGGGTCCAAATGTTTCCCTTTCATTGTTAAAGAATCATCCTACCAGTACCTTTAATTCAGATGCTGATGTCACTGGAAAGGTATTCAGCAATAAATATGGGTGGAATAAACATACCAAAATAAAAACAGCCCATGAAATCTCATTGTAGCAGTAGTTTACAGGGGTTGTAGAGAAAAATCCCATCCTACTACAAGCAGTATCCTACTAAAAACAAACTGTTTTCCAGATGTAGCAGACAAATGGCAAACAAATGAATTTCAGGTGCATAATGTCCATAAATCTTGGAAGTTTTTATCTTCTTTCCGTTTCTCCCAACTCCCAGGGCTTTCCCCCCTCCGTCTGTCCTTCCCTTATCTCTTTCAGCTGCATGACACCATCTGATTTTTCTACTGCATGCTTCTCAATCTCTCGGTTAATTTCCTAGTACCACTAATAGCTAGATGATTTTTTCCTCTTTGACAGGTTTATTTTCCTTCCCACATTTACTTTCCCAGAAAGCACTCTCATCTTCATTTCCCCCATCATCTCCAGCTGACAGACTCCTGGAGCACATTTCTCCAGGCAATACATCCTGCCCAGCACACAGCAGCTCTGCAATCCCCCTACACTCCTACAGATGAGCTCGCACAGCGGCTCTTGAACACTGGCTCTCTAACAAGCAGGATGCACTAGTTCAGAAAACAAAAGTGGAGCTTTAATTACACCCAGATCCTCCTTTGATACTTCTGTCACTAGTACTTGCAACCTCTATTATTAGGGCATGTTTTAATGCTGATGCCTTACAATACTGCTAAATACAGGAACTGGTAAGGGGTCAAAGGAAAGGTATTTCACTATTGCCAAGACAAAATACCTTAATGCTCTTAATGGAAAGCTGTCTGTGGATTTGGAACTCCAGCCACTAAAGGTTTACACCCCTTATACAAGTCATGGCCTCTTTTCCAATACCACCAAGCCCTTCTTGGCAAAGTGGAGAGCCTGTCTGTGATCCCACCTGCTCCTGCATCCCCTCCTGTTTCTGCTCTGCCTCTGAGGCCAAGGATGGTGCAACCCCAGCACACCCAGCATGGCTCATCACAATGCTTTTCTTCAGGAAAACTTCAGGATGAGTTCAGGATCAGTCAATACTGAAACGGATGTTGAGCTAAACTGAGGGTTTCTGGTAGTAAAAGATGCCTATTCTCAAAAGGAAAATATAGAAAGATAAAACCTAATGGCTTTAAATCTGGGAAAGGATTACGTGAGAGCAGAGGCTGTAGCCCTTTTATTACAGCATCAGAGACAGAGTGGTAGAGAATATAAAATGAAAGGTTGGACTTTTGGTTGGGTTTTTTCTGTAAAATGTTTTGCTCTTCACTTCAAATATAACATAGACCGACCAAATACCACTTCACTCAGATGTGCATGTAGGTCAGCAGTTTGCTCACCCTCTGGCCACAGTTTTCCAGTCATTTTTTCTATATGCATAGAGAAATTTCATTTTTTCTATATGCATATATTAATTTCAGTTAAAAGCTTCAGTTTTTATGCAAAATCTATCCAGCATGCACCCAGTTCATCTCCCAGGGGTTACATACAGCACAGTAATGTGTGCCTTTAACATGCCAGAATTTCTCTCTCACTGTGTATAAAACCTCAACTTCTAGAATTACCTGTTTTTATTTTTTCCTTCTGAAGTGCTTGTTAGGCTGCCTTGGGTACCTCCTAAAGAAAAAAAATGTAAAGGAAATCTTCATGAATTGTAAAACTCCTGTTTTGCTGCCTAATGGCAATTCATCCCTGCTAGGAGCTATTTGTCTGCATCTTCACAGATAACTATTTCATGAAGAGTTTTCTTGGCTTCCACTCCCAGTTGTGTCCAAAAAGCTGATTTTGAGCTAGCACGATGTCAGTTGTTCCACTGTAAAGTGAGACAAACAAAGCATATTCATTAGCATCTGCTGGTAGCAAACATCAAGTAGGAATCATCCCCTATGGGGTAAACACAAGTTAATTGATGTCCTGCTATTTTGACAGTTATTAAAATTTAAAAAATATTTCCTGATACAATGAAGAAATGCAACTTATATACAAAGTCTGATTTAAAACAGTAGACAAAAATCACTGCATACGTCCTGTGAAAGTTATAAAAAAACCAGAGTTACAAAACAGGCGTAAAGAAAAGTCACATGTACAGAACCTAAATTCACAGGAAGGGGGCTACTCATGCACTTTGCTTGCTGTCAGAGGCAATTTTTTTTATTATTCTTTAATGGATGCTTGCTCAGGGCCTTGTTCTGAGAATATTTAGCAACTGCTAAGAGGCCTCATTCCTGACCAAGTGAAGAATGACATACTGAGGTGAAACCACAGGGGCAACTTTGCTAAATAGATAATAATGCCCAAGAGAGAACTTTCCAGCCAGCTGGGAACTTTGCATTGACTCCTACAAACCCGCTGTGCTCCTTCTAACACCTGAGATCATCAGGATCTCATAGCTAAACTGAAGGTAGGTGTGGAGCAACCAGAGATGCTCCTTGCTCTGCAACTGGCTCAAATCTCAGCCCATATCCCTGTGGGGACATCTGGCAGTGTTGCTGTGGCTGGCTTGCTGTTATTGCAAAGGAATATGAGGATTGCAATGTCATACAAGACACTCTGTCTTTGGAGTTGTTTTTCCTGTTGGCATCCCAAAAGATGGTTCTGCCACATGCAAAAAGGAAAAAGAACACTACAGGTACGGTACTGAAATTAATTCAGGAGTTGTTCCTCCACGTCTTGTCCACCAGCCAAGACAGAACTCACCCCTGCTACCAATGCCATGGGGGGAGGCAGCCTCCAGGAACATGATATTCCATCAGACATAGTAGGAGTGACAAAGGCTTCACAAACCATAAAAAACAGTTGCAGTAAGTAGAAAAACAACTATCTAATGAAGCAAAGGATTATTTTAAAAAGAAACAAAAAACAAAACAAAACAAAAAAAACCCAAAAAACAAAACCCCTCCCCAAACTGTGGTGGTTGCATTTAATAGTTACCAGCAACTAACTAGCATTTCACCAGAAAGAAGCAGGTATTGCCTCTCCTGCCTCACCTCCAGCTCACTTTTCTAAAGCTCTTTTTCACCACAGAGCTCCTGTGTCCTCATTTTGAGGACTGACAGCAGCAGTCTGCGATGCGTCTCAGTGCTACCACCTGGCTTCGCTAGATAATAATTTCCAAACCTACGTGTCTGCTTAGGCTACAGTGCCTTGAGGGTTCAATTAGTCTCCTAACTCTACCAAAAGTAACATTTCTAAATTAATATAAACGTACCAAAATGCAATTTTATAACTGATTCCTGTTGTGTCTGTGCTTCCTCCAAATGCAGTTTGAATAACATTTTCTAATCTACTAACACATAAAATAAACTGAAGAACTTTGATATTATTTCCTTGTGCTTGTGGGCTCAAATGTAGCCATCTGTGCAACTTCAGGCTCTACCTGTGTGCCAAGAATTGTTATTTACTTACATTTGTCCTTGGTCCTCTCAGGACGAACAGTATTTGTGCAAGTGCTTTTGAGCACTTTGCTGTGTCTGTGAGAGTCTCTCCACCTGTGTGATCAGCTATCGTGGGTATCAGGCGGGAGGGCTTTGAAGGAGGGACACTTAGGAACACCTGCTTTTTGGTTACACCATCAAGTAAATTTACACCCTATTTTTTTTTTTTCCCAGTTTTTAGTACTGCAAAATTTCACATCTGGCTTGAGGTCCCTCTACTTTGTTCCATATCTTTAACATGAATCTTCCTCTTTCACCTCCTATAACTGTTCTCTAATTCCAGCAATTCCCCTTTTCCTTGGGGAGTATCTCACACACAGGTCACCGACAAAACTACTGTTTTTTCGTATCCAGGAAACTAAAGCAATTTTTGGTTGCTTCTCCTGATGCATTGCATTCAGCTTCATCAAATTTAAAAGGTTAATTTTATTAATATTTCAGGATTTCCATGTCTGCCCTGACAAATTACCGTTCACAATTGTTGGACCATCTTGCACTTCTTGGTTTCTTGCATTTGGGCCCTCCATCTCTTTCTGTGGGGTGAAGTGAGATGTGATGATGAATTACCTGTTAGGAGCAGCCCACAGAGCCACTGAAAATAAAGGGAAACAAATACATTTTCCAAATTTCACTCTATGCAATAAATTTCAAGGAAGGAGTGACAGCACATACTTATGTATCATTAAGGAGGGTGAAGGTTTGGGCAGCAAGGCAAGAGGAGATTAAAATTTTTAGCACCTGATGAAGCTGGAGGCCACTGAGTACATAGATTGCATCTGTGTTGGGGAGGGAATTAGCCTAAAATGCAGACATATAAAGTCTTTTGGTGTGGGTGAATGGATGAGGTAGTTTACACCTGCAGCAGATATGTTCAGAAAGGAATAGCTCTGTCTTGCAAGAAATGGTGTAAATAAAGGTGCTGCTGATGATCTGGAAACCTTTTACCCATTTATTAGCTACTTTACTTCAAACTCCGACTAGGTCAGTGCCATGTAACCCTGCTTGTTCCCAAACAGCAGCTCTGCAAACAATCTTGGGCTTACATTTGCAGATTCTATCACAAGTGTAAACTACTACATCCATAAAGCAACAACTCCCCTTTTCTCTGAGTGTCCAAGAAGAAATTGTATACTCGTTTGCAAGTGTTTGTCCACACTAGTCACAAATACATCTGCCCAGAATCCTGGGCAGATTTAATTCTGACCCCAAACACCCATCTGTGTTGAGGGTGGGGCTTGGAAGGCCACAGGAGCAGAGAGTCCATTGGACCAGCCAAAGTTCAGGTTTTGATTACTATTATTTTTCATGTCACTTTGAGCAGGCAGAATAGGTTCAGTGCTGCAGTAAGGCAGGGGAGTGGTTGCATCACTGACAAGGAAACAGTCCTTTCTCTTTTCTAATGAACCTTTTGCTCTGCCTCCACGCTGAGATTCCTGCATCTCTCCATTCAAAAGCTCAGCTGATGACCAGACTGACTCAGGTGCCTTACCACGCAGAAACCGAGCACAGTACTGGCGTATTCCTCCTCCAACAATTGCCAGAGCAGGGGTTTTCCAGGCAGCAGCTACAGCTTGAAGTTCAGTAGTCCCCATTTTCCCTTATACACAAATACACTCTTAGCCCTTGCATTTTTGCTTAAGGTCTGGCACGTTCAGATCCTCATTGAGGACTTGGAAGCGCTAACACCATCCTCAGTTAACACGACTTTTCATTTGTGCACACTAAATAATTCATATTTCTCCATCTCAGGAATATAATTCATTCCTTGAGTAACTTCACAGTTCAACTCCAGCTGGGAAATTAGGTGAAGTGAGAGTTCTTCAGGAGCTTTCCTATTAAACTACCCAACAGAAAATTTTTTGACAGAGATAAGCCAGTCAGAGTTAGTATTTTTTTTGGCAGGAAGAAAGCTCTTATTACCCAAGAGAGAAATTCTGATTTAAGGTGAGAGAGAAGCAGATTTTAGTCCTTTCTGCCTCAGAAAAGGGATTTAAACCTCAGTTGGCTCCATTCCAGGCAAGATGGACTCACTAAATGGTTAAGATGGAAGAGAGACTTTAAGCCTCTGGTCTGATGCTTTATAATCTATGAACTATTCTTTATTGAAAAAACAAGGGAAACGTAAATCTCTAGAGAAATATTATTTCAGTAAGATGCACCCCAACTTTGCATCTGAAGTAACTATCTTGACCAGACTTTTTTACTGTTTTCCCCCTTTTTTAAAATTACATTTTTAGACTTGCTCCCTCTGACCCTGGCAAAACACATCACATTAGTTAAGATTAGGTAAATTCAAGATGATTTCAACTTGGATGGGGCACACCTGAGTTTTTTAGTAGATCTCTTGTACATGATTTGACATTTTATATCTGAGCCCTTGACAGTTTACCAAGGACAATGAATTGCTAGAGAATAATAATTTTTAACTTGGTTCTGGTACAGTCCAGCAGTACATTGAATTGTAATTATCATTAGTCTGTTATTTAATTTTTCCCATTTTACATCACCAGGTTTTAGAACAAAATGATTCCTACATTCTGGTCATCAAGGCTACATCTGGTACTCAACAGAGAGATTTCATGTGTGGTTTTTTAACAGCCCATCCTCTTGTCCTATATGACTCCCTCTATATATATATGTCTATGCAACTGGAAAGTTTTCAGTCACATATACTGAATAAATTCAAAAACGTGGTAAACATTGTTAGTGTCCACTGTAATATGACCAGCTGCAAAGAATTTATTTAAACAAGTAAATGCAAATACAGGTGAGAGAAAGAAGTTAAGATTGTAATATTTGCTAGATTGTAATGTGTATAATGTGCAACTGATTAATAAAGGTTTTTCAGATTCCAGCAGATGAATGGCAAAACTCTACCATATTTCATACCTGTATCCCTCAAGGTGGCTGAAAAAACATACTGCAGAGATCTTCGTATCATTTTTAAAAGCTATGACTGCATGACATATTTCAATTTTCTCCTTGACTTGAAGACTACCCCATGTAGACAGTAAGGCTAGTTTATTGTTTCACCATCCTAAAATCCAGTGGGAGGAGATGAAATTCTTTGTTTCCTAATTTAACACATTTATCTTCGTAGCCAGTATCCATTTTCTACAAGTTTACCTGTAAGCTGACAGTAAAAAGTTGTGCAAAAGTAGAATTTTATAAAAATTTATTATTTCAAGCTTTAGATCTGGAAGACATCCAGGGCATAAAGACACCCAGATCATAAGTTTTAGGATGAAACACACTTGGCTTGTGACAGCTCAAGAGCCAAGGTATCTGAAGGCAGAAATATAGAACAACAATAAAAATCATATAAGGGTTTTTTTTTCTTTGAATAAATAGCACAAAATTATTATTAACCCAAAAAATTAAACCCTTGGGTCAAAACTGGAGTTGTATTTTAAAGTCTAAACACTCACAAATTGCATTTATCCTCCCAAAATAAGGCTTTTTCCTTATCAACATTATTTCTAAATTAAATGAAAAATAAACCATTTTTTCAGACTACAGTTTGATTTCCATATCTATTGAATCTCCAAGGTAAAACTGCTTAACAAAAAATTGATTTAGAAGTCCAAAGCTTTCTGAATGTATGAAACTGGGAAGATGACACAACATCAGTCTCACGCCTGAGGTTACCACATCAAGCACAGCCCAAAAGGAAGCTGGCTCCTTACGCCCTGGAATGCTGTAACAAGCAGTATGGAGCAGCAGCAGGACTCACACAAGGCACATACACAAGTCCAGGAAAGATTAATCCATGTCACATCCTTCAAGAATACTTTAATTTTTTCAGATCTCTCTTCTGAAATTTGTAGCAACTGGTGAGTAATCTCCACAGCAGAGCCACAAAACATTTTCAAGTGGAACAAAACTAAACCAAACTCCTCCTTTGTTGAGAATGTTGTGCTAGCTATTTGGTCAAGATTTAACACATTTTCTGTTTATGGTTTCATAAAGCATCCTGCTGTGCATTCCTGCGCACTGCCAGCCTGTGCCACCTTAGCAATCACACCTCACCACAATGCTGGAAATGACCAGGCTGCAGCTCCTATAAAAGCAGAGCCAGGGTAAAGGAACAACAGGACCACTCACTTCCTCTCCTAAAAACAGCAGGTGCTGTGCTAGAAACTGCACTGACACCAAGATGCAACTCTGCAGTTGCTCTGTCTGTATACTGAAGTGCTTGTTTTCTGAATCTGGCAAACAAGGAATTGCCCAGAACTATGCTAAACAGTGCAAGAAATTGAAAATTCTTTCTTTCAAAGGCAAAACATAGAAACACTTTGCCTTAGGACTAAGATGAGGACACTAAAAAACAGACATGCTACTTCCTAACCTAATGATTTCTTTCATGTTACAATCTAAGTTGCTCACATTTTTGGAAAAATTCCAATTACATTTTTTAAGGCAGTAAAATCACTGTGAATCCTCCACTGCCCTTCCCAATTTCCACAAAGAAAAACTGCTGGCAATCAAAAAACTAAAATGGAATTTGAAGCACACCCAAGAGAGAACACACAGCAACAAAGTAAAATAGGGCTAACAAGATACAAACCAACTATTTGTGTCTGGGTTTTTTGGTATGTGTGTGCATCTGCATGGTGTTGCACAAGACACGCTTATGCAGATAAAGAAGTATTTATAGCTAGCCCTGAACTAAATTCTGCAATTACACTGCACATACAGAACTATCACACAGATACTTGGACAGAGACCAATGAAGTTGAAAGGCACTGCTGTCACATTTTATATGCATAATGACAACAGCAACGTGGATCTCAGGATCACACCCCATTTCACAGCACATACCATGGCTGGATTTTGAACAGATCATGTACGATTTTATTAGAACTACCAAAATCAAGAAGAAACACTAGAACAGTCTTATTTAAATAATAAAAAAAAAAGGTCCTGTAAACTCACTTGGAGATTTTAAGAACTAAGTTTTTGTTTGTCACCAGCTAGCTATTAAAACAGATAATTTCAAGACAGAAAACATAGTATATGTACAGATCTGTGCTTCTATCTTTGTTGTAACTGTTGAAGTAATTCTCCAAACAGAACTATGAAGCTCTTGGAAGGATTCTGATCATATGGTCTGCAAGGCTGCGGCTTCTGTATCAAAATCCTTATTTTGATGGCCAAGAGATGGCAATTTATTTAAATGTTGTAATGTACTGGTATAGCAATGAACAGATCAGTGCAGTTGCTATTAGTTGTAAATGCCAAAGGCTTCCAAGTCAAGTCACTCAGGAGAAGCCAAAGCAGAAAGACGAGGTGGAGGTTGGGCACAGAAGTAGCTGCAATAGCACAAGGCCCCTTCTTGCGCGTGAACACACCCACTGGGGTTCACAGAGGTGGAAATAGACAACTTTTACCAGTAAACAAATCAGCAAATAGAACAACAGAGAAGACTGAAGGTTTAAATGAACACAGATGAGGGGGCAACATGACAGAAAATACAATTAAAAGATAAATAAAAAGCAAAGGGTTTCTAAATTGAAAGAATTTACAACTTGACATGGTTCTAAATTGTGCTCCCCTCAACTAAAAACCTGTAGATCTTTAGGGCCCGGTCTGCAGATCCTTCCACTCCATGTATCTACAAGCAGCTTAAAAAACAAACATTTCTTTCTCCCCACCCCACAGTCCAGCAGTAGAAACAGCACCAAGAGATGGGCTAGAGTTCACTTTACTTAAAACCAAATTCTCTCCTAAATTATGCAGCAAAATTTACACATTCTGAGAAAAACTGAAACATAATTAAGGATCTGGAAAAGTAGACATGAAAAAATAAGGGAACTGAGACTAGAACACAAAGGCACTGGCACACAGAACAGACAACATCCAACTTTTAACCACCCCTTTCCACACTCAAAGGAGATGCAGAACCCGAAACATGTCAAATACAAAAGATTTAATCAGATCTTTCTCAGGGAACAGTTAACTTGCAAGTTTGCTTCTACAAAGAATCAAAACCTCCTCAACTTCTCTCACTTTAGGATATGTCATTAAAGTCTATATTCAAAACAGAATTTTTTTTTAAGTAATATGGGCTATAACTCCTCATGCTTTTGATCAAACACTGAGCTTGTACTACTGGATATCAGAAATAAATATCCTTTACAGGGACACTCAGTTTTTTCTACCCTGCTCAGAGCATGCAACTCCAATCTAGAGAGGGCACCGTGAAAGGCCAACTACTCGACCAAGTTCAGTAGTTCTGAATGTTCTGAAATGCTGCATATTACATGCAAACACTAAATGAATCACTTCCTCTAGCCCAGGTATTTCACACCACTCTCCTTTTAATCTTCTTCTCTGAAACCTGCTAGGATTTATTATTGAGACTACCTATATAGCTAATTGCCAAGGCTTAGCTGAAGAGATTTTTTTCTTCCTCGAAGACCTCCACCATCCCCTGCAGTTTCTCCCAATGACACCAACATTAAAGTTTAGCAAGTGAACATTCTCTTTGCAAAAACCTCAGGTCTAATCTCTACTCTGTTCCAGAAGAATCAATTTATCATTTCAGAAGAAGACTGCAGGGTCTTGGAAATAATTTTGAGACCATAATTTTGAGGATAATGTCCATAATGTCTGTCTGTCGTTCCAAAACCAGAAGTTCTGCAACTGTTGAGTTTCTGACTATTTTACGTGTCTTAATGGCAAACACCTTGCAGATGTCTCAATAAAAGTATCTGTAATCCTTCTTTAAAGCCAGTGATTTTTTTGTTGTTTTTGTTGTTGTTCTTGGCTCTCCTACTTAAGAGCCACTTTTGGCCCCTTCTCAGTCTTACAGGTAAACCTGTAGTTCTTCAATCAGTTTAATACAACACTAGTTAGTACTGGCAGGCTTCTCCTAGTCTATATTCTCTCTCTGCCCTGTCCACTTCCCATCTCAAAAACTTTCTTGAAGTGACTGTGTCACTTGTGCTTGCAAATTGAGAGTGCATAATTTCTAGCTGTTCCTGACAGCCCTACTCTTCTGTCAAAACAAGAAATAAGTAAATTTGCTGAATTTCCAGCTCTAGTTATCAACCAAGTGAATGAAATGTCAGATATTCTGCAACTAAGAATAAGATTTAAAGGAATCAGGTGCACTAGTTGCAAAAATGAAGTTGCTAAAGTTAAACAATTAAACACAGTTCATTTTTTCTTATTTAATAAATTATATAAAAAAGTGAAACTTTTTTTTACACATTATTAAAAAACAGTTTCTTATCTAACTTCAGCAATAATACAAGCAAAAATGAAACCGATTTAGATTTTTGGGTGGACATTCCATATCCCATTTAAGTGGAGTCCGGTGTGCACAGCCTCACAAGTACTGATGACTTTTCACTCCCAGGGTTGGTCTTCTTATGTGCTGTTCTGGTTCCACAGATGACCTCACTGTTCATTTGGGGAAAACAAAACCAAAACAAACGAAACAAAAAACAAACCCATGTTGCTTGGTCAACATTGAAAAAAACCAACAAAATGTGGCAAGTTTCAACACCTGTTCAAACCGTTTAGTACTTTTGTATCATCATACAGATGTTCAATTATGTTTGTCACAGCAACAGTAACATGGCATTTTATCTTTAGCCTTGTAGGAAAAAATGAAATCCAACAGTTTATGCACATACACACACAGAGTACACTTGACAAGAACACTTTTATGTGGTTTACATTTCACTTTTATTTAATCCTCAAAACTGCCCATATTGCAGGGATTTTCTTGATGAAATATGGAACTGAGCAATTAATTCTACAAAATTATGGTAAAAACTTGCTCGTTTTTCTACCTTTATTGCTAAGAAACTTTACAGGTGCACAGTTTGTAAAAATAACCCTTTTAAGACTGAATGAATACACATGCTACAGGATTTTAAAAAATGACATTAGCATAGCACCTCCAGATGGGGCAAATGCAGTGCTGAACACAGACAGAATGTTTACGAAGTTAGAACTGCTCATTTATTTTACAGCTTCTAAAGGGAAGAAATTGTTCAGTCCTAAAAGGGTTAAGTAGAAACCCTAATATACTTCTTTTTCTAACAAAGCTGCCACTCAATCCCACAGTACAGTGCTTGAAAACAAAGTCAAAAGTCTGGCACAGGAAAGTATACACATTTGTTCAGTACTCATAAACACAGCTGCTTTTGAAAGAAAGTAAATAATATGGTTAATAATTGAAGAGCATCTTAGTTTCAAGATGGACATCTCTATGGAGTCATTTAATCTACAAGTGGGTAGCTTACTTCCAATAGATAATTTGATTCACTAAGCATTAATATTTTCTACATGGGGAATTCATCAATTTATGTCTTGAATTAAAGTCTTTTCAGGTAACCATTCTGATTTTTTTAAGTCTGTGCAATGAAAACAAGTACAGAATACCATTATTAACATAGTTGTGGGATGCCCTTGGGGCAAATAATTAGAAGAAACATCAGCAGCAGATTATTAAAGACTACGCTAGTGTTGAATTCTGAAACACAGTTCCAAGCAACAGAAAACAAGAAAAGGCATAGCTAAATTAGAGCACTCACTTTGCTTCTTCTTCCTATAGTTGGAACTATAACAACATTCTGAACACAGACTCAATTTCTATGTATACAGAATTAACAGCAGACTTAACAGCTAGACTTGAACAGTTATAAGAGTTTCATACTGAAACATTTTATAAGTAGTTTTATCAAAATCTTGAGATATTGTTAATATCATGAAAATTGTTAACAGCTCACAAGGCCAATACATGTAACAATATCACCCCACAGAAAAAAAGTTCAGGAAGATAATATGTCTGAACAACTGGATGTATTAACAACAGTAAGGACCTGGAAGACCATTTCTGTACTACAGAATAACTACTGGCAACAAGACAGCCACAAGCCAAATGAAAAAATGTGGTTTAAAATGATCTTGTAAGCAGAATAGGCTCTTTTTTCACCCACTTGGCTGTAGTGTGTAGAACAGCAGATATTAGGATAAATCTTTACAAGTCAAGGGATATTATATCTATTGGGCAAAATTACCGCATGTAAAGAAACTGAATATAAAAAGTATTGCATTTATATGTAAAAAAATTTAAAATAATGAGTATAAAAGCACGTGTCAAGTTCTGAAAAGCTATTTTAAATAGTCTTTGAAGATTAAAAGGCTTGTTCTGGTTTGCCTGCTGTGTGTCTATCATGGTTTCTTGAATACCCTCTAAATCTGATATATGTCTTGCTTATTTTAATTCTCAGTCTAATTAGTGATGAAAATCTGTGGCTCTTGAACTAAGCTGTACTGTAAGATATTTATGTGCTTCTAACAAAAACACTGTGAAACGACTCCTGTCACAACACAATAAACCAAAATTTTACAGCACATACAAAGGTAAACAGATTTGCAAGTAAATGCCAGTAAACAGTTTAAAACAGAGATAAGGCCACAAGGAATCCTGCCCTTGGTCACTGAAATGGAGATGAGGTGAGGCAGCATTCACTAGTGCTAGGAACCAGCATTGCGACTATGTCACGGGAACACATCTGCAGTACAGAGTAACGAGTATGAAGGCCTGTGGTAGAATACAAGCACATTTCAGGAGGACAGTGGCACTGATTTTACTATTTGCTAAATATGCTTTATAATCAATTTCTTCCTTTAAACACATTGTTTTCACACATACAACGGAGCACTAAAGCAAACAAGTAGAATGGAGCGTCGGAGTACACAAATACGGCGCAGAGACAATGCTTTACAATGGTGGTGGGTGTTGAAACCGGAATCAGTGGTCAGAAATAAAAACCCTATGAAAATGGTCAACAGGTAAGCTTGTAAGCAATGCACTGTAGGAAACCACAGGTTCACATTTACACAGCAGTTGTGACTTTTGCTTCAGGGTACACAAAAGGCTGAACACACCATGAAATTTTGGCTTTTAAAGAAGAAGATCACGCTGTCAGAACTTGTCCTACAAGTCTATGCCTAGCTCTGTGACTACAAATGAACTACTGGGGTATACGTTCAAATACAAATGAAACAGGCAGGTCTACAAGGAGGGACAAAACATGGTAAAGTCAAAATGAAAAACAAATGCAACAACCAACAAAGTCAAAGTGCAAATGAGCCTTGAATTTATGCTGGAGAGAAGACTTGAATGTTGCACAAGCTGTTGGCGGGGAAAGGGAAACCCACAGGAAACAAGGATGGGAGGAGTTGACATCTTCATAGTGCTTTTATGATTTTCTATTTGCCCATTTCTAAGTAATAAAATTTACTTCTAGTTATTACTGTATGATCACTTCACAATGAAAGCACGTTCTCAATACAAGTGTTACACAAAAGTCTGGCCTAATTTACTGAACAGTATGAAGAAAAACATGCTTGTTGTGATTCTCAAGTGATGAAGGGCATCACCTACCAATCCCATTTGTAGCACATACTTCTCATGGTACTTTAGTTTCATGCCAACAAGACAGAAGACATGCTGCCAAATGAAGTTATTGGAAACATTCCACTTTTGAAATAAAACATTTAACTTACACTTAATACAAATTATGTACAAGATTAGAAAAACCTGAACAGGTCCTGAAACATTTTCAGATGTAATATGACTGAGCAAGGAAGAGGGGGAGTAACCCAGTAACAACCCTTCAAAAACACCAACATATGCCTGTGACATGAACAATCATTAATATGACTGCTTGAGATGCCACTTTTAGGAAAAAAAACTCATGTAATGTTAGAACCTCATGAATTATCACTATAAATACATATTTAAAAAAGAAAAACAGAAATAACTATTAACAATGACTGAAAACAGAGCACTAAAGTTAACATACATTGCATGTATTGCAGGCAAGGCAGAGGCATTTTTTAAAGCTTTTGCACAGACTTCATATAATCTTAAAAAAAATATGCTGGCCTTTACAAGGTTCTACTTGCTGAAATAAAAACAATTTCAGTTCATAAAAAGTCACAAGACTTCAGTTTAAAAAAAGGAACAGTTCCAGCCACAGACCAAAAATATATTTTTTTTTTTTAAAACTGGAAGAGTATGGTAATTAGATTATACAAGCATGGTCAGGCTTGGAACCTGAATATACTTCAGAGCAAAAGCTCAGAGGAAAAAAAAATATAAACTATTTGGTAACAAAAGTGTACTATATGTTGTGATACAAAAAAGGTATGGTGAAAATGTACCTTTTATACTAAAGCTTATACAAGTTCCTTGGTCCATAAAAACTATGTTGTGTTCATGTTTTCTAGTTTGCTCAACATGTATCCCAGCCACATTTTTGTTTCTTGCCCACTAAAAAAACCACAGCTGAAAAATAGATTTTCAATAAAGTTCTTATGTTTCGGATGTTGGTTTTTTCTTTTTTTTATTGTGGCTTCTGTTTTTAAGATCAGCACTTGCAGGTAACAAGGTTGAAATCACATCACCTAAAATGGAAAAGTGTTTTCCCATGCAACCACAAAAATTGTTCAGTTCTCTTGAATGTAGCACGAAAAGTCAGTTAAAGTCCAGACAAACAACAGTAGTTAGGAAACTACAGTTGCCGTAGACGATGTGACATTGGTGGGGTTTGTGCTGACGCTTGTGTAACTTCCCTCACTGTTTGTGTTTGTTTCACTGGAGGCCATGAGGCTTGAGTTGGCTCTGAGGATTGCTCCAGCAGCACTGCAGTGTGGCCGTGGCCCTGGTTCCGGTGTGTATGTAAAGGTAAGGCTGGTGGAGTAAATTATGCCATCGTTACGGACCAAAGTTACTGGAACCTGGACTGGCTGTCGGACCCACCTCCAACCCTCTCGAAACGCAGAAATGTCTGGAACAACACAAAGCATGCTCTCTGCACATCTGAAAAACAGGAGAGTCAACTGAGTACGTGTCTTTAAGTTGAAAGAATTCAATAGAACAGTTCTGTTGGAAGGGGACCTACAAGATTTGACTAGTGCACACACCAACCACTTCAGGCCTGACCAAAAGTTACAATCATATTATTAAGGCCCAATGCCCTTTATTTGGTTAAACACCTTGGGGCATCAACTGCCTTTCTAGGAAGTCTGTTCTAGTGTCTGACTACTTTCTCAGTAAAGAAATGCTGCCCAATGTCCAGTCTAAATCTTCCCTGGTGCAGTTTTAAACCATTCCCATGTGTCCTGGCACATGATAGTAGGAAGCAGAGCTCAGCAGCTCTGTCACTACTTCCCCTCCTCAGGAAGCTGCAGAGAGCAATGAGGTCACCTCTCAGCCTCCTTTTCTCTAAACCAGACAAGCCCAAAGTCCTCAGCTGCAACTCCTTGGGCTTTCCAGCCCTTCACCATCTTTGCCATCCTCCTCTGGACATGTTCTGGTACCTGAACAACATTCTTAAAATGGGAGCCCCAAAGTGCACGCAGGACTTGTGGTGAGGCTGCACCAGTGCTGACTGCAGTGGGATAGACACATCTTTTGACCAGCTGGATGCAGTTTGGCCTCCAGGCTGCCAGGATGCATTGCTAACTCCTCCTGAGCCTCTGGCAACCAGCACTCCCAGACCCCTTTCTGCAGTGCAGAAAAGTGTACACTTAAGTACGTACACAAGTATACACTCTTCAAAGCACCCAGTAAAACAGAAACACCATAGAAGTAATAGAAAATATTGTACCTGTACATGGTTTCAGCTTCCACATCCCCAAACCAGACACGTAAATTTGGAGTGAAGTTCTGTCCTGTAAGTTCCAACATTGCTACATCCCCACCACCATTCAACTGGAAACGGAGCAAAGAGAAAAAGAACAAGAAAATCCCCCCCAAATATGTATTATTAAGAATAAACACTCTCCCCTCAGAAAAAACCCCGACAAACAAAAAAAGCCCCACCAACCAAAAAACTCACAAACAAAACCTTCACATGCAGATAAGAACTTTAAACAGTGCTGTTTTTATTAGCTGGACAAAACTGAAACACAAACAAATCTACACAACTGAAGTATAAAGAAGTAACACATGTAAAAGATACTGCCAATTAATTTGATACTATGAAGCAATTTCCAAGTTTTGATAATGGCTCTTAGAATAGATGTCAATAAGGCTCTGAAAACAGAGAACAAAATCTTTCAGAGAAGCTGTTAGGGGAACTTTAAGTTTTTCCTCTGACAAATGCTGGGGCTTTTTTTTAGTAAGGTTCTTTTTGATCTATACTTGGCAAGAGTCAAAACCAGTTTCTAAATAATCAAACAGAAGTCCTAAGGATATCACTACCATGGTAGTTTGAGAAATAAAATTCTAATTGTATACAACAATATTAGTATTATTCCTATGACAGATAGGCTCATGTATTCTGAAATGCAAGAAAGAAAAATTATCACAGCAAAGTAATTTTTTTATTCATAAAGCTACTAAGACTGTTTTCCTACAGTATTTCACAAGGATACCATGAAGGCATGAGTATGACAAAAATAACAATCTCACAAAAAACCAGTTTATTAAAACAAACTACTAACTTACTTGAAGACTTTCCACAACAGGCACAGGTGTCACTGGAGCATGGACTGGACCCATCCCCTCATAAAATGTGTATTCTGCTTTGTCTGTGCTAATGATTGTCCAAGAAGCTCCATCATTAATCATTTCTTTATTTGGTTCTTTTGGGCATGGAGTGGCCTTGGAGAGAAAGAAAAGTTTAAAATCTGATCTGTTCAGATGTTTGTCAAGTCACAGACCTAAAACAAACACAGCCAGTAACAATGCCTGTCATTTCAAAAACACATTTCCTTATGTTTTCCTCTAAAAATGACCTCGGGAAACCTTCTTCACATTTCAGAAAAACTACTAGAAAACTAGTATTTGTGAGAACACCATAACTCTCACCTAGAACACTGCCACCTCTCTAACCTTATGTTTGAGTTTTATTTTAGTTCAACTTTCAAAGTTTTAATGTTATTCAATAGGAATTAACAAATAAACTACAGCAACTGGAAGTAGCTGCTTTAAAACAGATCTCTTATTAAGGCAAAATATCTAAAAGCTACAGAGTGAAGTGGAATACTTTTCATTAGTTATGAGTTTTATCTGCTCAAGATTTTTTTTTCTTTTTAGAGTTCTTCACCCTCCATAAAATGATGGAAAACACAAGCTTGTATTTCAGCATTTCTGCAAAGACACAGGAAGAAGCTGAAGTGACAGCCTTACAAATTAGAATAATGGAATCACAGAATGGCTTACACTGGAAGGGACCTCAAAGGTCATCTAGTATCTCCCTCTAAATATTACTAAATTAGTATACATAGATAGGTAGATATATAAAAAATACACAGACAATTTTTTATGGCAACAGAAGCCTCTCTGAACAATTTCACCACCTAGCAACCTGTAAGAAAATTGTGTGTAGGTTAAACACAGGAAAAAATGGGAAAAAAAATCTAATAACTAGATCCTCTTTCCCTCCATTAAGCTTTAAGGATATATTGGTAGGTAACCATAACCTTCACTCTTCAAAGTGGCACATAAACTTCAATTAGCATGACTTGTCCACATTAAATGTTAAAAAACAAAGCTGCATTTTCATGTGGACTCTTCATTCTGGTATGATCATGTATAAAGCACTGAAAACAGCTGGCAAGAGAAGTGTGTGACATGGATAATAACTACAGATCTTTCCAAACTCAAGATTCCCAAATGAAACTTCCATCAGAAACATACACAGTTTCTGAACTACTAGCCCAACTTCAAAAGAGGAGTTCTATAGGAACTATTGTACACTATTGTGAAGCATGACACCATTCCTACAGGCTGATTGCAATTCTTGTTGGCATGGAATGATATACTTTGAACCATGACAAATAAAACCATGGATGTGAAAAAATGAACAACCCTCTAAAAGATCCTTCACTGACTTTTTTCACATTTCCTAAGTCCATGATGTGGAAGGCAAATGTCACAGAATTTGTTCTCAAAATCCTGTTACATCAAGAATCATTTCAGTAACATGTTACTCTGTCTGTTACAGTTTAAAAGGTTTCAATTCCTCTTTTAGAGAAGCATTCTTCCTTGTCACTTCCAAATAGGCCTCCAGGGACACTTCTCACCCTTTCTTTCATTTCCTTTTTTAACTAAATTTTCTCAACAGGTGGTACTGGAAGATTAAAATGCCTTAACATCATGCTTAGTACTGATGTACTGTCTGGCTTCAACTGGAGACAGAAATTACAACTTGGGATCCTAGGGTTGCTACTGACAGTTGTCTGAAACCACCTCCTTGATGTGCAGTGGCAGCTGTGAGTGACGTCACAGTGCTGGACACCATCAGAAAACAGGGCTGAGAACAACCTATCTGGTATTATTTTGCCAGTGTGAATCCCTTGTTCACCTAATTCCATAATACTGGGTGCAGTTCTGGTCTCCCCATCTAAAAAAGTCATGGAGAAAAAACATGAGAAGTGACAGAAAGGGCAACTAAAATCACCAAGGAGTGCTGAACTTATGAGAAGAAATGGAGAAGACCGTGCTTTTCCAGTTAGGAGAGAAGAAATTAAGATGTAGATGGCTAAGTGAATGCAGAACTGTTGCTCACTAAATACTGCAAAACTGGAAGTAGGAATCACTCACAAAAAATGTTACATCATTCAAAACAAATACAGCAAACTTTTACTACACAGGGAACAGGAAACCTCTTGAACTTTTTGCCACATATTACTGAAGAAAAAGAACATCTGCACATTCTGAGACTATCAAACCAATGAACACATCTACAAAATGACACTAGAAGACAAGAGTCAGGAATGCAGCCTTTAACACTTGGTACAAGTGTGGATGCTGGCAGAGTACAACCACACTGGACTGGGAAACACAACCAGTTCCACCTGCTTCCTGTAAGCACCAGCTCCTGCTGCTGCTGGCAGACTAGACACAGACATGGACTATGCTGTCATCCAGTAAGGCACAATTTACATCCTCTCTCCATGCTCCAAAACACATGCAAGTCTTCAAAGAGAGATCTGGCTGGTGCTTCAGCAACTGAATTTCAAGGTGCATGCTCACCCGCAGATTCTTTACAGCCTCTTTCCTTCAAGCTTCTGTGGTTTCTATATAAATTTCAGGATTTTGGGGGGTTGTTGCTGTTGTTTTGGTTATTTTGGGGTTGTTTTTTTTTGTTTGTTTGTTTTGTTTTTTGTTTGTTTGTTTTATTTTCTTTTCCCCCAAAGAGTGACCACAGTTTGTCTACATTCCTACTAAAGGATCAGTATACATTCTTTGTCTTCTGATCCAAAATAAAAAACCCAGATAAAACAGGATTTCTCTCCTGACATTGGCAGAAAGAGTTTATCTTCCACTGTGATTTCACCTACCTAAGTATGGTAGCAGTGTGGAATGCAAATTACCAGATTTTATTCAACAAGTATAAGCAGCAAGTATCTACTCCACTAAGTGAATTCAGGATAAGGAGTGTCCTTTTATCTAACTCCTACCCATGCAGAACATTCAGAGTTCTTATCAGACTGGGCTCCATGAGTGCTGCTGAAACTGAGTAGTCGTCCCTGACAGTCCCACAAGCAATTCCAGGATGCTGAACTAAAGCAGCTGTCAGAGAAGCAGGAGTTCTTTCTTCATTCAGCGCTTCCCATACAGTACTCTAAGAATGATTAAATACCAGGCTGATCCTGAGTTACTGTACTTCACATTTTACAGCTTACTCTTCTTAATGACAGTCCATTCTCCTTTACAAGAATATATATATCGACAGATATGTATTTCTGCTGTGAGTAGAAACAACAGTCCCTTCTGAACCACAGGTCATGAATGTTTACTGAAATAGGAACAAAGCTTCTCATGTTCTCTTTCCATTGTCCCAATTCAGGACAGAATTGAAATGACTCTTTACCAAGCCTTCTTGTCCCTTTCCTTAAGGGACATCTTAAACGTTAGCTTCTAATTTCCTGCCTCTACTTTTCTTACACAAGAAGGTACAGCTGTTCTAAGGAAATCCTGAATCTCTCCCAAGCATGGCCATCTTCCTGGAGCACAGCATTATCTCTCAACACCCTTTGTTATTTGAGCTGACCCCAAAATATTTAAAGAAAATTGCAATATTTAGGTACTGAACTGAACTAGGTACTGAACATGGTCCTAGTCTTCAGAGTCACAGAACATACTGAGCTGCAAGTGACCCACAAAGGTCATCAAGTCCAACTCAAGTAAAGACTAAGCATGTTCAGGGACTGAACCCATCACCTTGCTGTTTTCAGCACCATGCTCTGACCAGCTGAGCCCACCTCAGGGTCCTTGTTGGTCTGGCAGGAATTACCATATGGAAGTGTCACAAGCAAGCTAACAGACAAGAGACTAAAACCCAATGTTTTTCTCCACCTGCTGGAGAAAAAAATATTTCTGAGAAAGTTATATTCTTTACATACAAATCAAATTTCTGTGGCTTTTCAAGTTACTGTGGGCAACTGCCACAACAGCTGTCTATGTTTACAGTCCTAGCCAAGAGCAACACATGGCAGCTCTGCTGAGTGCACCAGGAAACAAGACTACTATCAACTGTATCATTTCCTATTTGCCATAACCTAGAAAGTGACACACAAATAAGTGGTGCAGCTCCACTGGCATACGTCAACATGTTAAGCCACAGTATCATGCACAAGTTTATACAGTGTTTCCTTTTTCTCTGTTGGAGAAGCCAGAATTCATTTTCCAGACAGACATGGAAGAAGATTATGAGGAAAGGAAAACAGATTTTGAAAGGCACAGATAACACTTTGTTGCTTTCCATCCTTTCTTTTCAAAACAAAGTATTAGACTCACATTCAAAACCCAGTGCAAAAATGGCATTCATACATATTTTGGGGATACTTGGCTTATCTATTGAAATAAGTTTTGAAAAACTTACTTGAAATTGGATTATTCTCTCCTGGGAAAGGCACAAATACATTCTCTCAGTGTCTTTAAGGTAAAATGCACATTTATGGAGCTGTGATACTGGATCATCTGCATCCAATAATGCCGTTTGTTTATCTACTTTTCGAATTATCTGTGAATGAAAATTGTAAATATATACTTAGAACAACTTCTATACTTTATTACATATATACAATCAGTAAAGGAAGTAAAAAGTATTTTTTTGTAACATTTCCATGCCTCTCATTTTGATATCAATATTAGATTTGTAATTCTTAATGATTTTGAAACAAGAACACAACATGGAAGTGATATTCAGTACTACTTCAGTGTGCTGCATGCATATATATTTTATCTACTTTTGCTGTAGGAGTGGGGGAAAAAATTGAAGTTTCAGGAAAATCTACTTTTGTTTCATTTTCTGGTGTAAAAGAACAGTTATATTGTTATCTTCAATTATTATTAATTACTATTTTTAGTAATAAATATGCTTCTACAGAAGCTTTCAGCCCTGACAGAACGTTTTCACCACAACATTCTGTGGCAAACTGGCTGCTGAAGGAGAAGAATTAAAAAAAGGATTAACTAAATGTATTGAGATGTCCTTAAACACAGTTTTGGAAACAACAATAATAACATTTCTTATCAGTAGTTGGTCATTAAATATTACTTAAAGACAACTGCAAAGAACAACTTACATTTGGCAGTTCAGTGAAAAAATATGTGCTGACTTAATTTAGATCTCTTTTGCCAATTTATTTCTAAAATCAAAAGCTATTCCCTTAGAGAGTGAAAATCTGTAGCTTGTAATTTTAACTCAACTCCTAGAAAGAAGTTTAATGCTTTATGCAACACTACCAGATGCAAAAGTCAAAGTGCCTGAATATTTCTAAGCTGACAAACAGAAACCCAATTGTCCTCTGCAATATCTAATTATAATAGAGAGTATGATTAGCAATATAAATTTAAAGGTGAATTTTTTTCTTCTAAATTCTTTGCATTTGCTTATAAAATACCTGCAAGTTATCTTTTAATTGCATCATCTTCCATCAGTACTGTAAGCAGTATGACAAATGTTCCCCATTGCCAACAAAACAGGAACTTTTAGCCTAATTTGTTTCCATCTGTTTCTACTTACAAATAATGTTTCTGGAATAATAAATGATGGCATCTCATTTTCATCAATAAAAAAGTATTAACATGAAGCCCATAAAAAAGTGACATCCTCTTACTGAGCTTCCTGTGCTTGAACCATATCTGTAGTGTAACCAGTGTAACTGCTTTTACTGTCAACAAAATTTTCATTTTGTACCATATACACTGAGCAGGCTATTATATTTTTCTTTTAGGTAAGTTTGGTATTGGGAGAGAAATTAACATTATAGTCCCAGCAAAATCAGTCTGGAAAGGGGAACAAAAGGTTGACTGCAGGAGGTCTGGTTTTATATTGGTGCATTCTAAAGATTGCTTCTACCTAAACTGGAATTAGCAGAGCCTTGTAATGAGCTCACAAACCACGATTTCACAGAAGATCCCATATGAAGGACTATTGATCATTCATCACATAAAATTCCACTTAGGCTGGCATTAAGTGCATAAAACAGGGAAAAAAATCTACAATTATACTTAACTTTATTTACAAAACCCAGTACTATGTATCCAGAAGTAATATTTTATTTGGTTCACAAAACTTAACCGGTTATTCCAAAGGCAATTCCCACGTTTCAGATTTAAAACAGATAGTATTAATAAATATGAAAAAATGTTTTTTGCAAGCTGCCACTGGTATCTGCAGGAGTACAGAAGTGCTTTTATATTCAAATCAGTCAAGCATTCTTAAAGCTGTGCTGGAACTTAACACACGGACAAGTCCTACTGGCTGAAAGTATTTTATTCATCTATTCAATATCAATATTTGAAGCATTTTGGAACACAGAAATCTACAGTACTGTTTTTAAAATAGACAGATTAACCTATTTTGGTAGTCTTAAATTCTGAAAAATTCCCTGTCTTATTTTACAAGTTGTTCTTTGTTTATAGAAATAATTTGCATTAATTGCAAATTAATATGCTTTAATTAAAATAAATGCCATTTTCCATAAAAAACATGTATTACCTGAAGGCAACACACAAGGCCAAAAACTGTAAACACTGCAAACCCAACTATGGAATTACATTAAGTTGCCATCTATAAATTAATTACAGCATTGGAGAAACGAAACTGTACCAGTCTTGGGAGTGCCATGCCAGTAACTGAACACACAAGTTTGACAGTCTGCCCATAATGAATGTAGCCATCTCTCACTGTGAATTCTTCTCCTTCTGATTCATCATCATCCACTGCATGAAACAGGAATTTTCAGAATTACTTGTTTTAATCACCATTTTTCTTGATACGAGAAACATTTAACACCACACTATTACGTCAAATATTCACTCAGTAACAAAACAAGTGTGCACATGGGCAATTAATACGGAGGAAAAAATGCAGGATGTTTTTTTTTGTGAGGATAAAGGAAAGAAAGTGAAGAAAATACACAGATTTGCTTTTACTTACACAGGTGAATGTAAAATGCTCCCCACTGTTGTGAACTGGCATGGAAATTACCACCTTCTACGTGCAAATATCTGGTGCTAACTGTTTGGGATCGAAGTCTATTAAATAGTGCCACTTTTGTCCCTGATGCAATACATACTGCAAGGAACACATACAGACTTGAGATTATAAAATTACTTCATTATTACATAGAAAAGTACCAAAAAGTCACAAGTAACGTAAAGTAAACTGAAGAACACTTGAAATCAAGACATAATTATCAAATATTGGTTGATTTAGAAAATATTTATATTTGTGACAGACCAAAAATAGGTGTAAAATTATGAGTGCAATAACATACATAGTGGCTGTTCTCCATGGCATGCTAGCTCACAGAATTCTGCCACTTAGCCAAATCAGCCAGTGTTTGCCAGCTGAAAACTGTTTCTGTTCATAATTCTCCAGCAACTAATTATTTAAGCAGAAGCTTTAGTAGCCCTTATGAAGTACTTAAGACCACTTTCAGCAATCATTTGAAGACTATTTGAAATACAAAGACACAGTGTTCTTAAAAATCACAAGCAATTGAAAGGAAGACAGATGTAACTATGTCGAATTATAACCATGCAACTTGTAACGTTCTCAGATCTGAACTTATTTATCATTCAAAAGAGCAAAATGTAAAGTTTGCTCCCCTAAAAAAAAAAAAAAAAGCAACTAAAATTCTGCCATCAGAACGGGCATGTTGTTCTACTTGGTTCATATTTACTATTGAAGAATGCTTGGTTCATATTCACTGTCCATCAAAGCTATCTGTCTGAACACAAATTCAACAGTGCATACTCTGAGCCCACGGGTGTGAACTGCACAGCAACAGATTGCCTTTAGTCATGTGCCAAGCTAGCAGCCCCGAGATCCACATTCCATAGGTGAATGGGTTCCAGCCCAACACAGATGGAAGAGCCTTTTAAAGCACTAGTGAAGAGAGAGAAAAACAAAAAAAAAAAAAGGGCATCTCTTGAGGTGCTCCAGTGGTATGCAGGCAAAAAAAAGGTGGAGGAAAAGCAAAAACCTTCCCAATTATACATTAGCACCAGAGATACTGTTAGTTGAAAAACATGGTAAGCAAATAAATCTGGGTGAAATATCACCATACAGATTTCTTAAATGGCTATTTAAAAGGAACCATGCAAACAAAAATAAGAACAACATGAAAATGGCATGAGACAGTAAGAAGGTGGCTGTGATGTGACAAAGTGCAGTTTGGATAACATGATGCTACTCATTTACCACAATCTGAAAGCAATCTCTTTGATACTGATCAAAACATTCCAAGCACCAGACCATGACAGTTAAAGAGATCCAAAAGCTTAGAAAGCTGAGGTAGAACATTCTTTATACATTTGTCTACATGAATTCATTCCACAATACATGGGGGTTTGGGTGGGCCTTTTATATTAACTAATGAATTAACCATGACAGCATAAAACTCAACACGCTAACCTATCTATATTGAAATATTTTAAAATATACTGATGTGTACAGTTCTGAAATACAGCAAAAAAAGTGAGTTGAAAATTTCAGTGTATTTTCCTTACAGTCAGATCTTAGAATACATAACAAAAAAGTAGTATGAAATAAAATTAATTGACAAATAAAGAAAAACCAGAGAAATACTTACAGTCTGCATTTTTCAGTGACTGTTTCTTTTTAGAGGGTTTGGAGATGACTTTGATCCGTTTACTGAGGAACACACCGATGTCATCACTATTGCCATAGAACATTTTTACTGATAACATGAAGTGCTTTCTCTTGTCGGAGTCTGATATGTATAATGTTTTGGCAGTGCAATAATTCTGTAGGTGAAAACATACTGTGGTTTATTCTTTGAAGCCAACCCAGTTCAAGAAACTATGCATATTTAACTATGAATAAAATAGGAAAATGGATGCAATAGTTTCTAAAACAGATGAGAACCTGTTTTCTCCATCTCTTCCCTATGCATTTCTTTTATGACTACTGCTTAGCTTTGTGAAGTGCTGCAACCAACCTCATTACTCTATGATCATTCCAAAGACCCTTACCAGGACTAGAAGAGATGACTGGAGACCATAACTGTGTCAAAGCCACCCATGAGGGGTCAAGAGCACTACTAAAAATTACATTTGATTAGGGCTGTACAGACCCTACACTGGGCATGCACAAGGGACCGCCTGTGCAGAAAATGTACTGAGCTAGACTTTTCTTGGAAGGATGGGAAATGATTGGGTTTTGAAACACAAGGAAGTTACTTTTGGCTAAGTGTTTATGCTAGGTGACAACAGAATTTTTAAAAAAAATCTCATCAAGAATTTCAATTATTCTTTATTCTTTTCCTATTTCGAATATATAAAGCATTTCTGGTAGACTGTGCTGGAAATACCAGGTAGCTATAAAATACTGCTTAATAAAACAACCAGATAAAATGAATGCTTTTGCTGCTAGTTCCATTCCAACTGTTTAAGTCATCACAAATACCTTAAAAAAATCTTGTAAGCAATTTACACCACTGTGAAAATAACCTACTAATTTTTGAAGATGCTACTTCAACTGTATTTTTAGGCAAAGGGACTTAATGACTACTTCTAGCAGCAGATGTTTTGATATTTCCTTGATAAGATTATCTGCTCATGCAAGCCAAGGAGCAGGACAGAGAATTCAGGCCAGAAACCATATTTTAGTTAGCCACTGATGCCTACCAAATAACATAACAGCATACTGAGTCTGCATCAACAACCTACAAATTAAATGTTATACCTTGCTACGACCCTAGGAGCCAAAATCATCTATTCAATTGTCCTAAATATTTTGAGGGATTTTTTTTCAAACCATTATGCAACACCTAGAAAGAAAATTATCCAAAAATAAGAAAGGGCATTCCTTGAAATATGCATCATGTAGCCATAATATCCTTTGCAGTTAGTTATCTTAGTGGTTTATTACAGTTTTTCTACCTTTCCTTCCAAGTTCAGCTGCTGCATTTCTTGGTCACTGTTTCCTATCCCAATAAAGGCGCAAGGTTGTGACTCCTGCTCAGTGCAACCATCCCGCTCCATTTGCTCTTTTTTTTTCTTCCATCCACTGCCCATGAGATACACACATGGAGGAGGACAAAAGAACCTGAAAACAAAGAACGCATGGAATTACACACAGTTTTCCAGATAAACAAACTGATGTGTACCCAATGCTTTCACATTCACACTTTGCACTTGAGTTTATACAGGCATGCCCTTCATTTCTCTAGAAGGTTTTGTAAAATGCAAATTTAAAAAAAAAAAAAGCAAGGAAAATCAGCAGTAGATGTACTGTCACTGCGAATCTTTCCCGTCCAATATATTTCAGGTAACAATCTGCATCTCTACAAAATACCTTACAAAGAGATTCTGAAAGAAAGGAAAAAAGGCCTCAAAAGTTATTATAGTCTTTTGCAGGTGCCTAACATGATGGAGCAACTAATACTCACACAACAGTTCTACAAACTAATGGACAACTGCTGACTGCAATTCCTAAATGTTGAGCTTTGTCATAAGCAAGAAGGGAGTTTATTCCATCCACACATAAATCCAAATATAGAGTTTTTAAATGGAATAGATAATTTTATATCTTCATCAGTATGTGTAAAAAACAAGGCCTAGTTTCCAGCAGAACTGACTCTAATCAGTCTAGATGCTACTTATAGCAGCAATATGCTCAAAATTAAATTCAGCATTATAATACAATGTATCGGTCTTAAAGTTTCTGCAAATTGTTAAAGCCCAAATCCTGCAAAGGTTTGGTTTTAGTTAGCAAATAAGCTGCTGTGTTTTTATCATCATTTCACTATGATCAAAGATAAAGTGGAATGAGTACATCCAGTTGTGAGGTAGCTAAGGAGGCATGTAAGGGAGGGGAACATGAAAAATTTTCTAATTATTTTATATACCTCATTTTGGAACGTAGTGTTATAACTTGGCACTTCTGCAACCTAACAATGACTCCTACCTTACAGGTGAGGGGTTTCTGGCTTTTTAAAATTTTTCTTCTTTTTTTAAATTTGGCTTGGGACATCTGAATTCCAGGCAGGGGGAGCAGGCTCCACGCTGGGGCAGCAGCCAGTTGTGCTGATGGGCAGGAGCTGTCAGGGGAGGGGAGTATACTGAACTGTGGGCTCCAAGTCATGGAAAATGATCAAAGGACAAAATTATTCTGTTTCTGAAGTGTCTGTGGGAGTCCTGGGCAAGAGAGGTCAGTGCCAGGTAACCGGCTGGACTTGATGATCTGAAAGGTCTTTTTTATCCTAAATGATTCTTATTTCTATTAAACACCATTAATGCTAGCTTTAGTATGAAAAACTAGTGTAAAACTCCTATTTATCTCACCTATTCAACATTGGTTTTTTTCAGCACGATCACATGTATCTACTTAACAGATATAAATTGTTTTTCTAAGTTACAGAATTCTTAATAGATGAAACCAAAGTCCTGTTAGTAATACCATAAAATTAAATACACATATTAAGAATACATATAAATAAATGCAAGTATTTGTAGTATTCCTAGTTGATGGATACAAATAATGTATATTCTCTGTCAGAGAAACAAATCACCAAATATTAAGTCTTACTGCTATTTAATATGTCTAAGTGGTTATGAAAATGAATAAAAATTTACTGTCTGCAGGCAAAAAACTCTTCAAACTTTCTTTCTTGATTTTAAATCTGCAGTCAAAATTTTTCACTTGCATTCATCCTATTTACAACTCAGCAAAGCAGGAGTTATACCTATAGGTATACAGCTGAAAGATTTATGAACCTTTTTCAAAAGTAGCATGGTCCTCATATATAAACTATTCCTGATGAAGAAGTTATACACAGATTAAAAATGAGTCAATCTTTATTAACAGAGCAATGCCTAGGTAAAAAAAAACCTCCACCAAACAAAACCAAAACAAAAATCCAACAAATCCCTTCTATTCCAAATAATATTACACCATAAAGAATATTACACATTTACCTTCTTTCCTTATGTACTCTTTTGTATTTATCTTACTGGTCAGAACACAAGAAAATAAAAACCTACTTTTTTTCACACCCTTTCTCATTTCAGCTTTATTCGAAACCAAGTCCTTTAAACGACTAGAGCCACTAGATGGCAATAAAGACCTGTAAGAAACAAGGTGTAACCCACTGATGAAGAGAAAACAAACCACAACAAAAAGCACTCTTGAAATTAGAATGCAGAGAAACATCTTTGAAAACTTACTGAACAAAGAAACTTTTATAGCCGATAAAATTTTAAGTTGGGTTAAAACTACAAACATGAAGAAAGAGTCTGGACACTCACAATTTTAATGGGTTTTCTTTCTTATGTATCTCCTTCTTTCTCAGCTTTCAGGCATAGACAGTCTTGGATCTTTTTAACTTCATATTTACCCATTCCACGAATTCATGTACAGAAGAAATTAGCTACGAATATTCTATCCAATACAGAAAACGTGAACCAGGTTTGAACTTCAAGAACACTGTATTGAATCAGGTAAACATCAAAGGAGAGAACAACATTCCTTCAATCAACTGAAGCCAATTAATACACAGAAAATGTGGTACTTCAAGTAGAGAAGCTACTCCAACTGAACTTGCTAGGAAGCAAGGGCTCAAAGGGAAATTAAGGTCCGCTCGTATTATTTCTACCTAGTTCTGATGCACTCAGAGCTCTCCTCAAACCACAGGCTTCTGTCCCAAAGGTCTGCTTTTTCAAATCATCCAAATCATCTCTGTGTTCATCTTATAGAAGTCTTTGCCTTCAGGAGAATTCAGATGCTTCTTACTAGCTAGTTATTTTATATCCAGAGTGACTTAAGAAGGGAAGTTTCTCCTTTGTATCTGTTGGTAAATTCCAAGTGTTTGTCAATTACCCACATTGTTCTGAGAATGAAAGTGCTAAGCAATCTTTCTTCATAGGAGATTAAAGAACTAACAACATTGACAAGAACTCAATTTTACAACAAACAAACGAAAAATAGTTAGGTACTACAGTGCTAAGGACAAAGCAGTGGTGCCACGGGGTAAGCCCTGGAAAAAGTTAAGCTCTCAATAAGGGATTTTATCCAGAGGACAGGCACACTCAGTTCAGAGAAAGGAAGCACTTTGTCAGAAATTACAGGAGATCCTGCACTAATAGCTGTAAAGCAAGATGCAGCTACAGCATTGTCAAGCTCATAAGCAGTGAGCATGTTTAACTCCAAACAGCAAAATCAAAATCCCTATCTGGCTCGAAGTCTTTAGATGAACTATGCCTCGGAATCCAAAACACTTCAGTCCTTTAAACTGCTGAATGTTCACATTGCTCAGACTTTGAAGAGAGACGTCTCAGTCAAGGGCAAATATGGAAAACAATACAAGAAGTGCAAGCCAAATACCCACACTCATCAGGACTAAACAGCACCTGAGTCTCTATCAGCTGAATGCCTTTTAAAGGTGACAGTAAACATCAGGCACAAAGTCTTAAATTGAACTAAAGCCCAACCTGAGCTTCTTACCTCCTGGCTTCCTTGTTAAGCTAAAAACCATGAACTTTGTGAAGTGCAAAGCTCGTATGAAGGATTGACTCAAAAAAGTCAACTCCTTTCATTCCTGTTACTTAGAAGTACCAAAATCGCTCAAATTAACCTAGAAAGTCTGCATCCATGTACATGGAATAGTGTTATTATGATGCCTATTTAAAACAGGCCAAGCTACATGAGATCTGCACCACCTACAGTAAGCTTTTAAAAGAGTATTTCACCATCTAGTAACCCTCATCAAAACACCAAAAGGTAGTTATTGCGTTAACCTTTTAATTACCATGTGCAAATAGTTTGCTAATGGCAAGCACTTTCTGTGACTTCCCAACAAGTAAGACTTAAATAAAGACTGGAACAGGAGGTGGAAGTTTGTCTAGGTTTAAATTCTATATTTACTTGAAAGAGATGTCAAATTTAAGAAATAATTCCTTTTGTAACTTGAATTCCTCATTACAAAAGTAATGCAAAGTAAGTTATTCTTTAAGGTCCAAAACTTAACCAGATGATATCTATGCCACAATGAAATCCCATGGAAAACAGGAAATTTGTTTACAAAAATGGGTATAAAATAAGTCTCTTTCTAAGATGTATGCAAACCAACTCTTTTCAGAAATGGTGAATGCAGAAATGATGAAAACTTGACTGTTGACTTGCATAAAGCAGCATTAAAACTTTACTCATTTTGCTTACTCAGAAATATGAAGAAACAAAGGCCACAGTTTGCCATAAAAAAAGCAGAAACAGTTTAAAAACTCAAGAGAAAAACAAAAGAAGAAACAGGAATATAATCATTCATCATTCAGTTTTACTAAGTACCTTAGCACATACATGGATCCAAGGATTTAATAACTGGCACTTTCCTTTATGCTGATAACCACAGGACACCATTACTGATGCTGACAGTCTGGGAACTAGCAGAACAATATTAGAGACAGTCTACACGTTACAGTTTAAGAAAAACTAAAATATTTAAACTGAAAAAATGAAACCTTAGTATGTATAGGACAAGAGGAAACAAGCAGAAACTGATGCACTGAAGTTCCACTTGAACACAAGGATGAACTTCTTTACTGTGCAGATGACTACACATGGAACAGGTTGACCAGAGAGGTTGTGGAGTCTCCCTCACTGCAGACATTCAAGAACCATCTGGATGCGATCCCGTGCCATGTGCTCTAGGTTGGAGCAGATGTCCTGCCATGGTCCCTTCCAACCTGATTGATTTGGTGACTGATTCCATGCCTTCTTTTCATACCCATACCACAACAGCAATCATTTCAGTGCCCTACTATTTGATAACCAACTATTTTCAACATTGATCTTTTATAAAGCTTTCAAGTTTTCTACACTCATTTGACATGCTTCCATTCTTAAACAGATGAATCAGAGATAATCTGCATGAACAAATACACTGTTAGGTCTAGAAACCCACATATGAAGGAGAATCCTATTTGCTTCTACTAGTCATGCAAACAAAAATATCACACAGTGAAGACTGCAAGAGAAGACTGCAGGAAAAGCACCTTTGCTAAAAAGCATTCATTCTCATGCATTCCTGCAGATTCTGTCCCTTAGAAAAGTACCTATAATTGTAACATGTACTGCATTGATTTTTGCAAGGAAATGTCTATCATAAATACAGTCATGACTGACCTATCATTCTTTTTAAACTTATTACAGATGTGATTCAGAAACTTATCTTACTGAGGCTAGCAATTTCCCTTTCATATTATTATGAAATTATTAAAAAAAAACTCGTCTACAAGTATTCGCTGTTGATCACCTCATTTACTCCAACATTAAAATGGAAGGTTTGAAACAAGAGCAATTGTAAGCAATGGAAGAAAAGCCTTGCCCATAGATAGGGAACCTCTTGGTAGAAAATGGCATCACTCCATTGCATGCTATAGGTTTGCAGTACTTGTTACGTAATTAAATCATTCAGAAGGAAGCATTTCATGTTTCTTGACTACAGTGCAATCTGAGGAATTCTGCAAAGGGCTGTGCACCCAACTACACAGTGTAGTTTCCTCAGCTCCCAGCTGTGGACAGACTTCCATACAGCATAAGAAGTTACCTTTTTTCGTTTCCATATGATTTCTGCGCAACTTTCGCATGGAGTATTAGCACTGTTTGGTCACCTCGCTCCTTCAGGTAATTTCGCATTGCTTCCCTAAGAATCAAAACATAATGTAAGCTTTGAAAGTTCTTTTGGTTTTGTTTACAACAAAACGAAGACAACTTTAGGGAAAAAAAACCCAGCACCTGAAATTCCAAAAAGGCCATCATTAACAGGGTCAAGATGTGTTTGCTCACTGTTTCAGACAATTACACAGGAAAAAGAAATAACTATCCTGCACAAAACTAGCAATATAGGGTCTTTGATCATTTACAATTACTACATTTTCCAGAAAAAAAACCCTCTTGTGATGTAAAATTGTACCAATGCCAGTAATTACATGATGTTTAAAGTCCTCTTTCTTTAAGCACCATGCCATACATTAGAACACATTTTATTAGTTAAATATTTTCCTCATGACCTATTTAGTATCTCGTGATAAGAACAAATTATCTAAGCTTTTCACCAACTCAGTGAAGTATTTCTATACACATTTTCTTTTGGTTTTGAAGATACTAAGAAAAAAATTCTTCAGCATATTGTTTCACCTAGTTTTCTGGAGAAAAGATCTACTTTCTGCATACAATCAGGTAAAAAAATACTTAAAAATGTTTTGTTGTTCATCACCACTCTAATTACAGATGTTATATAAATGCTGTAATTACCTCAAACACAGTAACAACAATTCCTTGAGAGAAGCGAAAGAACAATAACAGCCAGTCACTCTTCTGTATAATAATCTAACTGTTCATTAAGCAGCACGCCAAATTCAACACCCTAGGGATCAGCTGTGCCAGAGTGCTGGCAGGAACAACAGTTCCTGAAGGAGCCTTTGTGGGTTGAATGCCCACCAATGGACTCATCTTCAAAGTCGTCTACTAGAGAAATAAATTATTAATTTATCAGGAATTTATACGGAAAGATAAAACCCCACATAAGAAGGCTTTTTTATTTGGTTGTTTGGATTTTTGTCTTTTTTCTGTGAACTGCACCAACTATTGAATTCCCTTAGTACAGATCTGGAAAACCAAACATTTCTAGTGAAAAAAATAATGGAATACAGAATGCAGTATTTTATTGACCAGGCCTTTTCCAAAAGAAATCCCCACACAGTTTCATAGAGAAAAGCAAGTAGATTGAGCCAGGGCTGGGTTGGACAACAACAACTCAGCTTTGGTAATGATGTTTTGCAAATTCTTGTGCTTGTCACGCCTGCAGAAGACATGATTAACGTCTAGTGATTAGTGAGATGATTTTCTGTATAAATATCAGGATATAAGAACAGAGAATTTAATCGCTGTTTTAAATTTGGTCTAACTTGATCTATTTACATTTGACATTGGTAAAACTGATGTTTATCCATGAAAGTACAGCTGGAAGAACTGTTTCAAAGCCCACAGACTTACTAATTTACAGCCATTTTTTAAGAGTACATTTTAAACCCTAAAACATAATTCACTGTGAAATCATTATTATACATTTCATTATGATATATATTAGCTGCATTTAAGTTGTTTAAAAACTTTTAATCTGACAATTTGAAATACTCTATTAAGAGTACTATCATACTAAATTAAGAACATCTGTCGTATTAAAAACTTTTGACTTGACTACTATTAAACTTGACTACTATCAAGCCCAGCAACTCACAAAGAAAACTGCTCGGTGATATCTAATCTTTATTTAGCACTGTATGAGGAAGAAAGTTTGTGTTTTCTATTGGTCTGTTTCTACAGTGGATTTGTACAATCCAAGCTCCTGTGAGAATAACTGGTGTTCCCTCTCCAACCCCTCCCATGGATACCTTATGTAACATTTTTAATTATTCAATGCTAAAATTCTTCATGAAGGTAGTATTACTATAGATCATGTCTAAAACCAACGAGCATAGTATGAACAGAGTAGTGTTGTTCTGCTGGAGATTATTAGTCAAACCAGACAGCCTTTAAAAAAAAAACCCACAGCAATTTTCCAATAATTGAACTATATGCTTTTAAGGGTTTACAGACACATTTTCAACATTACATAAACAAATCAATCTTAAAAATCTGGCTGACAGTTGTTCTGTTTCAGCAGTTTATTCTTCAGAGGAAAGTTAGGTTGCTTGTTTCCAACCTCTATCATCACAGGAAAGGTTTTCAAACAGCTGCTTTGAAGGATGGCTGGCACTTCTCAAATACCCACCCTGTATTCAGGAAAGAGCAATGAGCATACCTAGTAGCTAAAATCCTGCACATGAAATTTACAGTAACTATAGTAAACTCATTTAAAAGTTCTCATTGCATAGTCATTTCTTTTTTTGTTGCTCTTTTTGAAACAGAAGATGCATTCTATTTTTGTTCCTTTTTTTTTAAATAAGATAAATTCTATTAATAACTTCAGGGTTATAGTATAGATGGTACTACTCAAGATGGAAAGCAGCTCATTACTTAAAACACAGTATCTTCAAATATCCCTGAAGACTGCCAGGCCAACAAGAAACCACCATGTTTGTTCAAATACTTGTAAGTCAGTAGGGGTCAATTTTGCATTGAAATGAAGTTTAATGATGACAAGCTAAATTAAAACTCATCCAGAAATGCAGTGAGACAGATATTCACAACACAAAATATAAATGTTCCACCCCCTCCATCATGTGCTTACCATGATAAGGTATCATTTCATTCAAAACAGAGGCTGTCAGGGTGACAAGAGGCTTCCTCTATCATCACACAAAACTATAAAAACAAATGGCACATCCTTTTTTGCTTTCAAGCAAATAGTGGATTTTAAAGCCAGGAGCTAATTATAATCAGCACAGTTTGTGGCACAGAATAATAAATATTTGCATAGACTGTGTTAAAGCAGTTCAAAAAAAGAAGGTGACTTCTTAACAGTTTCTGGTGTAAATATATCCCAGGCAGGCCAGGAGCAAATCAAGCACTGTACTCCAGTCACCCTAAACACTTTCCAGAATGGATTGACTTGACAGTTCTATTTGATACTCTGATTATTTGGGGTTCACCAAAAATTGGTTCAGATCTCTCGTTGACAACACCGTGTTCAATTGTGGCAGCAAAAAGGGTTACATGACCTCACATTTGCCCAAGAAACAAACCAGCTCATTCCTGAGGATTTAAAAATAAGCAGATCCATAACCTACAATAACTGATACATGAAGTCAACACCATTTCTAAAAATGCATTTTGAGTTTCATATTAAAAATAAGCCAGTCTGTTAAAAATTGTAATTCTGGCTGCTGATTGCATATATAATTGAAAAGCTCTGACATTTAAAATTCTAGGGTTAGCAACGCACAAATTTTTAACTTAATTTTTTTGAGAATGAAAAGGGTAACTTCAGAAAATTGTAAAATACTGAGTTTCTTTAATGCTTACCTTGTGAGCCGTTTCGGTTGAGGTCGCTCTCCAAATTTCCTGAAAAAAAGAAGTAGTTGCTAATTTAAAACAAAAGTCTTGAGACATCATTTTACAGTAAGATACTATCCCAATTTCGCAATTTTTGAAATTGTATTAGAATTTTACATATTTTCTTTGTAATTTCCTAGATAAGATCACTATTAAAGTATTAAACGCCTCCTTCATAACAGCTTTTCCCACAACAGCAGAGGCTCTTTTAAATTTGAACAGCAGGTAACTTTCTTTGTTGAAATCACATTTGCTGTCAGATTCACTTCTGGAAAGTTCAGACATCACAAGAATGTAAAGAAGCAGAAGATCTTTGCCATAGAATTGACCAGCAGTGCCATCAACAAGCAGTCACAGTAAACATACAGAAATTAACAGACATATCTGTGCTGACAAATAAGTGAATGCTTTCTACCAGACCAATTCCTCAAAAATCTGTTTTTCCTTCATGACTTCTTTCAAAAAGGATGACAACGTTTTCATACATGCCAGTACAGAATTACAGGAAAAATCTCTCCTATGGAACGCAGCCAAGCTTGATCCATAAATAGCCTGCAATACACGCAACGTTTTTTCGCCATAAAGTGTTTTGAGACAGCTGTACTTCTTTCAGTGCTTCAACACCGTCCTTCAGAGAAAGAATATTCTTTACACTAGGCTAAGACTTTCCACGAAAGTCTTTATTTACATAAGACACCAAATTAACACATGGCAGATACATTTTCATGACCAAAATCACCCTCAGATTAGAACTAAATGGTCAGGTAAAAGATCTGAAAAAAGGAAGGCTGCACCCAGCAATGTACATCTGCTAATCCTGGTGAGGAAGTGCAACCACAAACTAAAACGATGACAAAGACGGAGGAAAAAACCCCCAGGAAACCCACAATGCAAAACCAAAACATAGCAAAAAAAACAGGCTTAGCTTAACACCTTTCTGCCTAAAAATAGAGACATAAGAGACCATGCTTTTACTGCCACTGTTCATAAATATCTCTATGACTTGCCAAGTTCATTTTATAGGTGGGCATAGCTTTCCCTTTATGCTTCCTGGATAGGGAAAAGAACCCTTTCCTACTATTGTCCTACAAGAGTGTTGGAGGCTCCCTAGGACAAGAATTTGATCATTAAGTGATGTGACAAGAAATTCCTCTGTTCGTGCAATGGATCTATCCTGGACTCTACAGCCACTGACAGTGGAATGATTTCATTCATTCCAATTTAATTTCTGTAATCCTAGAAATGTACAAATATGTAACTATTATCATTTATACAGCTGAGCTAAATAGCACTCTCCTGACAGGGCAGTGACAACATTCAGCCAATTTTAAAGTTATTTTTCAAGACTTGAGAAATATGTCTTGTAAAATACTGGTAGTCTACATAGAGGAACTGAATAAATGACATGAAGCCAGATTTTCTTTTCAGCTTAAACAATAAAATAAAAATTTATTTTTCCAACCAGACATAAATTCCCTTCATGTTTTACTTGGTTGTTGTTAGTATACAGTTCACTCCTCTGGCTTGCTTTTAATTTTAAATGAAACAATGAAACCAGAATTCTTGCCGCGAGATTTGTTTTTATGCATTTTAAATTTTGCGGTCTACTGGACACAAACTTAATTTGTATTTTTCTCTGTGGTATGCATCACTGCACAGACATATCTGTAATGCAGAAAAGGTAACTAGAAAACCCAAACAGCTTTGCAGTTTGGCAGAGGAAAAGTTACATCCAAAGCCTTTCTGCTTCTAACACTTACCTTTTCAGGATCTGCCTAGCCATCTCCTGAGCACACCCTGTGCCTCTGATTTTCCCTGGATAATAGTGTGAGTAGGTGTATATCCCAACTCCCCCATACTATCTGTGTAGTTGCTGCTCTGCCCTGAAGACCCAGGATCATCCTATTTGACAGAAGGTCTGTGACTCTCTGACTAGAGAACAGATTACCTTTAAGGAATACTCTACAAACAACATCCCTATAGATTAGCTCCCTGCTTTTGAGCAGAACTACTGTCTTTGTTTCAATCCCTCTGCACATTTCAATTCACCACAAAAAAAAAATTAAGAGGTGCTTATCTTGGAGCAAAGAAGGCATTATGCACACCACACTTACTACTTGTACTGTGGCAAATAGATCCAATCCAAGACGAGGATCTCAGTACACCAGAAACTGCATTAACACAAAAAATCCCCTCATAGACAAAACCTCACACTGCCCTAAGGTAACACACACCCTTGCAGAACTCGAGTGCAGCAGATACATTCCCCTTGCACTTAATTACTAAAAAGAGTTCTATAAACATGACATCTACACTACACAGTTGCAATTACTGAAAGAAATAAATTTTATGTTTTCCTTTAGTCAAATCCTGAACGTACAACACAGGAGAAAAGTACCAAAATCCCCATTCTTCAGAATCAGAGCTAAAGCACTGAGTCACTCTGGAGACCTACAGGGCAAACTGTGATCTGCTGCTCAGTGCAGTTCCTCCCTAACTCATATACCCGCTTTCCACAGCCTCCTCCACACAAGCTGAAGTTATTTATGTCACTGTAATCAACTTGTGAACACATATAAATGCTACCCTTAGCAACATGAACCTTTCAAAGAGATGATGTAAATTGGGTAAACCTTTTATTATTCTTTCAATATACATTATAGAGGTAGAATAGGAGGAAATTGAATCTTGATATTTACTTTAAGCTGTTAACTGTTTCTAAATCAAATTCAGAGACTTTTCCTCAATAATGTTGTCTTGAAAGATGACTGATAGTTATGTACCATAGCCACAATGTCATAGAACAGCCTTTTTCTGCAGTTACAAAATAATTTCAAATATCCCATAAATATTCATTTCTCTAACTCAACATCAATAGTTAAAGAAGTTAGAATTCAAAAATGATCAAGAATGAAATAGGAAACAGAAACATCACCATGTCATCGCATTATTCTGCCACACCCTCACAACTCTGAAAACTTGCAGCAGAGGAAAAAAAGTTATCTCAGAGTAATAAAAGTTAGCATGAAAGTCAGTATGAATAATCAATAGTTTTTGTATCCAATTGGCTCAAACTCCAGCCTTCAGTAAGAGTATGAGAGAGAAGTGACAAACAGATGCAAAGATCTAAGAGACTGATAAAAGATATGCAAAATGTGGAAAGGATATAGTTATTTTCTCCTGTTTCACAAACACAGGAATTGGGAAGTACATCCAACAAAAATTTCAACTTTAGAAATTTTTTTCCTTGCTCTACAAACACAAAACCAAGTTGTAAAACATATTGCTACAGAATATTGTACAGGCTGAAAGCAGAAGTGAGCTCAAAAGACTAAAGAGAAGTCTGATACAGAATTCCATTAGATTCTATTAAGTATAATTACCCATTTTTCACAACCTTGTTCTCAGGAAAACCTAAAGTATGTTCTACCAGCAGCAAAGAAAATAGTATGGGTTTAAAAAAACCCAAACCAGTCTACATTTACCCTGTCTTTTATATTCTTTCCTTACTCATCCATTACTGATGATTAGCAGGCATGGATCAGTACATACACTCCTATGAACCAGATATATTCCAAAGCAGCAACTGCATCCAGGATGCCAGATTTTCAGTCACACTACAAAACTCAAATATACAAACAAGACATTAAAAAAAAAAAAAAAAAAAAAACGCAACACGTGTATTTTGCTTAATGGTTCATCTGGTTTACTTTTTCCATATGTTTGCAAACTGATGTAGAGATGTGTATTGACAATATAACCTGAGGGACAGAAACTATCAGCAACTTCTACACAAAAGACTAACAATCTTTTTAAGTTTTCTGATGTTAAGACAGATGAAAATGCAAGAAACACATTATATCTATGGGTTTGTACTAAATGACATCCACTGCACAAGCTGTGATTGTTGCTATTTCAAACTTTCATATTTGACTGGTACGTTGAAAAACAAGCCAGTTCAGACATTACAAGGTTACCTGTCAGACATGACAGAGACTGCAACACTTTTTTTTTGTATGTTTTCACTGGATTTCACTGTTCTAGAATTTCTTTATCTATTCAGTATTTTTATTTCTCCTTTTTTTTTCATCTTGAAAATATGCAGATTGATGAATAACAAAAATGTACAGGAAACTAAAAATGTATCATAATTCTATTATTGCAGAGGTTATTAGACAAGATAAATATATGCAATTTGAAGTCCTAATTACAGGTTATGTATCATTATATGTGAATGCTCACCAAGTTCCTTTCATTTGCTGGTTTTTATAAATTTTACTATCCAAGACTAAGTGCTCTTTCAGGTGTCCTGTATTGGGATTCTAGACATACAGACACAGAGTCAAGCTGCTTTTTCATTCACATCAGTTCAAGCTGTATTCTGTTAGTACATTCTAACACATTGTACTGGAAACATGAGTGAGAGCATTAGTCACACCATAATCACTTGCTATTGGAGCAACTTGTCCTAATAATTCTTTTCCCAGTCTGTTTTTTTTTTTCCAACCACCAGTTAGTATTCTCTTATTTCCTGTATTTTGTTTTCTGATGCTTTGCATAAATTAATTTCACTTCCATACTTTGCACTGTAGGCACAACTCTTTCTTCAATATCATGTCCCAAATAATTCTTTTCATTAAGCAAGTTGCAGTTTACCATTTAAAATGCTTTTCCCCATTCACAGAAATGTAAGTAAACACAGTCCTTCTCCTTTTCTATCTTTACTGCCCTTCAACTAAGAATGGAAGTTAAGAAGCAAAGTAACACTAATCTTATCAGTACAGTAGATAGTTTTATTCAAACTTTTAAAATTCTCAGGTTAGGTAAACACATGGCACAATATACAGGATAAGTTTCAAATGTCTTCAGATAATACAGAATGTGAAATCCTATTTGGAATTCCTAGCTCAGACACAATATGCACTACAATTTTCTATGGCTGCAGGAATATGAATTTTCACTGTTTTCAGCATCTATCAGTAGTTGTATGCCTTTACTAAACTTGCCAAAATTTTTTTCGCTATATAGTCTTATTTTCTGGACATAAATTATCTGGTTCATTTTTTTTTTTTTTAATTCAATGGTTCTATGTGTCAAATTAACTTTGGATGGAAAAATAAAAAAAAAAAAATTAAAATTACCAAAACAGTTCTGCCATTCGCAAGAAAAAGAATTATAAAAAAATATCTCTACAAAAATCACATGCTATCCTATCTTCAACTCTGACTGAAGATCTATGGTCACTGAACAGCTCTAGCATCCTCCTGCCTGGAATATGAACTGCACATTTTTCCGGTACTGGTCTTCAGCCAAGAACATCATTTTAACAGTCCCTGAGAAAGACCATTCACCTTTATGTGCTGAGCACAGAAGCCTTACAAAAATATTTCCACAACATACAAATAGAGACAAACTTCAGCAATTAGGTATTGTATCTTCACTTGGCCTATGGATTGACACAATTTTTGGCATCTAGTCAGAACAGCATAGATCTTTCTGTAAATGGTCTCCAGAGAAGCAAAATGCAAAAGGGAGTTGTCAAATTCAACTACAGCAGAAACAACAGCTGAGCAGAAAGCAAGCGTGGTGGAGAGGCCAACATGGGGGAGCAGCAGAAACCGTGTGGACTAGGAATGGGAAGACATGAGCTGCAAACTAAGACTTGTTAAATGAAAAACATGGACCTGAGACCACTATGAGAAATGGGGCACCATAAAAATGTGTGGCAAGGCAAAACATTTGTATATTCTGGAGGTAAATTCTAAGTGTAGTAAAAATACACTATAGTTACTGTTTTCTGTGACAATTTTTTTATGACAGAAGTTTCCCATGTATCTTAAAAATTTCAATACTGAAAATAAAAGTAAATACTTTCCTTACCCTGAAGAATCCAAAAGCATAGTATCCAAAACCAGGCTGCCCAGAAAGCTGGTAGATGCCCCATCCTTGGAAACATTCATTGGACAGGGTTCTGAGCAACCTGATCTAGCTGAAGACATCCCTGCTTGTTGCAGGGTATTTGGACTCCATGACCTTTAGAGGTTCCTTTCAAAACAAATATCCATGTGTTGAGATCTCTATTTCCTTTCTGCCACACAAGTATGAAGAGAACATGTGGTGCTTTGTTGCCCATAGGTCACTAAACGATTCAGGTGCGTATTTCCCCCTCACCATCAGATGGGTGAAGAGAAAAACATTAATAAAGAGCAAGAAAACGTAGATCTTGACATCATATAATCATTTAACACAGAAAGCAGAAGTGGAACTAGAGAAAAATAAAGTGAAACAGGCCACTCACCACCACCCATGATCGATACCAAGCCACTTCCTAAGCAAAAGCTGGGTAACCTCTCTAAATCCCACTCCCTGCCAATTTATTGCTGAGCATGACATTATATGGCACGGAATATCTCTTCAGTTTGTTTGGGGCATCTGCCTGGTTGTGTGCCTCCCAGTACCTTGTGCCCCCCTCAGTCATTGTGGGGAGACAGACACCAGGCAGAGTGAAAAAGAGAGAAGGCCTTGATGCTGTGCCAACACTGCTCAGAAAGAGCTGAAATATCGGTGTGTTATCAACACTGTTCTGGTCACCAAGAACATGGCACAGCTGCTAGGAAGAAAATTAACTCTGTCCCAGCCAGACCTAGTACAATGAGAAAAGAAAAGTGCATGCTTTCTGCATGGGAAACAAACGCCAGATTTTAAAAAGGCACAGAGTGCCTGTTCATTGGAAAAGTTTCACCCCCAAATACCTGACTGCAAGATCATCTCCAGCTAGACCTACTCACTTGATGGTGCTTTTGACTGACGTAGCAAAAGCCTAACAGTAAAACGAACAGTAAACTCAACTCTTTATTAGTCCTGTATTTGCTGTAGAACATGTCAGAAGAACTCTTTAATAGGCTACAAGAGATGACTATAATACCTCAGTGTGGACTTTGGAAAAAGTCCCCAGACAAATGTCACAAAGAAACTGGCCTGGATGGAACTTACCTCACACTGTTCAGCTCAATGGTTTCAGTTCCATCTCCCAGAGGACAAATGTCTCAAGATTGTGATAAGTAAGATATAGCAATCACTAATTTAAGGCAGTATAAGACCCAGAGTATTAAACACAGAAATTAAATACAGAATACAGTGATCAAGGAAAGTTTTTACTTCCTTAGAGGAGATCCAAGGGAAACAATGCTTTAAACAGGAGGAGTCTAATAAAAAACCTCCAGATTTTTATATAGTCTTTGGCAATGTCTCAGACTACATTATGAATTCAGAAATAAAGAAAGCAAGAAAATCCACCTTCTGCTCTCCAACGATATGAAGTGACAAAGTCTGGTGAGAGGCTCAAGTTAAGTCCCAACATATCTAATACCTATCAAACAGCTGGTATCCCACAAACCATTACATGTGAGAGGATTGGGGAAGAAGAAATGCATTTCAACTACTCTTAAGTGCATTTCAGCCAGGAGTGCAACAAAAGAAATTCCTGTGCTTCACTTAATTCCAGTTCTAAAAACAGTGTCAACAGTCAGATGCAACCTTTTCCTAGACCTCTTACAATGTTAACTTCTGAACAAACAACAAGTTTGTGGCTTAACAGTCAGACAAAAGCCTTTTAAGGAAAGAAATGAAAATAAGAGAAGTAATTTACAGGAATTTTTTAATCATTCTTCCTCAGCTTTAAAGTAACTGCTATATATCTGGAAAGCTAGAAAGTCTGTCAAGTGTTTGTTCAGCTCTTAGCACCAGATAACCAGACACTCATTGTAACAGGCTCTATTACTTTGTACCATGAGAAATGAAAATACTTCTCAAACAATTAATTTCTATTACTTTGTGATTTGTTACCACAAACTCACTACACGCTCACCAGTATGGGATCTCAAGGGTTTACCTGGCCTACTGAGGTTATCTAAGATCCAGGAAAGTGAAATACTCAGGTTTCCATTCAAAGTTTGAGGATCAATATAAAAGTATTCCTTTTCAGCCACTAACAGAGACATCATCTGAGAAAAGCTGAAAGATGGATTTAAGTACCATGCTAGGACTTTATTTTCTCTTTTTCTTTTATTTGTCTATCCTCTGCCTATTTCCAGCTTCAATTTGCTTACCACGGACAAATTAGTGAATAACTGAAGAAGCACTGAGGAAGGTTCATATTTATGGACTTTTAAAATGCTTGAAATTATCAAAGCTAACATATGCAACAGTGCCCATGTACAGGGCACACTCAGTAATTCTCAGGAGTAATCCCTTGATCTGGCATTTGCTAGAACACTTCCTTCGGATTGAACAGCATAGTACAACTCATATGGAAAGACTCAGCCACTCCACATCAGACTTGTTTTGGTTTTGCAGATTTCTGCATTTAGGATAATATGTTACATCAACTGCAAAAGCAGGTGCACATTTCAAAACACAGGATATTCTGTTAATACAGGTATATTTTTCTGTGCACAGATTTCGGTGAAGACAAAATGTAAATACTGAAAATATTTCTGTGCATTCACCTACACAGCCATAGTCTATTACAAACATTTTAGAACACAACTCAAGAGGGAAATGATCATCTGCAATCAGAAAACATCATCCCATCTGGTGGTTTCACAGACCCAAAGCGGAATTCCTATGTACTGGAAAAAAGAGCCATTTATGATCCAGCATGAGCTGGCATATAAAGACTACCACATTTCACATAGTTGGATCCATAGCACTTTAACATGTTTCCTGTTAGAGATAACTGCTGGATTTGATTTCTGTAAGTGCATCTTATTCCACACTGATATCCTTTTTTTTAAGTGACTCTGAAAATAGCGCACTATTATGATATGTCAATGCTAAAAATGCAGAGCTCAAAAATGTGATGATCTACAGGTTTTACACAAGATTAAAAAGCCAAAACACCTCAAGGACGTAATTTCTAAGAGATTAATGCAAAACACATATAATTGTATATAAGAATTCAGTTAACATGGAAGCAAACACAAGCAATTACCTGTGCTCCAACAGAACCTTTCACACTGACCTTCTCCATGAAGATATTAAATAATTGAACCATATCAATGGCTAAAAAAGCCATCAGAAGGAAAATTTTATCTTCTCCAAAACAAAATGGGTTCAATATACACAAGTCTGATTATGGGAAACAGAAACAGTTGTATTACCAGTAACATCCAGCACTAAACAACCTCCACACTGGAAATACAAACTAAAGAACCAAAATAAACTAGCTAATATTGTGAAAAGAAACAATAGATGATGATGAAATAATTCTTACCCACTCTACACTCCACAGCCTACAGTTCCACACAACCTTCATTCTTCACAACATTTCGCAGGCAACTCCCCCTCCATGTCCCACAAGCTTTTTGGGGTTTTGCCGTCCACTGATTTTTGTAGGTTGTTGTAAGTTAATGCCATACAGTCTGATGTGACCCAGCACACCCTGTATTCCCAACTACCTGCACAGCATCATAGGGTAAGGAGTCTTTAAATCCTTAGACTATTCACACCCTAAATACTCCATTGTCTTGTTCTTCTAAAATATCACACAGCTGAGGTACAGAAACTACTGAAGAAATTACACCTATCTTCCCCTGCTGCTCCCTCTAGACCCAACTATGTCCATAACTGTGATCCTCCCAAGACTGATGAAGTCAACAGACTGACTGACAGCTTCCAGCTCACCCATCCCAGGCTGGTTCATCCTTCAGGATGAACACACACACTAACAGAGTCACACGCAGTCATCAACTCACTCTCACTTTTGCCTGCCAGCAGCACTTTGGCCCTGATTCTCATTAGGGTGTCTACAGTAATAAATATTGCTATAAAGACTTTGTCCTGAAGGTCAGAGTTGAATTAAAAGCTAACTCATTTTAAAAAATATTAAATACAGTTTTCATATTCACATACAAAGAATCAACCTCAGCCAACTTGTTTTGAAACATTATTGACATAAGGTACCCTCTTTCTTATCCATCCTACATAAGGAGACAAAATTAATGAAAATCACACCAATCAAGAACGTCTAACAGACATGAACAATGGATTTCTACTACTCCTAAAGTCCTTTTCTCCTCTGTAAAGAGTCAGTGATGGGTGGTCCAAGTGCACTGTGACTCTTTGGAAGCAGGGGGCACAGCAGCCCCTAAAATCACAAAAAAAGAAAGGTTTTTTTATCAATATACAAAACATTCCCCCTTTTCAACAACAACAACAAAAAAGACCCACCTGCTCCAGGGTGAATGCCACCAACCAAGCACTATCACATCTTTGTACTGCATGATTCTGTACTTAAAGAATTTAACTCCCCCAACACAGGGAGCATGTTATGTGTTTGAAACAAGTCTTCCACTCTACAGCACTGTACACACTTTTGGCACTGTATCAAATAATTCTGACAAAAATACAACAGAAAAAGCTCTGCTTCACTTAGTCACGCCCTCTCACTGCAAGTCACTGGTTCAATTAGAAACTCCCTCTCCCTTTTCTGACCTGCTTTCATCCTCCCACACTGCTCTCATTATTGTCCTCTCTTTTCCAATCCCCATAAAAATCACAGAACCACAGCTGCAATTTAAATAAAAGCTTGCACTGTATCAGTAAGCAGGCTCACTTTTAAACAACTTAGAGAAAGTAAACAAATTCACTTCTTTATAGCAGTCTACCTAGATATGGAAAAAAGCTCTATGCAGTAATCACTACGCTTGTATATGACTCTAACAAAGGTCTTGCCCAAACAGGACATAATTTTAATCAAGACAGCATTCACACAACTTTGCCACACTAAGTGAGGTAAGGAAGTCAGTAATGATAGCTTGTTTAATGAGAAGTGCCAAAACATACACCTGGAGATGTGATTTCCCTGTTTTTGCCTTTAGCTGTAGGTACCTAGAGCAAGGAGCTAGTAATCCAATGACCTCAGGTATACTAAAGAACTTAGATACCATCATCTTAAAGGATAAAGCCACTAAAACGTTGGAGTGGTGTAGAATGTAAGAAACATAGTAAAACATTATATTTTATATTCACATGCTATTATTTCTTTTTTATTAATTGCCTAATAACATTGGCTCAAATGTTTAGTGGAAACTGTAGCTTGGACACACATAGCTTAGCAACTGACCGAGTTATTAGTTTGAAAAATCAGCATGACAACAGAATCCCAGTCCCTACAACACAGTATAATTTGGCTCAGCTACTGTAACTGTATAGGGAACGTGCTGATTAGTTTTATCTTCATCCATTCAAACCAAAAGAGAGTGGACACTTGGAAAAGGGAAAACACCTGTACATTCAGCTCACAAAACTGACTATTAAAGTAATGGTGACACATGAAATCAGTCTGGAGCTTGATTCTCCACAAAACATCCCACAGTCACACTTTCATTGACAATGACTTTGCTCACCTTATGATTACTAGAACTCTTCTTGTCCATCTGATGCAGTAAATTTTCCTTGGGATCTAACTTTGCACATCACCTTTGAATACATACTTCACAAGCAATCTTGACTCTTATTTCCTAAGAAAGTGATTATATACACCTTACTAAACCATAATTTAAGTATCAGCAAGTCCTTAAAAACAAGCAGTTACCTTTTAAAAAATTAAATTTCTAAATATGGCAAGAACAGAGCAATTGAGTACCAAAGTAGTGCTTTTTAGAGTTACTACTGGCCCATAACTGCAAGTAAGATTTAGTCTGAAGAAATTTTTTTAGAAGCATGAGGGAAAAACTACTAAGTATACTGATTATTATCTCTGTTGCCTGATTACTTGGAAAGAAGTCATGAATTAGAAATAAGAGACTTTTTCAACCACTTTCCTGCCAATACAGGAACCCAGCACTATAGTATAGTATATAGGATTTGTTCAACCTTCATTTCAAAGAACAGTTTTTCCTCTGTAAATATAATTTCCATCCTTAACTGGAAGATAAACAGATATTCTGTGCAGAAGATAACTTTTAAAAAAAGTGAATAAAAAGAAGGACAAAAAGTTAAGGTTCATGGTTTTCTCTGAACCACCACCATTCACTGTAATACCAAAAATATATAACAGGAGAAACTGTGAATTATTTTATAAGGAAGTGGTAAGGAACCATATTAAATTTACAAAGGTGAAAGATTCTCAGAAAGCCAGACTAACCTCACTAACCATAAAGGCAAATAGGTATTTCTTTGGAACACCTCTTTAAGAGATAACAGGCTCTTGATGGGTACAGTCATTGGTCAGCTTCAAAATCTCTAACCACCACTCTAACAAAGTAATAGGATAATCACTCTTCCATGTCCTTTTCCTTACCCTATACCCTCATAAACAAAGGAGCTTTATTGCTACAGCAACTGCTTCCTATGATCAGAAAAACAAGGAGAATGGCCTAATCTGTCTCTAAGGGGCTTACTGTCCCTGCTCCAAGCTCCTCAACTCACTTGCCCCGTACCACCTGCAGTGCTCAGACCTTCAAAAGGAGCTAACGCAGTCCATCCATCTGGCACACCACTAATACATGGGGAAGCAGGAGACAGGGAAACCAGTCATGTTGGATGCAGAAAGCTGTTTGGTCACCTCAGCAAACTCAATTTCAGTAGAAACCAAAACAGATTACAGGAGGAGCTAAGCAAGCCTGTAACTCTCATGGGAAAGAACTATAATGCAAGAAAACATGCAGAGGAATCCATTATGGAAAATGACTTGCAAAATGCAAGTCTTAAGCAAAATTAAAAGATCTTACCAAGAGACTAACATCCTCAGTCAAAGTTTAGCTTAGGATACCTATAAGACTCTCACCCCAAGTGCAGTCAGAACTTAATGCAAAATGACAGCTAAGTAAATTGACATCTCTAAGGTTTAAGCAGAGCAACTCTGACAAGTCTTGCTGTGACAGTTTAAGTCACCACTGTCTCAAGTGCCTTTCCCACCTCTCTGCTAGGTCAGGGCAAGCAAACGTGCCTGTATCCCAGCTGCTCCAGTTCACAGTTGGACTGTGGCTTCAGAGGCAGCTGAGCTGATCTGTCATTGCCAAACAGGTCTTGCCTGCCAGCTTCCCCCATCTGCACTGACCTACCCTCAAACATCAGATTCCAGCACTTGTCAGACCTTTCCACAGATAATTCAAATCGGTAATCCAGAAAAAAACCTATCTTTTTGGAGAGGCCAGAGAGGGGAAAGGGGGAAAAGCAGAAAGGGGGAAAGGCTTCCTTGATTCCATCACAAACCCAGCGAATGCCAGCACCACCTCATTGCAATCAACAGGCACATCCAGGAGAATGTGACCACCTACTTTGATAGCAGGGCACTGCTAGAAACATGGTGCACCCCTACCTTCAATTTAGACACTTTTAATTTTATTGTAAATACTGCAAATAATGTTAATAACAACAATAATAGCAAAAAGCCAACAAAAACCAATTCATACACTCCCTCAACTGGTCTTGTTTTAGGAACTGTAAGCTCTGACAGCAGTGCCTAGCCCTCCAAAGCAAGAGCCATTTTTAAATACCTTTACTCACACTTTTCACACTTCTAAAACGCATCTCTGAGAAATGGGGACAATTCCCTATCATCTCCCTCCTCCAGCAACTCAGTCACTTTCAGTCAACTTTTTTTATGCAATGTAATTTTTTTTCTTTTTTTTTTTAAACACAGTGTTATTACAGTATGTACCCTCTCCTTTCATTCCCTTTCTTCCTCCAACTTCTATACAGTGAGCCTTCAAAATGCAATATGGAAGCAGCTCCTTATAGTCAACAAAAGTAAACTGCTACAATTATATAAGCTTATTTCTCTGAACTATGCCTCACCCACTGATCCTAGACTTGTAAAACAATTCAAAAATTGTATCAGCATGCAAGCAGAAAATAGACTATCAGCACCTAAGCAGGCTGCCATGCCAACAGTAACTTCCAAATTGTAAATAAAATTTATTTCCTCAGTAGATTACAATGACACAAAACATGTGCATACATATACCTTTTAACAAAGCTGTATCTGGCACCAACCTGTGTTACAAAATTATAGGCTTTCCTAGATATCAGATGTTTCCTTGCATCACCCAGGAATTACGTGGTTACACTAACATTAACTGGGCGCAGTTGTAAATGAGCTGTCAGTATCCTAGAATTAATCAATCTCAAGTGTATTGTTTCGTAATTAAGCTTATGAATACATCATCCCATGAATATAAAAACAGCAGCAATAAACACATCCCAGAAAAGAATGAGAATTAGAAGGCTCTTTTCTAACTTTCTAGGACAACTAAATCAGTTGGAGGCCTTCTCCACTGTTGGGCTTTTTCCCTGTGATTGTGCTGAAGGTCTCTAACTGGGAAGCATTTAATAAAAGCAAATTAAAGTCACATAACTTGCACAGACAGCAAAATTAAGTAATATTCCATCTACAGTTTACAAACCTGTGTTTTAAGAAAAACAGCTGTTTTGAAGGCTTTGAAAGGCTTTATTTTGAAGGATTTGAAAGCTTTGGATTTTTTGTCACTGTTGTTGAATTAATTTACAGTTAAATTCTAATTTTCTACGATATTAAATTATATTGCAGCTACAGCCCCAGCAATAATTAATACAGCATTCCAACACAGGAAAGACAGAAATTCATATTGCCATTTAAAAAAATGCTTGACTTGAAGGAGAAAGATGAAAATAGGTAAGTACAACGAAAGTTATATTTCTGTTTAAATTTTATAAGCTAGAGACTCCTTCTAATTCTAGCTAGTTCTGACTGTAAAAGTAAAATATTTAGAAACAAATTGCTAGAGAAATATAATCTCCACAATGCCTACCATCAAACATGATAATACTTTTAACAACTGTTATGGTAACTGGGTCAATGATCCCTGTACAAGATAATTAAACAGACACTCCAATAATAAACTTTTACTCCTCCTTATCACAGTACATTTACAATAACCATATGAAAAGATTAGATTACATGGCTGGAATGTCAGCAAGCTAACACCTTATCATCCTTTTTTCTGGTATTACAGTATTACCGGTCTCTTACATAGTCACACATGCTCCTATTGTGCCCTAACAGCTTTTATGCAGCATTTTTCATAAGAAAAAAAATCTGAAGCACACAAATGCAAAGCAATTATTATTGTCCATTTTTTAAAATGGAAATTGTGTGAATCATACTTAATTCAAGGAGGCTTGCTTTTCGGGTTTGTCAAGTTTAAACTCCACACAGATGCAAATTACTGGTAAAACTTCTCCCTGCACCTTAATGGGTACACTATAAACCATGAAGCCAATTTGAAAACAAGAATGTTTTTTTGAGACAAACTTTACTTAATGTAGGTATTCTAAATATTTAAGGAACCAGTAGTTTTTTAAAGAAATGTACCCAACAGCATTTAACTTCTGCATGATCTTGAACCTGTGACTGCCGCTACACGAGTTTCCCAGAATAACGCCTGTGCCGGCACAATTTTTTTGCAAGGATTTTACAGCAAGAAAAGTGTGCCTAAGCACTCTTGTGAAGGCTCCCAATTGCTGAGCTCTGAACCCAACCTCTTTTCAAAACATTGTCTCATCCTTCCAAGAACATTCAGGCCAGAAGGGAATGCAAATTGTCAGAAGTTTCTTGAAGCACCAAACAACCAAATCTGTCGTTTCAGTTAGCAGCTACCAACCCTGTCAAATGTATCTTGACCAGCTAAAAATGATTACCAACACAGGACTACCAAGTATGCAGTATGTGGAACATGCCAGTCTATAGTGAGATCTCCTTCCTGAAATTTCTGCCAACTGCTGCCTCAAATAGGGCAGTCTTAACTCTCCAAAGCAGAAGAAAAAATTTACAAATGCAATCATTAATATTCAACAACCAGAGAGATAACCAGAACTATAGAATCAAAATATGCAGATGGCCACACAGCCAAGATAAATGAAGAAAAGAATCTCATCTGAAAAAAATCAAGGAATAACCTATATTAGACGTTACCACTTAGAATTTACCATTTTAGAGAAACGGTATCTTTTCTTCAAGGCATTAAAGCATTCTGGAAAATATGGCACATTCTGTCCACAGAGCAGACTTAGTGCTGTATTAGTACAATTAATAAATTGATTAGCCACCTTTGCAATAACTTAGGAGCCCATAGATCTGTTTTAACTGAGTTTAAAAAGAAGAAACAAGCTTTTAAAGAAAATTAAGTTGCTATGAGTTTTATAAAAACTGGAAGCTGGATAGACATTGCCAATGTGATCAAAAAAGACAAAGCAGAATTTGGAAATGACTGTTTCACAGCTGATCACTTTGCATATGCTATTTTGCTAGACAGTAAGCTTACACCTTAGAACTACTAGCACTACACTTTGTCCATCAGGGATGAAGGAATTCATGGTATTGTTCCATAAACCTTCCTCACCATACAAGGCACAAGTGTACAGGATACAGAAGTTCTTTAGTCCTACCATTTATAGAACAACTTAAGAGGCCAAAAACCCACAAACCTGTCCCATGACAAGAGAACATACACAAAATGCAGCCTAAACAAATGAAGGAAATTCAGAATACAAGTTTTAAGGTGCTTAAGTTATCTTATATGGTTGTAGGAAAGATTAAATACTGTGAAGACAGCATTCATATTGAATACAGTATGTTATCTACATACTGCTCACTTAGGCATAAGAAATAGAGAAACCATTTGCTCTGTAGTCAGATTGTAAACGAAGTGTCTCCAGAACTTCTAGTGACAGCAACACATTTATGAAACGCAACTTAACTGTCGAGTTATGCACAATTTTAGGGCCTCCGCCTTAAGTGGACTTTTAAACAAAAAAAGCCCATGAGTTGCATACTGAATTTATTTATAACTATAAACCTCTTGGAACAGGTATCAAAGTTATGTTATATTTACTAGCCTGAAAAAAGCCTAATAAAACATTCTGGCAAGTTAAAGATAAACACCAAAGAAGTGTAGCACCATTTTTTTTTTTATTTCCCCAGTGGTTCACAGGTTGTTGTAATAATTTGGTGTGCCAAGTTAGCTATCATATTTGCTACGACAGTTTCTAGCTCTTCAGATAGATGGCATTGCTGTGGGTAGGGGAAGGACTGCTGGACTACTTGTATGACAAGAAAGGTACTGGGAGAAGTGAAACGTGAGCCACAGGTTTGGAAGCCTGAGGTATTTTTCACTTCTGTTTTTTATTTTTCCATACACACAGGAAACTCCCCTTGTGGGGGGAGAAAGAACAACTTCCCTACAGCTAAATAAAAGAACGTGTGTAAAACAGAGAAACCACTCAATGTTTCTGTACCCCAATAAATGAAAACATAGAGGATCAGATAAAAACTTTGACACAGAGATAGCAACTCTGAAATCTCTTCAATGTCTCTGCAGCAGTAGAAAATTCAAGACATTACTGCCTCCACACACATATACATACATCATTATCTACCCTCAGAGAGTTCATTCTGTTGCCCAGCCATCCATCCACTCCTCTCCATTCTCTTTTACTATTACAAAGTGAGGCAAAGATGAGGAAGAAGGACAGAGTGAAGACAATCCACTGAGGCGTGTAAGGCCTTCTGCTCCCACTGCTAGTGGATGCACAGGTTATTCTTATTCAGGCCAAGGCTGCAGCAATCCATTTCTCTATTTCCAGCAGCAGGATTAATGGACAGCTGAAGAAGAGTAAGAACCATACAAGCCTAAATGGTACCTTCCCCTCAACCTTCTCCAGTCTGTGACTATTTTCAGTTCAGTGCAAGGAAATCCCAAGGTAACTTCACATCATCAATATGATCAGCATCAAAGAGTCATCCCACCCCAGAATCAAAATTTAGTTTTAACAGATCAGTAAATCCAGGTTCATGCTGGAGTGACACTGGAAAAGTCTGCAAATCACCCAGCCCAGGAGCAACAGATGCTCACCGCTGACCAAAGTGCTGTGACAGAATGGCACTGCTATCTGAAGGTACACACAGAAACCAGCTGTCAAGTGCGGCATGATAGTACAAATGCTTATTAATAAAATCAGCCACAAACTTTAGGGGAAAGCATAATAAATAAATCTCTACTGGTAATTTTTTTGGGGGGAGGGGAGGACAGCAAAGGAATGGTACTGTGGAGTTTTCTGGATCAAGTTAGTTTTTTGGATTTTTTTAAAAATGAAAGGATTTTCCAGTTTTCCCCAAGAGACTGGCAACCGCAAAGCACAACACCCTTTAGGAAATAAATCTTCATTAACTAAATGAACAGTGCCATGACAGGCACTGTTTTTCAACACAACAGTTTTTCAACTATGATCCCTTTCACTAGTTATAAGACCTGGTTGGCCATGCCAGCACTCCTTAGGACGAACCTGAAGTATACTCAACATTCAGAACACCATTCTTCCCAAAACACAAGGAGTATAGAGAGCTCCAGCTGTCCTGGCTGGTTGTATAACGAAAACCAGAGCTCACCCTTTAAGGTATACTAGAGCCCTGTTAAAAGGGCTCCCTGGACCTCCATGCCACCCAACAGCTTGCAAGCAGCTGGAGTGACAGGTGAATACAGGTTACTTGCAGGAAGGACACTCTGCCAAGACCTAGGGTACTTTGAACTTAGAGTCCTCAAGACGTTTCTAACAGCCACAATTAACTACAACACTGCAGAAAACAGACAGAATAAGCAATCAAAAGGACTGAGATAGCAAGTCAAAAGCAAGTGGACAATGTAATAAACAGCCTCAGGCAGAAAAAATGTAGTGGATTCCATTACAGATTATTTGGCAAAGGAGAAGCTGATAAATGACTCAACTCTTAGGAAAACTGCATGAAGCCACTTTTGGCTTCCAAGAAAGAAATTAAGAAAGCAGCTGAAAAAAAGGAGGACGCCACAGACTGAAAGAGCAATGGTGATCTGGAACAATGCTAAGTGTTTGCTTCCTGTTTCTCCAACTATGGACCAGTCTGAGTTTCAAGATTCCTTTTACCACATGAAAAAATCTTTAACCAAAGCAGCAAGGTTGCATACATTAGCCTTGCTGGCTGGAACAATTATTCAAGTCTGATATCCAAAGGACATGCCTGTTTGACTTTCTAAATTTTGTTCCAAAATGAAGGGGGGAAAATGATTTAGACAAAGGCCTACATTTGTTCAATGAGCAAAAGTAAACTGAGGCTCACTGTTGGAAGAAAAAGTGCATCATTGTTACTATACAGATATTCTGGAAGTAGATGTGTAATCTTTCAAATAATTTTTTTTTTTAAGCAAGAACAGACAAGATCAGGATGTGTATCACTAATAAAAATGCCTTCCATAATAAGAACAACAAGTGTAAGAAAACTTTCCTGATCAAACTGGTAATTTTTAACCTGTGTTAAGACACCCTGGTATGATACCATTTCTGTAGGGTTCTGAAAAGGTATTAAGAAAAGCAAAATCAAATGCTTGCATTCAACCACTGAACCAGGCAGAAAGAACAGTCACTATTTTATGCAGAATGTCACACACGCTCTTTTAACCCATCTTATGTTAGAAGAAGCTGTCTGTATAGCAAATATAAATCCGAGTTGTATAACAAACACTTCTAAGTGTATCTATATACACAGACACACACCCACCACTTTTTGGGCAATGCTTACTTACAGAATTTAACCTGGTCTCAGCTTCACTTTGTTTGCTTTCATGACTTCAAAAACAACCCCTTCTCCCTGTTCTGTTGCTTTAGAAATATACCATGTTAATAAGAACAAAGTGTCCTGCTTCTTCACAGCATTCAACATACACCCTACAAAGCCACTAGCAACACACTGCAGTCTGTATTCAAAGTTCCAGTTTATCCATTCTCTTTGGAGTAGCAAAAGAATAAAAAAATAGTAGTAGCTTCCCATACATGAAGAGGATTGAAACATTTCAACCAATTTCAAAATTCAATTTCAATTCCAAAACAAGCGTGATAAAAGCAAAAAACAAAACTTCTCCAAAATAATCCTTCACTATGTCTTCTTTTCCCTCCCAAAATATATTTCCTGCCTTCACAAAAGTAACACTGGATCCTTCTCTGGCTTTACCAGTATAACTTAAATTTTACGCTTCTCCCTCTGTATCAGTGTTTTGTCTTTTGTTACATGAGACATCTCAGGTTCTTGAATTCTTTAGATTTTATTTTCTCTCCAATCCTCATCAGCTCTTAAGGGGGGAGACAAGTCACAAGTGCTTATTAGACATCCCCTCTCATGATCCAAGACACAAAGCAAAGTTTCAAGTTCTCAAAAGTAAGGAACAGGGTTTGGATTTGATTTAAATCATATATCTGTTAGATTATCACGCTAGGTGAGTAGCAACAGTGACTTCTCTGCTCTGTTAGTGGTGATGCTCTGAGTATACCACAATCCTTAGGGCTAGTAACAGCAAAGTTTAGGGGAAAAAAGGAACAACACTATTGGGAAGCAGTCTGAAAGTACTGCTCTGGACAAACCTAAGTGAACATGGATTCCCCAGGAACAAAGAGAATGGGGCTTACACAGAAACTTCACAAAAACAAACAAACAAAAACAAACAAAAAAAAAAAAAAAACAACAGGGAAAGTATTGTGGTGTGCTACTCCATTAAAAATAATTTAAGAGAGAGAAAAAAAAGGAAATCCAGAAGCAAAACTAATTGAGGGCTGCTCACAAAATCCAGGAGAGGACACAACTGAAAATGAGTAAGCAAAATACAATACCCACTGTTATTTCAGTATGTTTTATATATGTAACAAGAGGAAGCAGAACTGACCAGGTATAAACACGAATCAGAGAAAAGAAATGTCAAGCTGTGGCTATATATGTTTTTCAACTAATGTCGAACCAAAAAAAATACAATATTAGCTAGGAATGCAATTTGTGCAACGGCAGAATAGTATTTTTCTTCTTAAAAATCTAATTTCATTACTGAAAAACTATTCTACAGTCAGGGCCATTAAGTAGGAGAATACGGAACACAACAAAGAAAATACCTGAAGTGTCACCAGCAAAATCTGCTGAGTACTTTCAACACAATATCCACAATTTGAATCCTAATGACAAGAGGAAAACTTTGAGTAAGTGAAGAAGTCTCTTATCTTTACAGATATAATATTCACCACTGCCTAATACCTTCTGGCAAACATAGGTCAGTTCTTTTCAGTTTCATGGTTCAGTTTTTTTCAGAGAACTAGTCAAACTGAAAAAGATAAACTTTTAAATTTAACCTGATGCAATACTACTTTCACAACTATGAAACTGACAAGTGTAACCAGTCTACTGCTAACTCAAAGTGCCGTCCAGCAATATGGTGAGACATTAAGGCAGGAAGGCCAGTTTAGTTTTTCTGATTATTCACTAAGTATTTAACAATCAAAAAAAAGTTAATATTTTTTCCAGAAAAAACAGGAACCCAGAAACATTAGAAAAACAAGGGATATACCTAGAGCTTTTCTTCTTCTATATTTTATTTCCATATGGAAATTCAGGCTATTCAAGGAACGTTCACATAAGGACTGGCTTCATACTCTGTCTTGAGAGGTACTTTGAGCCTATCTTCTGAGGTTACCTTCTGTTTACTGCAGTCTCAAAAGCCACAGGCAGATGCAGCAAGTCAAAAAGAATGACTACTACCCTTACAGCACAAGGGACCCAGTAACAAGAGTTGCCCTATACTTTCTAGGAGTCTTTAACAACCACAATTGACTGTAAAGGCCTGGTCTACTTTTCCTCTGCTACCATCTGAAGTATGATTTATCCACAAGCTAACTGGTAGTAAAACTCAGTAAAACCTTTTTTAAATGTTTCATAACAACTCTTTTGTTTTGCCTGCTAACTGTTGTGAAATACAGGTATTTTACCCATTGCAAAAAAAAAAAAAAAAAAAAAAAAAAAAAAAAGGCAAAAAAAGCAGAAAGTTCTGATGTTTGTTTTGGCATAGTTCTCACATTTGTTTTAACACAGTTCTTGGTATTTTGAGAGTGCTGCTATCTAAACGTAAGCACTGCGAACACTAATCTTATTTATTGTATTATCAAAACTGAACATGAGCCTGGCCAACATCTATATTATTAATTAAAACAGATTATCAGAATAGGTTTTCATGCCTTTCCTGCTTTAGGTGACTCTTGAAGCAAGAAATTTGCTTTAGCTCTAGAGAACTGCCTGGTTTTTTCTCTCTATTTAACACATTCTTCTATCACTCTTACAGACAAAGTAAGAGACACGTTACCTCCATAATCAGCAGCAAAACAATTAACAGAGGAAGGCACTCTTGTAACTTTAGTACTCATACAAAGATCCCTTGAGCTTTTATACTGTGATCAGAATTCCACCTCAGTATCATCTGTGCTGACTAAAACAATTTGTCACAACACATCAGGAGTGCTACAAGCCTCTTTCAAAGAGGAAGCCTTATCCCAAATACTTATTTTGATTAACTGCTCTCTGTGACTTATTAATGAGAAAACTGTAATGCACACATAAACAAACCAAAACCAACATCAACCATACAATAGTAAATTAAAAAAAAACCAACAAACTGAAATGCGAAAGGAAAATTTTAAAAACAAACAAAAACCCCACACACAAACAAAAAAAAAACCAAACAACAAAAAAAAAAAAAAAAAAAAAAAAAAAAAAAAAACAAAAAAAAAAAACACAAGCAAAACCCCAACCAACCACCAAACCAAACCAAACAAACCCCCCAAACCCCCAACAAACTACAACAAACCAACAACATCCCAGAACACAAATGCTGACAGAGAAGTACTGAACAGCAGAAGAAAAGAATTTGGCCAAAAAAATACTTGGACAAAAAGACGTGTCCAAAATAGTTTTGATGTATCCCCATAACTTCTGGAAGATATTATGTCATTGAGGATTTTACTAGTCGTCACTGTGTATCTACTACAAAACTAAGCATGAAAAGAAGCACACACATGCAGAATAATTGCCGTCTCTCACCAAGCCTCTTCTTCTCTGTATTCTGACACTCATCACTGAAACCAGAGCTGGGTGGCAGATTTGGAAAGTAGTAAAATATTTTCAATTTTGAAAATAAGTACCTATACAGAATAATTTCTCCTGCAGTATAAGGACATGGCAACAGCACACTGCAGCACTACCTCATGTTATTACATGGCACATTTATCTACTGGTCGTGCCCTAACCACGGCACCTGTCTCAATTATGTAAGAGCAGCATCTCTAGTGCCCACTCTAATGTCACCCACTATAACCAGAACACATTAATGAATACAGTCACTCAAGTCTTATTTACCATACCTTTCTGTTATGCAGATGAAAAACCTAAGGAAGTCTGATTTCTCCTGACCAGCTTTCATGGCCGCAGTTGGGAGAGACAACATGATGTCACCTGTCAAAACCCAGCAAACAGCCCATAACTACACCAAGTACAGGAACAGAGGCACGAGATAGTAATTCTATTTCTACCTCTCCACAGAATCTGTTTGACCTTGGCAAGTCACTGGGGTTTTGTGCTTGTTTTTTCACGTTCAGGACGTGAGGAGCTTTTACGCAGACGGCTGGAACAACAATAACTGAGTAAGGCTAATTATTATTTCTTCTGCCTAGCCTTAGAACTCTTCCACAATGGCATAAACTCAAGAGTGTGCACAAGCACCTCCAAGACTCTAGCCTTAAATTTGAAGTTCCCTTTATGTAAGATCACCACTGAAAGCAGTAACACGCCTTACCAAGACAATCTCCCCTGTAATCCATAACTAATAAAAGCTTAGTTTCACAAATTCTTCCGCTAAACAAACAAATTTAACCTTATTTTCTACACTGGTAGCTCCCAATCCATAATTTGCAATTTGCAAACACTGCCTGCAAGATCCTTTGCCACTGCTTCCAGACAAAATTACATTACAGAGTAAAAATAAGAGCTGCCAGGAAAAGGAAGTAGGATATTTTCTGGAGAGTATCTTTTATTCTGTGCAGTTTCTATGGTTCGGCAAAAATTAGGGACCAGTATTTTGCATAATTCAATTCCCTCTTCAGGCTTGGAAAATCCTGAATTTCACAGCAGCCTGATCAAGTTTCATTTCAATACCAACTTTTCCTGGTAATCTCCCAAAACACCACACACTAAAAATATGCCACAAGTATGGCTTTGAAAAAAACAAAGTGCAGATGAAATGTTCTACAGACCAAGCAATGTTACCAAGAATAAAAGTAGAAAGACATTTTTTTCTGACACATTCACAAAAATGTCTATATTTGTCTGTACTCATAAAGGAAAAAAAATTTGGTATTCATTCCTCCACTCAAATAACTGTAAGAAATTAGATTAATAACCAAAATACCAACTAGGATCCATTGTAGTATATACCATTTAATCTAACCTACGAGAAGTAGAAAAATTAAATGAAGAACCAGATATGATCTCATGCAGAGCCGTTAAAAATTATTAGTTGCTAATAGAGCTTGTTGCCTGTTTGAGAAAGTGTTCTTGATTTTCAATGCACTGATGAAATACCACTGCATACAAACTAGTCATGCAGTACAACAAAATGGAGATAAACTCTTGCTCCTGAAAAAGAAACAAATGAAGAGAAGTTATACCATAACCACAACCCCTGTAAGGTCTTCATGTTTGCCAAGTGAAGCATGTAAACAATTTTAGAATCATAGACACATAGAACACTCTGAGCTGGAAGGGATCCACCAGGATCATCAAGCTCAATTCCTGGCCCTGTGCAGGACAACCCCAGATACACACCATGTGCCTTGAAAGCATTGTCCAGATGCTTCTTGAACTCTGTCAGGCTTGGTGCTGTGACCACTCCCCTGGGGAACCTTTTCCTCATATCCAATCTAAACCTCTCCTGACATAAATAAAGGCCATTTCTTTGTGTTCTGTCGCTGGTCACCAGAGAAGAGATCAGTGCCTGCCCCTTTGCTTCCCCCTGCGAGAAAACCCCAGGCTGTGATGAGGTCTTCTCCTGGTCTCCTCCAGACTGAATAAGACACTGATCTCAGTCATTCCTCATATGACTTCCCTTCCAGACCCTTCACCGTCCTCACAGAACTCCTCTGGATGCTAAGAGCTTTCCATCCCTCTTACACTGTGGTACCCAGAATCGCCCCCAGCACTCGAGGTGAGGCTGCCCCAGCTCAGAGCAGAGCAGGACAATCCCCTCCCTTGCCATGCTGTGCCTGATGCCCCCCAGGACATGCTCAGCCCTCCTGGCTGCCAGGGCACTGCTGGCTCATGTGCAACTTTCTGCCAACCAGGACCCCCAGGTCCCTTTCCAGCCCCCACTCCCCAGCCTACGCACATCCACAGCTGCCCCATCCCTGGCACTCACCCCCGTTAAATTTCACATCTGGTGACTGCCCAGCCCTCTAACTAGCCAAGATCACTCTGCAGGACCTCTCTTAGTTTAAATAACAATGGAAATACGTACGTCAATTCAACACGAATGTTTCAAGCCTTATCTACATAAAAAGACATCCTCAAAAAAGAGCCTCGCACGCTTCCTGAAGACACGTGCTGTTGAATGAAGTGTTCAGGCTGCTTTAGAGAGAACAAATCATGTCCCAGCAGCATGTCATTCACTAAAAAAATCTTATTAATCAAACAGTAAAACATGATAACAATTATATATTATAATAAAATTTTACAGATCAGTCAAGCTTTTAAAAAAACTAAAAAAATCAGTGTTTATCTTAATTTCTCTTTATTTTATATATAATTTTAATAAATATGTAATATTGGAATATATCATATATATATATATATAATAATCATTTGTCTGTTGTAAGGATTTCAATCTGCAAGCTTAATCAAGAGACTTCTCACACTGTACATACTGAAACTCTAACATTCTTTTCTTTCTTGGTAAAAAATTTACCACCACAAATATGTAGTTTATACATTTACAAGCATAAGAGCAAGAAGATACATGGCCATATGTCACCATCTGGATAACTGAAGTGCAGTTGAAGAGCATGAAGTATTTTTTAGAAAATGAAATTATTTTTAACAGTACAAATAGGCTCTGAAAAATGGCTGTGATGTGACATAGCAAAGGTGACAAGAGTTTCCTCAGATGGTGAAGGTTACTTAATTTTTTTTGGAAAAGGCAGCAACCACAAAATACATACACAAAATATGAGTAAAGAACACCACATAAGTAGAACCCCAGGAAATGAGAAACTAAGTTCAGCCCCTACTTTTCCAAGACTCAGTAAGAATATAGGGATATGGAAACTGCTTCTCTTAATAATTTCTTCTTCAATGAAATGTATTGGCCATTTCCTTTTCTGAATTTTTACATTAAAAAAGATAAACATAATTCTATATGATTTCCTTACTACATATCATCTTAATTGTTAATTAATGCAATTACATTCAAGGTAAGGATGAAGTGTATGACATTATAATGCTATAAGCATTTCCACATAAAAATAATGGAAGTTCACTGAGATCAAGAATATAATTTATAATTATAAAATTCCCTTGAAATACTATACACTTAAAAGGCATATCCACTTCTGTCAACAGAATTAAGATTTCATCTGACAATACAGCTAGTGACATTTACTTTTTTCTCTTTTTCACCTAAACATAAGAAAATAAGTAATTCTATAAAATAAGTAATTCTATAAAAGCCAGCATACGCAATTGCTCAATTTTTAGAAACATTGAAATAACAAATTAAAAAAAAAACCCCAACACTTAAAATACACCTTCCCTGTGAAATGCTCTTGGGAGGCAGTATTTCAGCACATTAGTGCCATATAGTTCAGTTAATAATGTGCTTGCAATTAACATCCAAATAATTTGGGTTTGCAAGTACTACGAACACAGAAAACTGATGTCCTGAAACTGTGCATAAACTACATTCTTCATGCCAAGAGAGATTCTAACAAACTGCATAAGAGAATACTTGTTTGTATTAAATATGTATTTTAAAAACTCAAATGACGACCTATCTTTTCAAGTTTATCTAAAACCAAACATAGCACAGAACAGGTATGCATTGCACCATAACTGTAAACTTCACCAACAATGAATTAGCAACTATAAAACATTTCCTCAAAATCTTTACCTGTGAAGACATCACAAGTCTTTTAAAAAGACTTTATACACACCTACAGGTTACTTGCTCTGCTTTTCACAGTTTTTTTAAACATAGAAATTGGAGTTCAAAACAATGAAAAATAGTCCTAAAATAAATTACTACTGCAAAATAGAAATTTGCAAGTCAGAGAAAAGAAACTCACTCTCATTCACAAACCCATGATCATTATGCAGTTCATAGTATGGAACAATACTTAAAAGAGAACTATTTTAGCAAAGAGATATCAGCAAAGGATATTGCCTTTTAATTGGCTGTAGCAAGCACACACATACTATGCCAAATACAATAGTCTACAGATTATTTCTGGAGAAATCAAGCTATAGAAAGATTATTTTCAAACTTTCTTTGTGCTCTCTATCAACCAGAATAAGTCAAACAACAAAGAGCTACTTAACACAGTGAATAAACAGCAAAAGCAAATAAAATCCAAATTAAGACCTTAACTCCATAAAACTGCTTCTACTGAAAGCAGAAGGTTAAAAGGTTAAAAGGAGTATTTGCCAGCATTTCAGAAGACTCCTTCAAGAATACAGTGCTCACAAGGATTTCCCAATAGTCTGACTTGACAGCTCTTGCTCCTTGATAACGATTTAAATGTTAGTCACACAAAACCATCTACTCATTTGATTGTGAACAAGTTTTTCCCAATCTTTAACACTCATCAGGTGCATATATACAATACAATAGCTGTAGTTATACTACTACTCAAATCTTAATAAGCACTGTTTAAACCTTCAGTGACAGTAAAACTGTAGCCTGAAGAAACTCATCCATGAATTCTAGTCCTATAGTCTACATCATCCTGTTTCCACTCCTTAAGCTTCACTGAAACCATGCTAACATCTCTTGCAGCCTAACCCTATGATGAGGCTCAGAATCAATATGTATTTGTTATCTTCCTTGACCTGTCAAATCACCCAAGACTACCAGCAATGCTTCTTTTCCAGAAATAACTCTCCCTCATTCCCTTGGCGTTGCTGCTCTCATGACTCATCCCTTATCACTGTTCTTTCAGTGTATCCTCCTGAAGGAGCCTCCTCATCCACCTGTATTATTTTATGAATCACTTCCTAGGCTTTGGTCTTGCATCCCTTCCCATCTGTCTTCATTCTATCCAGAACCAGGATTCAAATTCAACCATGAACTACCTGCCATCTATCAGAAATATTTTTTCTACTCCCTATCTCCTGTGCTTGTCCAAGTCAACACCCCAGCCTGAGTCTCTCTTTCCCCACACTGATGCCTCACTATCAGCTCAGCCTCAGCACAGACAGCACGCAGGTCTTATTCACTCCCCCATTCCTTCAGTCTCCTTTCCACCACTGCAAGTCCTCAACTAAGCATTAGCTCTCAAATCTAGGTTCTCTATGGGTTCCAGAAATAACCTGCTGTTGAGATCCTAGCAATGCCCATCACGTCACTAAGATACCCCTCTAGTAGCTGAAATTTTATCATGTGACCACAGAAGTTCACACCTGAAATAGTGAAGCAGTCTTCTTCATTTTTCAAGATGCAGAATTGATCCTTATGAACATTCCTCTCCCGATAGCTTTTTACAGCCAGATCACACAAGTCCTTCCCCATCTCACTTCTTCAGCAGCATCCACTTCACTCTCTACTTCAAGACCCTCATTAGTCAAGGTCCTCATTCTAAAACTACTAATCAGGATGTAGATGAGGTTAAAGTTCTGGTGAACTGTTACATTTTCACCTCTGAACTTCTTTCCTCTTGCCCTTGTGGTTGGGAGAGCTCCATAAAGCAGCACCCTCTTTCAAAAACCTCCTACAAGTTTTTTTCGCATTTCTCATTGAAAACAAAGAAATAAAATGACCAGATGGCTGTCACATCTACACTACTACACTGAAATTCACAGCACTGATGCCAAACATTCTCCTGTACCATCACAGATCTCAGGAGTCTTCCCTCACCCTTAAATCATTAAGCATTCTGGGTCAGGAAACCCTCATAACCACTGAACTCCAGGATGACTAATTCAGACATGGAACTTGAATAGCTTGTTACTTAGAAATGTGACTAAAACAATTTTCTACTGTACAGTGCCTATGGAAAACCAGCATCATACCAGCAATAAGCCTACTCAAAATATTTTTGTCTTTTCCAAGGCTTCTCAACCTGTTTAAAAATAATGCTACATGTATACTGCTATTACAAAGGTTTTAACTGGCAATTGAGTACTTAAGACAATGCCTATTATTTATGATTTCTATCTCTTATATCTGAGGTGGCTTCTACTATCTTAAAGATTGGGTTGTCCCAGGCTAAGAAGACACCATTGCATACTTTTATGTCACTGTAAAATTACAAAATTAAGTTCATGGTGCTAGAGATTTTCTCTGTCATATAGCTTTATTAGACCTAGCAGAGCAGTTTTCAAACTAATAGATGCCTACAGGCATTTCTGCAGTATAACAATTATTTAAAAACAAGTGGTTTGCACTCAAAATATAATTAAAGAAGCATTTTCATTAATTTTGTCATCTTAAAATGATATTTCCCTAAATTGTTCACAACCAAAACCAAAAATACTCCACAAAACCCCAAAAATACTATCCTATAATCCCAGCCATAAATTATCCACTTCTTTTAAACAGTAGTTGTGAATAGTAATTCCTTTTAAGTCACTTGTCTGATGTTTCTGTTTACTTTCTCACTGTATCTGGTTCTGACACTGTGCAGTTTAGCTTGTCACACTGTACATATGCACAAGTTCAATCAAAACCCTCCTTGTGAGGCAGCAGCACGAGTGTGCCACATGCTGCAAACAACAAAGCAGGAACAAACTCTGACTGCCCCCCAAAACTGCTGCAGGAAATTCCTACTATTCCATCCCAAAAATGCATAAACCTATGTACCAAAACTTGAACCAAAGCATATAGCTTTTACAGGAAAAAGAAACAACCTGTTTCATTCGGGTAACACTGACTGCAGAAGAGCCAAAAGCTTTACCTCAAACTTGAGCACTCATGTGATGCCCATTCAAACATAATGCAGGATTTGCAGATCACATTCTTCAGCTATTGCTTTTTAATTTCAAACACCTTTTCTCCCCTGTCCAACTAAGTTTTTACAGAACAGTCCAGAAAGAAAACTCCTTATACTAACTATTTTGAAAAAGAAAAAAAAATCAGCTACTGGAGTATCATCAATTTTTAATCCTAATACACACAGACAACTCAGCATCAGAGCCATTCTCCAAAACCAAGTCATTTAATAAAAAAAAAAAAAATTTAAAAAATCAGGCTCCTTCATGCAATATATCTACAACATTAACAAAAGTCAGCATATTTCATTTTACCTACACTGGAAGTATTTAATAAGAAGAAAACAAAATTATTTTTCCAGAGAATTATTTGACTTATAGGCTCAAACAATAAATGCAGCATAAAATCCTAAACTACAAACAACTATTTCACTCTTGTTAAAAAGGTATTTTTTTCTACTGCTCTGATTATTTGATCACTGTTTCTAAAATAATCCACAGTTGTTCTGTCAACATTTTAACAGACATCTGAAAAGGATAAAACTAATGTCACAAACATGACAACACTTCTGACAATCCTGTAATAACCAATAAACAAAAGGAAATGGAACCCAAATATTCAGATGAGTAAACTAATAGAAACATGGAAAAACTTAATTGCTAACTGGAGCACAGGCTAATAGTTATAGCAAACTTTAAAAGCATTTATTCCCTTCTTTCCAACCTCTAAACTAGTCCAACCTCAAACCAGTACACTCCAGGAATCATAACAAACAAGATTAGCTTCCCTAAAGAACATTTAATTGGGAAATTGCGTATCAGCCACAAGATACCTTCATCAGGAGAGAAATCAACCAAAAGGTTCTATTTATTTTTTGACAAACTAGAGTGAGGAATTGGAAACACTATTGCAGCTAATCAAAACAACAAAATACCATAATGCTACCTTCTTCACGAGAACAAAAGCATCAACCAACAACTCCACCCCACCCCCAAGCAGGCTGTTGCTCTCTAACCACAGAGCCAATGCTGTAGACAATGTAATCCCACAGGGAAGACAGAAGGTCACAGACACACTGTGAAATCTCAAAATAAGATCCACGTTTTAGAAAGACCTAGAAGTACTTTAACAAGACAAAATTTCATTTGGAACAAACAGGTGGAGTACAGAAACAGCCTGTTCTTGTCCTGACTGTCTCTTCCCTCAACACAGAGAGGGAGGTCACACTTGCTCCACGGAGTCCAAAATTAAGGATACGGCACTTGAAATAAGCAGCAGCAATCAAGATGTGGCAAGGATGGCAACGTGCAATGTGACACTGCAGGTGTGATTGCGTACTGTATACCAGCAGTGGGTCTGTTATTATTCATCAGCTGTAGGTGGCTAAGACGGTGTCACTTATTACAGTGACACATGCTGCAGCTGGCTAGCCATGATTAAGTATTACCCAGTGTGGCTGAAAGGGATGGAGACTACCATTCATTATGATCCAGCGTGGCTCAGTGGCGTAGGGAGGCTTCTACCCTTCCCTGCACCGCAGCATTTGAAGGAAGGCAGCTAAAACTCAACAAAGCCCCGGGAATGATGTGCAGAAAGGAGAGAAAGGGAACCTCGGTGGCCCAGGCTGACGGAACGGGTGTCCTGCTAGCAGGGGCGGAGAGCCCGCCCGCGCTCGGCGCGATCGGGAGCGCTCCGCCGCCAAGTGACAGCGCCGGGCCGGGCCCCGGCCGGCCCCGCCGTGCGAGGGGCGCTGGGGCCCCGCGCTCAACTTCCAACCACAGCAGCAAAAGCCTTTGTCCGAGCGCTCCCCGTCCGTGGCCGGGGGAGCCTGGAGGACCCCCGCCTACGGCGGGACGAGCCAGGGCGACCGAGAAGGGAGAACAGCCCGTGCCAGCCCCAGGTCCCCTCCCAGCTGGGCTCCGCCGCTCCCCTGGGAGCCCTCAGAGCGGGACCCGCTCCGAAGCAGCCGGGATGAGCACTGACCCTGCACGGAGTCCCGACCGGCGTGTTCGTGCCGGAGAGAAGGAAAGCAAAGTGAGCGCCCAGACCCGCCGGGACTCCCGCGCCGCGGGGCGGCCGGAGAGCGCGGCCGCTGCCGGGCCGGCACCCGGGGCGCCTCCTCCGTGCGCCCACCCGGCGGGACCCCAGCCCCACGAGGTTTGCGCCGCAGGGCCCGCCCGCGGGCCGTCGGGAGGGCAGTCCCCCGTGCCCTCGAGCGGCGGCCGAGGAGCGAGCGGGCGGGCGCGGCGCGGCCTCGCCCAGGCAGCCCCGGGCGGCGGCGGCTCCGGCGGGCGCCGCGAACGCCCCGCACTCACCCTGTCACAACAGGCGCCATCTTCCACAAACTCTCGCCAAAACTCCTACTCTCGCGAGAGCGCCCCCCTCCCCGCGGCCCAGAGCGCGCGTGCGCGGGCCCGCGAGACACGCGCGGGGCGGGGGGGGGTGGTGGTGCGCACCGCCCACTCAGCGCCCGGGCTTCTCCCCTCAGACACAACAGCCCGGGCGTGGGAACCGCGCCGCTCTCGCGAGAGCCTGGCGCCAGCCGGCATGCGGAGAGCGGCGCAAGTCTCGCGAGAGCGGAGCGCGCTCTGGGGAAACCGAGGGATTCCCTCTGCCCGCTCGCGCGTCCCGCCCCCGCCGGCGCGAGGAGGGGCGGAGGGGGAGGAACCATTCGGGACGCGGAGGGAGGGGCAGGGCGGGGCGGCCTCTAGCGCGCGGGGCTCGCCCACGGCCGCCACTGCCTCCACCCCCCACCCCCGCGGGAAGTGCGCGTGGGGCCGCCCGCCTCGTGCTGCCCGCGGGCCCGGCACGTGCGCGGCCCGGAGACACCCGCGGCGGTGCCGGGGCTGAGGGGCCATTGGCGCGGAGCGGGGCGGCGGGACAGGGCGGAGAGAGCTCTTTGTCTAACGATCCGTAAAAAGAACAGGACGCTGCGATTTGGAGGCAGAACCCTTAGGAAGACCTCTTAGGTTCCTTACGTGGAATTGTTAACATCATTTTGTTTTTAGAAGTCGGTTTTACATTAAAAGCCCTGTTTCATAATTTTGTTTTCATCTGCAGCTGAAGTGCGTAAGATGCGTTTGTTTAGCAAACAGAAGCAGTGGCGTCTGGCAGAGTCCCAGCCAGCGGAGCGAGCCCTGTGGGGCCAGGCGGCTGTGTGGGCACAGGGACAGGCGGTGTCTCACACGGAGCTGCCGGGCCGCGCTCCGACGTCTTGATACGGCAAAAAAAAAAAAAAATTAAAAAAAAAATTCCACAATTTTGCATTCATTTAAGAGCATTATCCCTTCAGGGTGCGGGTCTGGTTGTTCATTAGGAGACCAAGTTTGAAAAACAATCCTTTTACACCAAGATTTCTGTCTGTTTCAACTTCCTCTATGTTTAGTATAACATGTCAGTCTAACTTCAGGACAAATGCTACGTTGATTAAAGATTGCTGAGATTCCAAAACCCACATCTTTTTTATTACGTTAGCTCTGTACCTCTGCTGTCTTCCAAGTTAGGGGAAAAAATAACATTTCAGTAATCCCATGAATAAGATTTCAGATTTCTCGCCCACATATGCGCTTCACTGTTTATGCTAATTCAGTGAATAATGTCTCAGATAAGTAAAATCATGTTTCAAGAGATTCCTTGGTGACAGAGTTTTGTGTACGTGTCACTGTACAAACAGCTATTGTCTCCTGTCATTAAGGGACTTTCCCCATCATGATTTCCCCCTCCTCATTAGATGCAAGAGGACTTTGATTGGCTCCCTTGTACGCACAGTTCTCGGCAAAGGCACAATGCGTACTGGAAATCCTCTGTATTGTTTGCAAAGAGTAACTTATAATCCCTTTGGAAATCTCTTCCTAAAAACATCTCTCTCTTCTCCTAAGGCTAAAAAATGATCTCGGCTCATGCTAACTCCATTTCATTAAGAATAGTTTCTGGATGTTTGCCATGGACTGTCTCTTGATGGTTATTTCATGGGGCCCCTCTTTTAGTGTGTTTTGAATCAAACTGGAAAATCTAAAAATACAGCACACAACAATCTGCAGTATCTGGCCTCTTTTAATAATTTGCAATGAAAGCACTTTGATTAATAACCAGATTAATTGGATACTGGAGCAGGTATATTTTGAAGAATTAATAATCATAGAAACCATTGTAGTCCTTTCCATCACTGACAGCAGTGCATTATAAAACAAATAACCATTGATTTTATTTTCTTAAATTATAAATGATCTGCAGTTCAAAAGGCCAGGAATACTATTGAAATCAAAAACAATAGCTTGAACTTGATGTGAGTAGCTGGTGGAAGAAAAGATAATAAGCACAAAGGTTTTTTTAGTATTGTTTATGCATTGAATTTTCTTCTTGCTGCTAAAAGTTTGTGTTTCACATCGAGTGTGAACAATTCCTGTTGACTTTATTAGAAACTGAAAGCATCCACTACCTCAGGGAACTAGACCTCACCTTCTGGCCTGTAACGAATATAAGCACTTCCAGAGCTGAGGTAGAAAAATTTAAATAGCCAGTTTACACCATTAAAATTTTTATGTTTGCTATGCAAATCAGTAGTTTGACTTTTTGATTTAAGCTCAGCTGAGGTTGTCAAAAGGGTTCTGAATCAGTCCTGTCACTTCAGAGACAATTTGGAGAATCACAGCTTGGAGGCATCTCTGAAGGATGTGATTTCCACAAGTGTTGGGCCTCACCCCTGTTCCAAGCAGATGCCCTGCCAGGTGACTCCAGCTGTGTGCTCAGAATCATTAGTTACCTTTGGAAATGGAAGGCTGTCCATGCAGGAAATCCAGTTTACTCTCTCTTGTGGACTGGGGGACAGGACCACCTGGAACTTGGATTCACCAACATGAGCGTATATGGACAGAGCCACTTAGCCGTGCTTAGTGAATCTCAGAGCTTCATCTTGGGAATCCATATGGTTTCCCTGTCCTCTCAGTCTTGCTTTGTGTGGAAAGAGGAGGAAAGACAAGGAGCCTAGCACCAGCCCACGGAATCGTTAGGGCTCGGGCCCTCTGTGTGGGCAGAGAGGAGGTCTTTTGGCCTGGAGTGTTGTCCCACCATGGTACTGCAGGACAGAAGCAGTGCTCAAGCAGCCCAGCTTTGGAGGAGAAGGACAGGCATGAGCAGGGAGCACGAGATGCAAGCTGTGATAACCAGGCCAAAGCTTTCAACAGCTTGTTTGACCAGTCCAGAGCAAACTTTCTCCAGCTTAGCCTTGGCTCTGGGTTTCCCTTAAGCTCATTCCTTTGGGCACAGCACTAGCTAATTATTATGCTTCTCATTTGGCAACTGCTTCCCACCTTGCTGGTTTGGAGAAAGATGAGAAAACAAAAGACCTGCACACTTTCGTGTAGAAGCAATCCCAAGTTTCTTATGTGCTTAGCACAAGCATATGAGAGAGGGGCAAGGGGACAAGAGACTCCGTCTCAGATCAGCCTGTCTTACAAAAAAACATCTCGCAGTGTGTCCTGTAAAATCCCAGCTATTTGAAAACTCAGTAACCTTAAAAAGCATTGTAGGTAGTGAGACCCGCAGTTATCTGGATCTTCATTATAAGGAGCAGGTTTATCTTGAGATGTTGCAGTTTGTAGGTGGTGTAAATCACACATTCTAGTGGTAGGTACTGTGATACAACCCTGCTGGGATTTCATAAGCACAGGATGTACAGTGTGGTTCAATCGCGTGTCTAGGAAAGCAAATAAACAGACACTTGCCCACAGAACATCCCTTAGATCTGAGCTGCGGTGCGTATGCCAACAAAAGTTATTGCTTAAGCTGTTAGCCAGCCAGCTCAATGTCAGAAGTGTCTGCTCTCTGAAATGGACGCTGATGTTTAACACAGCTCAGAGAATTTGCAACATTGTCTTAAGGATGACAAGGAGAAAGAATAGGCTAGTTAGCAGTCTGCAGCAGGAGCATTGTTAAATAGTTTTTGCTTGTGTGTCATAGTCTCAAAGAGGATGGTAGAGCAAAGAAAAAATCTGAATCTGTGTCGTAATGCGGGTTCAGGTACAAGTATACCTTGGTGTGGGAGTCCCCAGAGGCTACAGTCAGGCTTGGGCCTCACTATGGTGTTGCCTTGAAATCAAGTACAGTCCCTTCCCAGAGTGTTCTTTTAGTGTAAAGACAAGAAGCAAGCAGTATAGGAAACATTAGGAAGGAAGAGGGGGAGGGAAGATGAGCTAACAGTAATAACATGATATGGTTATATAGGTTAACAGTGTGAACAGCTTGATGACTGACTTCTATAACCTCTTATTTTTAAATACTCTTCTAGAATAGCCTGCTAAGACACTTTGCATTGTATTAAATTTTGCTCCTCCTCCTGCCCCAGAATAGTATCTTCACTTATTTTCCATTGGGTGCAATGTTTTCTCAGTTTGCATGTAAACTACCCTGTATCCCTCCTTAGTTTTACCGGGCTCTTCAGAGAGCGCACCTCTGAGCCTCCCTTACACAGCATTCCTCCACTCGTGCACGATGCCTGTCCACCAGTTAAATGTGGCACCAGTCATTCCCTTAGCCCTGCCTCCCATACACAGCCCTCTGCAGTGGTGGCTGGTGCCATCTCTCATCCTCAGGTACCACCAGACATCAGTGAATCATCCGAGGCTGAAGTGCCCTGGGGGCTGGCAGAGCCTGCCCCCACACACCGGGTAGTGCCAGCCCCTGCACCCCAGCATTCGCAGGCAGCAGCAGAGCAGGGGCTCCCCGGCACTGCCTTGGTGCTGCCGGCAGCGGGGCTGCAGTGCTGCCCTGACCTTCTGCCATGGCTAACGTGTGCACGCACCAAAGCAGTTCTAAGATTAAACCACAGGATGCAGATTACAAAGTCATTCATTACAAGGAGTACAGCAGGATAAAGTGTAAGAATCTCCGTGTTTCCAAAATGTACAGGAGAAGATGCAGCTTCTTTTCAGTTTGTCTGATCTCTGTAGGATTGACTGTGAGCTGAAGACACCTAAGGAAGTTATTTGCATCCTATTGAAATCAAGAAAATGGGGAGGATTGAACTAGTTGATTAGGCTGTGAATTATCACAAATAATTAACAAAACAAAAGGAAGAGTTAAAGATTATGTTACTCCAGATGTTTTATTGATTTTATTCATATATAAATACAAATTGATTTTGTAATGCTACAGTTCTGTATTGGTGTGAATCCAGAAGTTTTTTGCAGGAAAACATTTTAACCAGAGATGCTGTTGCAGTTCTGTTGTTTCACTGATGTGTATAAATTCACATCTACACTCAACCCCAAGCCTGTAATTTAGTGACTGAATTAGAGATGATTTTTTCAGCTAGTCTGGTCTCTCATTTCTCTTTGAGAAAATATATGCTGACAGACTTCACCTCTATCTGTAAGTAAAATGTGGTTTTTTGAAAACAAAGAATGAAAACTCATTTGATTCTGCAAAACACAAAAGAAATACACACTCTTAATTATACACATTTTTCTTACTTACAGGGAATATGTAACAGAACAATGCTTAAGGAAATTTCAGACTAACTATAACAAGGTACCAAAAAAAGTTCATCAGCCTACTATAAAAGAAAACCACACGCTGCACATGACCTCTTGATAAAACTATCACTAAAAACCCATTTGCTATTGCAAACCATCCCATTTTACTGTGTATTAGGAAAGTCCTTCCCCAGTGATAACCACACTCTGTGTCAAAGGAAGAAATATGGATAGATATCCTTAACCTATAATTCTACATACAAATACGTGCACACAGGAATTCTGTCTATAGAGAGAGGAGTTACAAACTTAATTGATTCACAGGTGTAAAGCTGGATACCACATAAATGCTCTTTGGAGAATTTAGTGAGAGGTAAACCTCATTCTTGTCCTATATAGAGAAGTTAAACTAATTTTGTGTGTTTAGTGGCTTACAGACTGTCTGTGGCCATGGTCTATAAAGATAATACTTGTTGTGGGGCTGTTTATTTAAATCACTTAGTAAGTTATACAGTCTGGAAACAGAAGATAGTCTAAAGGCATCACCAAAGAACATGTAATCCTAAAAAATATTTAACTTGTAATACTGCCATGTTGATATCTGTTTGGGTTACAAAAGTTCTAGTTGTTGTGGACTTAGTCTAGCTTTCATACTACTGTAATTTTGCTGTTCCATAGACCATTTTCCATAATCCTCCTCCTGTAAATAGACTATTTCTGACTGGAATTATTGAAAATAAATTCCATGAAAATTGCCTGAGAAGATTGCTCAGATCCAGAGTGGCTGACACCTTTTGAATTTTTTCCTCTTAGGGAATTACACATGACCTTTTAATGCTCAAGTTCATTAGTGCTTGGATATCCTATTGATGACCTTCATATAAATGAATGGATGAACAGATAAGTCACAACTGAGGTAATGGTCTTACAGCTGTTATGGAGGTAACTGAAGACATGTCATAGATGATAATTACTTAAAGAATTTCTCTATAATTTTATTTACTGTCATTCTTGGTTCAGGATTCACGCTCTCTTCTTTAATCTTAACAAGTAATGTTTCATTTTTAATGTTCTAGACAGCCATATCTTTTTCTAGAAATGCAGATATCCAGACTTTCTTATTACTCACGGTTTCATTATCAGTTTGTTTTTCTCCTCATTACTGGCACTGACCTTGCCAAGAGCTAAGCACATGCATAATTTTACTAGTGAGATTAGACTCATTAAAGCTAATGGGATTAGTCAAGAAAGTAAACATACTTCTGTTTAAGTGTTTGTTGTTTGAGGTACTGTTGCTAGAATCAAGATGAGGAAAGTCTGGAAGGAATTCAGACTGAACAATAATTTTCATTAAATGTCATACAAAGAGAAATTCAAAGATGTTTCTCTTGACCCAACCCTGATGTGTGATTACTCAGGGTGGTTTTACGCTGGAGGTGAGCAGGGATTTCCTAACATTGCTTTTTCTTCAAAAAGGGGCTTGTCAAGAATTAAGCTGGTCTCAGCAAACTTTACAAGGTCATTTCTCAAGTGTAGGATGAAATATTGAAATTAAAGATAATGAGACATCTCAGCCACCAGCCCAGCAACAGAGGCTGAATGTAACCTGATAGCAGCGTTGTGATGCTGTGCCCTGGGAGACTCTGGTTTCCCCCAGGAATATTTCATTAATCTGGGGATATTGAGAGAGGAAAGCCCAGAAGAGGTTTCCTCTTTCTGCACAGAAATAGGGAGATAACACTGCATTAAACAACCTTTCCTCTTGCAGAAGAATGGTCTCACAGTTAGAACATGGGCTTATAGCTTGGGGGTCTTGTGTGCAAAATCCTCAAGAGGTGTCTATGCCAGTATAAAGTGGGGGAAAAGTCTAAAGGATTTCCTTGCTATTACTGCTATCCTACCTTTGTTCCTCATTTTAAGTGCTGCAAGTCTGCTGTTTTTTGACCTGCCAGCTGAAAGCCTCCCAGAAGCATTATAGCAGCCAGAAATACATTGTTTAGAGTGCCCCTGGTTTTCAGCCCCTTTCTTTGAGAGCCATCTCAGCTAGGGCTGAGAGGGGAGGAGCATGGAGCAGTTGCTCCATCCATCCCAGGGATCTTCCCTTCTGGACCATCAGGACAATTTTATGGAGACTGGTAACACAGGTCAGACATAAAGTGAGTGATTATTAACTCCATCATGCTATAATTTGTCATTTCTGACCTCTGATGAGCTGCCTCATATACAGTGAGTTATAAAAAATTTGGCCTCTCACAGAATCAAATGCAAACTGCTCCGCTGTCATTTCAAAGCTGTAAATCTCCCATGGCCTTGGAGAAAACATCACTTGTGGGCTTTCACCCACTTTTTACCTTCCTTTCAGAACAAACACCTATTCTGGTCTCTGATAAATACAAATTACAAGTAAAATTTATTTAAGCTGCAGACAGGCTATTTGTAGTCTAAAAGTTAAAATTCTCAGTTAATACTGACTCCTGTACCATCTCTTTTTCCGTGCAGAGGTAAAAAAACAGCAAGTCCATCACTGCAAAATCTAATATCAGGGGTGGTAGATATATTTAACTATTATTCACTTTTCTCTAGGAAAGCAATTGATCTATGCCCCAATGTTCACAATTTTATTAACATTGGAAAGAGCCATGTGGGGTTCATGTAGTGTTTAAGCTCCACGAAGTATCAGAGCCCAAGGTTTTCTGATTGCTGGCGGAGGAGGAGGGCTGGAGTGACAGTTAGGGGTGCGCCGGTCCCTACTGTATATACAGCTGTTGCTGCGCAGGGGAGGGAAACGCAGGGTCTGGCTGTCTGTTCCAAACAAAAAGAAATGGCACATGCTATTACTTCCAGATCATTGCAGTCCCTGCACCACCATCTGCTGGGGGTCAGAGCAGTTGTCCGGGTCGGCGTCAGTCATGCACAAACTCAATGCCTTCCACCGAGCTGCGCCCAGCAGTACATATTTACAAGAACAATAAAGCGAACCTGCTCCCTGGACACAGGCACCACAATGCTCCATCACATCGGGAACAAAGGGGCACAACGAAAGTTGATATGCATTACAAAGGAGGTTCTTGGGATCACAGCTTTGTGATTTCAGGCCGTAACACAAATTGAAGGGAAGAAAAACTGTCACCAATAAGCCCAGACCTAGTGATCATTGTATTAGTAATTGACGCAACATTGCTGAAAGGGTGCCTGGGTCTCTGTGTTTCCCCTTTTCCTATTGTTAAAGTCTTCTGTAGAAAACAGTTAAATGGGAAAAGCTTTGATGGTAAATATTGAAAACTTGGATATGTTATTCTGTAACAGCAGCAAGATAATCTCTGCCACTTATCCCAGCTTGTCCATGCAGATCTCTTTCTGGGGCTTATGCCATGTGCTGGAGCGAGATGTGGAGAGCCCTGACTGACGCAAACTGAACAGTTCCTGGAAACTGGATGAGTACAACTGTGTCACTGTGATGTTGAAACCAAATGAGCAGTTTTAGCATCGCTTCAGCCTAACAACAGCTACTGAGTAATTCATTTCTCCTGCTAAAAACGGCTGCTTCACCACCACTGGAGTGACACATCAGGCATTACTGTCAGGCGCTGGAAACCTTTCACTTAGTGCTGCCCTGCACCCTTGGCTGAACATACACATACAGGCCCTGGGGCCTAGAGCTCGACGTACGTTAGCTGGCAGTATGTTAAGGCATAGAGATAAAAAGTACAAGCCTCCTTTTAGGTCTGGGCTAGCTTGCTGCAGAGCTACATCCCGTGTTTTGGTGCTGCATCAAAATGGAATACTCGGTGCATAGGCGTCTGCACTTAGTGAGTTTATTAGTTTGGTCTCAGCATCAGCACTGTTAAATCAGGCAGCAGTGCCAGCATGGGGTGAGAGAAACAGGCAGCAGTTCTGGAAAGCTATGAAAAGGGCAGGTGGAGCTGCACCCAGAACATTTTTCAAGTGAGGCTCATTGCCAAATAACTAGAAACTATGCTGTGCTAGCAAAAACACACGAAGGACTGCTGTAGTTCCTGCCTCACATAGCTACAGTGTCTGTCACAGCCCTACCACATACATAATCTTTGACATTTCATCTGATAATTGGTGGTTTTGGCACAAGTAAACACACTTTTGTTAGGTTCTATCCTCAGTTGCTTTTTTACTAAGCATCACTCGTCATTTTTGCATAAAACCTCTCCAGTCCATGTAATGTTTGACAGCCTTCTTGGATGATTTGCCTGAAACATGATATGGAAGAGGAGACCTCCAGGTAGCTGCACACACATGTCTTCCAGACTCCACCTTCCTGGCCTCACTGGCACCAGGACACCCCAGCTGCCGGAGCCGCAGAGCTGGTTCTGGAGCCTGCGAGGGCATGCAGAGCAGCCTTTGCTTGTTTCCTTGGAGAACCTCACCAGCTCAGTTACATATCTGTACTTGGAGGACACTTTCCCTGAGCCATTCCATACAGAGCTGAACTCCACAAGTTTATACTGCAGTTAGGAAGGCTTTCAGCAGTGGGTCAGAACGAAAGAAATATTTTTTTTTTTACCATCTGGTCCTGTGGAGCTGCATTTGAAGTAAAAGTTGCAGAAGAGTTGTCAATGTATAGCTTAGATTCATTTACATAATAAAATGTATGTTAAGTGTAAATAATTTTGTATCTCCGGTTTTGGGGAGGAAAAGGCAGGGGATGGGAAGCTGGCAGAGTGGGTCTGTGAGGATAATAGTAATAAAATGAAAGGACAGAAAGCCTTCAACCTGTAGGTAATTGATATGTGTGTAATTAGTGTGTGGGCACTGAAAGTCATTTAGTAGTCGAATGGAAGTGATTGTCATGTATGTCTAGTTCACCACAGAGAGGTGCTACATTGTGGAAATCATCTTGTTTCCATGCCTGCTTGCACCCTTCCTGGAGGCTTTATTTGACCAGCCAGTGACTAGATTAGCGTAGGGAATAGTCTGGGTTTCCCAGTCATCCTTCTGGATGCAGTTCAGACTTTGAGGAACTTGTTGTAGCAAAAGGTGCCCCTGCCCATAACAACTAGATGGTCTTTAAGGTCCCTTCTAACCCAAACCATTCTAGGATACTGTAATATTCTTCACATAATGACAGGGAAATTTAGAACTGGTCTCATGTATTCTGCAGGTAGATAAGGGACTTCATTATTCAGGAGGGACTTTACAGGTCTTGGGGTGACTAGCAAATGTAAACCACAAGAATAGATATATTCTGACTAATAAAATAAGTTTTCTGATAAAAGTAAAGTTTTTACTGAATGAGCAATCAAACAACTGTGTTGGTAGTCTTGTCCTATGATTTTTTACCTGTAAACCATGCTCTTGTTTGTGGAATATTGCATTTTCCTCAATCATATGTGGCACACTTAAATGCTGCCCTGGACAAACCGTAGTCCTAATTTCTATGTTGTAAGTCTATCATTGCAGGAAAAAAAGACTTCAGTTTATTTTTCTTAATTGCCCAGATGAAATGAGTCTATACTGTGTCCAGCCTAGTGGGTATCCAGTTATGCATACACCTTAGGAGTCTAATGTTGAAACCCTGCAGCATCCAGGGGCTGAGTGCGAGCTTTTATGTTGGGGTACTTAAGTGGGAGATGAGCTGTTGGGAAAATCTAGTCCAGAATAATAGTTTAACTTTTTATATTGACTCTTTTATTTCATTAACATTACCCTTTATCTCCAAAGTTGTAGATATGTTCTTGTAAAGAGTAATTCTGCAAGTTACTACATCTCTGGGCAACATAAATTGAGCCCACATCAGGCACAACGTGTTGAGTCACACAGCACACAGGGTATGTACACATCATGGCTGTTCATGCCAGCTTTATTCTTTATGCCTCATCACTGACAACTATTGGAGAAAAAGTGATGTTTGGTCAAACTCAAATGGCACAGAGGGAAGGTTTGGCCTTTTTGAACAAATTTAATCTTTCACCTTCAGTTGTGCCAGTTGAATACATTGCATCAAGAGACAGTGATGTTTTTGATCTGGGATTAACTGTTGTAACTTTGGATTTACTGCCTGGTGGAGCCTTGGCCTGATTTTTACCCCCAGCCCACTTATATGCTGACATATAAGTTTAACATATCTTCCTTGAACTAATTTTCAAATCTACTCACCTCTCTTCTTCCTATCTGTTCTCTGAATTCTGTCTGCAGTAATGTCTGCAATTTCTAATGCCTGATGGCCAGGTAAATGACCATTAGGAAATAACCAATTAATAATATACAATCATCTATTTTTATGAAAGCAATGTTTTGGTGATTTACAGGTGGCCTAGGGCATATATATGGTTAATATGGACTTTTGTTGCTTTTGTACTGCATCCCTTCTCACTGCTTACTCTGCCCACTTACAGATTGCATTTTAGCCCCTTGAATTTGCCTAATTGAAGTCTTTGCAGTGGTATTTCCTAAGCATCATATAGGAAGCTCCTCAGACATATTGGAGATGCTTAAAACTTCATGAGGGAGAAAAAGATTTTAATATTTAAATATGTTCCTATTGTTTGTGGTGGGGTTTTTTTGTTTGTTTGTTTGCTTGGGGGTTTTCTGTTGTTATAGAAATCTTCTAAAAGGAATATTCAAAGGGTTGTCTTGCCTTAATAAACTTAGGAAACTTTTGACTTGTCCCTTATGTTGATTACAAATGCAGCTGTTATTACTCTGTTTTTACTTGCACATTTTAAGCCATTGCACTGTGTTAGTGATTGAGTAGCAACAGAACTGTGTTTGCTCAGCTTAAATACTGCTGCAAAAGAAGCGCAAGAGAAAAGTGTCTTTAAGGTTCTACAGAAACTCTGGCTAAGCTGCAGTAGTGAACTGGAAAGAGATGAGGCAGAGAGGGAAATCGCAGAAGTTAAGAAAAAATTGGTAGAAAGGCAAATGGGACGCTGTTGCTTTGGTAAATAGAGAGAGGGGTGGCTGAGCAGACAGCGTCAAATCGCTCCCCATCTCTGTTCTGGCACTTGCAGATCTATTGAAAACAGGCCAGAAGGACATGCTGAATTTGTTACTCCCATGTGCCAGCCTTTTCTGCAGCAGCAAGAGAAACCAATCAGTGCTGCTTCAAAAGCAGCTGGAAACTGAGAAATCCCTGGTCCCCCGCTGCCTGGCAAGCAGCAGTACAGGGTCTTCTCAGTTTCCAGCCACTACAGAGGCTCCATTGACAAAATGTGTGCAGCATTTGAAGGAGCACAATGTGACAATGAAAGAACCTGAGGGAAACAAAACAAGGAAGGGGGAGAAACGAAGAAAGGGGGGAGAAATAAATGGGAATGAGGGAGCAACTGAAGACAGGAGAACAAAAATCAAAAGAAAAATATGCTAATTACTGCAAAAGGGGCAATAAAAATAAATCATCCTTGTCATATTTGACACCTCTCCACTGCTTTGTCAAAGAGTATAGTTGTGACAGGAAGACTAGAGAAAAAGAAGTAAACTTTACTAATGTTTGCTTTCATTGCCTCTCTGAGATACAGACACGCTTAATTTAGTCCCCTACTTTCACAAATACTGTTGTGAAGTACAGAGTGACTGGAAGATGCCAGATACCACACAGGGGTCCACATGGCACTGTGAATGGGACAGCTCCTACCCTCATCCTCTGTTTCTGAGAGAAGCAGAAAGATTTAAAGAGCCCTGTAAGTCAGGAGAATGGTGCCTTACTGTTGCTCAAAACAACCTGGAGAGAAAACAAATGCTGCCCAAAAGAAAGCAAGGCAGCTGGCTCATTTTCTCCTTTCCCTTGTACTTCATTGTGTCGGCTATAAGAATGTGTAGTGGAGTGGAAACCAGAGTATCACCAAGAGCTCAGAGCAAAGCAGCATGGCTGGGTTTTCTTTTATCTGTATCTGCTTGGTCATAAGGTAGGAATCCAAGAGGGGTAGCAAGAGCTCAGGGGATATACCTGTGGTACATTAATCTCCCAGATGTTCCCACTTATGCTGCTTGTTCAGGATGAAGGGAGATCTGGGAGTGCCAGAACCAAAGTTAGTTACAAAGTAATTAAACTGTAAGGGGCTTCCCAAATGTCCTCACATGACTCGTGAAGTTTTTAGTTCATGGGTCCAGCTTGAGCTCCTTCAAATTAAAATCCCCTGAAACATATGCTGGGTAAACAGTGTCTTCAGCGCTAACTTTTTCACTCCAGATAGCTGCTCTTACTTGGAATAACTTGGTACAGTAACATGCAAATATGAATAGTACTTGGGAGAGAGCACTGGCATCTACAGATTTTCTGGGAATTCTTCATACTTTCTGAAAGGTCAGAGAAGTGCACCATAAAAACTGAGACTGAAGAAAAGAACTGTTGCTGTTAGTTTCAAGAGGGAATATCAGCCAGGAACCGAGAAGGGGGTAGATTTTGTATTGCCCAAGTTGAAAGTGAGTAAACTCAATTTATGTGCATTTGCCTTTGAGCGCTGCACTGTCATCATCTTAAATGAGCTTATCTTTTTAAGCAAAGGAAAGATTCTGTCCTGGTGACAAGAGTTTTGCAATTAATAAAGCCTTCTTAAAAAATTCTCATTTACCATTCAGGTTTAAAATAAAATACTTCCATTTGCTCTCTTAGCTCATATTTTCAGTCATGAGTAATAATTCTTGTAAAGTAGTTACTGCTTAGGTTAAAAAAAAAAATCTGTTTCTCCAAAGCAAACTTAATTTGAACATGAACCATGGCCTTTACACAATCCCCAGTACTTAGATCAGTGATGAATTTTTCTTTCTCTGTAGGAGTAGTAGACAGTGTAGAACTGATTTTTTGTGATATTTTTATTAATGAGTTCCTGGGTGTCATAATTTTGAAAGAATCTACAGCTGCTTTAGCAGTTGTAAAATGAGACCACCATCATGTCTGTCTGATCAGGAATCACCCACTGTGTAGTAGGTTAAAGATGAGATGTTTTCTTTTTTTATTTCATTTGTTCAGTTCATGTATAGTAGATCAGAATTGGTACCATATTTTCAAATTTACCATTTCAGATTTTTTCATCTAAGTTAATTTAAAGCAAAGGTATCTTGCTTCATCTCTAAAATCTTAGCTGTATTTTTTATGTCATAGGAGGGGATGATAGCAAGGGCTGTAGAGGAACTACCAGCATGCTAAATAAACACATAGATATGCCTCTCAAAATACTGGGCAAAAACCTATCTAATGCTTTTTGAACTTTTTTCCCTTTTATGTTTGTCTCATGAACTAGCTCTGATTACATTAATGAGTAATTCGTCATAACAGAAACAGATCACCATATTGAAGTAGTTAGTGCTGAGAATCAGTACGTTTGTTATAAATATTGCAAGGATTTGAACTTCAGGCTGCCTTTAACTTGATCCCTTGGACTGGCTCTTCTCGCCATGCAGGCTGTCCAAAAGCTGCCCAAAGGCTCACTGGTTGGTTTGGACTCATAACATCCTTGATGGAGTGCATTTCATGTGCACTGAGCAGAGGGTGAGTTCCCTGCAAAGGGAATTCAGTCCTTCTGTGCAGCAAAACTACTCTGGGAGCTGAGCCAGTGTGCAGTAAATGGGAACAGTCAGCGGGTGGGATTTGTTGCAAAACTGCATTGCTGCTCTCAACCAAAATGGTAAATATAGAGGCAATTGTTTGTATTTTTGTGCTTTTGGGAAGGCACTGCATATTTTTCTCTAGTGTGAAAACCAAGCAATTTTGCATGATAAAATTCAAATGTGTATTTGTATACTTTTTCTGACCAGCACCCTCTGGTAAGTTCTGTGTGTTTGATGATGCAAAGAGAAAGCAAGCTCCACTAAATCATTATGTAAGCAGAGAAATCCTTACATGTGTGCTTTACACGCGACTCAGAAGAGTAGATTTTATTTTATCAAGTGATAAAAATTGTGGCTTTCACATAAAAATTATGAAAAACTGGTCTCCTAGCTTCATTCTCAAAAAAGAGAAAGTGATGGGTTTGCCAAATCAGGAAAACAGACTATGATCAAAGAAGACCCTGCACTACATAGGGTTTCATGAGAATGCATAAAGAGTGAAGAAAAAAAGTCCAAAATCATGTAGTCTTCATTTAAAGCAATGTGCTTGATATCATATAGTACATTGAGGTATTGATCATGAGATCAGAAGTCAGAACTTCTGCATGCTAATTTTGACTTTGTCAGTGAATTCAGCTTTTGTCAATTCATTACTATGCAGTTTCCCACCTGAGAAAGGGAATGTTAATGTTTCAAAGAGCAGAAGAAAAGTTCAATACTCAACAGTTCACCTTTCTGATTTCCAGTTTGTTTATTTGAGTGAATCATTATTTTGCTCTTAAAAGGCTGCTGAATTTCATTTACTATTGCTGGCTAACTTTTTTGCACTAAATGTTTTAATTTTGATTATTCACATTCATCTTTGTAATTTCAGTTCCTTGGCTGGATTGCTAGAGCTCAGACAAGGTTCTTCTGCAGCTGCTGGTATAAGTACAAAATCTAATTTCAGTTAATTCTTGTGTATGTTTTTTGCATTTGTTCTCAAATCAGGCACATTTTGAGTGGATGCATATTTCCAGAATCCACTAGAAAGGAATGTAAAGTGCGTGGTAAAAAGCATTTGACTGTGAAAAAAGGAAAATTCCTCTAGTAGTGTACTCCATTGGCTTTGTGCTAATGCTCTTGAATTTCTTCCACTGGGGTCTGATCCATAAACGGATTTGCTTACTTAAAATAGCAGTTATGTCCTAAAGTTCTTAGTATGTGCTATTAGAACTTCATCTCAGCTTCTGTTTAAGATTAATAGAGTACACCCTTGTTCTCACCACAGATTATACCCACAATCTGCCTTTGAGGCTGCTTTGCTACCTGCCCAAGGGAATGGTGGCACCTGAAATGATAGACACTGCAGCAAATTCAAGCAAATGTGCTGTACTGCCACCAATATGCCTGAGCTCACCAAGAGCCTCCTTATTCTGACCTGGGGGCTCTTTTGCCACCTGTGATTGTGCATTTGCACATATTCAGAGGTATGTCTGTCAATTTGCAGGTTACTGCTGTAAAGACCTGACAGACAGACCAGCTCTGATGCTACAGTTCTGGGGCTCTCCAAAGGGCTTTGTTTGATGTGAGCTCAGGAGCAGGAAAGATTTCTCCTTGTAAAAGGCTGCCATCCTCTTTTGTGCAATATGCAGTTTGATCCATATTCTTCCCAATTATATTTTGAGGATAGTGTCCCAAACTGTACTTTTCCTATCCCCAGATGAGAGGCTAAGTTTGCCCAGAGAGTTGGAAGATGCTGCTTCCCGGGGAGCTGCCAGTCAGCTGTGACTCCAAAGTCCTGGTATGTCACTGCCTAATTAAAACCAGCTTCTAGAATGTCTTTTTCACTCCTGCCTTGAAATATCATTCTAGTTTAGGAAACTTTCAGACACAGCCATGCTCAACTCCTTTCTGAGTGTGGGAGAACGCAAACCTATATTCAGCTTCTGGACATTCTCTGCCTCTGGCTACATTGTCTCCCTTTGTAGTCCTGGTCCTAGAACAACACAAGTGTATTTGTCTTCTCATAAGGAGATACTTTTGTAAAGTTTTCCACTTCAGTTTTGCAAAACCAAAAGTTTCCTGATGGTCTACAGGTAGCTTCAGATCTAGTTTTTAATCTGAACTGGAGGCTCTCTACAAGAATGTTTAGAGATAAGGTCTCAGTTCAGGAGTTTCATCTTCAAGGTGTTTCTGATTTTCTTCTTTTAATGAAACACAAAAGTGTAAAGTATCTCCCCTTCCACCCCAGGTTTACAGCAAGAGCTGTAGGAATTATCACAACTGCATCTCTCAAACCAAGGTTTCTTTAAAACTTTTAAAATTTCATTTTGATTATCCTTTTAAATTTTGATCCCCAAAAGAAAGCTTGCAGAAATCCCTAGTAATTATTAATGGGTCACCTGGTGTATCATGTGACAATACTTCTTACCCTCAACCATTAACCATTACATCCCTATTACAAGTGAGAACACAGAGACAGACAGCTCAGGCTTTAACTTTGGCACAATCCATACAGATTAATTAAAAAACAGGCCCAGTACAAATTATACCAAAACAAAAAAAAGTCCAAAGCATGAAAATAAGCCAAAAAAAGAATTACATCATTTCCTTGTATCTTCCCTAAGGATAAGGAATTGGGGAGTATGAGTCAGTCTCAATAAATGAAATAAAAACAGCCCAGCTTTTAGTGACTTTTTCTTATTCTTACCTTCTGGAGCAGAGCAGGCCATCAAGTACAAGCAGCAGAAATCTGACTGCCTGACAGGTTTTAAAATAGGAGTGAAGGTACACTTGTGAGTAGCTTGGCTTTCTGGTTTGTGACAAGATACAGTGACCAAGATGAGTGGACCTGAATGTGGGGCAGCACAGCGTTGTGGATATCCCATCTCCTGCTGCTTACAGTCAACCACAAAGTCGGTGTGCTCTGCAGCTATTGTGGGTGAGGTCTTTTCAAAGCTCTCTGTAGTGAGGAGAACACACATTACATGTCCTTTTGGATGCTCAAGCCTTTTTTTTATCCCTCTCCTTTCCAGTCTGCAATACAGACCTGCTGTGAGGAGGAAGCAATGCATGACTTATAACTACTTTCTTGGTACAGGAACAGCACATTTTGTCTGTGAATTATCACTTTGGCATATCATTTTGCCATGTACTTGCCTTGCTCTCTGTCCAACATCACAGTTTCAAATATTCTGGCAAATTACTTTTAATAATGAAACATATTTTCCTGCTTAATAGTTCAGTGAGAATTATCTGGAATATTAATAAGCTTTCTGCTGTGCCTAATGGTGTTGTTCACTTCTGCTTAAATAAAGCTCAGGATAACAAAGGATCAACTGTTTGAGCCAGGGGTTCATTTAACATCATCATTCACATTTCCTTTAAAATCAAAGGTATTCACAAAGTCAGTGTCTCTAAGGATTCTTTCACAGACATAATTCTGTGTTGTTTACATTGGTGAAGAAAACAAAAAAAGGCAACACAATAAATTTTTTGGTCACACTCTCCAATGCCTCTGAAGTATTTCAGTGATCAAACCTGATAAGTTTCAGAACTATCCTGGAGTGTCCCAGGTCTGAGTTTACAAGGCAGAAAGTTTGGTTACCCAGCTCAAGTTTCATCGTCCCCCTGATCCTGAAATTTCATTTCAGAGGGAGATTTGAGGTGCACTTTTGCCCATATTTTTAACTTATTTTGTTTGTTTTGGTTTTCATCAGTAATTTCTGATTTCTTCTGTCTTTTTATGTCATGTTCTGTCCCTGCTCCAAATAGGTAGTTTGGTGAGCACAAAGACATTTAAAGGGCTTCAACCAAGTTTAAAATGTGTGTAGAATTGATGGAAGACTTAATATGGGAAAGTGGGAAAGGCTTACCTGGAAGTATACAAATCCTTTTTTTTAAATATTTTTTTTAATCCCCCCCAGATTCATTTGACTGTATCACAATCCTAGTTTTCATGTAAAAATAACTCCCTCTGAAAAGATACTGATGCCCCTACTGGTGCCTGCAGGTACAGTGTGAAACAATACCTGTGAGCAATGCTGATGTGCATCATGAAGTCCAGCAGTGTTCAGTAGCTTCAGGGCTCCCTGACAACTTTATCAAATGACCCCATGTACTAGGATGAGAAAAATATAAAGACCTTATTAAACCCTCCAAAACCTTGGCTTTTGCAGTAATGATCTCTTTGCCTCTGTCAGCCTACGAGGGGCAAATGGGAATGAACCATGGGATGGGTGTGAGAAGCCAAGACCATGCAATGTTCATGTCACGCTGTGCCTTGGGCAGAAGCTTCCAGTCATCTGACCCTGTCCTCAGCATCTGTTTCCCCGAATTGCAAATAGTTCCATTACCATCATGCTGTTTTATGTCCTGCAAATGCAAATTTGCCCTATGACAGAATGAGTCCTATGCCTGATGGAGATTTCGCCATCCCATATTGTGTGTATGCAGGTCCTACGTAAGCCTAAGAGAAACCTTCTGATGTGTACTACTGATTGTTTACATATGTTATCAGAGGGAAGGAAAAAACAGGAAAGGAAAGCTGGCAGCTTATACTGCCAAGAGACCTGGCAGTGGCTATAATCACATTTAGATCATTTCCAGTCAATAGATTTTGTTTTCATTTTTAAAAAACCCTTCCTAGAAAGTTGCTGCACTGTTCTTTTTACTGTGCTACAGTCAGTCCAGAGGAATACCTGCAATGGCTCCTGTCCTTACAACCAGAGCAGGCAACATCAGGAGATGTTTCCACAGAGAAGGTGGAAAATGTGGTAAGAGAATGTGCTTTATACCAGTTCAAAATATGTAGCACTTCTTGGAGCTGTGATTATGGTTCAGTATGACAAAGGTCTTTTAATGATAGTGAAGTCAGGGACTTGTAATGCAAATAGACATCGATGCCAAAAGAAGATAAAGTTTGGAACCTGGGCATATTTCTCATCTTCAGGTCAAGCTCCATAATGGGACTCAAAAATATGAGCAATGGAGGACTGGGACTCCAGTGTCTAGGAATTGCCTGTAGCAGAGGGAATGGTTCCCTTAGACCGCTAAGCCAGAAGAGCTCACTGCTTCTCTGAAACGAAATACTAGAGGGAAGAGACACCAAAGCAAGTTTAATTAATGTCTAACTAAGTTAATGTGTCCTCTTTCAACTATTCTGCACCCATTCACATGTACGTGTGATAATGGAGACTTTTTTAGGGTGAAATAGAGGTCACAACTTACATCAGCATCTTAACTACTACAGTTCCAGCTAGTCCAGGCCCAAGCCTTGGGAGTCCTATAACTATTAATATGAAACTTTTCTCATAGGGTTAAGCATTTGGGGACTGAAGACTGCAGTTTTTGAAAATGCTGACTCGTTTTGCAATAATAGGCTTAATATTGTTACTGCCCGAAGACATACAACATGAGCAAAAATAAAACGTAATCAGCATAAATATTAGCCATTCATATTAGTATCATCCAGAGAGAAAAAAAAAAAAAAAGACGTTCAAAATGCAAGCAGTCACAGAGATAGAGGAGCTCTGGTATGAGTCCATGTGAGAAGATGCAGTGTTATTGGCATCAACATTTCTTCTGACATCTTAGTCATCAGAAGTGCAAAGATGGCAATGAATGCTCCAGAGGAAGTAAGGCAGTGACACAGTCACTTCACATCCAGCATCCGATTCCAGGTGTAAAACCAAAACAGAAGGATTATTGTTGTACACATGTAGAAAAGTGACAAAATCTATCAGCTTTTGACATCTAAGTGAGACACACTGAAGACTAAAGTTAGTACCTTAGTTTCACTAGGTGTTACTTTCCCTTCCCTAGAGAAGGGAAGACCAAACAGCACCTATCAGATGTAGCTTACAGGTTACACCATACACTCCTTCCCTCTGCCCTCCACTTGGAAATCATATGTCATAGGATCATGTCAGAGGTTCTAGCTGTTAGGTTACATATTCCAGTACAAAAATGCAAGGCATAAGAAGTGGTCAATGACACAAAGAAAAACAAAGTAATACTTGTCAGTTGAGATATCAAAGGAAAACCACAGCTGAAAAGGAAAACCAAAGATGCTGTGCAGTCAGAACTTGGTGGAAGCTATCATCTTCTGCTGTGTTTTCCTTGTGAGAGGGAGAAAGATGCTGTCTCCTAAAGGCTGGCAAAGGTAGGGCATTGGTGTGCAAAACTTTTGTACTCCAGACCAACAGAAGTGGAAAAGAAAACAAGCTTGAAATAAATAGACTTTCATGTCCAAATCTCCATCCAAAAGACCTAATCCTAGTCTGAGCTACTTCAGATAGCAGCAGTAATTGGTGCCAGAATTCCCAAACCTGCCCCTGTCTGTGAACTTTGTACAGTTTTGGGAGTAGGGTAAAAGTCTGGATGAGTTAATCCTGGTTGAGGTTGCCCTGGTCCCCCAAGGCAGTCCGACTTGGAACATTTTTGAGTTTAGCTCTTTTGAAGGAGCTGTCTGACTTCTTTCCAGGAGAAGAGTGAAAGTGGACCAACACTGTATTTGCAGAAAAACCTTCATCCACCTTGATTTCACACTCATGACTCCTGCAAATATCAGATAGACTGTGGCTCAGAGCCAGCACATGGTAGTGGCAGCAACAACTTCTTTCCACTGGTTTCTTTAATTGACCATTTCCCTTACAGATTTGAAAAGAGATGAATCAAAACTAATTGCTTGCTTAAGAAGTAATACTGACTTATTCGTTGTGGCACTGGGCACAGGCACTTGAATGGTCTGGAAAATATGAAAAGAATTGGCTGGGGAACAAAAACAGCTGATACGTGGTAATGGCAGAAACAGAAGTAGAAGCTACATAATAAAGGTAAATTCCTATTGAATGCCTCTCTGTCTTGCTTTAAAGAAATACAGAGAAGCACTCAAGATGTGCAGATAACTAGGCAGTGTTTCTCACTGCAGTGTTTAAGAAAGAAGGAAGTGCTTCAAGGGTTAGTTCCTGACTATATGGAATATTGCTGGACTGAAGGCAGTCGGCTGGACTTCATCCTGATAGTCCCCCAACCACTTTATTGCAAAAATGTACTGTAATCAGTAAGAAGCAGTCACAGTATTTCCCCACCACTTTAATGCTTTATAGGCAGATAAAGCGGAAGAGGGGGAGGTTCATGATGCATGTAAATGATGAACTTAGTCCATATTTTAAAGAAAGTATCTTGTGGAAAGAGAGAAAAAAACAAACTATGGTTGCATGTGAACTTCAGCTTTCCTCCTGCCTATTGATTATTTGTTCTATTTGTTAGGGCAAGGTTGCTTGCACAGTTCTTCATATGTTGCACCAAAGGAATAGATGAGTCACTAAACAGTGGGTGCTACATTCTGTAATGTCTTTGCATCTGCTTCCACTGCTACATAACCAGCTGGAGAGAGACTTTAGAAGCACCAATCCTTCTTCACAGGCTGATCACTAGATTGATGAAGACAGAATTTACAGAGGTAGGAAATTAGAAGCAGTGGAGTATTATACCTTCAGAGAAACTTACACTGGCTACTTTCAGAGACAAAGAATATTATTGCCTTGGCCTTCAAGCAATATCCACAAGAATGCAGTTTTAATGTCTGCTTTCTTTTTCTGCCAGTCTGGGTCTTAAATTGAATCACTGTGTTTCAGTGTGATGTTTTGTAATGTTTTTGATGCACATATTTTATTGTGACAGTGTACAGATATAACTGTATCATCTTAAAAAAACTAGACACTTTGTGCTTCAACTTACTTTGCAGTTTAGTTTCAGGAGTACAAGCATTCTCAGTTTGTGTTCAGTTCCCACGATGGACTGCTTTACTTGGGTCCTTTGAACAGTGACATGGAAAAAGAATTAAATATAGTTGTAGAAAAGTCAAAGGCAAAATGACCCATTAAGGTTTCTGGTTAAGGCAAGTTCTTACACTGTTGTCCTTCTATTAGTTCACTTCCAGCTGACACATGATATATAAATAGTTGTTAGTGTGTGATTAGAAAGAAAATCTCAGTCTTGGCCATAGCAAGATAATTAATATGAGTAGGGAGAGTTTTTATTTTATTTTTTAGCATTAAAAGTCATAGGATTGATGGCATCACAGCAAATTACTTTTCTGGAATTTTAGAGAAATTTACTAACTCTGTGAAATTATGATACAGTCTGAAGCATTTATATTTTCCTCTTACATAATGCATCCCTATGGCCAGGATGGAAGAATTCATTCAGAGGTCAGCTAGTAAGTTTTTTTAAACAAGAAAGATAGAAAACTTTTCTATAAACTTTTTCTACTCTGCTCTTGTGAAACCTGGTCTGGAGTATCCAGCTGGAGCATCCAGCTCTGGGACTCTAACACAAAGACATTGTCCTGTTGAAGCAAGCCCAGAGGAGGCCATGAAGATGATCAGAGGTGTGGAGCACCTTTCCTAAGAAAACAGACTGAGAGAGCTGCGGTTGTTCAGCCTGAAGAGAAGGCTCTGGAGACACCACATAGCACCTTCCAGTAACTGAAGAGGGCTTACAAAAAATCTGGAGAAGGACTCCCTGCAAGGGCATGTAGTGGTAGGTCAAGGGGTAATGCCTTTCTATACTGAAAGAGGTAGGTTTGGATTAGATATCAGGAAGAAATTTGATACTGTGAGAGTGGTGAGTGAGCACTAGACCAGGCTGCCCAGAGAAGCTGTGGATGCCCCATCCCTGGAAGTGTTCAAGGCCAGGTTGGTTGGGGCTTTGAGCAGCTCTGGTGTAGGGGAAGTTGTCCATGCCAATGGCAGAGGGGTTGGAATTTGATTATCTTTAAGGTCCCTTCCAATTCAAATTATTCTGTGATTCTGTGAAATCTGTCAGACCTGAAGTGCTCTTTCCTGGTCTTGGTGGGCTGCAGAGGCATGGTTTTGAAGTTTCTATCAAGGAGCCAGTGGCCCTAGAGCCCACAGTTCCAAAACAGCTCACTGCCCAAGCTGTCCCTGGGGCCAGGGGGTATTTGGGATCCTGCTCCAGCAAAGAGGAAGGAACCCTTTAAAGCTCTGACTTTTAACTTTGTTTTGGCCTCCATCTTTATAGCAGTCAGCTTGCAGCCCCAGCTGAAGCCAAAATTTGCCTGCCTGCCAGGCATCCTACCAAAGAAGGGGCTGCACTGCTAATTCAGGTTGACCTGGGCTGAGGGTGCCAGGGTTTCCAGTCCATGGGGCTTTAAGGATTACACCACCATTTAAAGATACACCTCAATCCAGTTTTAGAAGGCTCCAAAGTTGACATGTGCCTGAGCATCTAGCATCGCCTTGGTTTCAGTGCTGGTTTGTCTACCTCCTGCAGTTAGCAGTGTATAGGTTTGGATGGTTCTGTGGTGCTATGGTTACCAAACAAGGAAGTCCTTGCAACCATTGTGCTGGTCATATGAGTAGGAAAGATAGAGTACAGCATCACTCTACCATATCTCTCTGCAGGGCTTCTGAAAAGAATTAAAAATAGCTTCCTGCTTTACCAGGAAACTTCCTGTTATTTATATAGTCCTCTCTGCCACCTAAGGCAAGGTGTGAAATGAAATGTATTTAAATGAAAAAAATGTGTCAAGTATTATACTCCTGTGAAGTTGAACAAATTCTCATTTCTATTGCTTTGTTCTCATGGGTACTAAGAGTGGCATGAACAGAAAAGCAAAATGAGCAGGACTTTGGATTACTGTTCTCTGCTAGAAATTCTTGTTCCTATATTAAAATAAATTTTGGAGCGGAGGAAGAGGAAGAGTCTCTTATGGAGTGTACCTTCATCACACTGCATGTGCTTTCAGCTGTCTATTTTGCCTCCAGCCAAGTGCTCAGTAATAGGGCCTTTAACCTTGCAGCTAAACAAGAAGTGTTAGACTATTATTATATTATTGCTTCTGATTGTTAAGGTAGAAAGAGCAGTGTGGTATGGCAGAATGGTATTTGGCACTGTGAGACAGTGGGCCTGAAAATTAGGAGACTGTGTTATTCTTTACTATTTTAGTTTTCTTGGCAAGTGTGTCCATCCCTGTATGGTTAGTAGGATAAAGGCTATTAGAGAATGTTTGGAGTAGCAGGACAGAAACTTTAGTGTAGGTTCTACTGCTGCAAACAATTTTTCTTGGTACCAACTGCATCTGAATGTACAAAGGTACAAGCATGGGAATAGGAAATCTGGCTCCACAGTCAAACTGTTATTTTACTGGTGCAGATCCAAGGAATCCAGAACTCCAGAAAACAGCAATTAGCAGGTATCTGTCCTGTGGCTTTTATTTGGGGAGTAAAGATATGAACACAAACCAAGATATTTTTCTTGGTCTGTATTACCACCATAAGAGTTTTGTTCATTGCAAACAGCTGTGTACAAGTCCTTATCAATTTAAGTGATAAACAAGAAGAGTACCAAAGTCTTGCACAAGTGTGTGTTTCCTGATAAACTGTGTCCTGTCTTCTCTTCCTTGGCAACAATTGATGGAACAGATCTTTCCAACTTACCAAGGTGCAGTAGGCTTTTCTGCTGAACATTTTTATTGTCCCTCCCTAACTGTTTTGGCTTTTGAGGTAAAAGTGGTTTAATTTTTCAGATCTGCTAGGATTTGGCCTGCATGTTTTGTTTTCCTTTTCCTGTGTTATTCCAGAGTGTTCCCTTCTTGCTTACTTATTGATTGGTAGCCAGATAGTGACACTCAATATGACTTTTTTGCTGTGTTTTTTTTAGGAATGTTTTTTCCATGGTAGAAAAACCAAAGGCAGTGAAATTGAGTTTAAAAGTTTAGTATTCACAAGCATTGGTTTTGCTCAGAATAACTTTCAATTTTCTTTCTTCAAAATACAAACAGCCAGAACTATTTTAACAACAATGGTGTCATAACCAGTACCAGATTTTTTAATTGATGTCCAGCCTGCTTTTAATTGTCTGAGTGTTATAAAAGTGAATTCAAAAGTTTTGAATTAACAGTGTTTAAAAATCTGTGCAAATCTGGAACTCATAAGACTTGTACTGAATGTTTGTTCTAGAAAGTTAAGGCCATGTCAAAATACATTCATTTGTGGCCATTGCAGCCTTGATTTTGGCCTGAATTGACTTTGTACAGAACTGAAGAAATCATGTATGATGGTAAGAGACAAACCAAGCCCAGAACTCAAGAGGATGGACATCAATGCTAGATGTGATGCGGGAAATAGAGATGCCTGATAATGTAAGAGCAGTGAGGAAACTGTAACCATATTGCTATAAAACAACACATAAACAAAGGCACCAAATGGATGGGGTTGGTGCACTTTTGAGAATTGTGCATGAATAAAGTATTGCTCATTTGGCTTGCACAAGGGCTGGAAAAAAACCCGTATGAATTTGTGCAGCCACCTGCCTAAAGTCAAGTGAAAGTTATTGTGCAGCTAGGCAGACAGAAAGGAAGATTACTGAAAGTATTAAAATTAAGCAATTCAGCTTTCCTATTCAGCTACAGATATAAGGCATAAAGTGAAAGAATAATCAGGGAGAATTTGAACCTAGTAATCATTAGATCAATAAAAAGGAATTTGTTTAGGACAACTGGGAACTTAAGAATGTTAAAGCAAGCACAAAAGTGATGTTTTGGCCAGGAATGTCTGGAAAGGGAAAATAATTTTTTTTCTAGTGTCAGCAGAAAACTTTGTCTAAATGTCAGCAGCAAGAAGAAAATGTGAAATCATCAGCAAAAAGAAACATTTATCATTCCTGAACTTCCATGTCACCTATGGCAATTTCTGGGAACAAATTTTTCTGCAGGAAATAGTATGAATATTTACTGGTAATTAATTAATTTCAAATATTTTTAAACATCCCCCTCAAAACAAAATACGTCCTTGGATGTCCACTCCAGAATGGTCTCCTGTATCTGAGAGAAGAAGAAGTGTGAACAATAACACCTACTTTTAAGCAAGATCCAGAAAGATTTTCAAAAAAAAACCACCAATGATGAGAGGAGGGTGGGGTTTTCTGGTTTTGCTGTTTGGACATAGCTGAACCTAAAATGCTCAAAAAATGAACCCAATGTAGTCTTGTAAGTCACAGTGACAATCCTTCCTGTGAAACATTTATGTAGGGTTCAGTTAAAAAAAGTGAATCAAGAAGAGGTAAACAAACTCCTAGCAGGCTATTAGCAGATAAACATGAAATTCCTCCCCTGTGAGTGTAGCAGTGCTCTGGTATGTACCCAGTCCAGCCCTGCTTCCCAGTGCTCCCAGTGGCTCATAGCACCTTGCATCTGTAAGGACTGGAAAAAGACAGCAGCAGCTCCTCTCCTTCAAGCATCCAAAACTTTCAGACGAACCCGCACAGTGCAAACCACGGAGTGTGCAAGGCAGCTGAAGCAGCCACAGCAGAGGCTGAGTGCCCCTGCCAGAGGCTGAGTGCCACTACCAGAGGCTGAGTGCCACTACCAGAGGCTGAGTGCCACTACCAGCCCATCTGGCTGCAGGAGCCCCTCCTGCTGTGGAATGCCCCTTCTGACCAGTCCAGAGTGGGAGCCTGTGCTCCCCTCTGCCCCTTCCCTCTGAAAGTTTGGTGCTGCTGCTGTATCCAAGGTGCTGCTGGGGGCTCTTCAGGGTACTACACCCTCATCCTCACTGGTAGGATCAGGCAGAGCTCTGGGCTGAGGTTGATGGAAAGCTCATATGATGTTGGGCAGAGCTCTGGCTCTGCTGGCAGGATGGAGGAAGGGGTCTTACGTTTGCTTGCTCTAAACCCAAGACAAGTTACTCCTAATAAAGAAAAGATGATTGGCCTGCAGGTAAAGACTAGGGGTAGGTAGGTATTTTTCTGCTTACCAGGGTCTGAGTGGAATGCTCATTTTGGAGATACAAAAATAGTTAGGTTGACAAAGGTGTTTCTTTGAGAAAATGTTTGAGGTATTTTGTAAATCGTGACATTAACTGCCTGAAATATATATCCTGCCACAGAGTCTGTGCTGGAATTGTGATGAAACCCAAAACCATGACCACAAGAAGGCACGTCTGGAAGAACTAAGACCTATCTTTCTCAGAGTGTTCATCAATAAATAGCATGAATTCATATTTTTTTCTGCATAGAAGAAGACCTGAAGGACTCTCAGAATACCTAAAAAAGACAATAACCTTTTTGCATTTTTGTACCAAATTCACACTCTCTAATAAGCTGAGTTTTTAATTTACAGCCTGATTACCAGATACTGGATTACATCCACCATGATCTTTTTTAGGGAGACCACTTAAAAAAACCTAAGTGAAACTAATGCAATTTGCATCAGTTTTGTCATGACCAGAGCCATGCCTGTTTACAAAACCAGGAGTTTTAAGTAAGAAAATAGCACAAAAGGGGATTTAAGCCACCGCTCTCGGTTGTGCCACAAGATAAAGTAGGTGGAGGCACAAAGAGGAGCTGCTAGAGTGCTTTAGAGACTGGGTTGGGCCACTGAAATAGTAGAAGTGGGGAGATGGCAGCACTAGCTCCACCCAGTGCAATGAACAACTGGAATTCTTAGCAAATAGCCACATGTGGTGTTTTTTAGGAGTTACCACTGGAAATTATAATCAGCTTCAACCACTTCACCCTCAAGCTAGGAAACCAAAAATCCTAAAGGAAAAAGCAAAGCAGCAGCCTCAGAATATCATATAAGCCTGTTAAAAATCAGCCTACACTATGTCTCCAAGAATTTAAAGACCATGAAAATCAACAAATTTCACTATTCAATATCTAAGCAAGAGGCTTCACCATTACCTAATGGCTGGCCAAAGCTAGATAGTAGTATGCAGTAATATCTAAATAACACCTTGACAGTGCTATTAGAACACAGATTATTACTGAAAACTTTGAAATATGAAGGCCTCATTTGCTGAGGTTACTGAAGTTTAGTTGAAGACTTGGCTTTTTACCCTATGGTGTACCTGTCTATTATCTAAAGATCTTACAGGGTGTCTCACAAAATGAAGCCCAGATTCTGGAATATAACCCTTTACTGGAATTGTTAAAATCTTTTCTTAAGAGAAATAAACATTTGCATTTCCTGTTCTGGGTTTATGTAGTTCTGGACATATTATTACCATGGAAAATTTGGGAATATTTGACAGGTTTTGTTAAAGAAATATCTTAAGGAAAAGGTTAAATAAATCCCATGCCTATGCAATATTTCAATGTATTTATAATTATAAAACCTACATTCATGGTGTTCTGAGCCCAGCACAATTTTTATTTTGAAGGACTGGAAGACCAGACATTTTATCAACAAACCGGAGAACCTCCAAATTTCCGTTAATCATACTGCATAATTATTTTTCCTTAGTCTCAAACTAAATTTCAGGGATGCAGAAAAATTCAAAGTACCATTTTTTAGTATAATATTTCTAAAATACCTTTTTGTGTATATATATCTCACACATATGCACATGTGCATATACTCACGTTCTCTTTGCTGTCATTTCACCATTAGGTCCTATATAAAAACTGCAGAGGTTCTTTGGATAGTTTCTGATGGCTCAGAATACCCACTGAGACTGAAAACAAGCCAGAGTTTCTGGAAACCTAAATCCTTTCATTTTAATAGTTTTGCAAATCCTTGGCATTTTGCTTTGAACTTTAACCAAGAAAAGTTATATCTTATAAACAATGGCATTTGTTGATTGGATGAAGGACTAGATCAATATTGATTTTGGCAACTTGTTTTGGCTGGGTTTGCATGAAGAAATATGCTGGTTGTGGTGTTAAAAAGTTATGTCAGTTCCTCAACATGTGCCTCTTTTTCTTGGAGCATTGCCTGAAAAATAGTTTCCAAAGTTACTTCCAGAAGTTAACCTAGAGGCTATCTATTATTGTGAGCTAACAACAGCCTTCTGCTGAGCTATCAGCATGTATGAAATAAAACCATTCAAGAAGGCAGATTAAAGACAGATTAAAAAATTGTATTTCTGTTTCACAGAAGTGCTAAAGCATAGAAACCCCATTTTTATTTCCAATGAATCTGATCTACATTATTCTTGCAATTTAAAAGGAGCTCTAAAGTAAAAACCTAGAGTAATAGCAACAGGATTTTAGGCACTCTGAGAATTACCTAGTTGACACACAGCAAAATAAGAGCCATAGGATGCACATGAATCAGTTCTGATTCAAGGGTAGCACCAGGAATGAACAAAAACGTATCTGAGAAAATGTGCCATTTTAATTTCAAAGTTTCCACTGAGACAGAATCCACTGCTAACTGATCAATTATCACCACAGCTAAAATTTTCGTCTGGTTTTGAATTCAGTTTTTCTAGTTTCAGCTTCCAACTCTTTGAGCCTCTGATACGAATGCTACAGCAAAGAGTCACCTTGAAAGTGTCTATCTATTTATACATCTATCCATCTACCTACCCATCTTCCATTTCCTGTAGATGCTGTTAGTTCACATATCTTTCTCCTCTCGTGGTGCTCAGCCCTCTGATGTATTTCCAAAAAGCAATCACATCACATCCCAGGCTTTTTTTTTGCTATGATAAACAAGACAAGCTCCTTCATGCCTGCTCTACCAGAGCAATTTTCTTTCATCCAGGTGCCTGCTTTACTCATGCACAAGTTTGAATTCTCAAACGTGAGTGAACAAATTTTCCAGATGGTATCTTACTAATACTCTTGACAAATAGCACTAATATTTTCCCAATTTTAAGAAAAACCTTTCCTCACCTGATTCATTGTCTCTTTTTGCATTCAGGTTGCCTTGTTCCTCTGACTGCATCCTGTGGCTGACCAGCCTTTTCATTTGTGGGGTTTTTTACTGTGCCCTCATGAGGAATGCCACTTTACATCAGGAATTTATGTTCTTTGACCCAGAGGATGGAGTTCATCTCCTCTGTCTTTTGGGACTTTTGGAATATAATCTAGTCTGTCCTGAGAGGAGTCCAAGACAGGTGGGATAAAGGAACAGTAAAAAAGCTCCTATTTCTATGTGTTGAATACAAATGCTTTGAGAACTGCTATACTGTGTAGTATTTAATTAGCAGGTTATGTGAATACAGTGTTGCATTCCCCATGCCCTAGAAAAGAACAAAACCACTTACTGGACATTTCTATATTTTCTGAATTATTTCCTTATTTCTCATTTTCATTTAATAAAGACTAAATACATTGTCTGTTGTTCTCTCTGGTCATTACTTTTGGTCCTTCATTTTATATATATTTAAAATTATAATTAATGTATCTGTATTGTCTGTATTGCCTCCCCAGAACCAAGGATTTTCTCTTAATTTTTAACATCCAAATGAATTGTTTCTTAAGGTAATACAAAAGAGACAAAACTTTACTCTGCATTGACATACATTCAGATAAGCAGAGTAAAATAATGCATCACTAGAGCTGCTGTTATCAAGTTCCTTTAAGGATTTTGTGATAGCATTTTCCTGTAAGTTCCTTCATTATTCCAGAATCCTTTATAGTGTACACTCAGTTAAATGTATCTTATGCACTGCCAAACCTAATAATTTCAAGAAAAGGAGAGAAAATATTCTACAAGTAAGTGACTGGTTTTTTTCACTTTACAGGAAAAATGTCAGTCATTTCAGACTTTTTTTAAGTCCAGCTGTTGCTGAAGTCATTCAGAGTCTGCTGTCTGAAGTTCGATCAATGCTAGTTTTGATGGCAGGATCTGTTATCAGTTTGAAGTGGCATATGATAGAAGGTTCTTTAGCATTTTATTCTAAGTTTGGCCAGAGAGATGAACTTGTCTGACCATTTTTACCTGAAACAGTGCTTCTAAATTATGATGAGAACAGAAATAATCTCCTTATTGCTCCAGAATTTGTCAGACACCTGTAGGAACAAGCCATACCATGGGATTTTTGTGTCTCTGACTCGATGTTACCAAATTCAACTATCAGAGCACCCAAAAGTGGAAAGAAAAAACAAGTTCTTTCTCCAAGGGCAAAAATTAAATGTTTCCCTTTTTAGACCTTACTTCTTTAGCTGCTGTTTGCTCAATCCTGATGCATGTTTAAAAAAAAAATATTTTCCAGGTCCAGTCCATGATACTAAAATCAATCCAGACTTCTTAACCCCCAGGAATTCACAGGTGACTTGTCAGCTATGTAGAATTTTGTCTGGCCTCTTCTCTAATGCACAGTGCATTTGATGCACTCCTTGCCACTGAGGCCAGAGCAGGGCTTTGGCCAGAGCCCATCTTGCTGGAGGCAGTGCCTGAACTGCACTCAGCAGAAGCAACAGTTCCTTCCACAGTCTCAGCTGGACCAGAGTGGTGGGAAAAGCTTTCTTTTCTGTTGGACTGTTAGGGGAGGCCTCAGATCATATCTAGGTCTTGTACTTGTGTCTATTGGGTCAGAAAGCCCTTTATCATCAAATTCTTCTTCAATAAGCACAACTTGCAGACTCTCTCCTAACTATTGCATGCCTAATACATAGGTTGAGCTCCTTTGAGTCTTTGTATATCCTCCAGGTCTTCAACCATTGCTTTGGATGCTCTTTGAGTTCCCTCCAAATTTTTTGAGATCAGTCTTGAAAGGTAAAAACAACAACTGCCAGGTTGTAGAAGCTGTTGAAGCAATGCCAGCTACAGAAACTCCCAGCCAGCTCAATTATTTGTCTTCTCAGGTTGGTGTTTTACATACTGAATTCTACCACTTAGCTCCATCCTCCTGCTAAAAGGCCAAAATAATCAATGAGATTATCATTCAACCTAAAGACCTTCATCAAAGGCTCACAAATATGAGACATTGTTTTCCCAGCCATGCTGAAGACCTGTTGACCAGCACACACACGTGCCAGGTCACAGTTCAGAGATGTTCACGTGCTCCCTGTCTCCCCACCCAGCTCCTTGGAGAGACTCATGGGCAGGTGGGAGCCAACACACACTTCAGCCACATGCTTGAAGTGAAGAACTAGAAAACAGCTATGTTGAAGTGCTTCACAGCAGGTACCTCCTGTACAATGTAAACATATCCACAGAGACATTCAGACTCTCTTTAGAGGCCCAAAACTGTACCATAAGTCTCACAGAGCAAAAAAAAAAAAAGCTAGAAATAGAGAGTAAATACATAGTCTTTTCACCTTTCAACTGGAGATTTCTCAAAACTAGGCATGAAGGGCAGGGAAAATGTAAAATTACATAGTTTTGCTTTTTAAAAGCACTAGGCTGGAGTTGTTAAATTAACAATTGTTATATAAAGACCTCTTTAGAAAATGTATTGCTAAAAGAGCTATTACAAAGTGGATCAGAAGCAGAGAAAGTGCAAAGCTGTTAAAGAGTATGTTTAAATAGTATGATAAGCACTTGCAAGACTTTTGTTGGATCTGGTTTGCAGTATCAGCTTGCAATGATCTTGCAGTGCTTTGACCTCCTGAGAACAGAACTGACAGTCTCCTGCTTCATCCCCATTCCTCTGTACCCCTCTGGCTTTTGGGCTGAACTTTGTTTTTTTAGCTTGAAGTTGAAAAAGGAACTTATTCAGCTCTTTCATCTGAAATTCAGCAGCTACCTAAAGAGCAGACTTCCTGATTCATGTATGGAGCAGGTCATATTCCTCTTTCACTATGACTGTCAGGTCTGTCATATAACCTCCACAAACCCACTGCAGGAGAAATTCAGACACATTTTAGAGAAGTAGTTTGCTTTAGCTAAATATAAAAGGGCAAGGACTTGCTTTCAAAGACTGAAATTTTGCTTTAAAAGTGATCTTACTAAGAGAAGGAAAATGAGTCAGCGGCATGTGGAACATATATTATGTGTGAGACATCTTACCCAAGCAAGGGGAGAGAGGATACAGACAGAGGTTTTGCCTGCACTTGCAACAATCTTCAGAAGCTTTTTCCCCCCTTGATTTGCAGGACTGCATATTGCTTTGTTCATATACAGAACCAGTCATTATGTGTATCCAACCTCCTGAATTAGCAAGCAACTCAATTACATCCTCCTGTCTGGTGTCACTACTTTGAGTGGCACTGCCAGTACAATCTAGCAGTAGAAACATATTAAATGGTCCAGTTCATCTGAGCTTCAAGATAGGTCCTAACATATCCTACCTTAGACCATGCTGTGGTAGCAGCAGAAAAAGGAAGTGGCTGGAAAGCTTCTGACCAGTCAGCTTTCCACTGCATTTGAGGCGTTCTGTAACTCCCAGAGCCCCGGGACCAGCTCTGTGATAACCTGTCTCTCCCATTCCTCATCATCCCTCTGAACTGTTGTGCTTTCCAAGCAAGGATGTGACTAATAGGAGGGAAACAGGATAAAAGCAGGACTGGGGATAAAATTATGATATCACATGGCCATTTGGCACTGATCAGGTTCAAAAATCACGAAGTTGTCAGAAAGAGATCTGAGATACTAGACAGGTCTAGTAACCTTTACAAGAAACACCCACATGCTCTTCCATCTTCTAACATTTTCTCCTTTACGTGTGTGCATGACAGGAGGAAGCTATTACTGCTTTCGTTTTTCACATGCAGAACTGGGACTCACTGCTTTTAACTAAGCAGCCCAGTGCAGGGACACACAAATCAACCCAGCTCAATCATGTGGCAGCAAAACAGGCACTGCGAAAAGAAAAGCCATGCTTGCTTAGCTAGTCAGCCCTGCTGGAAAGCAACCTATGCCTTGCTAATGAGATTATCCTGGTTCCAGAAACCAGGATTTCTCATTAAGGGACTCTCAGTATCTGAAATTTGGCTTTAGAAATTGTCTTGGTATGCAAAGGTTTAGAGCTGGCTTGGTCATCGCTGCATGGAAAGGTACCCAGAGGAACTGAAAGGATCATCCAAAAAAGCAGTGAAGACTTTCAGAGGAAGCTGGGGCAGAGAAAGCAAGTGTGGCCACAAGTGTTTGCCAAACTAACCCCCAAACCAATGAAATGTCTGCTGCTCTGCCAGTGGCTATGGAGACTCTCACTCACTTGAAAAAGCTTTGACTTGGGCTCCTGGGTATGTCAATGGCTCCACTGAAATTATACTACTGTTTTCATAAGCTATTTATTTCCTGTTAATACCTTGGAAAATTTTTTAGAAGAGACATAAATGAAGACAGTATTGCAACTTGGCAAGTTCACTTCAAAATTCATTAGTGCTTTTTTTCTACTTTCCTTTGCAGAGCTGTGGTGCCTGTCATCAATAGTCAAGGGGAGAGCTGAGGGCTCTTTTGTTTGATTCTGATTCTACAGAGGAAAATCCTACTGGCTTCAGTGCTTTGACCCTTGAAAATTATTGAATTTCCCCTAGGAAACTGCAACTTTAAAATATTCTGTTCTGATACATTTTTAAGTCTGCCCAGATGTAAAATGTTTACATGAACTAAAACATGTAAAGTTGAGTACCTGAGACAGAAAAATTTCCTAATTAAAGAAGATATATTCTGTATTAGTCTTTCCTATCTATTGTGATTCAATCCATATGATCAATCTATTTTCCTTCTGTCATGGATTGCAGAGATCATTAGGCTGTGGTGATTTAACATAATGCTGTGCTGTGTTTGTACAGAAACACTGCACAAGGGAGATTCCAAAGGGATTTTAGCAACTCTCTTCTAACACAGGATTTTTGAATAACACTACTTGGCCTTAGGCAAAAGAATTTCCTTTTGGCATTTTCTTTTCTCCAATGAAAACACAAAAAGTGGAAGTTAGATAGTACTGTTGTTAGAGCTTTGTTGCAATGAGAGAAAAAGTTGTGCTCACAACAGCATGGATACAGCAGCTGAGAGACAGCTCCTCTGCTAGACCTTCATTTGATCAGCTTCTTTCCTAGATTTAGGTCTCCATGGAGCTGATCCATCTCTTGGACCATACCTAGCACATTCCACTTCCTTTTCTTAGAATCCTCTGCATCACTGGGAGTTTGAGAGGACAGAGAGCAAGTAATGAGTTTGGTGTTGAGATTCTTTGTGTTTTAAATGTCAGTTACTCAAGAAATGCTTGGAAATTTTAACGTTTGCTCTGTGTGGATTTCTAATGGAAATAAAAAGATGAAGACAGAATCTGTCAAAAAATCCATAAGCAGGAAAAGCTGCCTATACTTGTCCTTGGCTGCAAGCTGAATGGAGTAGGAAGCACCAGAACACAGCATGTCTGTTTCGTGCACTCACTAGAGCCAGTGAAAAGTGTTAATATTTTCATAGAAAACATTTCAAAATAATCTCCCTTCTGCAACAGCTTTTGGATTCTCAAGTTTTTTCTGGTATGTGTTTTTTTCTCTTGCTGTCCTTCCATTTCACCTTTACTGGTGCAAGAGAAGAGAAGAGAAAAGGTGGCAAGTAATCTAGCTAACTAGATACATAGGTAGGCATCTTGCAGTGACAGGGCTGTAAATATGACTTAGGTTAACCAGTCCTGTTGAACTGAAGTGTAGTTTTCAGGTTTCCTCCCACAGACTCTCACATGCCAGACTGTGCTTTGGTCCCTGTGACTGACATGCTGTGCCAAAGGCACTCACACATCTGTGCACAGGCAGCTGATGGTACAGTGTGGCATGAATTGCTGCCCAGCCAAAAGAATGTGTTCCTGCTCCATTGCAGACACAGAACAGACTTGTCTCTAAACAGGCTGTTTATTCTTTTGACTTGCATTTGTCACCTGTATATGTTGAATTGTAACTTAGTCTTGTTTCCATTTACTTCTCCTTTGTGCTGTGCATGAGCAAAGCAGCAGTAGGTCCTTGAACAGTTCCCAATTTTCATTAACAGTTCTCAAGTTTCTGTTCCTAAGAAACTATGTCTACTTACTTAGGGTTTAGAGAATTGGCTTACTCTTTTCCTTTAATCATTTCATGCAGTATTCTGATTGCATAAGGTAAGAAAGTTGTAGAGCCTTTCTCTTCCTCTGTAAGATTTAAAATAGAGCTACTATTTCAAGTCACCCCTCCTGAGGGCAAGGCTTTCTGTTTTTAAAAACTGTCTCTTACTTTTAGATTCTTTTTAGAGTTCAGCATTAGATAACTCACAAATTCAAACTGAAGTCACACAAGAGTTTTTTCTTTTTCTTCTTTATACTGCCAAATAGATGCTTTCTTGCATCAGGATTGTCCTTTGCACCTTGAAGGGGTAATATGCACTAGAGAGTGGCTATTTTAATTTCATAATTTTTGTTACTGAAATAAAACCAGCATTCAACTTTGATAAACTTGAGGCAACTCTGAAAAAATTAGTTTCTTAACAGAAGACTTCCTAGTGTATGTTTGGACTACCATTTAAATGGCCAATAAAATTTTGGCCATAAGCCCACTTCCCTCCTTCTCCCTCCCCTCCTTCTTCTGGTGCTGCAATTTACAGAAGCAGAAAGAGGAAATCTGCTGATGACGTTTTTCCAACTGAAGAACAATTTTTGCTTAGTGTTCCCTGTATGTTCTGTGCATAACGTTCTCATCTCTACTCCTTTTTTTACATGATGGCAGAAAGAACTGGTTCCTGCAAGCCTTGGTGTGCCCATGCTTGCTTTTTCTGCAGAGAGAAGAGCAACATGGAGGCTGAGGACGCAATTGCACAGTTTTTAGCCAGGGTTCCAGGTAGTTCCTAGTGCCCAGGATGAGCCCTGTTGTACCACATACTCACTTTTGTGAGCACTGGATACACTGCTGAGGGCATTGTCTGAAAACTGATTCTGTTGGGACTATTGTCTGAATATATCCTTAAGTTATTTCTGCTTCTCACAAATCTTTAAGGAGACAGGCACATAGCACAGGGACACTTCCACACTGACACCACTTCCATCAGATAGCCTCAAGATATTTTTCAAGGCATATTTGAGAGAGGAATAGGCCTTTAAGAACTGACAGACCACTATCCCAGAAGCTGTAAGATTGCTGGCATATCAGCATTCAGCGGCCCTTCCTGATAGTAGACAGTATTAGATGTTTTAGAAAACAATGAAAAACACTTTGTAAAATAATAGTTTATTTCTTTTTCAGGGAAACTAATAGTGACTAAGTAGTTGGACCAAAATCACTAATCCAAAACTGACAAGATATATTGTATGGACACATCAATGTCAAAATAACAAAAGTCTCCCTCTCCCTGTTATATAAAAGACTTTTTAGAGTCAGGAAAGATTATGGACAAAAGGGCTTTAAATGCTTGCGGAGTGAAATGTTGGTGAAATTACATTTTTAAAAATGGAGAAATATTCCAGCACTGGTGAGCAATAAATTTGGCTTATTTGGCAAACAACAAAAGAATAATCCTGTTTTGTTTATTGCACTTCTGTGTCGATAAGTTGATTCCAAGAAGGCTGAAAGGAGTGAGATGTACCTTTGTAGCACAAAATTCCCACTATATGTGGGCACTTGGGGGTTCTTTAGGGCATTATTGAACCTTAATTCTCTTAATGCTAAGAGATGATGTGGGCAGACAGAGTTGATGGGGAGGATCCAAAAGATAACACCATTTCTGCTAGTTTCTGTTCACTTCTGAATGATATGTCAGGCTCAGGTTACTGTTCCCAGGCTCTCCCTGCTATCTCTTTTTTCTTCTTTAATTCAGTTAATCTTTCTCTATTCTTGCCATCTGTTTAGTTAGTCTGTCCTAAACTGTTTCCTTTGCAGCACTGCTGCAATCCTGCAACCAGCAAGATAACCAAGAGCTGCCTTTGGCAGCTCAACACCAGTGTAAATTTGCCAGGTCTTAGAGTGGCTGATAAAGCTTTCTGATACACTTTTTCTTTGTCTAGCAGCAAGCTTGAAGGAAGCAGAATAAGAAAAACACTCTGTTTCTGTTTTGCTGTCCTATTCTCCCTCTCTTCATAGGATTGGGGTTTTTTTTTGTCGTGTTGTCCTCAAGAAACTAGGAGTCAGTTTTAAGTAAGAGTCAAAAAATTAATCTCTTTTCTGTTCTACCAAAGGGACAGTTAACACCATAAAAATTCAGGAAAAGGGAGTAAAGGAATGTTCACGAGAACTTGCTGCAACTAAATGGAAAGGAAAAAAGAAGGAGGGTTAACTCCATTTCCTTCTTTGCCCAGGTCTCCAAAAATGTCCAAGTGATTATTAGTGGTACTGTTTGCCACCACGTCATAAAAGAGGAGATCATGTTAACACCTGTGAATCTCTATGCCCAAATGCTTCATTGAAAAGAACTCAGAGCAAATGTCCCTCCTCTGCTGCTGCCTTTTTCATCGACTGCCTGTTATTGCTGCAACCAGTGCACATGGCAGAATGCATGCTTCTGCCCCAATATGATATTTAAAAAGGCAGTTAAATGCTCTGGCATCTTCACAAGAAAATTTCTCACCCTCAGATTGTCCATGATGAAGCGGACAGAACTTCTCAGCCACTTAGTGGCATTTTATGGCAATGGAAATTTGGCATTAATACCTGTTTCAAATACGTTCCCTTGAGTCTGTTTCCTTTTAGCGAACACTTCATTTTACTTACTTTTTCATCGAGTTCTGCTGATGACAAAACGAAGCAAGGAAGGCTGACTGGAAAATTGGAATTCTGTTCCATTAAACTGCTTCTAGTTTCAAAATTTGTTTCTGTATTCATGCGAATGCAATCCGCGACCTTTCCACTGAAAACAAAGCTCTACTCTGTGACAAAGCCCCCAGAGAAGGTTCACTGTGGCTGCACTCCCCAGGAAAGGACGAGACTCCTCTGGAGAGCTTTCACTAACCAGACTGGGGTTGGAAACTTGGTTTTCCATAGCTGGGAGAAAGCCAAGGCCTTTCTCTTAGCTTGTCTCTCCTTCCCTCTATATATCATCTGGAGAAGCTATTTTGCCAAATTTTGGTGAACTGACATTTCAGTGTTTGACTGCTGCAACAAAATGACATTTTTGGACAAAAAAAGAACTGTCAAAAGATTCTTAATGTTTTATAGTTGTGTGCCCAAAAAACGTTCTCTCTACTATTCATTACTGTATAATCTTTTGAGAAAAAAAGCAGCCCTCTAAACTTTTCTCTCATCAGTTGCACTGAAAACAGCACTCCAGTCTTGGTGCTTAAGAATCAAGGCTTTTATGCCACAACTTTGATGACAACACAAATGTAGAAAAATAAATTGTCAGCATAACATTTAAGAAAACTGAACTCTACAAGAGGCCCAACTCGTGAACAAACTCATGAACTTTTTTCTGAATCCTTTTTAATTTTTTTTCTGCAGTAATACTTGCAGAATACTTGAGCTTCATATGCATAATTTAGCATGGAAAAAAATGTGAACAAATGAGCTGTAGGTGACCCTTGGGGCAGAGACAGTAAAATGAGATCTTATTGTGTTGAACTGGCAATATGGCCTGTCCACTCTGAGAGGAGAAAATGTACCCTCAAGTGTACTGTGACATGCTTTAATCAGCAAAAAATGGAACTGCCACTGAAAACATGGATCTCACACTTGATGCACTGTATCCTTCTCTTTCCCACCTTCTGTTTTCTGTATGACCCCTTCCTACACATACACCAGGACAGCTTTAGCTCTTCTTCTCCCTTGATCTTTTTCATCACATGTGATAGGCAAAATGGATGGATCAGAACTGGGAATGAATAAACTGCTGGAGATGGAAGAACAATATTTTTTATTGCAATGGTGATGTCATTTTAAGCAGAATTACAGCATTTGCTGCTACCTGGTAGTTTCTTCAGGTAAGGTCATCAGGAGCCATGAATTTTGCTATAACATTTGGGTTATGGGGAGGTCTGTTTTTATGACAATTGTCTCTCTGTGTTTTCACTACAACAAAAATGAAGCATATTTGGACCATCCTGAGAACACCCATCTTCCTGAAATGGAGCAGATGGCCCTGAACTCTTTAATAGATGCTTGGCTGGGCTGTATTATATCAAAGGTAGCCTCTGGCACACACACCACAGAATGGGATGTGCAGCACAACACTGGATTTCACTCTCCCATCAGAATTCAGACAATCCACATACCTATTATTTCTTCAGCTATTAGGAGTGGGATTTACATGCTTAAATTTCTCAGATTTAAAAAAAATGGACTATTTTATTGACTAAACAGTATCATTCCTCTAAAAAAACACACAAGACATAAATAAAGACATAAGTGCAGATGAACTGTTAAGTAATTTGCAATAGTTTGAAATACTTATATTCATACCATGCTTGTAGACTTTTTTCACTGGAATATATTTTTCCCTCGTTAACAAAGATGCTATTCCATTTAAGTCAATTGGGGCTTCTCTGGTGTATCCTAGAACAGAACTGGAGCCAAGATATGTATCTTACTCAGTTCATTAGACTCTCCAAAGCCGTAGATTAAATAAGCAAGTATGTCACTAAATCTGTTCAGCATTAAAATGATACAAAATGTGTTTTTCTTCTTCCAACTAAATAGTTTTCTTCAAATTTGAACCAGATGGAAACACAGTGAGTTATCTGAGATGAGCTCATCTGGACTTCTGAGTGGAATGTCCGACATTTGGTCACACATCTTGAGATGTTAGTTAGGGTCTGAATGGGGAAATTTTGATCATCTTGTGTTTACTCTTGTGGATAGGCTCATTAGCTTCAATGGGCAAGAAGAAAAACACATGACACATGCACAGGCAGAATAAGACCATGCAGGACATGGTTCTGTATAAAATCTCTCAAACGTGGCTCATATTCCAAAGAAAATTGTCCCTGGAAAGTCCAGAAAACACAATAAATAAAAGCTCAGCATCAAAATCAGTTAAGAAATGTGGGACAGTTCTTATTTTTCTATGTCTTCCATTAAACCTGCTTTTGATATATTTGTCTGGAGGATTAATATTTCAGGGGGCACACTGACTTGTAAGCTTTCTGTGAAACCAGGCATACTGTTGCCATTTGACTAATTTAAAAAAGCAGGCATGTATATAATTTCTTGTAATAGTAATTTAAAAAAAACCAAAAACAAACAAACAAACTATGAGGGAGTTTATACATGTAGAGCAGCAGATATTAAATCCCCTTGGTTTCAGGATTAAAGACAAAGATTTCCAATGAGAGCTCACTCCCACATGGCAAGACCACCAGGAAACTCCATGTGTTTCAGCTGTAGAGTCACTTTCTGTTGCCAGGTACAGCAAGTGCTGCAGTCAAACAGCTCCTGTGTTGAAGAAGTACCTGTCCTTTATTAGCCCAGTCAGGCTAATCTTGCCTCACTGAACTCAGGGGAGTTCTGCTGTTGCCTTCACTGAGGCAGGAATTTTACTTTTAGAACCTGAATATTAAATGCATTGAGCTCCCACATTTTCAGCAAAGAAAATGACACCCAAAAGTACCTCCTCTATATGATTATGCACATTCAATTTTTAGACAGTGTGTGATGGCTGCTTCGGGCTAATTTACCAGGCTTCCTGGTAAGATGAATTAGCATAGGTGGAATTCATCTCTGTGAGAATTAAGCTGCTTCTAATATTTAGACTGAACAGGTTTGGTTTTTTACACTGCATTGAACCGGGGCCAGCATACTTTTAATGTGCAACTCTCCTGACTCCCATGAGCAAGCTGGAAGAGTCTGTTCTGTGGCAATGAAGAAAATCTGTATACCTGAGAGAGATTAAGCAGCCATCTGCCTGAAAGTTTTTCCAAACTATACTATAGACTTTTGGTTTTGTTTTTTATTTTTTAAACACTTTGTATCATAGTCCTAATCAGAATGGCCTGAATTTATGTTCCTATGACTCCACTGCAGTTCAATAATTATTGTGTATTTATTCTTTCCCTCTTTTGGAAGGAAGATAGTGAAAAGATCTGCATTTAAATAAACTTCAGGCTCACAAGATAGCTTTCTATCCTGAAGAATTCAGAGTTTTTATGGTTTGGGGTTTTTTTAAAATCAAAATCAGATACACAAAATCTGATTTGTATTGGCTAAATTCCAATGTATTTCTCTTGCCTGATGCTTCCCTCTGGTTAGCCCTGCATCTTCAGCTGTGTGTAGCCTAGAGGAATCACCAGCCATGGGGATGTTAGTTGAAATTAACTGAATAAATCTGGGCCCTGGTGCCTTCATTTTATGCCTTTCTTTTTTGATATCCCCAAAGTGTTTGACAGAGACTTAAAAGTTTGTGGGCCAAGATTTAGATTATTACTTGAACAGCAAAAGATGAACAGACTATTCTGAAATATAAACAAATTTGCACAGCAACTCAAAGCTGAATTTATCCAGCAGAAATGTCTTGGTAGGACTTTACGGACACCAGGAAGAAAGAAAAATAGCAGGATGAAAAAAAAAAAAATCATACTTACTTACTGGAGCTGTGGACATTCTCAGGATAATTAGTTACATATGTTTTGGTTGTGCCCTAGGGTAAAATAAGTTCTGGGATGAGGTAATAAATAAATTAAATGTGGTTTTGGAAATAGTTATCCCTCACTACCCAAAATGTCTACTGCTAAAAGAATTTGGAGGCAGCCAACTTTGGAAATCTGAAAGGACCACAGACACAATTTTTATAAGGGCAACAGTACTGTAAAGAAGACACCACAAAAACTGAAGTCAGCACAATTTTGAATGCTGCTGATTGATGCACTGAGCTAATCTAATTGATAGATTTTGGAAAGATTTGTTTGAATAAGCTAGGTAATTTAGAAATGAGCTATATAATGTAGCCCCACTTAAAGTCATCAATTATTATAGCAGCAGCTGAAATACTAGCTACATGTTTTGATCACATGGATGAATTTTATAAACACAGAATTGCTTTCTGCAGCCACCACCCTTCTTTTTTTTCCTCCATTTTTTAGAGTAGAAAATGTAAATACAGCTTGGTATCCCTTATCGTGTGGTATGTTCATTTACTACTGTTATTCAGCCTTGCTTGCAGTACTTTGAGAGAAACCTTTTTTTAACTGTGTCCTGCCTCTGTGATAATATAGAGAACCTGCTTGACCCAGCCAATCTGAGAAGATATATTTTAAGTCCTTGACTAATCACTAGGCTTTTACTTAGGGCTAATATCCATTTTCAGTGGAAAAGACAGATTTGAAGGACTTGACAACATGCTGTAGTTTTATTTGGTCTTGTAGAAGCAAGAAACAAGTAAATTTGCTAGTCTCCTGAGGTTTTGGTAAACTGCAGAATTACCTTCTCACAACACGTATGATTAGCCTCAGAACTTTTTCATCAACTTTCCAGAGGACTTCATAGAACACTCACTATTTAAAATGTATGCTTTTGTTGGACAAAAAATATTAATACCTAGTCTAGAGTATCAAACTCATTTCTACATATCTTTGCTTCAGTTATCCATTTTAGGTCTTTCCATTCCTCCTCCATTAGATGCAGGATGATTCTGGGGTGGCAGCTCCAAAGTAAGGACTCTCCCAGTAGAAAATAAGAATCAGCAAGTCCTGGATCTGGTGTATCCTTGCAGTGCCTATTTAGCATTTTATTAAACCAATGGACAAATCAAGGCCTGTCAGTTTGCCACTCCTGCCCCTCTTGCCAGATTAAGCCTCAACCAGTTTACCTCAGCCCAGTCACAGGTAATGAAAAATACAGATTACTCCAACATCCAAAAGATTTTAGTCAGGGACTAGACTTAGGTCTCTTTCTTCTTAGTCAAGAGGTCACTAGTCTTTGAGTTCTTCCATCTGTAAATTTTAAGAACGTCTCATAAAAGATAAGAAGAAAAATTAACTTCCAATTCTGTCTTTGCTGTTCTGCTTTTTCCACTTAGAATGCAGGTGTAGGTTTTCTGAGGTGCACAGTACCCCCATCAGGCATCCCCTCCTGAGGCAGTGACACAGCAACTGAAACAGCAGAGGAAACCAATGGCAAGGTGTCCTAAAACTTAATTGACCTTGGGTTGAGGCATGTAAATGAAAAGACAAGGAGAAAACTGAACCCAAAACCTGATTAACATGTTTTGAAGGAGCTTTAGGAGGGACTGCCACCTGGAGAACTCAATATGCTTGAACATTGTGGTCTTACAGCTGCCACAGAAAGGGTGTGTCAGGGGATCCACACAAATACCAAAGTGGCCTGTGTCATTATAGAAGCATTTTCATATAATATCAAAGATACATGCTAAATCTAGAAAAGCTGTATGAGCAACTGTATTTTCTCAACTGAATTTAGCAACACAATCTGTCTAAAGCCATTGCAAATTATCTTTTAAAAGCAATAATTTTCTCTTCTATCAGCGTATTTCTGAAACACATTCAAAGGTGTTAGAGAAACATGAGGTAGAGGTAATCTGGACTCTGTGCACCAGTGGGTGTTCACAAACACACGTTAACCACAGTTGGGAACTGGAATTGAGTTAGAGTTAAGCAATTTTCTACAGGATTGCATTTTACAATGGTAGGAAGGAAATAATTTTAATCACATCAGTAAAATGAGTATCATTCATTTACTTCTTTCCATAATGATGTGTCAGTGTTTGTAGACCTTGTTGTGAAATCCTGTGCTCTGAGCAGCAGCAATTTTTGTAATAACTGATAGAACTTAAGGATCAGGATTCAAAGATAAATCAGGCTTCATAGATGCTAGATAGAGGGCTATGCATTGCATCATTAATAATATATTAAAAGTTGATAATTATCTTGATTTTATACAATAAGAAATGTTGGGCTGTAGCACAACTCATACTGATTTTTTTTTTTTTTTTTGCAAGCTGAGAGCTGCTGCTGTAGTTGCACCACCAGACTGCCATTCAAGAGATGTAGGGAGAGCCACATGTTTCCTGTGTGACTTCTTATGAATTGCTTAATCTCTATTTCTTAACTCCTCATCCACGAAACAGAATTATTCCCTTGTAGCGCAGGAATGTCTATTAAAACACATGTATTAATGAGCAGGTACAGTGGCAATAAAAACTGTAAAATGGCCATTAGGAAAATGTCAGAATGAAAGATCTCTGTATTAATACTTGTAATTTATTCCTAACTTCAGGCCCCTCCACATTTTCTGCAGACCTCTGCTAATACCCCATGGGTAAAATTATTCATTTTCTGCTTAATTCCCAAGAGAACACTACAAAAACACTTTGTTTGTCTAGATAGTCTTTTATCAGAATAATTTTTTTACTATTTCTTTCAACATGTTATGGATGCAAATGAAATGAACAAAAACCATCAAAGTACAGGACCATCAACGACTATTTATCTAAGAAATGAAGTATCATATAAGGAAATAATCCCACAACATTTTGTACCCTTCAAGAATCTTTGCCAGTGATAAATATATTGCTGAAAATTTGATTTGTCCAATGTGAAATTCAGATATGTTAGAGATTAAATTGTTGGTCACTTAATAGGTAGGAAACCTGTAAATGGATTATAGCAATGCCTACTTTAGGACTTTCCATTAAAAATGCTCTGATTGAGCCCTGAGTGTATTGGAGCAACACTTTCCATGATAGATAAAGAAAATGGAGAGGCGAAGAGTGAGGAATGATGTAAGATTGCACAATTGCTCCGCATGGAGCGAATCTGCCCTAGCACTGAGGAACCATTTGAGGAAGCTGGGAAATGGAGAAGGGTGTGGCTGGTGAAACCCTGTCTCTCAGAGCCATAACCACATGTTTAAAATAGCATTGGAAAAATACTCTCTGGCCCATCTTTGTTGTTTTTGAGGGCAGTAAACTTTCTACACGAGTCCTTTAAAACAAGCATGCTCGCACAAGGGGGACTAGGAGCCATCAGTGGCATAAATCATGTCCTTAATTTCCACACTCCTCTCAGTTCTAGATAAGAAGGAGATCCCAAAGGCAAGACTCCATGTAGTTATTGTCTAGCTGAAGTATCCCTGATGCACAGTGACAGAAAATATTTATTGTTAATTCTACAGAAAATAAAAGAACAGAGAACAGGGGAAATCATTATTTACAATTAAAATGTATGCATGGGCTTATGCATCATGAGTATTAATAGGTCATAGTCAGGAGCAATATAGCATTCTGGCACAATAAGCTTCCCCTTAAGAAAATACTTCATTTAAGCAGGGCAAGAGATTTTTCAATGCTAAAGAAATAACAAAGAAACCCATGCAGCTAAAGGCAGTAACTTTACTAAAGGTCTCTTTCTAACCAGTTACTTAAAGAAAGAGGAAGTAGACATGGAGCTACCACAATCACAGCTACCATATGATTTTGACAAAATGCTTCAGGAGACAGTAAAATGACAGAATGAAAACAAAAGACATTCTCTTTTGTGATCTATCTCAAATGAAGTCTGAAGTCCTTTATGTCACTTCATGCCACCCCTATTTCAAAATGGCCCTTTCAGAAGGCCCTTTCCAGAGGATGGCAGTCCCACATGTAGGATACTGAATCAGTTTCTGAGTAGCCATGCAAGAATGTGTAGCAGCTTCTTTTTTTTAAATTTTGATTTAAACTGAGATGTGATTCCAAGGCTTATACCCTGGCATGATACTGGGATTTGAGATTTTCATTGTAAGTAGTCAGTGCAGTTGTTTGATCAGTTGCTAAGACAAATGGAGTCCTGAATAAACAGGTACAAGCACGTCAAACAACAAAAAATATTGTCATGCTTCGTCTCAGTGTTGCAGATTCTTCTGTATCAAATACAGACTTTATGTATTTGTCAAGGTCACACAATCACAGAATGTTTGAGGTTGGAAGGAATCTCCAGAGGTCATCTGGTCCAACCCACCTGCTCAAGTCTGGGCCAGTTTTCCAGGACCATGTCCAGATGGTGTTCAAATATCTCCAAGGATCGAGACTCCACAACCTCAGGGCAAACTGTGCCAGTGAAACACATGTTTCCTGACATTCAGAGGGTTTGTGCCAGCTGTCTCTAGTCCTGCCAGTAGGCAGCATTGAAAAGAGCCTGGTGTCATACTCTTAGCATCCTCCCATCATGTATTTATATACAGTGACGAGAACTCTACATGTCTTGTCTTCAGGCTGAGCAGTCCCAGCTCTCTTAGCTTTTCCTCATAAGATACATGCTCCAGTCCCTACATCAAATCCATAGTCTTTCACTGGACTCTCTCCAGTAGCAGTTTTACAATAAGCCTCCTAATAATTGGTCAAGCTGAGGAAGAACTGTGTGTCTTTCTTGCTTTCTGAGAAAAATGCATTGGCCAACATCAACATTGTCTAAGAAAGAGTCACAATTTTGTTCACATAACATATGGTACTCTCTCAGTCTCCTGCCTTCCAGATTTGTGCATTCTGGGATCATTTGAAGAGGAAATCTGAGTGTCCTGGGTACAAAAGAAAAAGAGGGGTGGAGTTTTCTAGCACTGTTAAATTCCACACCACCCATGTCATGGTGTGGGCAGTGGGGTTTCAGCAGAAAATGCTGAGCTCCTGGAAGTGGGAAGTGGAGTCTGTCTTACCTCGGTGGTGGGGAAGGATAGACTGGTCCCTTGAGCACACACAAGCTGTAAGTGCTGCTGAAGCCATGGAGGGGTGGCTGCTGCTGCTGCTGCCCTGGGGAAGGGAACCCCCGCACCAGGACTGCCACTGCAGCCGGCACAGCCTCCACTTCCCAGCAGCACGACTCCTGTCCAGACTAAACAGCTGCCCAAGTACTGCCCAGTTTTTTCAAGTAATTGTTCTTATCTCAACTCAGAATCTCTGCTTTTAGTGTCCCTCTCACCAGGAGAGGTTGGGGGAAGAAACCATCTTAAGTGGGGTTTAATTTTCCACTGGGCTTTTTAAACTAGCACTGAGATAATTTCAGAGCTGAATGGACTTCATTGTAATCAAATAAGCTTTTTTGAACTTCAAATATTTTGGAAAACCTTATTTGGCTGATTGACTTTGCTCTCAGCTGAGGGACAGGTATCCTGTGCAGTAGCAGGGGTAGGTCCCAGTTTTGCTCTCCTGTGCAGGGTTGAGATGCCTGCCTACAGCACCATGCCAGGCACCTGCAGAGAGGCTCCTTCCCATCCTGCCCTTCCCACTGGCAGCACAAACCCCTGCAGTTCTGCGGCTCACTGCGCAGGGTTTACAGGCACCATAAGAGTGCAGCTGTTTGAGATCTGCTCTGCTGTCAGATATCCACTCCCTTTGGCCTCTGGGAAAGGCTAGCAGGTCAGATCCAGCCTCTTCCTCTGCCTGTCCTGGGCCATATGTCTACAATACAGGGGAGTGCAGCATGGCCCAGGGAAGAGTTGAGCTAGTGGGGCCAGGTCTGCGCAGTTACTACTTTGATCCCCAAAGCAGTTCTGCATCTGCATACTGTTGGGATGAAAATGTTAATGCAGCTTTCAGTTGAAGATGTGAAAGACTGCAGTAAGATCCTTGAAAAAAATGTAAAATTTCCTTCACATGAGGTTTATAATGACAAGTTAAAAATTACCTGTCAGGAATGTGTACAGATACCTCATCCTGCATCTGTGCTGGGCAGTTTGAGGTGCAAGTTATTTCCACCCAGCCATTTCTACAATACCTAGGTAACAGCTTCTTTTCTCCACTGGAAATCAGTTCTTAGGTTGAAATACTCCTGATACATCTTCCTTATTGCACATACATAGGCCAGTTGAAGGTGGATGAAACCACTTCCAGTGCTAGAGCTTCTAGTCACTTCTGACTTCCCAGGGAGTAGCATCATGCTCCCAGGCTCACAGAATCCCAGCCCACTAACCCCACCTTGCTGAGGTTGCTTGAGCCTACACTCTCCTTCTACAGAGAATCACCATAAAGAGACCATTTCACCTCCCTTGCACCTCTTCTACATTTGCCTTGATTTATTGATTACATATCAAAGTTCAGAAAGGAAATATTTCATACTACTTTGCAGTCTTCTCATGTCATCTTGTAAGTTTCTATGCATATTGATCTGTAATTACAGAAAACACAGGTTTTTTTGGGGACTTCACAAGTAATTCTAGACTTATAATCAGATATAAATATTTCAGAAGGGAGAGTCTACCAGATAATCCAGAATACTTCAAAGACTGATTGCAAATATTTTTTTGTTTAAATTGATCTAACTTTAGATTAGTTAGAATTGTTGATAATAAACAGTGAATGTTGAATGTTGCTGCCATTTACTTCATTTAACTGTGCCCACAGAGATATTTTTTTAAAAAAGATCTCACAGGAATAATTACATTCTCTCACTGTAAAAGGACTTCTTCTTGTTTCTTCTTGCTATGTACACCTACTGCCAGTTCAGGCATTCAGCTGTGAAACCCTTCTTGGTGTGACACTGCCAATTCTCAACCGCTGTCATACAAACTGTGTGACAAAGGCTGCCATTCAGATCTCTAGAATGCTGCCTTTTTTATTAATTGACTGTAATATAACAATTACTACTACGTACTATTGGAGTAATCCCAGTGTGTATTGTGGTAGTAACCTTTCTGATATGCGAACAGAAATAAATTCATATCACAGTCTGAATGGGTTACAGCATCTCCCTATGATCCTCTGGTCAGGACGCAAACCCTGTGGCAATTACATCTGTATCTCACACTCATTCCTGCTGTGCTGACTTGGACCAATCTTCAAACATTTGCATCCTTCAGTTTCGTCATTTGTGAAATGACACTTTTGTAGACCTTCGTAATATTTGTGAAAAGCTTTGAAATAAGGTTTAGAAGACACTACCAAACCCCACAGTTAAGACCTTCATTTGTTTCATGTGTTTTACCTAGGATCCATGTGAGCAGAGATCTGATAGACTCATGCCCAGGATAGCTGAACTCAGGGAAATCCAAGCCCATTCTGCTCATATTCCTACCTGGCCAGCTGTGGGGCAGCTGTGGTCTGCAAGCTCAGCAACCATGTCCAAGCTGAGATACCCTGCATTAGCATGGGCCAGGGCTTTCAGGTTGGAGCCTGGTCATTTCGGGTAGATCAAAGGACACTTGGGCTGTCTAAACCAGCACAAAGACACCTGGAAATATTCATAGAATCATAGAATAATGGCATATTCTGAGTTGGAATTAACCCAACAAGGATCATTGAGTCCAACTCTTAGCCCTGCAGAGGACAGCCCCAAGAATTACACCATATGCCTGAGACCATTGTCCAAATGCTTCTTGGAGTCTGGCTGGTTCTGTGACCACTTCCCTGGGGAGCCTGTTCCAGTGCCCAGCCACCTTTTGGGGGAAGAACCTTTTCCTGATACATAACATAAACCTCTCCTGACAATTTCAGCCCACTCCCTTGGATTCTGGCGCTGGCCACCAGAGAGAAGAGATCAGTGTCTGCCCCTACACTTCCCCTTGTAAGGAAGTTGTTGACTGCTATGTCTCCCCTCAGACTCCTCTTCCCCAGGCTGAACAGACCAAGTGACCTCAGCCACTTCTCATATATTCAGTGTATTCCCCATCTCCAGGCAGGTATGGTTATTGTTAAACCACTCAGTGTAATAATTTTGCATCTCACAAATAGTAGGTCCCTATATTTCCTTATTCACAAATTCACTTCCCCACAGTCCTAGTTAGATAGGTCACTGCATCAGAATGGGTTTATGGATTCTCAGCAGAGAAGACAAAAATGCATTTTGCTTCCCTTTGGATGAGAGGTCAGACTGTTGTCGGAGAGGAGGGCAAAAGGCAGAGGTATGGCAAAGACTGAGCGGAGAGCCCTCATTATTGGTCCTGACATTGGAAAAGGCCCTAAGCTCAACTCTGCGCTCCTGCTCATCCCTGCCAGAGACCACAGTGACAAGCCAAGGAGCAAGACCTCCAACAGACTGAGGAAGCCGCAGAGCCTTTTTTGCTGTCCCCAGACATCTGCCACCCGTGACAAGGCTCTGCTTTGCCCGTGCTGGCCCCTGGCCCTGACTGAAGCCCTCTGCAAACAAAGCTGTCTCAGGATGTGGGCCCTGGAGCACGGGCAGCCATGGCTGTGGAGGAAGGAGCTGCTGCTCCCCTTGTGAACCTTTGGCCCTGACAGGAATTAATGCCAGCTCCATCTGAGAAGGGCTTTAGAAAATCTGTGCGAGCAGTTAGGGGATGAACCGCCTCCAAGGAAACTTTCTCCCTAACCCTTATTAGTAGTTAGAGGTTGGCCACAAAGCAAGTAGCTTTACATTCTCAGACTTACAGACACCATTATGATGGACGTCCCGACAGGAGCCAATTCAAACCAGATACGCGGCGCTCTGCTCGGCGATGTGGGTGCGCGGGTTTGCGTGAGGCACCAGCGCCGCAGCTCTGCACGCCACTGACATGGCTTTATCTTTTCTAAGCACTGCTCTTTAAGAGATTAAAAAAGAATTTTTTTAATCTGAAGCCAAAATTTTGACAAGACTTCAAATTGCCCTTAAACCAAATCCAGACAATCTACAAACATTTGAAAATGAAATCTGTTATGAAAAGCAATTAATTTTTAGGGTTTTAAACATATTGTTATTGACATTTCATGCAGTAGGGTAGAAATGCTGTCTAAAAGGATGTGTAATGTACAATGCTGTCAATATTCTATGAGCTGGTTCTCATGTTTTATTTTATAAGTGGACAGCTGTGTCTAAATCAAGGGAGAAACCCTTTACAGATTGGGAAGCCTTCTGTTTGTACTGTGACACATTTTTTACAGAGTATTTCAACAGAATTTCCATTCCACAGGAAGTTTCAAACTGTTTTCATTCTGAAGGAGAGCAATTTGCAAAGTGACAATATTTTCCATGACAGGGAAATCCCAGCTTTTAACTCATTTCTGTCCCAAGGCAAAGAACTGTGTGGGTTCCCTCTCACTTTCAGCCCCAATGTCATTTCTCGCATTACTTACTGCTGCTCTTCAGCACAGGATTTGTGTCTCCAAAGTTAGCAGGTATGATTCTGAGTAGAGGATTAGGAAGATTTCATAAAATGAGCATGCCTATTTTTGGAGGTGTCTCTCTTTAGATGAGAATCACACTCTACAGCCAAAGTCAGAGTCCTAGATTTAATATTCTGTGTAACCAAGCCCTGCATTTTCCAAGTCATAAGAGTTATTATGACCTGGTCTTAAAGGGAGTTGGGTCCTGAGCTGTGCAACTAATTCTCACATCCTTTTATTTGCATGAACAGCTTCATCTGTAATCATACTTGCACCACATGCAAACTCTTGTTTGCAATTCACATAAATTATTAATTCACAACTTAAGCTGCACATTTCCTCTATTAGTCACATTTCTTGGAGGCTTCTCATTACTATAGCATATGGAAGTCTTCTTTCCCTATGGTGCTGTGCAGTGATTAATTGTGGGAATCAAAAGATATGTAAAAGATATAATTTAGGACCAAACTCAACATAGAAATTTCCCTAGTGCAAACCTTGTCAAGCAAGCAGTAGAGCTGCCGAAAGTTTACATTGCTACAAGCTTTTTCAGTGTTTGGAGACAATGTATTTTCATCTGGTCCAATGCTGAATGGACAACAGGAGTTTGAGAACTGTCTGTAGGGACTAATGACTAACAGAGAGGAGCTAATGGCTCAAACACAGTTGAGGGCCATTAATTGTGGGCAGTCATTAATTCTCAGACAACACCCAGTGTCAGAGTTGCTACTCTTATGAATAGTTGTTTAAAATCTGGTCTATGAATTAGGGTTAGGTAGTTATAGTCAGCACATATGGGGCATTTCCAGAAAATTAATGCTTTGTATGTTGGGCAGATTGCTTATGTCAGCTCTCTCCATGGCTCTCATTTGCTAATACATTTTGAATGATGAATTGTGGTTTATGTTTTTATGCACTCCCAGTATTTAAGTTACATCTATTGATTTTCAGAAGCTTCTCTGTGTGTGTGTGTGTGTGTGTGTGTGTGCTTGCCTTTTAAGAGGATGTACTGCAGAAGAGAAACTCCATGTTGATATATCTGACATGACTTGTAACAAGCAAAGGAAAGAATTTTGGTGAATCACAAATGAAACCGAAAACCTCCCAGCATGTCTCAGATTATGTGAATATACAAGAAAAGGGCAAAGGAAGGTGGAGCAAGCTGCTGCCAACAGCCATATCAGCAAGGTATTTCAAAGTCAGTTGCAAACATGCAAACACATTCCTGTTGGAAACACTGCAGATTGCTCCAGGATGGGAACAGGACTGGTAAGAAAGGGCAAGTTCAAAGAACTACAAGGAGCTCAGGAAAATTATGTTGGCCTCCAATTTAAACCTTGCCAATGATGACCTATATAATGTTTTTATGGTTTGTATGAAATGAAGATGTAGTTTCAGTTCCATTCTCAGTAAAGGCCTATTTGCATCCCCTAAGTCATCATCAGAGAAGATGTTAATATGACTTCCTTACTGGGGAAGCCAAGACCTAAGGGACTATGGAAAATGAAGCTTCCTTTTCCTATTAGAGTTGTTTGCTCCAGGTTGAGTTGGAAAGATATTGGTAGTGAAACAGGAAAAATATTCCTGTCCTATGTATGTCTCCCAGGTGTTTCAGCATGCTTACTTAACAGCTTTCGTGACTGCAAGATCCATTTTTAATGGGCATTTTAAGAAAAGAAAAATCAATTGGTTTTTTGAATATGACTACTAAAGCCAGCAAGCAGACATATAAAAAAGAGAGCACATGAACATCTGCAGATGTAATCCAGGCAGCCAAAAGACTAGGGTGAGCTTACTCTTCCAGAGCTCAAAGCCTGCCAGAGGACACCCTCTCCTCTCTTCTCCTTCTCTTCTTCTTTCCTTCTCCTTCTCCTCATCTGGCAGATCTGTTTATTTTCCCTACAATTCCATAGATTCTGATGGTTTTCCTCACATAAGAAAATAAAACTCAAGTTACTGGTAGGAGACTTAGAAGGCTTACTGACATCAAGTTACTCTAAAACAAACCAGACTCCAGTATAACCTTATTAGTAATTTTGTTTCATATAGTGTTTTCTCTGAGGGCAGAACATTTTAGAAGCTTTAGATTGTTCTGTAGGGGAAACTTTTATCTTCTCCACATGGAAAACAGAAGGGTCAAGGAAAGAGGTAGGGAAAGAGTTTAATTGTCAGGTAAAATTAGGTACTTAACTCTCCCTTATAAAACATAGAGACAACCATGCAAATCTGAAAGTTGTGTATTTCCATGACAGGGAAACTGCCTCATCTGCAGATGCAGTCGTGTATTTTATGCACACCTGTTTGACTGCACAACAGCTCAGATTCTTCATCTGACCACTGCAATGAACTTTTCACAAGCAGGTCCCTGTGCGTAGGTACATTTTTTGATAATGTGGCCTCTAAGTCTTTCTTCAGAATAGTTTTATGGTTTCCATGAACTTTGCTCAAAAATGTGCCAAAAGACTTCCAAGTAACAAACATGCTTTTGCAATTTACTGAAACTTTCCCCTTGTGTTCCAGAGAAGCAACCTCCCCATTAGTCACCAGAGAGACACATGAGCCAAGGAGGAAGGAAAGGGAATCAGCTCGTAAAAACAGTCAATTCCCTTCTTTAGTGTCTACACTTGGTCATTAAATAAAAAAAAGAAGTGAAATCCAAACTTTTTTTTTTTCCAAATGGGTCATTACTTCAGTGCAGATTGAATAGATGAGGACTATTTGCATCTTGATTTTGATCAGGAATTTTTGTAATCAGTTGCTTTTTTCTGCACTTCATACACAAGTGAGGGCTATTGTGCATTTGAGGTACTCTGCATCCTTCCAAAGGAATGCAGTCTCCCAAGTATATCTTTTTACGCTTCTTTAAATGACCAGTGAACTATATTACCCAATAAGCAAGGGGGTTGGAGTATGTTTGCCAGATACTAATTTTACTTAGAAAAAACCTGAGTCAAGGCCAAGGCACAAAGTTCATATCTAAATCAAATTCATTTTCCTCTAAAGATAGAATGTGTTGCAGTTTGAGGTTTCCAACTGACTCCTTTTAAAAATGGACATTTAAATACTTGCAGTGTTGAGCCTGCTTGAGTTCTAGGCTTGGTTCAGTTGGGAACTGCTAATGTAGATTTTGCAAGCTGTGTCACATGGAAGGACAAGCAAAGGAGATTATAATGTCTCTTCCGGCCTTAAGAATATGGCAGTCAAGTGGAAGTGGAATTTTCAAAGCAAACTGTCAGTTGATGGGTGATGAAATGCTAATTCCTGTTCATTTCCCACTACAATGCATTCAAAGCCCCAGAGTAACATTCAAACCTTACTTCCTGCAAGACAGTGCTGTACTTAGTAACACACTGTGTAGTATGAGTTGTACACTTGTAACCCACAAATCCCCCTGCAATTTTTCAAGCATAGTCAGTGATAGGTAGCAAAACCCAAGCACATGGCTCCTTTTTCTTGAGTTTTTCTCTGAAACCTCTCTCTACAAAATCACTTGAAAGATTTTGGCAGGGGCAGAGAGAGGGGGTTAGCTCCTGGATGCTCACAATATTGAACTGTAGAAATCCATAAAATAATCAGTGTTACATTGTCAGAGCACGTACTTTCCACGCATCCTGGCCAGAGCGAATTCTGAAAGGCTTTCTGGTGCCAAAGTAGTTGAATTAAATTTAAAAATAGCTAAATTTAGCCATCCCTCCAGATCTCAGTTTCTGAGTATCATCTGGCTGCAAATGGAGGTCCACAAGGACTCTCAATCATGGGTCAAGTTTTTGTAAATCAGCTGAGGCCCTGGAAATACCTGGCTGCACACTTTTAGTTTGGCCAAATGCAGGGTAGTTTGGCTTAGTTTAGCCATCTTTCCCTGCAGGCAAAGTTGCACCAAATTGCTTTACATTTTCTGTGGGCTCAAAGCATTCACACTGGATTTACCACATTTCAGCTGACAGATGGCAACTTATTAAACATCAGTATGCTGATGAATATTTTGAGCCCACAAGATTTCTGAGACTTTGAAAAGAGGTAATTCCTCAAGTATGCTACACAACTTCCACCTACACTGCTCACTATATGTTTGCAAATGCTTTGTGGGTATGAGGTACCATATTTGCAAAACCAAGCAGACGTGGCACTTCAGTGCCTCTCTCCTCCCTCCTGCTTTAACAAATTATCATCCTATTGAAACAAGCAAGCTGTTTGGCACAGTTGTAAGTGTGGTTACATAACAAAGCCAAAAAAAGCAGCTCCCACAAATCCAAACCACAGATTAAGTCCCGTTTTAGAAGATAATATGTACAGTAGTGACAATGAGAATTAATGCCATAAGAAGGAACAACTCTCTGGCTTCATTACTCACAATAATTATGTTTAAAGGCTCATATGTAAACATTTCAAAATACGATAAAAATAGAGTATAATAGTCTGGATGGCATTTTCCATTTATATCTTTTCCCCACACCTATAAGCTCACACTGGAGGTAAACAAACTAGTTTGTACTGGGCATTCTTTCATTCACCTAAAAGCTGTCTCTGGAAGCAGTACTTAACAGCATTTTGTGTTTACATACACACAAAAAAAAAGATAGAATAAGGAAAAGGAAAAAAGGCTGTAGGCTTCAGAACCAGTGTGTCTTGAACTTCTTCTGGAATGGTCTAAAAAGTGCACTTACAGATTCTTAAGTAGCCTTTGCTGGCCCAGATTACCACTGGGTTCCTTTCTCAGGCACACATATTTTAGAGAGAGATGCACAGCCATGTTCCTCTACGTGTGGGTACTGAGTAACAAGGGTTTGGAGATTTTTGGTAGGTAAAACATTATTTTTCTCACTTCATTTGGGAAATGCTTCTCATTACCTTTTCCAGCAGTTTGAAATGAGTCATGAAAGAACTGCTTGGCTGTCAGATAAGCTGAATATATGGGGCTCCTGAAATGTGTATCCTCAAGTGGAACTTGACAATCACCTAGAGGTCCTTCGCTGTTTACATTTGTTTTGTAATTTATTTCTTTTTTTTGCAATGTCATTGTTAATGAGGCCAAGAATGAAAACTAAAAGATGTGTGCTTTGTTCCTAGGAATTAGAACAAGAACAACATGTCTTTGGCTACACTTGAATGGAACAGTAGTTGAGAATATAATCAGAGAAAAGAACAAGAACTTTCTGAGGCTGTAAACTATGATATACACAGGCTTAATAAAGTGTCACATGTATCTTAAGATTCTGGCCCTATTATGTGCATTTATTTCTTAGTCCCAGTGGTTGATGCAGGAAAAAATCTGCAGCTACCATTTTATTAAATACTTGGTAGCTCTGGAATTGATTATGAATGACAACAAAGAGAAATGAGTTTCAGATATTCCAGAAATAGAGTCAGAGTTCTCATTTAAAACAAAACAAAACAAAAAACCCACTCAACAAATAAAGCAACCCATTCCCCCAACCCTAAAACTAAATTGTAGTATATGGAGCACAAGAACTAATTCCTCATTATTACACTAACATCTGTCTTAGATATGTAGGGAGCTTGAGTGGTGAATAAGGACTAAACATCTGTGTCCAGGACAATTTCTAATAATTTTTGAGTCTACACAACTCTTTGTCTCTGAGAACAAGTTACAGAATGAACCAATAGAGGGTAGCTGCATAGCTATTTGAAACCAGAATCTTCTAATGGACCAGAGACAAAAAAGAGAGTAGTATCTGTAAGGTTTTCACTGAAAATGGCCAAACAGAGAAAGTACACTGGCTGAACAAGGTACATGCCCATGCAGATCTTATGCATGGGACAGGACACTTTGGAGTTGCTGATGGGAGTGAAACCAACATACCACTTTTCTGGTTTGATTAGGGTGCTACCAAGCCAAAGTTTCACTACTGCTTTCTCAGTCCTTTGGAGTTTTCTCACCAAACAGGTCTGCTTCAGAAAAGAATCTCATCACTGGAAAGTTCACTCACAGAGTACAAACAATGTACAAGCCCAATGACTTGATGTCAATTGTCATCAACATGTAAATTCCAGCCTGCCTACGCTGATAGGTAATTCACTATTGTTCAGAGGTGGCTCAAGACCAATGAATCAGAGAGACAGAAATCATTCTTTTAAAAGTGTTGCACAGTTAAAATCAGAATAGGAAGTTCACTACAGAAAACAGCTCATCAAGCCAGGCAGTTTAATTACAGAGTTAGACTGAAGCCTGGAACCTGTGAAGAATCATCAAGATACAGGACCGGTAAGACCAAGTAAATCCACATAGGGAATAAATGTTTCATCTTTCAACAGATACCATTATCTGTTTCATCCCATCCCGTATCCACATGGCAAATCTTAAGAAAAGTGCTAAAAAAATAGAACCAAAAAAAAAAAAAGAAAAAAAAAAAAAAAATCAGTTTTGTGGCTTTCTGTATTGGTAACAATGCAGAAGAAGTTTTCTGCCAAAGATGGAAATAGTCAGTGCCTCAGTCAGAGAGATTCACCTGTCAAGCTCTTTGAAAAGTAAGTAGTTTTTCCACTCCTCAGGAAGGAAACATTATCCCTGTAGATGTCTGCAATTGCCATCTCATTTCTGGGCAAAATGATTAAAAACACAGTAATCAGAAAATGCCAGCAGTACACAAGTGCCAGCTTTCTGGAGACCTCACAGGCAGGGTTCACATCAGGACACAGAATGGAGACTGTCTTTATTACCACTCTGGCCATCACTAATATAGAAAAAAACCTGATACTCCCATATAGAGCCACATGTAGGACTGCAATAAGCCATGAAAATGCTGGATTCAGGAAAAGGTGACCCTGCTCCTGGTACCTGCAATGTTTGAAGCAGAGCTCAGAATTATGTGTAGTTGTATCTTCTGTCCAGCCCTTCACCTGCAGGGTCACACATACTTTTTTTGTTACTCTCTGGTGGATACTCCAAGGTGACAGAGGCATAGCTGATAACATTGCAAGGACTCATTCTCAACTGTTACAGCTATCACTATTATTGAAAAGACAAAACACCAACAGGAATTCAGCTCTTTGATAAAGTATGGCTGACTGGCTCATGCTGAACTCCAAGACTGAGTCAGTGTTTTTCAGACTGGGAAAAATACTTTAAGGGCCTGAAAATACTCCTGAAACTTTAAGAGCTATCACAGCCATATGGCAAAACAGGGTACTGACTGATGCCCTCATAGGTATGGATGGCTGGAAAGCTCTTCCCTCCTTTGGTCTGCTGGAAAACTTGTTCCTTACTACTTGGTGAAGACCAACCCATACCTTGGTCAGATCAAAAGTCAGGCAGCTCCATTTGCTGTAGCAAAACAAATACAACTTTTAAGCACTGACACACTTCCTCTGTCCTCTTTCTCATGGACTCAGACCCCTGTGTCAAGACGTCCTTCCAACAGCTGTGGAAACTGGTTTGAATACTGGAAGCTGGTTTAAAACTTGCTCCTAACTTCTAAAGCAGTTGATGGACTGAACTTCGGAAACTAAAATTAATTCTGATCAACAAGCCTCTGCAGCTGCTTTATCCTCTGGGCCAATGAAATCAATGCATCAAAACCTTCCTCTCCTCATGGATCTCATCTCAAATAAAACCCAAAGGAATTTACAGCCCTGCAAAGGACTCTACCCCAAGCACTTAGAGTTTTCTAATGAGTATGGCAATGTACCATGACATTTACTAGGTACTTTGATAATTTTTAGAGATAGCATTTGCACATCATGGCAACAGACAGTGATTCTGATCCCATAAACAGCCAAGCTCAATATTGAGGAGGAATGAAAACAGGAATATAGGCAGTCAGGCAAAGGTGCTAACAAGAACAACAGAATAAATATGGGAGAAGCTGAAGGAAAAGGAAAGCTTTTTTTACTCTTTTGGAAAGAAGGTGGGAAAGAACAGAAAGGCAGAAGCACAAGCTTCTGAAGATGGGTTTCTCAGCTGAGTGTCCTAAGTACTGCTCAATTTTGCAGCAGATATAATGAAATTTTCTGTTTCCACTAGGAAACTTGGATAGTTCGTATCACTTTTAACATAGACCATCATAACAATAAAAATAGAAGGGCAACAGCCTGTGTATCTGGGCCAGAGTGAATGGGACATTTTTCTGCCATTCTGGTGGCACAGAATGGCTGGAATGGACCTTGAATATGTCTCCATGATTTAACAACCTGGAATCCAAACCTTTCCCCTTTTCCTTCTATTTTTTTTTTTTTTTAAACAGTTCCCCAGCAGTTCTCAAGAGGTACTCCTCCTGCACTGTGTAGTAATCACCATTTCTGTGCTCCTAAGAATTAAGCACTGACTTCATTGCATGGAAAGTCTTTTAAAAAATGTGGAGGTGTGCGTGTGGGGAAGTAATTTCAAGAGATATTCCAAGCCCCTCCTCCCTGGCTCCAAAGAGTAATTACTCATCTGGAAAAAGAAACAACACTGCTATTTCAGTGTGGCTTAGGACCTTGGGCCTGGTTTCATGTTTCAGATTAATGCTTTCTCTGCCTTTTGGAGATTCAAAATGGCAAAAAAGCCACCCTTCCGAGAGCGCTGCATCTATAGATGCAAGGCCTTCTGGAGACACGTGTGACTTGCTGCCCCTTTCCTATTTTCTGGCATCCTATTGAGACACAGAGCTATTTTCCCTCCCACTTGAATGAACTTCTAACCTGCATCACATCTGTTCTTCCTGACCCTCTGTCCAGGCCTCCAGTCGCTCTGTGATGAATATGTAGTATTCTTTGTTGCAACATAACTAATAAAGGAAAAGAGATTCAACCAAACAGTTTGAAATGAAGTGCCAACACGAGCTGCATGCAGTCAACTGAAAAACCTGGTGTTATGATATCTTGTGATCCTACCTAATTCTAGTGCTAGTGGCATGGCTGGCTAGAATCCCAGATCTTTAAAAAAGGGGCCAAAATTCTTTCCTCAGCATATTACTTTGTGTATCAATTAGTAATACATAAGTATTTCAGTTATGGTTCTACTGTTTCTTATATTCCAGTGTGGTGGTGCAAGAATACAGACACACCATGACAATGGTGAGATGCCCCACAAGGAGAACTTCAACATCACCCATCATTCTAAGGAACAAATTGAAGCAAGGCAACACTTTATAGAAACCAGATGGCCTGAGACCGAAATTTGGAACATGAGGAAAATTTTCATATTGTAAGAATAAGATGAAGAATAAAAATTTCCAAAACTAGCATGACCAATAAATTATCAGCAGCTACATAAAAAAAAATATTGTAACAGTGACTCAGTAACTTATCTCTCCAATATGATAATGAACCAGAATGAAGTAAACTATGAACTCCAGGAATACCTGTATCCTCATTTCCACATATTTAAAGAATTATGGGAAGAAATGAATATAAGTTAAATAGAATTCTATAAACTGTCAGCTCCTTCCTTTATTTGTATTAAACCATTCTAGAACAGTTCAATATAGGAATTGCCAGATTCACTTAGACACAAGGTCCATTTAGGCCAGAACACTTCCATTTCCACATCCAGTAGGAAAAATTTCAGCAAAGGGCACAAGAAGCCCTTTGAAAGCCCTTTGAAGAAAAAAAATAATTAAAAATTCAAATGTGGTATAATTTTAGCCTCAGTTTCCACCCCAGCTCTCCATGCACTCTCTTCTTTATCACTTAATAAAATAAGTGGGTCCTTTCCAAAAGTCTGAGTGCTCTTCAATATACCAACAATAAGAGGCCATACTGTTATAATTTTTTTCAACAAAAGACAGTTTATTAATAAAAGCATGAGAAGATTGAATTCCCAAAGCTCTGAGTAGGACATTAACCTGTAAATCCCACATACACAGTTGCCAGCAGTAACAGATCGTAGCAAATAGACTGTGCAACATCAGATCCCACTGTCTGCCCTCTGCTGAGAATATTATAGACCAGGTGATTGTCTCTGTGAAGTCTGGGAATGTTTTCAAAAGTGCAAAAGCAGACACACAGACACACCTCAGGTCTACCATATGTGTAGAACAAATACCTGGTCGATTCTGAAAAGTTCCAAGCTCTTAAAAATTCTGGCAATGTGCATTTCACTTCTGCTTTACTAAGGTAAGCCTACAAAGTGCAAAAGTGACATGTCACTACTTCAAATAATTCTTTCCTATTTCAATAACTCAGATAATTTAAAATGTTTCATTGATCTCTAACAGGCTGCCTAGAGACAATCATGAAGACTCCTACAAAACTTTGTATAGTGTCACAGCCTAATATATACAGAGGTGAAAACTGCCATTTCTTAGCTCTTTAATATTGAAAAGCAAATAAATCTCAAAAAAGTCCAAATTATCACTCTCTTTTCCTTGTGAAAAGTCAGATAACTCACCCACAGAAAGGACTAGTTCACCACATAAGTATATAAACAACTCCTCATTCTTTTTAATGTCTCACATCCAAGTTACTCTTTCAAACCTCCAAAACAATTCAGCCCTACCTAATGAGAGTCATAAGAGAAAAGCTGCTGCAGAGGTGAACTTTAATTTTTCCTTCCATGGGTGCACAAGGGTCTTCTTAGAATGATGACACCAGTGCCACCAAAGTGGCATTATCACTTTCTCCTATGTGTTCCTGAGTCTCAGCAGGTACTGCATAAAAACTTGCTGTAATCATCTTGCAAGAGATTCAGCTTCTGTCAACACTAAACTTAAGGTTTAGTCTTTGTTTAGTGCAACATATTACCCTCAGTCTACCTCCAGAAAATGGTGGGACTTTGTTCTTAGATTTCTGAAATCTTCTGGGACCCACCATAACTTGCAGTTTCAGGGAGCTGTTTGAAGGTCTATCAACCAGGTTCCTAGAGAATAATGCAATATAGTGACAAAGTGACCTGGGCAGGGACATAAATTACAGGGACAACTGAATAAAGGTGGCTCTTGTTCCTTGTGTCTAATAGTACGAGTTCATATCTCTAGCCAAAGCCACAATAGTTAATTGGTTTCTTTTTCAACACAAATAAGTTCACTTAAGGAGAATATACAAATATTTTCTATCAAGCAAGGAAATTTACCCCAGAAAAAAACCTACTTCCTTTCTTGAAGCCATGAGAGATTCCAGTCCCATGCCCTTGCAAGCTAAGAAACACACAAAAAATCCTTAGAACAAATAAAACAAGAGACATCAAGTTACATAATTCTTTAATAAAACACTTAAATAAAACACTGAGATTCTTAGGGAGAGTTTTGTAGTAACATGGTCAGTTAACTATGTGTTTGGACTCAACACCTTTTGTTTCACATTTTCTCTGCTTTCCACATTGTGACAGCAAAATAATTTTTACTCAAGATCGCTGAAATCAGAGACAATTTCTGCATGTGAAAAAGAGGAAATATATCCTGAGCTTCAGTTTGTGAATGATGGGGCAACAATTCAAAAGCTTCCCAGTTCAGTCCTGCATGTCCAAATTGTTTCACTGGCATTTTGGCTGACATAGGTGAATTAAATAATCTGAGGAATCCAAACTTGAAGTCTTCTAACACCAACCAAATATTACTGCCAGTAAAATGTCTGGATCTTAAAAACAGAGGTTCATCCAAAAGAAGTTTAGGGATTGAGTTAAAATACCTATTGAATCTTTTCACAGAAAGTTTTAAAACAAAATCCAACAAAATATTTCAAGTTGAATTTCATTTGGGTGTTTGCTCATTTCATCCTGCTATGAATTTAAGAAATTTAGTAGAGTTATGGGGATGTTTCTTCCTTTGCTTTTTCATGTCTATTGTTTAACTTTGTCAAAAAACTTCCTTCCAGTTGGGAAACCTAGGGAGCAACAAAGCATTATGACTGTGGTGCCCTTGATAGTGATGAAGTTATAGAACAGGAAATAAGCTCTTTGTATGTGATGATAACTGGACATTATAAAATTTTATGGTACACTTTCTTAAAGGAGGAAAGAAATAAGAATACAAAACCAAATATTTGCCCCTTATTTTTATATGAAAATTCCTTTCATGTCAAAGCCCATTATGGAACTGCAACAGGATTTTAAGATTTAGTTTTAATTAGCTTTCTTTTTTTTCACCTGCTGTATTCACTACTCTGTCAGAGCTGGTGTGCATGAATTTTTCTTGCACAGCACTTGAAAGAACTTGAACGTAATGGCTGAAGACATTTGAGGATCAGGACAGATTTTACATTTTGAAATTGAAGTGGTAGCAGCTAGGACAGCGTAATTTACCAGACCACCAGGGCCCACAGATTTCCAGTGTGTTTGGGTAATTCCTAGATTAATTTCCAATTGCTTTGTCTCATATTTGTGTCATATTTTATTTCTGTCATATATATGTTTTTCTCCTTTTTGCTACCTTTTCTTTACCTAACCTCTTTGGTCTCAGATGGGCATTCCTCACATTTTATCAGTGTAATGCCTTCAATACAAGCAACTTTACTGGTTAAAGTTAGTTAACTGTATCTAAAACATCTACAGAAAAATAATATTAAAAATATCTCCCTTTGTACCTATTGTGAAATGCAAAGTAATTTCTCCTGAGCAACATAGCCCAAGGTCTCGGTACTACTGCTTTTTCATATTGATCACAATTTCTTGCTGCAGGAATTCTACTTAAAAAAATATTATTAATCCCTTGCTTTTGTCTTTTTATTTATCTCCAAAAAAAGGAAATAACCTATTTCAAGAGACCAAAGATTCCTCACTGCCCAGGAGTCATGACAAATTCAGCCCTGGGGAGGAGCAGTGGCTCTATGTTAGCCAAAGTATACACTGAAATGCTGTTCTGGCACTTATGGTTTCCAAAGAAGTGTCATATGACAAAGATGTCACTTGGTACTTGATAGTTTAATCAAACCCTCAGGGATAGAAGACGTTAATTATCTCGTAGTACAAAAACATTATTCCCTTCCCAAAGTGACATCATTTCAGTATGACAAATGCATCACCCTTTCACTTTTCTGACTGGAAAGCTAACACCAAATAGTTCATCAGCAGTATCATTTCATCTTTAACAGCATTGTTTCTTGGGTGAAAAATATTGCCATGAGCACAGAGGTGAAAGTCAGGCCTCTGAAACAGATTGAAGCCTCTCCCATCCTGCTATCTTTTCCTTAGCAGTTGTTAAGCAGCAGGTTATTCTCAGGTCTTACTTACCTAACCATGGCATTGGGATCCTTTCACCTGCCTACAGATGTTCAGCTCTCTGAGATCACTTTTCACATACTGAGTGCTTGACATTCTGCTTGGTTTTCCATTTGAATGTGCTCTGCTGAGGGGCAAACTCAGTCTGGGTTTGCAGCAAGACCTCAATTCAAACCAGCACAAGCATTTTGATATATCCAGAAGGCCAGGCTGGTGCTCAGGGTGTGCACTCACCTTTAACAAATGGCTCTGTTTGCTGCCTGGCCGGATGATCATTTTGTCTGGCTGCACCCAAGGGACATCAGTGCTCCTGAAGCACCTCTAGCTGTCCAGGAACACAGCCAGACTCCAGCAGCCACCCTCTTCTGGCAGAAGCATTACAGTCAGTATTCGATTAAATCCCAGGTTTATGACCCGGAGAAGGCCCTTGGGGAAGCAGGGAGCAGGCAGGTGTGTCCATCCCCAGCCCACAGCCAGACAGCAGCTGCCAGCAGGACCCTGCACAGCTGGAGCTGGAGAGCTGAAGTGGCCCTGAGGGCACTGCCACCCCCCAGGGCTCCCACATTTCACCCAGTCCAGGACCCCATTTCATTATCCCCTGGGGTCATTGGTCCCTGCCCAGCAGTACCAGTCTCCAGCCCTGCCCTGCCTGGCCTCAGGAACCACATCCTGGTCCAGCCCCAGCCCTGGGAGGGTGCCTGGTGCCCAGGGCTGGTGCCCCCCAGGCCGTGGGCTCCTGGCAGGGGCAGTGGGACAGAGTCTGGCTGCCAGGCTCACAACAGTCAGCAACACTACAATTAGCACTATCCAAAAGTGGGGCTCTTGCCAGCAGCCCATCAGGCAACAAAAGCATCCTGGCACCATTTTAGCTGAGGAAAACAGAAAGAGCTCTTGGAGCTGCTGTAAAGCGCCAACAGCTACCAGCATGGCTTTCATTTATTTCTGAGAATGTCCTTACATGCAGCCATTACTATGCAAGGGGTACATTTCATTGCAAACAGCTCAGTTTCTGCTTTAGCTGGAAACTTCTTGGATATTTCAGAGGGTCTGGTTAACTAGGGATTGCTGAAAATGGCCATTCCAGTGGTCATGGTCCATGATGCCTGGGTCAGCATCCCTGCATGAAATCAGCAGATGTCATCCCAGTGGAAACGCTGCAGCAAAGTGTCAGTTTGGGAATAACACTTCTTGGGATGCCTGTCCCCTTGAAACATAGTGAGAGAATGACTCCCAAGAACAACACAAAGCTGTCATACATGGTCCTCCAGAAAGCTAGGCCCTTAACAAGGACACAGGCATTTAAACAAGGCACAAGACTGGGCTCAGACAGTGTTTGCACAGGGCAAGCAAGAGACACAGCACCCACTCCCAAGGAGCACTACAGCTTCTGGCAGCACTGTGCAGACCCTGCATGGCTCCTCAGTGGGCTGCTTGGGAAGAAGAAACAAAGCACGAGACAAAGAGAAGGAGACACAACAGGAGACTCAGTCATAAAGCTTAATGGGGGTGAATGAAAGCAGGGTGAAAAGATGGATTTTTGTCTTGACAAAAATACAAACGTAGAGGTTTCCTCCTGTCACGTGGAAGTGAGAGCTTGGCCAAGCATTGTCAAATATTGTCATGGAGTTTCATATCCCCCAGATTCACCCACTCATACAAGCACGTTTTGTACCACAGACCTGTGCTGCTCTCTGGCACACTGGCTTTTCTCCACATGGCTGGCAGATACCGTCATGGCATGAGCACTTCCACAGTGGCTTAGTCCCCTACCCACACTTCTCTGAGTGATAGCAGAGAGAAGAAAGGAAAGAAGAAAGGGCAAATACTGTGAATCAGAGTATTCTCCAGCAATTCTGCTTTGCATGTGAGTTCAGAGAAATTAGAAAAGGATTTCCTCTCCTACACAGTGCCATTTTCTTCTCATTTGTATCTGTAGGTTTGTCCCAAGTTGCAATCCTATGAACTCACAACCTGTTTTACCTTTACTTGTGCCTTATTGTTCAGCACTGCATATACTACCTTGTTCACTTGACCTACCTACATGACCCTTAGCTCCACTGGTCTTCCAGCTGCAGCCCGTGCCACCTTGGCATAAACAGGCTGCTGAACTGCACACCAGCACTCCTCTGTCCAGGAAGCCAATCCACTGACTCACAGGGTTTATTACAAGGTCCACTGGAGACAGATGTTTTGGCACTCAGGGCCAACTGGAAGCTACATGGCCATTTTAGAGAAGTGTTAAGCCACAGCTGCAAGTTTATGAGTTGGGCTTTGCAACCTGCTAATTACAGGCACAGCTGAGAGCACACACAGAGGAAGCTCCTATCTGCTGGTGAGTGACCACACAGCTATAGATACAGTATAAGGAAATGAGTAACAATAAGAAAAGAAACATACAAAAATTTGCTGGAATGAAGATACCTGGTATGTTTCACTTTGATGATGTTCAAAGATGGGAAATTCAACTTTATGAAATCCAGCAATGAGGAAATAAACATGTATCACTGTAATAAGGTTATTAATCATGGAAGACTGAATGTCCTGTTTAAAATGAGCACAACAAGGTAATAAAGACTATCGGTGGAAAGTGAAACATCACAAAAAAGCTGGGCTATCAAAATAACTGATGTTTTACACAACAGTTTGATGTGCATTAGTGGGGAAAAAAGTGGTTTTTGAAAAGTAGCACCTCTACATCAAAGTACACTGCAGTTTATCCTCTCTTTTATTAGATTAAATCAGACTATGTGTACCAAGTCTCAGATATGAAGAAAAAAAATCCATTTTCAGAGGATAACAGGTAAAGTTTCCTGTGAGCTTTTGGAGCCTTCCTGGATTCTGCCATGCTTAGATCTCAAAGCTTCATTGGTGGTTTATCTTACTCCACCCTTCTTTCTCCTCATGCTTCCTATAATTTGGTGCTGTCATTAGTGATTAGGATATGTTTAATGTTCAGGTGACTTAAATTACTCCTTCATGGCTGATAGCCACCTCCTTCCCACCCTCAGCTAAGATGTAATACTTCTCAACAGATGTAAAGCATGTATGCCTTGTCTGGACTGTGATTTACTTACAACCCCCAGAGATGTTTCGGGGTGAGGTATTTTACTTTACCCTGAAGTTCAACAGGAGCAGGCATTTAGATGCAGACTTACTTCATTCCGTCTTAGGGAAGAGAGGGATAGGATAACACAGGACTGACATGTGCAGTACCTTACTTGTGCTTGGCACAGCCATAAGTTTTTTCTATTCTCAAACTGTTCAGGTCCCTCATCACATGGAAGAGGAAGTACAGTCTGCTTTCTGTGATTCCTTCCATGTCCTGATTGCCTTGTAGCTTCAAGGCTGATGCTTTAAATCTTTAACTTCTTTTCTTCTAATTTTCCTCCCCAGAGTCTCTTTCCTCTTTCAGGCTTACCTGTAAAGCACATCAGGAAGTAGTGGTAAGACCACAAGTCTCAATACTTGAATTACTAGCCAGGCATCAGCAAGTATCTGCCTACACACAACTACACATCTGCAGGAAGGAAGGGGTGAAACCACCTTAGATTGAAATCACAACCTGCCTGGCTGTAGCTCACAGTCCTTTGTAAGTAAAAATGCAAAAGATACGTATAACTTGCCAAAAAAAAAGTCTCTGTCTTGCCACTTAATTGTACCTGGCAACTAAGGAAGTCCAAACACTGTAAAAATCAGTCTAATATAGGGAAGTCTCTTACATAATAAGGGACCTATAATACAGTGTACTGTCTTTATATTTCCCTATGCACTCAAAGGATATGCATTTTCAGCTTATAAAAACTAACTGTATATTTATTAGTCAATAGTAGTCAAACTAATTCAGCATCCTGCATCAAAACCATGCTTTGATAATCAAATTACACGTTTAACACTAGCCCATAGAATATAAACTCTGCCAGGTCCTGATCCAGCCTCCTCAGCTTCCAATGAAATCCAGAGTCTCATCCAGCCTTGGATTATTAAACTTGAAGAACTGCACACAGCAAAATGGTATGTGGGGAAAGGGCAGGAGAGCTGCAGCCAGCACACCGGACTGTGTTGCCTGACAGCTTTCCAGGCACAATGTGGAATGCCCTGAAGGTGTTATAAAGTGATACCATGTTAAGGAAGGCCACTAAATGGGTTTGATCTATTCTGACAGTCTCAGTTCTCCACAGCTGGAGGAGGGAAACAAAATGCCTTATGGACAGATCTCTAGGCACCATCCAGTTTGTCCACCTTATTGTTTCTTCTGGTATTTGTTTTTTTAACACAGGCTTGGAAATTTATATTATTCCTTTCTTCTTTATCGTAGTTGAAGATTTACATTCCTCCTCAATGGGGTCATTTGTCATAGATATATTTTGGGTTCCTATCCTCCAAAAAGCAAAGATCCCCAACAAATCCCATATCATAAGCATTGTTCAGTCCCTCCCGGGGCCAAGCAGTCTCTCAGAGCAAGCTATTGCACGGGGAGGAGTCTGTGAGGTGCAAACCCCATCTGCCCCTGAAGTGTGTGTGCAGCAGCGGGCCAGCAGCGTGCTGAGCCACGGCTCTGCTCCACAGAGACACTTTCCACGTTTATTGTTCTTGAGTAGAAAAACGCCCCAAATTCTAGAATTGACATTTAAGACTGAATAAAGTTCCAGTTTGGTTTTATCAGGGCAAACTTTAAAATAGATTGTCTAATAGCCTTTGTTGCTATTTCCTTTATGAGTGTGAGTGGGAAGAGCATTAAGGAAGGCTATAAATCAAATGCATACTTCTGGTGAGTGCAGGAAATCCTTTATGTTTCATAGAAATAGAAATAAATGTGGATCTATTCATATTGTCTACATTTTAAACTTCATATGAGGTAGTATTTCTAGAAACAAGATTATCAGAAGAAATCAAAGGAAAAAAAATCCCCTAAAAATACAGTGGTGCCTAAAGCACTAATTAAAAGCCATTGCCTCCTACACATATAAGACAGAAGAGACAAAAAAAACCCGGTATTTTTGTTTTCTTTTGTTTTTTGATGGGCTGGGGGATAAAAGAAATACCATGGTGTTGAGCTTTAAGACAATTCTCTTAACACTGATAGCGTGCCAGCATGTCCACTGGAAAATAATCTGCCCTTAGTGACTAATTCCCAACAGAAAACTTGGCTACTTGCCAAAATGTACATATCCCTTCATGTATGCAGGAAATCATTTTCAGCAAACCCAGAGCTGGCCGAGCAGGATGGGAGATTCTGAGCAAGGCACCATTGATACATTCTATTGGAATGGGTTAAAAGACACTCACAGCAGCATGTTATGGATGACACCAACGAGAATTTAAATCTGCAGCATAATGGTAAAGCAATTAATAAGAGCAGTTGCTAACAGTTGCACAACAGAGGAGTGTTTTAAAATTCCTGTGCTCTTTAACAATAATGTGGAGAGACGCTGTGAAGGGGAAGGGGGGGAAAGCCTGGCATGGAAGGAACATTCCTTCAGTTCCTCTCAAAAGTTTGAAAAAACCTCTGGATAGGAAAATACTATTGAGCAGCCAATTCTTTCCACATTTGGCTTAGCCCAATGCCCAAAATACACAGAACACTACTTCACTTTGAAAGGATTGCAATACTCCTATCTGAGTCATCTGAAAGCAAATAAAATGAGACCTAAACAAATAAACCTAATTGTGCATGGAAACAAATCCAGCTCTCTAGCTTGGCCATGGCTTTGTTTTTGTTAGTTTAAAGCCTACATATGCAGTTTTAGTGGCATCAGGAGTTATACAAATATTGACAACAAATTGCCAAATGTTGTTTTTTTCCCCTTCAGTGCACAGTGTAAAGAAGCTGGGGTAATGCTTCTAGGAACCTTCCCCAGTGCACTGAACCAAATCACAGCTTGATGGGATCCACTCCAGCCTCTTCTCTGAAGAGTAGACACTAATGAGATTGAGGTTGTTGATTGTTATCGTCAGAGACTTTTATTTTTCACTCATGAACTCTGCTGAACACAAATCCAGGCTTTCGAAACGTAGCTCAAATGTTTGCACCACAGCCAGGGTATTGTCACATGCTCTGTCCTCCACCCCATGATTTGTTGCTAGCTTGTGTCATCCTTAACCTGCTTCTGGTGGTTTGGCCAGGAGAGAAACAAATAATGATGACAACTGAGAAAACCAAGCTGCTCTCTGACATCGTTCTTTTAAAATGCTATTGCTACTTGCTGGCTGTGGAGAAGAGGCAGCTGCCTTGAGATAGAAATCCCTCATGAAATCCTGCTGTCATCTGTCAAAGGTGTATTTCCATCAAGTTGGTCGAATCCTTAGCAGCTTGCTAGGAAAAATGAGAATATGTCAAATCTTGATCTGTCACAAGCCAAAGTTAGAAAAAAGATATCTACATCTGACTTTTAAATGAAGCCCAGACTTTCCTCTCACAGAGAGCCAATAAATTAACACATTTTCTTCCTCTTTGCTTCACGTTCACAAAACACCTACAACTTTTATTATTCTGTCTGGATGGATAACAAGGTTTTCATTTTGCAAAACCATAAATTTTTAGTACCAGCAAAAAAGAAAAAGATGAATTTTAGAATTTTGGATAAAGACTGAGAGTTTTCACACAAAGAAGCCACAGAAATCAGACTCACGTATCCTCCTCAAAAGCCTGACAGTTAACACACTCATCTACAGCACTGGAAAGATTAATTGATATTGCTGTTTCTTCTTATTCATCCAGAGAACTTACAACTTGGTCTTGTACGTCTCAGTGATCACCTAATGATCAGGTTATTGAACACCCTACGATATATTTCTCTTTTTCTTCTTTTCATCTGAAATTGCATTCTACACATAAGAAACTCCCCAAAGAGTTGCATCACAAGTACCAAATTTCCATGAAAAGTTTTAGGGTTTAGTGTTAAGATTCCCAGCAAAGAAAGTTCTTGACTAATTGTAAACCTTGTAGCTTTGACTGTTACACTATCCACTCTTCAGTTATTATAGTGCTACCTGCTCCCCATATGCAGGAAGACCTCAGTATATTCAGGAAGCCACATGCAGAAGCATCTGCAAAGGTTTTCTGTACTGCATTGCTTATCACAGTGCAAGCACCCCCAAGCACTGGCATAGAAACTAAATCAGTGAAATGGATAGCAGAAAGGCATGAGAGCTTGGGGGGTTGTGAGAAAGTGAAGGAAAAAAGATCCTCTCTATTTCACTAACTCTGGACCTTTGTAAAAAACCAACACAATGCTTGGGACTGTTCGTGCTGTGAGCAAACACTGAAATATGACAAGGCATCAAGGCATGTTGTGTTACATGGTATTCAGGCAGCTGCTGTGATGGCAGTTTTAATCCACCAACTGGTGCAACGAAACAAATCTGAAATGTAAAAGCTAGATTTCCACCAAAATATTTCATTAATATTACATGCATGTAAGTCAGGGAACTGAGACTACTATTCCCCAGAGCTACCCTAAGTCAGCCCTGAAGGACAAAGCAACAATGCAGCTGCACAGACAGGGGCTCAGAAGGTACTCTAGGTTTCAGTTTCCTGACTGAAGTATACAAAATTTCTCTAACTATGTTCTGTTGGCATATTTTCTTTGAAATTCATTGAAGGGGGAAAACACATATTGTTTTTCAGAGGAATGTAAGTATGAAATGACTGTGTACCAACATATGAAGACAGCCAGATATAGCCAATAGCCAAATATAGTTGTGTGAACACCTACTAGTGGAAAGTTTCACCCTGCAGAACAGACCTCAGCGATATGTTTTAGGTCAGATAAGGAGAACTGAATCTTCTTCTGTCCTTGACTGCAAATTGAGAACCAAGGAGCTTCCACAGCATATGCCAACCTCAAAACCTGTCCTGCACTTATAACAGTCCCATGCCTGTCACTCAGAAGCCCCACCAGTTTGTCAGCACAGAGCTAGCTGGCATAAGCCCTCACAGCAACAGAGCCTTGCTTACTCAGCTAAAATACCCTACAGGTCCCACACCAGGGGGGAGGATGTTGATCTACCCCCAGAAGTCACCCACCAAGGCAGGAAAAAGACATACTTCCAAGTGAAAGAAGAGAGGGAGCAGGTGAGAAGGTTTTGTCTGATTTAGCAAAGCACCTTCTCTTCATGGAGATGTCCATTCAAATAACTTTTAAATTTCCCTAGATTAAAAGCAACAGGAAATAAGTAGAAAGGAAATCAGCTTCTGAAGCCGTCCATAAAACAGGACACGTGTGGGTAACAGATCAGCAGATGCAAGGGCACCTCACCAGCCTGCTCTCTCCTCATGTCTCTTTCTCTCACACACTCATCCACTCTTCCTTGGGCTGGGCACCTGCTTGTCCACTGAGGCAAGTCAATTAAAACCAAATTTAAACTATAATTATCACAGATAGGAAGGACACTCGGGCAGCTATTACTTCCAGCTGGAACTGCGCTGGGGCACTGAGTGTTGTCCCTCCTGGCTGACCCTCCTGCTGGCTCCTGCATCCTGCAGGTCCCACAATGTGGGGATGTCAGTCCCCACCACAGCACACAAACTGCCATGAGCATGACAAGGCAACTGTCATTTTCCACCCTGGCTGCCACTGTGGGAGGTCATGTTGGTTCCTGCTTGCATTTGCACGGTACTGGATGCTGTGGAGTGTACAAACTGTTCCATATGGCATGTGGAGGGAAAGAGCCCTGCTAGCCGTGCATTACAAAGCTGCATTTATGTTACCATATAGAGCCCCTGGTCTGGATTTGTCTTAGCATGCCTATTAGAAGGATAAATGAGAAAAATCCTACTTCTCTATTCTTGAAAGTGCAGGAAGAGTGGCTGCTAGCAAGACTGGGCACTTTATCTCGGGATTTCTACCTGTCACCCTTCTGCTTGGTATTTTTCACACGCTTAACTCCCCTAAGGTCTTAATTTTCCATTTAAATAGCTTTTACTTCTTAACTTTCTAGGCTACCTTCTTTTGTAGCTAATTAGTTGACTGCTATTTCTGAGACACTGTCAAGTTATTTACCTTGCTGAAGTGACTTAAGTTCCTCCCCCCACGCCCCCATCCACCCCCTGTCTGTCTGGTTTCCCCCTCTAGTCTAGCTGAAGTGACAAACTCTCTCCCCTAGCCAAACATTTGTTTTTACAAGGTATTTTTATACCATCACCTCTTCCCTGCATCTCCCCCGCCCACCCACCACAAACATATGCTGTAGTGGGAGGACATACTGGTTTCACATAATTTGCAATGTTAAGGTGACAAATTTCCCCTCCTTCAAGTATTTTTTTTAAGATCTGGTTTGTAAAATGCAAATGGTAATGGGTTAGCTTCTCTTTGCCTTTTTTACCCTGTGCATGGTGACATCCTTTTTCGCTTAGAAGTCAGTGGAAAACAAAAACCACTTGATTTATACTATTCAAAACCTATTTATGCTATAATAAATAGGTGACATCCTTTTTCGCTTAGAAGTCAGTGGAAAACAAAAACCACTTGATTTATACTATTCAAAACCTATTTATGCTATAATAAGATACAAAAATAGACAAAAATAATATTGTCTAGATTGATAGATTTCTTTTATTCATCCCAAGAAAGACAAGAATTATGATAATTTCTGAGAAAGTAGGCAAATGTAACCACTTTACTGACTTATTAGCTGGTCCCAGTATGTTTTTCTCTGTATTAAAATCCACATGCAGTCACATTCACACAGTAAAAACAACCTCAAGTGCTCTAAGCTTCAGGCTTGGAACCATGGAAAACATGACTGTGGCCTTCATCATACCCAATTAGGGGTACATGTAATCCGCAGTGATGCTGGTGTGGTGGATAAATGCCTAAGCCAGCTTTAAAGCAGGCAAGAACAATCTAGTTAAAACAGCACAGAGCCCAGATTGGGCTCCACCACTCTAAATATTTACCATATTCTGAGCAGGAGGTTGCTGGGGCATGCACAGTACTACAATTGGAGAACTTCCAGTACCTGCATTCACCACTGCAAAGCAAGATCTGATGTGCTAAACATCCTGGTCATTCTAGCAGCACACATGCATGGAATGGGCCAAATGAAGACTGTTTATAAAAACACTGAGTTTATGTGGTAAGATGACTGAAAAATGCTTTTTATATGTGCACGGTATCTATGCAGCACACACCATTAGACTTTCTGAACAGGGATAAAGTCTTATTTCTCATCCTAAGACCAAATTGAATACTATTCCAGAATGTAATCTGCATTTTAATTCCCATTTTATGCAGAACTTTTAGTGCAGCATGAAACAACAACAAAAGTATGCATCAGTAATGCATCCTTGTTAATTTAATCTTGTGACTTTGTCTCATATAAGAAGGGCAAAGAAAGATAAATTTGAAAAACTAAACAGGGTTAGATCAACTCACTGCCAGCAGCAGAGGAACAAAATGGGAAAGTACTAAACAGTGAAATTTATTTATATTGTGCAGCAACAGGCTCCAGAGGACAAATTGTTAGCAGAAGGAGCCACTCACAGCACATGCAAAGCTTCTCTCAAATCAAACAGATACGGCTGTCACTGCGGGAAGCCAAGGAGCAGAGAGAATGAAAGAGAGAGGAAAAAACCCTTTCCACAGACAGAAAAGAATTGTAGTTAAGGGATTCAGAGTAGAACATGGGTAGTGCCTCCAGTTTCACTGTGGTTCTAGCAAAGTCATCTGGGGGAAAAACCACCAGGACTGAACTAAGCAAATGAGAAGGGAACAAGCAAATTTCTCAGTAAAATGTGTGGAAGTTGGAAGGAACTGGTTGTCTATTCCAAGAATTTTCAGATTGCCCCCTTTTGTTTGTCAAGGAAAAATGAGTAGAGGAACACCAGACCATCAGGGAGGAGCCACTTACCCCAGTTGTCTGGGGATAGTCTGGCAAGAAAGAGCCATCCTCCAATCATTCTGGAGCTATCAGCCTCCAGAGCTCTGCTGGAAATAGTTCAGGGCTGTGCAGTTCTTCTGGCTCTTAACTCATTGCCAGACCCCTGGCACATACTCAGAAGCAGGTGATATTTATTTGGCAGCATGTTCTTTTCTAGAAAAACAACATGAAATCCTTGCATTAACACCCTCCTGTTGGCTAAAGATTTCTGTATGCCCTTGCAGATTAACAGGTGACCTCTGTGTCTCCAAAGGAGAATCCAAAGATGTATCCATGAGGTCCATGAGGAAAATATGCACACACATGAAGAGACTTCTTCTCTCCCTCCTCGGTCACTGGATATTTTCCTGTATCAGACATTATCTGAACATTCACTCAGCAGTTGGACATGGCACAACCTAGCCTGAAACTATTCTCACTAGTGACAATCTACACAATCTTTCACTTTTCCCATTTCTCTCCCCTCAAAAGCAGCAGCAGAAAAGAGAAATGTATCTTTGGGACTGATCTTTTGTCTTCGGTCCAGGTCAAACATCTTCTTGCTTCCTAAAAATAAGACAAATGTATTTTTATACTCGAGTGACCACAGCTCGTGTGTACCTACCTGAGCTAGCCACACAGTGGCCTGCTCAGGTCCTGTCACCAACATACTGCATCAGCATGAGCTTGGCTCCAGCTGCAGAAACCATCTTTGCAGTTAAGGAAATGGTTGGCCAAGCAGCCACAGCAGCACCAAACTCAGTGTAGGCTATATGGACAGCAGCATCCAAAACCTGGCTCAAATACATCAGCAAACACAGGCATTAGCCTATCCTTCTTAACGTTTTCAAAATGTTCAGAGATTTTGGGTGAAAGATGCTGCTTCAGCACAAAAGCATTCCCAGAGCAGTAAACATACTTGGCTGGATCATGGCCTTTGTTTGAGCTCTGATTTGCTTCAAGTAAATGCAGTCATTTATTGCATAGATCACCTTCTTGTGGAACAGCTGCTTGCTGTCTGCAAGGAGCCAAATAGCAGACGGACTCTCAGTCCTCCTGAGATACCCCTGGCTAACAGCATGCATAGCTTTCCTCAGAGGCCAGCATGTCACTGAACAGTTGGTTTACTCCAAAATACCGCATGCTGTAGGTGTTTCCAGCTGCCTCATGAGGTATTTGTGTCAAAATCCATGTTCCTGAGGTGCCTGTGCTGTCTGAGCCATGTTTTATACCTACCCCAGGAGCAATCTGTTCCTCTTAAAGCAGTTCTTTCTATATCACAAACCAGAAAATTTAGAGAGAAATGACCAGTTTTTCAGGGAAGGCCCGAAGTAGGGTGGAAGCAGAGGCTTTGAGAGTTCATAACATTGCTTATCTTATGAGGAGAACATCTCTTTGGGAACAGGGAAGGATATGAAGAAAATTATAAATAGAGGAAGACCACAAGGAAGTCAAAGGGTGCTGGACAGTCAAGACATACACAATGAACAAAATACAAACACTGGCTGGAAAAGCACTGAGGAATTTACATTTCATTCAAAACAGAGTAAGCCAATAAAAATATTCAAAGGCAAAAGTAGATATGGCAGGATCCAAAGGAATTTTTGCTGTAGGACTGTCAGAGGACTGAATGGAAAGTACAGAAAGCAGGACTGCTGCAGGCTGTAGGAATTTGGCTGCAAGAAGTCCTGTCTGAATCATGCTGCTCACCACATAGTGGGCAGTGTTAGAGATGAAGTCTGAGGGCATCCTGAAGCTGCAAAAGAGAGAGAAGCTGGAGCAACCTTTGAAATAGACCACACCTTGCTCCTCCAAAATATGGAATAGGTTAAGGTAATGCCTAGATTTTGTATAATGTACTTTTGGAGAAGGTAAGCCAGACTCTTACTGGTTTAGATGTCTGTAGAGTTTGGTTACTTTCACAGTCTGCAGAAGAGCTGCTCTCAGTTTACACCAGCTTAAGCCTTGCACCCCGCCTCTGCACTCAGTATTACCCATCTTAGATTTAACCATGTAACAGCTTCAAGAAAGAGGAGAAAGTCATGCCAATCCAGACAGGAATTCCTCTGTGCTCCATCCCACTCAAAGAAGTTTTGGATATCACAAACAGATAATGACAGATGGTGGCACACAGAGACCACTGTGCTAAACTAAAGCCTAGCAGCTGAGGGTCTCCCTATATATCTGAGAAGGTGGGCTCACATCCATTCCTCCATTTCAGCTTTCAAAAGTTCAAGGAAAAAGAGCTGGGGGTCGATGACTGTTTGGTTTTTTAATCTTTAGCCAAACTGTTTTCTTTTATTTTAACATGCTGTATTTGCCTGGCCAGTTTAGTATAGATACAGGTTTCTTCACCCGCCCCTGTCACTGAACTATCTCAGCCAGCTCGCTCCACTCTAAGACAGAATAGAAATATCACTGCCTTTTATTCAAGGCTGGACAGTAGGACCTGCTTCCACAAGGTACACTCAAATAGGCAAACCATATCTGGTCTGTGTGACAAGCAGAAACTCCCCATTGTCCCTGGGTTCTGCACCTGAGGGGTCGTTTGCCTCAGTGCGATGCAGAAAACAGCTCTTGCACCTGCATCACACTGCCTGTAAGAACACAGCCTGCTCCAGGACTCACACCACTAAGCTGAGCTCCAAGAAGTGAGGACCAAGGAGAGCACACTTAAGGAGCTGATGTGATGAACAACAAACAGAAGTGTGATTGTGGCTAATGGGAAACTGAGGACTTCCTATTCCTAGGTGTACCTATGTGTTCAAGAAAAAGCTCTTACTCCTTTTAAGAGGCAGGATTCAGTGACTGACTAGAGGATCACCCTCTCTTTAGAGAAGTACGTAACATGAAGTGTTAACAGGAAACAAGTGTGGGCAGAGAGCAAATGTGGCCAGCAACCACGGCCACTCATGTAGTCTGTACAAGTCTGGTGCACCAATAAATCTGTAAAAGTGACAACAGCTTTAGCAGGAGAGGATTGATTACCCAAAGGCAAGTAGGGTGATCTTGCCATTGGTACACTCTACAGTCACATGGAAGACTACCAGGGACTAAAACTTGGATCCTTTGCATCCCCGTGAGTGTTGTAAACACCTCACGATTGGCTAGTTTTGGGGAGGGAACACACATTTCCATATCTTTGCACAACAAAACCTTCAAAAGATTTGTTTTCATCCCTGTGTAAAGAAAGGAACATAATCTCAGAATTTTAAATCTCAGAATTTCAAGGAACAGAACGATTGTTTACGACACATGTTTGTAAGGAAAATAGTGTAGTTACGTCAAAGTTCGTAATTTACCCTTCCAGTACAAAGGTAAAGAGCCTTCAAACTAGATTGTTGAACTGAGAGCCAACGACAGCTACATTTTAACCTTGCATTAAAAAAAAAGAAAAAAACCAAAATTTAACTGTAACTATAAGGAAGCCTACTTGCCCCATCTACTGGCCATTGGGAAGATTGGATTTACACTGCAATTAAAAGCATTACCACAGAGGCCACAATTCAGTCAATTCTCAGATTATTAATTCTAAATTTAAACACACGCATAAGTGCTATTGAGGGTACTAAGCACAGAAGTGCTCCACTGAACTGGAGCCTGAGGCCAATTATTTAGCATGGCAGAAATAGAAATAATAAACAAAGAAAAAAATGTATTATTTTCAAAGGAAATACGAGGGCAGCCTAATCAGTAACACTAGTTTGTTAACCTTGAAAAATTAAATAAATATGCCTTCTTTTGTTCTGAAGTAGGCCAAGGTAAATTAATGCTATAAGATAGCAGCCTGCAGAACCCTTGTCACAAAGCAGCCGTACATACTGCAGCTCAGTAAGGTCAACACAAAGGTTACCATGCCATCTTATGGATTTTTAAAATAAGCATTTGTTTAGCAAATAGTTAGATAGCAAGTTAGGTTCCCTAAGGCCTGTTGACCTTATATTTTTCTTCTCCTCATGCAGTGAATCCATCCTTCTGAAGTGGGTCTATTCCTTTGAGGAAAAGGCTGATGTCTAAAGGGAAAACAAAGTTTGGGTTGATTTGATCAGACCTTTTACATTACCCTAGGAGGAAGACTTGCTGGATTTCTCTCTTTTAGCACATGCCTCACTCTCATCATGCTCTTCAAGGGCAGTGCCTGTGCTAGTACTGTAGCATCCTTCTGCTCCATGACCTCCCATGCTGGTTGCAGGTTCCATCAAATGTACCTAGAGAAAAACTGCAGCCAAGGGAAAGACCATCAAATACCCTGGAAGCAAGCTTCCCACCAGGCAACACAATATACCTGCAAGCTGACTCACCATGAGATCTTACACACAGCCACCCTCTCTCCATGTGACCCCAGCAAGCCTCTGACAGCCTGCTAAGGCAGATACTCAGCATGCAACTATATTTCCTGAAGGCACACAAGCCTCCTGCTCAAAGGACTTCTGGGTCTTGTAGATTCTAAGCAGAAACAGGACTATCAGCATGTCTATCTGGGCCCAGGCATGAAAGCTCAGAGATGAGTTATTGTCACACCACAACAAAGAACGATGAACCATCTTCTTCAGCAAGCAGAGCTCAACATTGTCTTCAAGAAGTACAGGTGCCGCCTTCTCTTTTGAGGAGCTATGACCCTACTTACCCAGGAAACTGTAAGAATAAACTGGCCATGGCAGGGAATAGACTGTAAAGGAGGAGGAGGGAACAACATCCCATTCCCAGTGAGGCTCATTCAACTCGGGATAAATCTGAGAAGCAATTATGAGTACATTTAAATATATAATTTCTATAGCAGGCAGGGAAAGAAACCATTGGCAGTAGATCTAGACCTGCTGGTAAACCAAATGATGGGTTGTACATGAAATTTCATAAAGTACATGCACTACTCTGAGGATCATCACAAAAGATTTGTTTAGCCTCCTTCCAGAAGTATATTTCAGGATGAGTTTTGCCTTAAGGGGATGATCAAATATTTCAGAAATCACTCGAGTCCAAACTCTGTAACACAAAAAAAATTGGAGAACAGTTCCTTGGTGCAAATGCTTGCACAACCTCACAATTACAGTGTAAGCTAGGATCCAGCATTTCTAGATGACATTCCTGGAGGTCACGAAAAGGGCCAAGAGATTTTTCAGCTGAAGCATGTAATTTCTAACATCCCAGTTATCTAGGGACTGAGGTAAAAGGAATACTGTCAGTGTCCAGAAGTATCCGCAAGGAAAACCCGCTGAAGACAGGTCCTGTGGGCTCTCTGAGTTCTCTGAGCATCACAAGCCTGCTGAGAGGCTCCTCACAGGCACACAGCCCCTTGGCATACTTGCACTAGACGTGAGGAGAAGCAAACAGCTGACAGCTAAGGTGTCACCTGGGACAGTGCACAGAGATGAGGACTACAGGCAGCGCCCAGAACTGCCTGCAGTGCAAGCTGGTTTCCTCCAGAGCAGGTGTTTTGGGAGTCCTGTATCTAAGCTCACCTGACTTCTTCAATAATTCATCATCTGTAAGAGACAAGTAGCACGACCTAAGAGTACTTCAATTCTTCAGCCTATAAAACGCTAAGTAGTAGAAGAAAGACCTGTACTTACATCTGAGAAAACAGGTGCCAACTCTGCCTGGGCTTGTGAATTCATGCACAATTCTCTGTGCATGAAGACCCACCCAGAGAAATATAATTCCCAATAGCTTGGGATTCCTCTCTCCTGAGAGGATGCACAACATTTAGCTCTCTGAGGTTCAATGCTGTTGTGTTGGGAGGACCCCCTGAGAGCAGCTGGTCATGTGGAAGCTGCTAGAAAAGGAGCCATAGCAGACAGCTGTGAAAGAGGCAACCCTGCTGAAGAAAGACACTGAAAGGACCCTGGCCCATTTTCAATGACCTCAAAAACAACCTCCACAGACAAGAGTCAGACTTCACTAATTCTCTAGTCCTTCATGACAGACACCTTTGACAGACCAAGCTCTGGCTTATTAGGCTGGGAAAACCCACTCTTTTCCCTATGCAAAACCAGATTTAGACATCTGACATACATCATGGACCCAAAGCTTATTTTGTCAATCCAAGCTGATAAATAATCCTGAAACTGGCAAAAGCAAATGTTTGGCAAGAGCTTTGAATATAAACCAGGCTCTAACTGAAAGCTACAACGATGGCTGCAAATAAACCATTTATTCTTTCTTTCACTGTACCCATCACTGTACATGAGACAATCCTTATCCCACAAGATCCCATCTCTGCCCCATTTTCAGTGCTCAGAAACAATCCTCAATTCTTATTTACATTGCACTTCACAGATGGAGGACCCTTTTTTTACTTTTTGCAAAATAAGGTGAATGAAACATATTTGTTCCTCGTTATGAATAACTGCATTATTAATTACGTTAGTTGCATACAATACCTTTGAGGGGGAAAACATAGCACTCTTCTCTAAAAGAATTTTCTTGGTTACTTAACAGAACTAAATATAGTTTGTCTTTCCTTCTAACTTTTTCCTGGGAAGAAAGTCTACATTCTTCAGCTGTGAACTTAGGTTACTGCTCTGTTTTGGGGGTTTTGTTTCGTTTTTTTTTGTTTAGTAACTAAGAATAATGCACAAGAAGACGACAGGGTTCTCTAGAGACTGAACTGCATATTTTATATCAAAATAAAATTTGTTTCACTGGAAAATAAACAGTCCAGAAAATGCCAAATGAGAAGTTTCACTCTACATCTAGACACTTGGGAGTAGGCAATTATCCAGCTGAATAGTCCCTGTTTTGGGGTTCTTCTGGAGTGCAGGGGTAACTATATCTTTAGCAGAAGACATACTAAAATTCAAGACAAAAGAAACATGCAAAGCAACTTCTTGGTACTACCACAAGCATTAAAAATATTCTTAAACACGTCACTCACTCACCAAGAAACAAACATCAGAAGGAACTGGAAATCACTGCTCTGCTCAGCTCTGCTCTGCCACTGTTGCTTTCCACCTCCTTGCAGAAGTCAGGCAGCACCTTTCCAAGCACCACCTGCATCGGGCCACGCTGTAATGTCCCACAGGCTCAGGCAGCTCACTTTGACATAAAACTAGGCACAGGTGCTGGAATCAGCCCAGGGGCTGAGTACCAGCTGGCACATCTGAAATGACTTCCAGCCCAAGGGAAATGAGAGAGGAATGTTTGGAAAGACCTTGTGTGTAGAGACTTTCCAAATGTTAGTAGCCCTCCTTTAGAGAACTAGAAATACTGACTAGGCTGAAGAGCAATAGATGGTGTGGACTGTTTCAGGTGTACTGGAGAGATGATTCTCTTCTTCTTGTGGACTGGACTGGGTTGGGCTGAGCAGCCCCTGCTCCTTTGGTGGTGAGTTTGCACAAACATGACTGTGGCTCTTGCTTTGCTGGATGGAGAGGGAGATGTGACTATCACTCATGCCCCACTGCATGGTTGCCTTCCCACTGCCAAAGCCCTTCTGTCAGTAAGGCTTCAAAGAGGAGTATGGCTGACCAGTTCACCCAAAAATAGCTCCTCACTTCCCCTTTTCAAACACCTCTTTGAAAGCCTGTTCCATCCATACTTTCACTAGGAGCCCATTCCTTCATCTGCAGTGGGAAAAGCAAATAGAGCTCTCTGGATTTTCTTTGCTTCGAATGAGAATGTTCATTGAACAGGCCCTGCTCAGGTAACAATTGAGACTTCCACTTCCTTAAAAATACTGCAGAGCCTCCTGGCAAGACAGATGAATCCAGCACTGGCATGCAGATCCCAGTGTTGGTGCCCTCAAGAGAGAACAGAGACTTACTCTAGCACTTGTTTATTATGTAATCTAAGTAATGCACAGAAGAGGGGACAAAGGTGAATCCTTGAATCACTGTAAGAATGTTTTTTCTCCAGGACAGACATGTTAAGTCCAGAGATATCAATACCATAGTCCCTGGTATAGTCTAACAAGCTTTGCACCAACACACATGATGATAGTTCCACCTACACTTCAGACAAGTATGTACTGATTCTGCAGTGTTCCCAGAGATAAGGATCTTGTGTACTGACTTACCTAAGCTTGAGGAACTAGCTACAAGACAGCACATAATCCTGAGACACCTTCACACCAAATAATCCTTAGCACCTTGATATGACTCCAGAGTTAGCCCTGCTTTGGGCAGGGAATTGGATTAGATGACCTCCAAGTGTCATTTCCAGTGCAGAGTCTGTGATTTTGTGATACAACTGCTTTTTAGACAGCACATCTGTGAAGAAACAATGGAAAGACCTCAGATTTGGGATTGGGGTTCAATTAGAATTAACATAATCCTGGCAAAGATTTTTGATGACTCTTGTGATCAATGCAATGCAAACACAGTGGGAAAACATTGGACAGATGCCTAACAGATTCAGAGAAGATTTGTGGGATTATGCTTTCACTTTGTTTGAGGCAAGGATATCCCTTCCTGTGCATAATTCCTCCTCAGAAACTCCCTGTCATCTTCTACAACAGCAAATATACAGCAACTATTGCACTAAACGTAGTATTTCCCCAGATATCCAGAATCTGCAAATATAAGTGTATGCATTCCTTATTGTATATGAAGTATCACTGTGATGTTTTCTACAACGATACAAGATGGTAAAGCCATTAGAATGATGAGGAAGACTTTCAACATAACAGCTAGCATTCAACAGAGAAATATTCATAAGAAGCTGTCCATAAAGAATACATACTTGGAATATGCAGATAATTTTAAGGGCTGTCCCCTGCTGTGTTTCAGGAAGAGAAGTTTAATGGTAACAGGATAGTCCACACATTAACTAACTAGAGAACAGAGGGTATGACTGCTATGTCCATCCAGGTAAAATTAGCAAAGCAGACATAAATATTATCATACCTCTTGTATACAGTAGAGGTACATTTTCCTAAGTGTTTAATACACGAAGGAGGTTATTTACCCAGAACACAGTCCTGAAAATTCCAGATGTTATTTTCAGGTAGTTGGGATCTGATAGCCCTGCTGAGGACTTATTCCAGGACAGAGTGAAGAAGATTGCTGTACTGTAAGTAGGAACTACAATTTTTTCCTTGATTTATCTCAAAAACTGCAAGAGACAAAATTGCTGAGTCCTGAAAGAATTAAGTGGTTGAAGCCTCCTATCTGCTGTAGATATTTGCCCTAAGAGCCATGATCCTAAGCAAGGCAGTGCTAAATGTCTCTTTGGAATGAAACTGGTTTTGTGGTTATGCATTTCTATACTACCAACAACCAGTTAACATGGACACTTCTGGTACTGGAACTGTCTGCCTGCAAACACAGGTAGAAAAAATCATCTAGAAGATGAGAAACTTTCCATAGCTTTTGGGCTAGAATTAGAACTTGCTTGTGAAGATTCATGGTAGTTTCAACAGAAAGTTGCATGCCAACTTATTTTATCTTGGAAGACAGAAAATAATACAAATACAACATCTTTTGCTCTTCTGAGACTTCGAGATGATCAGAATTTTAGCCAGACCATGCCATCAGAGGAATATTCCTGAAAAAGGATGGGCAGAGTGACTGATGGCAAATAGGGCATGAAATGGGATAAAGACATATTTAGAGTTTCTAGGATCCAACAGGGCATACAGATCATAATCCAACTAGCTCCCAAAGGATGTGACACTTCATGAATGAATCACAAAGTGCCATCAGCATCACTCAACTGAAACTGGTGGCACAACTGAAAAATTATATTTTTACCTTTATCTGTGTCTCTTCTGTGATTCCAAAGAATTCAAGCAAAGGAAACTTCTTATGTTCTTCAAAGCAGTCATTATCTGGTTGCCATGCCTGCCTTGTCAGAGCCTTTCTAAGCAATAGGCACCCAATGACCTGTGGAAACCAGAACTGGGTGTGAATGCTTTTGCACCCCCCTAAATAATTTTGCTAATGAATGCAGATGTGACAATTCACTTAAACACATTTTGTCAATTGGACTTGATCACTGCCTTTCCTCTTCTTCAAGTCTGATGAGTGATGGTTTTTCTAACTAAACAAATCCATCCTTGTGCTCTTGTACTATTTATGGCAATTTTCTTTTAGCCAAGCCTGGTTCTTATGAGTCAGTAATCAGTGACAAAAGACAGGATGATTATTAACTTCTGAGCTTTTGAAATAAACTGATAGCAGCAAACATCTCTTCTTCCTGCCTGAAGTGGGGAGGCAGGTCACTCTCCAATTGTTTAGGTACTTCTAACAGAATGGTTAATTTTATGCGCATCACAATGCATTCAAACAGATGGAGTATGAGAATGTCCAGATACTTCCTTGGAAAACATCTGTCTACCTGTTCTTCTTTCCAGAAAAGAACACAAGAATCATAGCAGACTGTGACACAAAGAAAAGTGGGGAAAATGAAAAGTCCCAAAGTAGAATATGTCAAAGTATTACTTGTTCTACCTTGTACTACAACCAGCTTGTCAACCTGACAAAAATCCAGGGGATATATTCCCTCTGGACTTTAGCAAAGCATTTGGAATGATGTCACATGGGAAACAATTAGTAGCTGCAAGAACTGTAAGGCAAGCATGAAACATGAAAGTAGCTAAAAGCGGAAATGACAAACGGGAAGTCATTGGCCTGGATGGATTTTACTGGTGGCATTCCTCAAAAGACTGTCCCAGGACAAATTTAACATAACTGTTGGACACAAAAATTGAAGTATACTAATGAAATTTTCTGATTAAACAACCTGAGAGGCAACATCAGAGCAAAAGAATAGCTGGAATAGTAGCTATGACAAAATTTAACTGCTAAGTGCAATAAGGAATAACAAGTTTTTCCAATGACCCAAAAGCTTGCCAACTGAAAGCAACCAGGAGGAACTCTGAGACATATTGCTAGGATTGCCAAACTACATGTATGGAGTGTGTCCCTCAGATCCTCACAGTTCCTTACAGGCTCCTTCATTTAGTGGTGTTGCTGGCATTGTTGCTTTGATCCAGAAGCACAGAGAGGCAGGTAGCCAGGCAGCACAGGCCACAAAACAACAACCCATGTTAAAAACATACAGAACATGCAAGGAATAGAAATGTCCCAAAGGTTCTTAGGTGGGGCATTTGGATTGAACCATAAGAAATTCTTTGTTATATGGAACATCCAGCAAGCCCACATCAGTCACTCACAGGATAACTGTAAGAACCAGAGGAAGACAGAAGTAGACAGTGAAGATACTAAGATTAGCTGCTTTCCAGGCTTCAGAGGACTCCTAATGGTACTGTTCATCCAGAAATGGCACAAGTTACAGTTCTTGTATGAACCTTCTTCATATCTGTAGGAGTTAGGGTCTAGGGCTGGCCTGCCACAATCACTGGCACCCAAAAATTCATATAGAATAGATAAGGGAGCAAATACTTCTGGTTATATCCATAGTGGTTTCTCTGTTAATTCAGAGTGGAAGAATGTGTTCCTAGACTCCACCTGAGCCATCCACTTGTGGGTTGCTGAGAACTCCTCCCACAAGAATTTCTGAAGCAAAGGGAACACCTTCCTCCCCTACCTTGACTGGCATTGCTGATACTCACCCTTCTGAATTATGGAAAGAAGCTGACAGGAGGCACCTTTCCCTGCAACCTAAAGCCTGAAAGACACTTTTCAGCACGAGGTCCTTTCCAGCACAAATGATTCTGTGATATTTGGCCTCTTAAGGTAGGCTAGAGCATAGGACAGCTATACAATTCCTCCTCAGATGCTCTCTTCTCATGATAACCTTTGTCTTGCCTAGGAACTTTCTTTTAGAAAGGTTTACTTCCAGTCTGCTGGGGAGGAAACAGAAAAGAGGTCAACAGGTATCCCAATTTGCTCTGCGAGCTGCAGAGCCTACAATGGCTGTATATGCCCGTGGATTTATGTCCTATGTTCCTCATGCTCCCACTCAACTGAATGCTGTTTCCTCTTCATATCCACCACTCCACTTCCAGGTGTTCCTCTGGGGCTACAGGAGGAACACCCTTCCCAGCAGTATCTCAAGTTCTTTCTCATCTCCCTTCACTGTTCCCCAGTCTCCTCCACTTAGCACCTGTAACTCTTAGAAGGATTAGAGTTGTTTTGGCATGCCAAGGTCAGAAGAGAGGACACAAAGGAATCAAACATGTTACAGAAAATAAGGGAAATAGCAACTCAAAATATTTAAAATTGCTGAGTCTCAAAAAATTGCTGAGGCAGCTGGGCCACCAAAAAAAAAAGCTGACCAAATTTCTGTTTTTTTTTTACATCTGTACAAAACATTCATGTTGGGTTGAATTTCAACTGACTCATATTTGCAGTTCTTCCAAAAAAATATTAGTATTGTGAAAAACAGATGAGTTTTCTGTTTGTCTCCCAAAATATAAAATTCCCATTTTCAGAACATATTATTTCAGCAGTATGAAGATCTGAGAAATTTGTTATTCTCTTTTGGAAAAGATTCTTCAAAACATTTTAAATTTCTGGAACCAAAATATCTGATTCTCACACAAATTCAGACCAGTTTTTCCTAACCTTGAAGAATACTTCTCAGACAAGAAATGTTCTCTAGATCATCAAAAAACCCAACACTCCTGTATTTACCTTCAATTGCAAAGAAGGGGAGCACTACTTATGGCTATTTTACAATGGAACTGAAGCTCAAAGGCTAAATTACTTACCTGCTGCCAGACAAAAGCGTGGTGGAATATGGAACTGACTACAACAGTCCTATTTTCCAAGACAGTGTCTTAAACACTGCACCATTTTTCCTGCAAGGCCCACACAGTCTGCACGATGGAGAAAGAGACCTCGGATCACAGTCCGACCTAAGCTTTGACCTGAACTTTGTGTTTTGCTCTCACCTGTTGCAAATTGTCCACATAGAAACTGTGTATATTCCACAGCACTTTCTCAGAAGCTGGAGAATAATTTCCTTCCACTTGTTCCAGCAAACATACATTTTGGGTTGTGTGGCACAACAGAAAAAGCCAATACCACTTTTCATTTACTGCTGCATCTGCATGTTAACATGAAGGTCAGTAGGAATGTACACAATACAAAGAAAATGAGTAGTTAATTATTGCTAGACTGTAAGAAGGGAAAACACATGCTTTAATTTGGTTTAGGAAAGAGCAAAACACGAGAATGGCTTCTTCTGGGCTGTTTTTTCATAGGAGGGCATATATAGAGTAAAATTCATGGTAACTGGAGGCTATTTGATGTGCTTTGAGTATCACAGACAAAAAATCCCCTCTCATAATTTGGAATATTCTCATAAATAATTACAATATTCAGCAAGAAAAATCCCACTTGATTTTTTCAAAATCCTATGGGATTTTTCTTGCTGAATATTATACTCATTTATTGAGATTGTTCCTTCTCCCACGTGTATAATCTGGCAATTTGCCCAAATCTTTTGCCATATTTACTCCTTCTCAAGTGTTTGTACTTGAGGGCTTCATTGCACCATCAACAATCTGCAGTGTTTCAAAACTAAGCTGTGTTTAGACCAAAATGCTGGATTTGCTCTTTATGGAACAAGTTTTAATAATTTCAAAACATCAGCATGCAACAGTCCAAAACCTAGTACAACCAGTTTCTCTTGGGATGTCAAACCACTGTTTAAAACTTTCCTTCAGTCCTTCAAGGGCTGAAGGTATACTTGCTGTTCACCATCCACCTATAATAAATAAGCAAAATGCATTCATGTAACAGGGTAGAGATAACTGCTTTAAAAATATTCTAAGAAGGCATTTTTATCAAAACAATCAGAACATCTTGATCAAAACTAGCAAATTTAGGTGCTCTGCAGAATGCAGGCCGAGCCCTCCCAATCACCAAATTAACAGTAGTTGGAGTTTATGAAATTAGTGAAGAACTCTTACTTCCAGAGCAAGGTAAGAGTCCTGGAGAGCAGAGTTCACTGCATTGAACTTCACTTGTCACTGGGTACCTGGAAGAAGAGGCTTATGTCAAGCATCCATGAGCGGAACAAAGCATTGTCTCAAAGCCAGCTGCAGGACTAGAACCTAACACATGAGAATTGGACAAGTCTCCAGGCAACTGGCGCATGCCAGAGCAATCAGAATATTTCAGTGTAAAGTCTGGATAATTATTGCAGTACATACCTTGTTGACTTCACAGTTTTATCCAGAAAATAGCAAAAATCTGAAAAAGACATTCACTATCCTAATGCTTTAAAGCCATGGTCCATCAGCCCACTTCATTAGGTGGAACATGAGTGGGAAATGATGCTTGTTAATACCAATGTACACCATTTTTACAGTTTAGATTCACTTCAGTAGTACTCAACCGATATAAACTGCTGTAAATTCTGTACAAACTGGCAATTACAAAACTTACTGAGCTTTTCTGCACCAGAAGGAATGACCAACAGACATGTATAGTTCTATAAATGCCAAATAACTGAGTTCAGGTACTCATATGTTTTGCAACATTTAAGTAATATGAAGGCAAAATGCTTCACTTGACACCAGCAGCCACTGTTCAGAAGCCATCTAACATTTGTCCAGGCAAGATCCAGACTCAGCAAGTTGCTCAACTTCAAAAAGTAAACGAGTAGCAGAGACTGTCTTATCTCTTAACCCCAAACTAAGTAATTTCACATTCTCTGTCACATCATTTATACTGATGGTTCCACACTACCACGATATATGATTTTTAAGCATTTGTGTCACCAAGTGACAGAAGCTGCATAATGGTAAATTCCCACATCCTCTGAAAAATCTTTGGTTTGCAGCTTGGCAGTTATAGATGGAGTATCTGCATTTCAGCAATGTTTTATTTTCACTGAGGAAGTATTTTAGATGAAAGAACTTTGCTGAAATAGTCTGATGCATGAATGTTTTGTTTAAGAAAACAAAAAACCAAGGCTCCTTCATTTCTGCACTCACTGAAGAAAGGTTTAAATTATAAAAACCTCTTTTTCAGCTCTATTCTTCTTTTCACAGCAAACACTGAATTAGCTTTGTGACAATGTTACACTCTTCTATATAATGAAACTTCAGACTGAAAGAGGGTGGGTTTAGATGAGGAAGAAGTTCTCCACTATGAGGGTGATGAGGCACTGGAACAGGTAGCTCTGAGAAGCTGCGGATGCCTGAAAGTGTTCTAAGCCAAGCTGGATGGGGCCCTGAGCAGCAGTCTAGTGGAAGGCGTCCCAGCTCATGGCAGCAGGGCTGGAACTGATACCCTAAGTTTTAGCTTTCGTATTTTCCGCTCTGTACTGCCTTAGAGTGTAACTCTGAACTTCATATAAAGTGTTAGCAAGTTCTCTTCACAGTTTAGTCAGACAAAACAATCCTTTTCCAGCATGAGAACCAAGCACACCATTGCATCTTTGGGCCCAAAAAGTGTAAACAGTGAACTGAGGAGAGCAATCTGGGAGGATGGGACTTCATAACCCAAAGCTGGAATTGGACAATTAACACCAACATGTAAATTGACCAAAACTTATAAAAGTGTGAAAACTCAGACCAGGCATCCGTCTTGGCTAGAGCCACAGCCAGGCTCTTGTACTGCACAAGATGCATGCTTTGAAGGCCTTTTAATAAATACCCACTTTATTCCTTTGACGCTATCTACCCTCTGTTCCAGGTAGCCTCTCAAGGCATCACAACTAGATGGGCTTTAAGATGCCTTCCAACCCAAACCAATCTATGATCCCTCCACTGAATGGTACACTCACTCTGGCTCCAACCATCATGCAAAATGACCAAAGAACACAAAGGAATCAAACATGGCCACATTTTCCCAACAAGCAAACAGAAAATACTCTAATCTTTAGAGTGATAATAGAAGACTAAATAAAAACTAATTCACAGGAGGTGTGTCTGAATGGGAGAGTAATGACAAGGACAGGTAGAAATAGAATAGCAAGTAGCAGAATGGCAGTTTGGAAAGTAAAACTGTAAACATGGAGTCTTTCATCTGCTGTCCCAATAGAAGTGTGTGACGTCCAAAAAGATGACAAACATCAGCTAATGTTAGGAATAACACTCTGCCCATACATTTTCCAAAGCATACAGCATCCCGCAATGATCTTTAAAATGTTGTGTGTCATAATTCTACTTACTTAACTACATTAATTTTCTCCAAGTTGAGTCTGTTTTGCCTGCAAAAGTAACTGGAAAGAAATCTCCTTGTGTTTATCCAGACCCACGAGCTCTGTCACTCTATTTACTCCCCTTGTCCAGTGGAGGAGCAGGAGTAAGAACAGCCAGGGGGACACCTGGCAGGCAGCCAAGGTATCTTCCACACACACTTGTAAAACAATGAAAAGAAGTACAAATTGGTTTAAATTCTTTAATGTACAATTTTACACTCACCATGGTGTAACTTTCAAACTAGGGAGGAAATTGCAGCAGTCTGCATGATTTATTCTATCCATAATTTACAAGTGTACAGATTAGAAGAAAATCCTTTTTCCTTTTCTCAAGGAAATAAATATTTCATTTCTATACTCGGTAATCATTTAGCTTTCTAACAGTCTGTGAGCTATGCACCAGCATTCTCTCTCAAAACTAGCATGTTTTTATCTCTTGGGATTCCAAGCAGATGCCTTTGTTGCTCCTCATGTGCCCATAGCATATTCAGAATTCTGCTCCAGTGACACCTAAAGACACACTTCAGTGAAAGAAGAAGCAGCTGAAGACATCCATCTTCAGTTTTGCAATACATCCAGCTGCCAATTACTTTCTTCCAAATGGATCCGACCACACTTTTAACCCTACAAATCAAACATCAGAATAGCAGCAGTTGATAATTTAGATTGTTGGAGAAAAAAAAACAAAACAGGCCTTCTACTCCAGCTTTATGTACTATAAACAATGAAAGAAGCCAACAATTTCTGCACTGAATTTGCAACTCTGCTTAAACTTGCAAAAATATACAGAAAAACAACCTCATCTTGATCTTAAACTTCAGATAATGGAAAAATCTATGACATTCATAGGTAAGGTGTTCTACAATTGCTAGATTATTTAGAATTAAACCTTACACTTAAATTTGTCTAGGTTTCCTTTTCAACTAATGGATTTCATAACTTATCAGCAGCTAAATTCAGATGAAAAGGAGAACTTACACTAAGAAGAACTGGTCATTAAGTACCTGCACCTTGGATAAATGAGTCAATCCAGCCCTCTCAAATGGTTAGTAAAAAAGACAGGTTTACAAGACCTCTATTTCACAATACACCTCCTGCTTCTCTTCAGCATTTCCCCCACTTCCCTGGAAAGCAAGTCCTGCACTAATGATCTAACCAATTCATGTAATAAGGTCATGGCTTTAATCCTATTTGATTTTCACCTGCTGCTGATATTAGGTTTTTTCAAAAACAAAAATACATTACCCTTCAACATATTCAGGTATTACATGTTTCACCAAGACAGGCACTCTCACATCTTTAATCAAGAAATGCCAGCCTTGCATAGACACTCCATTTAACATTATAAAAAATGAACTATCAAGGATAGTCTACTATACTTGAATTTTACTTCCCTCACATGCTTTTCTAAGCCTTCCACTGTCAACAGCAAGGATCCAAAAGCTATTAGCACTGCATTCCATATTTTCCTTCACATGTAGTGGATTTCTGCATGGCCCATCCACCCATGTGGCCAGAAGGCAGTGCCAAAGTGCTGATGAACTGTGTTTCATTAGAGTTTGGTATTCCACAAAACCAGGGTGCAATGCTGTTCTTTATAGCTTCAACTCAGCCTATCCATGGTTCTTGCTCGCTCTGAGCTGCTTCAGAAGTGGAAACTGCCTCTATTTAACGAAGTGTGAAGATAGCAGAAACTCTACAACTTATTTGGCCAGTTAAGTCACTTTAAGAGGAGTTTCATTAAAACCATAATTTTTCAGTGAGTAATTACCCTAAATAAACAATTTAATGGTAAGTTTATTAAATATGTTTTCACTGAATGTATTCTTCACTATATTATTTAAATCCATATAAATATTGAGGCCTTACTTCAAGAGGGTCTTTAAAACAATCAATGCAAGCACATAAATCAAGTATACCTGCAGGCTGAATATCCTCTTGAACAATACCAGCTCGGTTTATTGACTGCTCATTCTCTGGAAAACAGAACAGAAAGGACACTACTAAAAAAAAAAAAGAAAATACCAGATATCTTGATTGCACCCAATAAAGGAATCTTGAAAATTTCTTAATCCAAAATGCTACACAGTAAAATTCTGTTGAGTACCTGCCTACAGAATGCAAATGTAGTATTCCTACTTCACTGAGAAATTAATAGCTAGTCTGTTTTGAGAGATTACAAACAATAAGATAATAATCCTCAAACAATGCCTACTGTTTAATAAAGATGCCAAAACACCTGCCATGGTCCCTTAAGGAATGACTAGTACTTTTAGAAGCTCATTCATATGCTCAACATAAAACTAGTCAAAGATTTTTTTTTCCTTTTGGGCAACTTCCATTTTCAGGCCCTGAAAGATCTTGCAAACAGATTTCATGACAGCACCTACCAAATTACTGCTTGTAAACTTTGTGAAATTCAGCATCTGAGGGATATTTTCCCATACACGGGGCCTGTCTCAGGCTCTTCTTTTTTCTTTGAAAGATTCAATCACTTCCACAAAGAGAAATTGAGAAAACAATAGTATTTCCCTCACTAAATTCCCCTCCTTTTCTTCCAATTCCAGTTATGCACTTCACCACCACAGTGCTACTCTGAAGCAGGAAGTCAAAGCTCAGGTGGATTCACCTTTTGCCCCCACCACTGAACTTCTGAGGCCTTTAAAAACCTGCAGGCTGCGCATTAGCAAAGGAAGCTCACAACTAAGCTCACTTAAAACTGGTATTTTTCATTATCCTATCCAACTGGGAATGCACTAGCACTGCATGTTATTAGGCTGTCTAGCTACAAGCCTAATGCTACTGGAAACAAGCAGGAATATCACAGTAACTAATTCTCCTTGCAAAGGGACAGGCCCTAGAGGCACACCCAGGTTCTCCAACTCTGTTCACTCAGCATGGTAATTCCATTTAATCCTTTTTAGCAAAATCTCAGGGACCTGTCTAATTTCAAAGGAAAAGGCACAAAACCCAGAAAGGGAGAATACAATAAATTAGGGCAACAAAGGAGACTTCCTGTAGGACATGAAGAAGAAGGATATTCAGTCTTGAGTGGAAACTTAGATTAGAAGAGAGGCAGGAGAAACGGGAGCCAATCTGAGAGTTCTGGAAACACACTTGGGTTGAACAGCAGGAGCTGCTAATGGTCGGGCAAAGAAACCTGTGCAAAAACGTAAGAGATGATAAATACAGAGACAGGACACGGAACAGTCAATAGAGAGACTGCTGTGGGGCCTGCAAACAACTTGGAAGACAGGTAAGCCAAAAAAGGACAACAAGGAAGATTCAGTCTTGGTGACAGGAGAGCCACCTCACAGGATGGGGAAGAAACAGTCTCACAATTCAGAAAATCAGGAAATTTGTGAAAATGTCACAAAGAGCAGCTGTCAAGCCACTGTTTTAGTTAATCCATGTGGAAAAGGCCTGTGCTGGTGGTCTCAAAGTTTCATCATTGCCAGTAAACTGCAGTCTTTTTTAAAGCTAGATACTGACAAGAAAATTAGAAACAGCAAAGCCACAAACTGAAGTACTAAAACCTTACAAAATTGTAACATTTCTGTATAAAATTAAGTCAAACTCCTTTGTGCACAATTTACAGTTCATACCAACAATTTGATAATATACAGTTTTTCCAAGTAGCTTTCATCTTATTTGTTAAATTGCTGGGAACTTCTCTGAAGATGTTTGAGAATCGTGCAGTAAAGTCTTCTTCCAGAACTTTAATGTACTTCACTTGCATAGAATTTGGGAGATACACAAGAAAAACAAGAGTGAAGAAAGAAAAGATAGCATTTCATGTTTACATAGTGCAATGTCACTCCAGGTTAACTAATATTCATTCTTGCCTTTTGCATGATTATTCTGTGATGCTAATCAGAACACCCAACTTTTGGGACCTTTTGGGACACAGCATCCCCAAACACAGAAATACTGAGTGTTCTTCCACAGCTCAAGCCAATGGAGGGCAGGAGCTTCTAGGAAGTTGTCATACAGCTTACTGTACTCGGAAAATCCTCTGTACTCCAAAGGTTAAATACTTGGGTTCAAACACCACAACTGTGATAGTCCACAACCTTGCCTCAAGCATTGTGATAACAAATGCTTGTACCTCTCATACTGCAGTGATGAACATCAAGAAAAAGCTAATTGAAAATGAATTAAGGTGGTATCACATGAAGATTCAGCACCAGGCAATAAGTTTAGGATCAGATATCAAATCACAAGTTTGTGCACTTGCTAACTGAGCATCAATTCAATCATTCCGTGTCCTAAATAGAGATTAAAAATCCCTAAACTGATAGGAAACATCTACTCACATAACCGGCAAGTACAAAGGAACTAGCATTGCTCCACTAGTTCTGTCCTTTCCTTAATGCCAAGACAGATTTCTAATATAGTATTTTTGGAAAGTATAGCATAAGCAAAAAATATTTAGTAATAAAATTTTCAAAGGGAACACAGAGCAGGAAACATAATTGTGGGAAGCTTCACAAGCATAGCATCCTTCAATAAAAACTTGCTTTTAAGTTAAATTTTACTTGCCCTTTGATGCAAGGTCACAGCCCCTCCAATAAGACCAGTAAGTTTGTTATCCTTTTTTCTTTTTCCTTCCTAGAAATCTTCAGTTGTCTTGGCAGATTAACCACATATATCTTCATGTTATTGGCTTGCTTAGTCTCATAAAAATTAAAGTTGGAGAGGCAAGGCTGGTTGCACCAGAACTTTCCCCCCATTTTCTTTGGCACTATTTCACAGAAGTCGAGGAGGAGTAATGGGTGCTCCCTCTACGGAGCACCCACCTGGAGTCACTGAGGCTTCACACCTGGAGCTGCAGGTGCCCTCGAGGGCTTTGGCAGGTTTTCCTGGCAGGAAAGCAGGGTTTTCCTCAGGAGTCAGTTTCAGAGACTCTGCAGGGTGAGACCAGTTCTAGCAAATCATCACAACTGGTTGCCAAGTTTTAAGCTAGATTTGCAATTGCATCTGGAAAACAGAACTGGAACAGCTCACAGAATCATTGAACAGCCTGGGCTGGAAGGGACCTTTAAAGCCCACCGAGTCTACTCTCCTGCACTGAGCAGGGACATCTTCACCTAGATCAAGTTGCTCAGAGCCCTGTCCAACCTGAGTCAACACACCACTCCTCTGGGCAATCTGTTCTAGTGGTTCACCACCACCATAATAAAAAATGTATTTCTATTTACTCTGAATTTACTCTGTTTTGTCTAAAACTATTACCTCTAGTCCTATTGCAATAGGGCCTACCAAAAAGCCTGCCCCAGCTATTTTACGAGCTCTCTTCAAGTGTTCTACAAGATTTTCTGAAGCCTTCTCTTCTCCAGGCTGAAGAACCCCAACTCTCTCAGCCTTTCTGCACAGGAGAGGTGCTCCATCTCTCAACTCAATTTCTTCAACTGCGTCTCAATCCTCTAAGGAGCACCTAAAGGATGTTCTTAACCACGTGCTGGCCAATAACTTGAAATAAGAGTAACGGCCAGCTGTATTATTTTGGTTTTCAGGTATCTCCTAGACGAGCAGAAAGCCCTTCGGGAGTCACCCACCGAGCAGCAGCCCCAGCATTCCCCCAAGGCCGGGCACAGACCGGGCCACGGCCCAGCCAGCTCCCCCCGCGCACGGACTCACTGTACTCCTCCGGCAGCAGCAGCGGCCGGAAATAAATGGGGTAAAAGGCGGCTCCCACCATGGCCACGAAGGCGCCGAAGATGCCGAGCGTGCGGGCCAGCGCGGCCATGGCGCGGCGGACACAGCGCGGGGCCTGCGCGCGGGGCCTTCCGGGGCACGCGACAGCGGCGGCGGCGCGGGGACCGCCCGGCCCGCCGGGAGAGCGCCCCCGCGCGGCCGGCGGGGCGCAGTGCGGGGCCGGGGCCGCCGCGCTGTCAGCCCGGCCCGGGCAGCCCGAGACGTCGCGTCCCAGTCCCGCCGCCCCGCCCTAGAGCGCCTCGCCCGACAGCGGGAGCTGTCCCAGCCCGGGACTACGCCGGTAGCGCAGCGCCGAGGCCGGAGGGCGGGAGCCGCCAAGGGAGTGGGCGGGCGCGGCCCTGCGCGGGGATCCCTCCCGGCGCGCCGCTCCGCTCCCGGGACGCCGCCCGGCGCCTGCTGCACGGAACTGCGAGGAGCCGCCAAGGAGCTGCGCAGCACGGCCGGGGCTCAGCGTCTTCTGGCCCAGCCCCTCCGCACCTGCGGCGGCGGAGCGGAGCCCTGCCCTGCCCGGGCGGCGGCCCCTCCTCCAGGAAGCCGGATCTGCCGCATCCTTGTCGCCGGGCCGGCCGCGCAGTCCCTGCCGCGCTGGGCACCGCCGCAGCAGCAGCAGCATGCGGCCCCCGGCCGAGCCCCGCCGCCCCCCTCCGCTGCTCCTCGTCCTCCTCACGGTGAGTGCTGCCGGCCCCGCACCTGCCCCCGCGTCCCGACCCAGCCCGGGCGTCGCGGCAGGGGCCGGTCCGTGCGGGGCCGCGGGTCGATCCCGCAGGGCGGAGGGAGCCGGAGCTGGAGTCCGGCGGGGCTCGGGGGCTCGGGCCGCGGCCGCCTGTCGGAGCCAGCCCCGGCTGTCCGGCCTGGCTCCGCGCCCCCTCCCAGCCCCGGGGTTACTGGGGCCTGTCTTGGGCGACGCCGAGTCGTCACATCCAAGTGTTAAGCTTTCTGCCTTGGGTGACGGTAAACTTCTAGAGTGGGAAAAATGGGAGGGCCGTTGACATCTGCCTACAGATGCACGACTGAACATAGTGCTGCACTGGCTTATGGAAACAGCTGTGGTTTAGGGCCAGTTACTACTTTTTCATCTTTTTTTTGTTGCTAAGCGTAAGCTCTGGTCAAAGTGTTTGTGTGTCTGTACTATGTTGGTGCTGATGGAGAGCAGCAGATCAACACCCTTTGTCATCTTTTCACACATCGTAAAATGTAGTATGACGTATTGGGCATTTGCAGGTGAAGAACTGCGGTTATCTTCAGGTTTTGTGCAAACAGGTGCAGGTTACATAGGGTTTTGTGGAATTTCTGCAGGGCTGAACTCATGGAGGGTCCTGTTGAGATCTTCAGCAAGTAAAAGAATACTTGCTCAATCATTTCTTTATTATTACACTGCTGAAAATGTTCAGTTTCCTAATGCTTGCAGTGTTTGCCTCCCACATTGATTTTTATCCCAAGATCCGATGGGATAACTTGGGCTAATTCATTCAGATTCAGCAGGATTTAAGAAAAGAAAAAAATCCCAAAAACATTTACAGCTTTAATGGCTGAGTTGCCCCACTCAACCAAGCCTTTATGTCTGTTTTGTTGAACTTTGCCTAGTTCATGATAATATTTTGAATCAGGATAGCTGCCCTCTTTAGTGTGCTGGAAAACTTTTGTATTTAAGTCTCATAATCACACTCAATGTGTAATCTTTTCTTCTTGCTCTGTGTCAGAGGTGATGCACGTTTAACTCTGCCTTGTCTGATATAACAGGAAGGGAAGAGGCTTCCTCACCAAGTAGGAACATTTAGATTATGCACACTCTATGCACTGTGCAGTGGCAACCAAGTGGTAACATAGACTCGGCCATGGTCTGGAGGTTTATGGGCTGCAGTCTCTGCCAGGTCTCCATCATTGTGGGGTTGATCAGGGTTCTTTGCTCCAGCCTGTTTAGTGGATGAGCCTCTAGAAGGGTTTGTTATATACTTCATGCATTTTGGCAGCACAGGCCTCAAGTAATACCCAGGGACCAAAGAATACGAAGTAAAATGGGGAGCCATTTAGCAGATCAGGCACTATGGGAAAGGCACTAGATCAACAGAGCTGAAGCTAAACTTAGGCATCAGCAATTGTGTTGCATTGTGCTTAAGTGCTCTAGAAACATCATGGAAATTGTTCTGCAAAGACCTGGCTTTGGGTTTCAGAGCTTACTGCTTTGGGATCTCCCACCACAAAATTTCTGCCATTCACTGGAAATCAGATGGACATATCCATACACTACTTCATTTTTGTTAATGAACTGTGCCAGACCCAAGCTGTCTTTGCTGGAGTCTAGTTCCCATTGCTCTGTAGTGGATAACCACTGAGAAAATTGAGAGCTGGCTCAGTTTGTTTTGGCAGTAAGTGTGTGTGGTAAGCACACATTAGTACCCCTATGCTTTTTAGTATCTACCTGGTAGACTTCTGCATCTTGTGATAATGACATGGCATTGTATACCACAGTATGTTACCATCTTCCTCATGACACAGCGCCCTTATCACTAAGATTAAGCTACTTACAAGTACTCTTTATTGTAAGATCAAGAAATACTCATTATAACCATCAAATACAAGAGGCTTAGGATAATTTGTTGCTGCTGCTGTGGGCTTTTAATGCTCTTGGAAGTGTTTAAACCAAAGAAGAATTGTGTTGGAAATTTAAAAGAATAGTATCTTTCGTCAAGTGAAGCCCTGAAAGGTACTCAAATTGGTATTAAAATCAAGGCTCTCATCAACTTTTATCTCAGTATTTGTGTACGTGTGTATTCCAGCATGTGATAGACTCCATACCATGTGTTCCAATGGACACCAACCTCCTATTGCTATTCCTTTTTAGCCCCTTCAGTTTGCATAGTTTTTAAAATATCACAAAATGACAGACTATTCTGAGTTGGAAGGGACCCACAAGGATCATTGAGTTCAACTCTTTAAGTGAATGGCCCATAAAGGAATCAAACCCACAACCTTGGCATTATTAGCACCATGCTCTAACCAATGTGCATTTTATGGAGTGGGAAATAAGGCAGAGAAGAAGGCTGTCACTCTGATGAGACTGCCTATTGTAGAAAGCCAAAATACTGAGTTGCGTAGTGTTTTGTGGGTTTTTAGCATTTTACTTGTTCAAGGTGTAAATCTTGGCGCTTACATACATTTATCAGTGTTCAGCATCTCTGCACATCTCACTTACAGTGTCTCTTGTCGGATACAAGAAGATGAGGAGCATTTAGTTGCAAGTATGGAAAGTGGTTAAAGTGACAAGTTCCCTAGGAGCACTAAATAAATCTAGAGATATCCATCTGCTCGCAATGATATCTAGCTTTTTTGTCCAAAAGTTCCCTCATTCAGTTATGTCTTCCAGTGTCTGACCTTAATGAAGTCAAGGTCTTGGAAGTAAACAGCATAGTTGTGTTCCACTAACAAGCTTCCCTCATTCAGTTATGTCTTCCAGTGTCTGACCTTAATAAAGTCAAGGTCTTGAAGTAAACAGCACCTCTATGCATAGTTGTGTTCCACTAACAAGACTTGAGCTCTTTTGCACCTCTGAGGAGGCAGGGAACTGGGGAAAAAATGCCATTTGATCACACAGGTGATAAAAAAAAATCCCAAAATCCTTAGCAAGGAGGTAGTATAGAACTTAGTTCTGACTTTTCCTAATATTTACACCTTCACAGGTCTTAGTGGCTTGATGTTTTTTCAGTGTACCTCTCAAGGAGTGTCAACATATTCTCAAGAAATAAAAAGCAAAATAGTTTCTCATGAGGGACTTCTACTGATCCCATATTGGATTGTGGGCAAGGTCTAGTCCTCCAGGTGCACAACACATCATTTCTATTATTAGAAATGTACTGATGATAGGCCAAACCCTTTAAATATTTCGAAAAACACAGAGAAAAAGGCATCAATCCAAGATAGGTATCCAAGATAAATTTTATTTTAATTTGTTTAATCTTAGCAAAATTAAAAGTTACCTAAGATAGATCTCATTTTAAGCAATCTTAATCTCATTTTGAGTAATCCTCAGTGACAATTGTGAATATTTTAGACAGACTAGGGGACATGGTGGAACTGCTGTGCTGGTGGCTTGCCCTCAGAGCTGAGTAATCCCCAGTATCCTTGGCAGTGCATCAAGCTGGATGCTGACTGCAAGGCAGAATGAAAAGAAGCTGTTTGAAGCTTTAGAGACGAAGAACTTCAGCATAGAGGATAATCCTGTTGTATGTCCAGGCACTCACTCTCAAACTATATATGATGTCCATAGCTGTGGAGAGCAAAAGCTGAGCAAATTCAGCCTGCTGGTCTTGCTGCTCAGATTTTCAAGTCCATCTTCACAATAGGAACATGTCAAAAATGAAACACTTAACGAAAATTAATTCTCAGGAAGCCTTTGTTGATATTTTGTCCTTCAGGGACCTGCATGACAGGTAACAAAATTAGCTAACTTTTTAAGAAGATGCAGAAACATCAGGCTGTGGCAATCCTAGCAAACAATGATACATAATGAATATATGTCTGTACATTTTCGTGTACACTCCTTAGGCTTGATCCTAGGAGCATGTTTAAATAGTGTGACGTGCGAGTCGCTATCTTAGACCGGATTCTGCTTGCATAAGGGCTGAGGGATACACCCTGTAAATACAGTTTGTTTGTAGAAGCATGTGTAACTTTGAGACCTCGATGTAGGGATGTTGTTGCCATTAAAATCTTGATGGTGGCTCTCCAATAATCCGTGTCTACTTGTTGGGTAAAAGAAACTTCATATTTTGAAGTAAAAGTATGGTATATACGTGCTTGTGCAGTGTTCTGTTATTGTGAGTGTATGAATAATCACGTAGATTCTCTGGTTAACATGTTTGTGTTTTGGGTTTTCTTCCAGAACTTTGTGCTGTCCTTTGGAAAGGAGACATTACAGACAACAGCAGTTACTCCAGAGTTTAAGAAGAATATGGATTATGTAGATTTTATCTATTTAAACATTTTAGAAAAGAAAGTTCTTAACAATTCTGAGGTTTCAGTTCAGTATTTATGTTCTAAGCCTTGTATTGTTAGTTTAGAAGCAGTAGCTTCCTCTGAGTTCAGGACTGGTGTACCAGTGTATAGAAGGAGATGGAAGGATGAGAAGAACCTTTATGTTAGCAGAACTCGACAAGTACACTTGAAATTTCCAAGCATCATGGTTTACAGAGATGATTATATCATGAGAAACTCAATAATAGTGCACAGTGTGATACTGTATGCATGGATTAGCCACAGATCAGCTGGCAACTATGGTGATGAGCAGAGTGAAGACTACCAGGCTGCAGTTGCCAAGAATTACACATTTTTAGAGGCAGTTCCACCCTTTGAACGGCCATATAAGGATCACAAAGTTTGTCTTCAGTGGGGTGCTGACTATTTGTGGATGCTCCAGGCCAATAGGATACCTCAGTGCCCTCATGAAACTGGTAGGTGCAATGCCACTTTTTTTCCCCAAGGAAACAAATAACATCTCTGGTAAAAAGTGCCTACTGGTAGTAAATAGTAAATATTACATACAGTGGTATACTTGGGAAGCATTGTTGAACATGTAATCTCCATAACTGTGAGGTTAGAGCTGCAAGTTTCTGAAGCCATCCTGCTCTTCAGATTGTTTCATCACAGCCAGCCTGAAGGCTGGTAGCAGCCTGGCCCCGTTTCCTAAGCATTTTCAAACAATTTTAGTCAAAACCCACCAGAGTCAGTGGACATCATTCCTTTATCTTCAGAGAGAGTTGTTCAGTCCCTTACTGCATTAGTTCAGAATCAGTTCTGCAGTTCATGTACACATACTTTTCACACAAGTGGTTTCCTTCTGCTTAAAATGATGGCCTCACACTCAGAAACATACATTCAAGTCTGTAGTGAGCTAAGCTTTACAACACCTCTTTTTTTCCCTAGAACCATGATGAACAAGCATTTTAGGAAAAAAAAAAGTAGTAGTTTTAAGTAAAAAATCATGTCTTGCCAACAGTATAGATTACAGAAACAACTTTGCTTTCTAGATTTTTTTAGGTTTTTTTTTTCTGCCGGCCTATCTCTAGCTTTACACTTGCTGACAGTTCTTTTGCTCCCAATGCGTGCTCAAGGCAGAACCTAGAAGGAAAAAGAACATTTGTTTCTAAATGGTTCTCTCTGAGAAAATCCCGTAATGGCATTTATGTCATTTATTTTCACTACACTGGTGTGTAAGTGCTGTGAAGAACAGGGAACATCTTGCTTCCTTTAAGGGTTTTCTAAAATACTTGTTTTAAACAGCATGTGATATCTGACAACACTGTGAAACATCTTATTTTCTGTATTATCTATTTCTATTCCCGATTAAATCAGTTTAATAGACTATAGAAGGAAATAATATTCAAATTTTGTTTCTTAAAATAATATTGTAACAAATTGCTCAGGGTTTGGTTGATTTTATTGTTTTCTTGGTGTTTTTTTGTTTGGTTTTTGGGTTTCTCTAGGCAAGCTGATGATATATCATGGCCTTGAAGATTTTTCTCCTGTTTCTCAGGAGGGGCAGCTTTATCAGTTTTATTACAGGATTATCCATATCAGTTAAGAGCATAATTGGTATCTATGCATACATGTAATATAGAGAGGCACAAATGGAGAGCAAGTCCAAGAGATGTGGAGAAACGTCACTTAGGCATAATTAAATATAGGATGAGATTTAAGTGAATGACATAAAGTAGGACTTCTCATTTCCTAACTGGTTCCTTAAGTATCTTAGATTTAAATAAGTCTTTTTTTTCCCTGCTTCTAATTCCTTCTGGAAACAGGCTCAATTTGACTTTTCATGGGTTATTGGTCCAAGACTGTAATGTATTTAACAGCAGCAAGTGAACTTGTGTCTAAGGACTTATTGAGAGTTTGTGTTAACTTTGAATCTGTTGTGTGCTTTAAATGTTTGACTGTAGGAATGTGAGCTAATTAATTAGTTTCTATGCTTTCTGTCTGTCAGATTAAGAAAGACTGTTTTTTGCAGATGGTGTCCAGGTTCTGGAATTTATATATGCTTCCAGTGGGGAAAAAACAGGAATTGTGAAGAAATTTGAACAGTTTGAAAACAGAGAACTTGAGACAGTCAGACAACATCAGATTGATTATCCCATGTAAGTATAGGCAAGTAACTGACCGGGGCTGTATTTGGTTTTTGAAGGCTATAGAATGTACTTAAACTCTTGGGCTTTACCACAAATTAAAGGAATACTGCCTACTAATTTCAGAAAAGATGCAAAAGGAGCCTAGTTAGCAGTTCCTTTTGATTCCAGTTTTGGACAGGCTTAGCTGAACCTCAGGAAGGTACTTACAGTATGTATTGGTGCAGTGCTGTATAAGAGATGCCACTGAAGGTTAATTGAATGGGTTAGGTACAGTTAGGAGGGTGAGTTAGCTGTTGTTACCGGCTGTCATGATCAGACTGCTGTCTCATGACTATCTAACCTGGGGTTTTCTACATTACAAACAGATCTGCATTCCTAACATTGTTTGCAGACCAAGAGCAGAGTAGGATTTCCTGCAAGGGCAAGCAGCATGAAGCATCTTTAGCCCTATAAATTCCCACTCTAGTTTATTTTGTACCTGACAAGCAGCTAGATAGAGTCCTGTACCTAGATAAGTCTTCCAGCTTGAGCTCACTCCATTTCCTTCTACCATTGCTGTGTAAACTTTCCTATTTAGACAGGAGTACAACTCCTTAGTCCCTGCACACTGTTCAGTTACAGAGGAATAGCTCTTGTAAGGTCATCTTGCTCTGCTCTGGTCCCCCTTCCCAAAACTGTCACAACCCTCCAGTCATATTTTGCAACTTCAGGGGTAAAGAGATACATAACTATACCTCCCTTCCACCAGATGCTCTCACCCTGGCAACATTATTACAGATGTAGGAAATAATTACATGAACTAGAACTTGCCTGCTGGTTTGCATTTGGCCTGCGGCCTCAAGAAGAGTGCCAAGATGACTTGCCAAAGAGCACAGGTTGCATGCAAATTACTAGCTCTCAAACCATAACTGAAGCCATACAGAGCAGTTTTTAGCTCCTGGTCTCTTCTGGATGTGTGGCAGCCTGCTGCTCTTTGCTCACCAACACAATTGCATTCTGCTTCTGACACGGAGGTACTTAAGCTTTGGTGTAGAGTATATGGCATGAATTTATGCATCTTTTTATCTGCTCCACATAGTTCTTGCCTTCAGGTGATGTCTTCAGTGTGTTATGTGTTGTGGTTGTGTGACAGCCTGGGGTAGTTCTGTTAGGAAGAGGAAGAGAGTTCTTCTCTTCAGTTCTTTTTCAGTTCTGTGTATGTGAGCAGTGGTTCCCCACTGTACAAAAGGTTAACAGAAGTAGATTAATCTAACTGAGATACTTGTTTGGCTTCAATCAGGGATTTGTGAAGAAAGATACATGACTGTTGTTTGAGCCTGCAGCAGGGACAGGCTGGGACTGTAAGGGACTGCTCATGCTGTTTGGCATTTTGCAGCAATGGGGATATGAAATGAGTCAGCATTGTCCCAAACTCTGTCCCAAGAAATGTATCCAGAGCAAACACAGTTTCAGACTGGCAATCAAGGATTAAATGGAGACTGAGGCATTTGAGTTTGCCTCTGTCTTGGCAGAGATGAAAGTTGAAAAGAGCAGTATATAAGCATGAACACACAAGTAGTATTTCTAGAAGCACAGTGTTTGTCTGTAGGTTCTAGCAATCAAGTGATTGTCATTTACAAACCTTTCTACCTCACACATGTACCATCTCTGGAGAAAATGGTGTTATTAGCTGTTTAAGGCATAGTTTCCATTAGGGAAAACTTAATCACCCTTCATTTTTTTAAAGCAGGAGAGCAGGTGTTAGGCTTTCAGATCTACAGTGATTTAGTTTAGGAAAATATACAAGGTACTTGTGTTAAGGAATTTTTTGAGAGAGAAGCAAGGCAAGCTGAGCCAATCCTAAAGTATTATAAACAAAAATTAATCATTTTTATTAATTACAGAAATGCAAAAACTGACTATCTCTTTCTAAAACTCACTAAGAAAAGTGAACTATTTAATCAGATATGATAATAATTATTATGCTTTGCTGAGTTGTACATTGGAAGTACGATTTTCAAAGTCATTCAGCATTGACCTAACTGCTGTGGCAGTGTTACAGAAATAAGTGTGATCAAATTTCTGTTAAGAGCATGGAAGCAGATTTAGTCTGGCACAGAGGAACTCCTTAAAATTAGATGTTGTGGTATAAATTCTGCTTTTAGTGCCTCAACCAGGTTTGAATAGAAATTTCTAAGTACGTAGTGCTGTTGGTGTTCGGTTTTTTATTTTGCATGTTCCATAGTTTGCAGAGGCTCCACCTTTATTTATCCTGTGGTACTTCTGTGAAGCTATTCATACCTATCTGTACTGTCCAGAGGATGGATTCATTTTTAACTGCTTCTCCCGAGCATATTTTCACAGTTCACTTGTAGTACAGAAGGCAGGGCTTATAGTTTTTACTGGCTTTGACAATCAAGATGAAAGACCATGCATCTGGGGGTTTGGTACTAGAGTCTGTGTGGGGGAGGTTGGCTCCAGTTTGTCTTGATTGTGTTCTCAGTTCCTTGGTGGTGTAGGATCTGGAAGTAGCTCTGACCTGGTATTCTGGAATTGATTCAGATAACACTTCCTTACTCTCTTCTCCTGTTTGTTACCACAAAAGTCTGTGGTTAGAGATCAAAGATCCAAGAATCTTAAGTGTGGTTTTTCTGAAGATTTTTACTGTAGAGGATGTGTTCTATTCTAAAGATTACATGTGTGACACAGGTTTGCTAAATTAAAGTGAAATGCATTCTTTTCTATATAGAGAGCTTTCTCATCAGGAGTGGATTTTTTGTTTGTTTTTGCTCATACAGGTTCACCATTTCAATCTGGCTATATCTACTCCATCACTGTGAAAAAGATCTGTGTGGTATACTCTATTTTATTGATTCAAAAGAAATGTATGGTACTCCTGCTGTATTTCTAAATGAGGAAGGTAAGGGATATTATTAATGGCTTTCAGAAGAGGTCTAATACAGTCTTTATTGATCTGTGCCTAGGAATAACATTTATAAAAATATATTATGAGACCTATTTTGTGAACTGATCCCTTGCAAAATGCTTCTTTTTGACTATAGTGTCTCAGTAGGAAAGTGGCCACTAAATTTACAGGAGAAAATGTAGTAGTTGTGTAGCATCTAATCTTCGCTAACTTCAGAAATGTCTGCTTTGTCAGGAGAATAAGGTGTATCTTACAGCCAGGAACATACACTGAGATTAAAATGTCTTAACCTCAATGAACAAACTTTCTTATTATTACTGAAGTGTTATTTTAAATTGATCTTAATTCCTATATATATACAACATGAAAATTTTTGATAATTGGAAGTAGCCTCAGAAAAAGTCAAAGTCATTCAAGGTCTTGCTTACATTGCAATGTTCAAGAACCAGTCTGTTTCCCTGATCCAGAAGAAAACACTGTCTTAGTCTTGCAACACTTGCAGTGGGGGTCTGTTTTTGTCAGAAGAAGGCTGGGAGCTGGCTGGCAGGCTCACAGAGGAAATAACCATGCAGAATTTTAAAAGTGCACACCTGGCAGTCTTATAATACTTTTTTTTTCCTCCTTCTTTGCAAGTTTGACAACTGACCTCTTCCTCTCTGTTATTTTTGTCATTTTCATTTTCTCTGTCATGTAGCCAATTTCAATAATTAATTTATCCACTATAAACTGGATGCTTTTTTTGAAGAACAGAAAAAAAAAAAAAAAAAGAAGTTATCAGCTTAATATGAGATTTTTTGAAAAACAAAAAAAAAAAAAAAAAAAAGGAAGTTATCAGCTTAATATGAGATCTGCCTTGTGAGGTTTTAGGGCCTGTTTTATTCTCAGTGTTAGCCTAGATTATAGTAGCCTGTTCAGGTCTTAAAGGCTCAGACCATGAGTATAACTTCTTCAAGTCCAAAAAGTGGAGAGTAGAGTCATCTTGTACTTGATCATTGCAGTCACGTGCCACCAGTTGAGTGCTGAGTGGATGCCATTTTTTACTGGTCCCTTCTGCTCTTTACTGCAAGTCACAACTGCTTTCTGATGTTTGAGATCAACTGTGACAAGTCTCCCGTAGGTTTAGTCTGTTTAACCCTGGTTTTCAGCCTGTGGTTTCATGTGGGAGCCTGAGCATCAGCATCTGAGATGTGTAACTGAAGCGTGGAGCACTGTCTGTGGGACTCTTTGAGAGCTGATGTATGGCTTGGTGAGTGTCAGATTTCTGTTGTTGGTGATGAAGAGGATGAAGAGGACAGAATCACTGTGAACAACGCGTTAGTAAACCCATTCTTGCTGTTAATGTTTCTGTGATATTTATTTTTCATTTTTCTTCCTTTTTTACTCTCAGGTTATGTGCATATTCAGATGCATCTCATGAGAGGAGATGACCTTGCAGTGAAAACTAGCTTCAGCCTTCCTCTTAAGCAGTGGTTTCGACTGGATCTCTCCTTTAAGGGTGGACAGGTATGCTTGCTACTGAATTACAAACTGACAAACTCCTTAATAGCTGACGCTGAGAGAAACACTGTAAACTGTATATGGTCACATAGCAAAAGAATGAAAAATCTAAAACTAGGAGTTGTGAGGGGATGTTCAGATCATCCAGCTTTGGAAAATCAACTTTGATTGATTGAGTTGGATTGAGTGCACACTCAACAACTTTTCTAACAACAAGATGTGGGGTGTTGTTGAGATGCTGGAGGGAATGGATGCCATCCAGATGGACTTGGACATGCTTGAGAGGTGGGCCCATGTGAGCCTTGTGATGTTCAACAAGTCCAAGTGCGAGGTGTTGCACCTGGGTCAGGGGAATCCCAGGCACAAACATGGGCTGGGCAGAGAGTAGATTGAGAACAGCCCTGGGGAGAAGGACTTTGGGCTGTTGATCAACAAGAATCATTGAATCATTAAGGCTGGAAAATATCTCAAAGATTATCGAGTCCAATCTTTGACCAAACAGCACCATATCAATTAAAACCACAGCGCTGAGTGGCACATCCCCTTGTTTCCTGAACACTTCCAGGGATGGTGACTCCACAATTAACATGGGCAGCCTGTTCCAGTGCTTGACAGCCCTTTCAGTGAAGAAATATTTCCTAACATCCAATTTAAACCTCCCCTGGAGCAACTAGACTGTGTAATAAATGTACCCTATAACATTTCTTTTTTTGTAATTAATGTTTTGTGCTCTTTTAGATCGAAGTAAGCAGTGTTGGGAAGAATTTGAAAAGATATCATCATCAATCTTTTACGTAAGGAGCATTTTCCCATTTTTGGAGTAATATGTGTGTATGTTCAGATACAGAGAATGGGAGAAGGATAGCACAAGTCTGTAACTGGGATTCTAATTGATTTTGAAAATGTCTGTGGTCTTTTTCTACACTATGCTTTCAAAACCAGTTTGCTTTACTGTGCTTACATTAAGCATGAGCTGAATATTTTTGTTAATGCCATGAGTGGTGCATGATCTAGTGCTACTAGAGTCTGATAACCCTCACTAAAAACTGATTGGCAGGTCAGTGGCATTAAGGTCAGTCTTAAAATGAACTTTTGGCTTTACTGAAGTCTAGTTTTACTGTTGCTGTGAGAGGTAGTATTTCACCAGGGAAATTCTTACTTGCTTTGCTTAGTTAGAGAGCAAAATTTCTACCAAAAGTATTCGCACTCTGTCCTTTATTCTATGCAACTGTATATTTTTTAAATCGGTTTTTAATTGTTTTCTTTCACTATAATTTAAGATGGACTCTTTCTTGTGCAAATAATTTAAAAATACCACTGTTACAGTGAACTGCATGTCAGACTTCAGGATTGTTCCTTCTCTGCTGTGCTTTAAATTCAGAAATTGATAATTTGCAGATGATAACTCTAGGAGACAATTTAAATTTTCATATGCTGATTTTAGAAAAGTGAAAGGGAAAGGTGAAACAGAAAAAAATTAGCTTAAGTAATGATGTATAAAATATCAAGATACTTAGAGGTCAGAAAAATAAAACACCCCTGCTGGTTTAATATGTTTGTAGACAAGGAATTTGTTACATTTACTCCATAATTTGTCACACTAAGTTGCAGAGTCAAATTTTAGAATAAACACATGACAAAAGAAAAAGATACTTGGAATAAGCTTAGGACCATCAGTTGTAGAAATTCTGAGAAATACTAATTTCTCTTTCTTCTTTCACAGTACCTCTAGATAGTCAGCTTACTTCTCTTTCATGTTCTCAAGTTTTAGGGAAGATTTCTATTATGATGACACTGCTGGATACTTTGTTCTTGGAGGCAGTGGGTACGTAAATGGTATTGAAGCTTTCTTTGGACCTGTGAAATACTATCGCCTCAATGTGTTGGAAACAGAACAGGTAAGCAGAAGCACTACTTGGAAATGCTGAAATATTAGCAGCCAACTGTGATATATTTTATTTTTTCAGATGGAGTGCTCATCAAGTGATAAACTAGCTATGAAGCACAGTAGTATCTGGGTATATATGTCATATATGATAATTTTCTGTTGAAATCTAGCAATATTAGTTACCATTTCAAATGCTAAAACATAATACTTCAGAAAGTGAGTGTAAAGCAGTGTTTGTAGATCTATATTTAATAATATAGATATCATTGTAATAATATAATATATATTAAATATATTAAATATTTTCACTATTGCTTTGTTCCCAGAGTTTCTGATGATACAGTGTTGGATATATTTGATTAATCTGTAGTTTTGATGAAACTGGTGGTAAAAGTCACTTGGGTTTGGTCAGTTTTAGAAATTCATCTGTGCTTTTGGATTATGCTGACCATTTAAATAGACAGTGGTCTACTGGGGCCAGCATCAGGCTGTCTGACACACTCATGTGGTGTGCCAGATAAGCTGATTGTAGTGAACAATCTGTTTCCTTTTGTTATTTGTGTACAATGCATCTTTCTAGCTGAGCATACACGACAACAGATACTGGGGATGCCATTTATCCATCATTTGACTTTTTACAGATTTCTAATCCTCTTCATGACAAAGACACAGTGGAACAAATTGAACTTTACTACGAGAGATGTATGGACATTCAAGAAATCGTTTATGATTACAGATATATTGTAAGGCAAGGCGAAAAAACACACAGAAGTTGTAAGTGTTAATCTATGACGTGAATTTTAAACTGTCATCTTTGGAGATCTGTTTTCTTTCCTTTAACAATCTGGATATTGATCATCAAAAGTAAAACTAAATTCAGCCATAACAAGAAAAAAATGCAATTCGATGAGTTTAGTCTTATTACTGGTAGCTAAAACTCGAGTTTTGTCCCTGCAAATACTTTTGTGTCATGGAATAAAAACTTAAATCATCTTAATATGTCTTATCTAATAAGACAGGTGCCTAAAGGGACAAAGAAATACTCTCAAACTTTCATGTATGCTGTGCAATTGTCTTTCTTCCATTTCATTTTCAAAATGACCCTAAAGGAAAATGGGTGGATTTGGCTAGAATGTTTCTGCCATAATTGTCTAACATTCAGTAATTAACAGGTTTCTAAAGTGACCACTTTGGTGAAAGGAGAATGTCATAGCTTAAATGTGTGCTGAAAACTAGCTTATGTTTCTAATTTGAATTCAATTGAATGTGTTGTGACCAGAGTATGGAGAAGAAATCTAAATGTATTTGTAAGTGGCTGTGCTAGCTGGGTGAGTTTCAGATTTGTGTAAAGGTGTGCTCATCTTGTCCATGAATTTTTAGTTTACTAGAAAAAAATTTTTTCTGTCAGAAACTTCTTTTCAAGACCAAAAAGTCAGCTTTCATGTCTTAAATATGTTGCTTTCTCTAGGTTACTATGAAAACTATTATTTGGAGCTGATTCACAAGTATGGAGAAAAATCCAAATGTGATGCTTTCATGTGGGGAAAAGAGCTCAGGGAAAAGTACCACACTTTGTTCAGACTATTACATGAGATGGATTTCAGTAGTCCAGATGGTAACCATGTTTCTTTTTTAAAATTGTTCTTGAATAACTCAACAATATTTGTTGTGTAGTTTAGTATCATTTGACTTAATGTGTTATACATTTTTTTTCATATTAGCTTACTTAATAAAGGAGTGTTAAGTGGCTTATATGCAATATGATGCAAATGGAAGGACGGCTTATTAGGTAGAAAGAACCATAGAAATATCCTTATGTTTTTAGTTGTTAGTTACTTTGAGATGGTCTTTTGGACTTTTATTCACCCTTCATATTGAGTAATACCTTATTTCTCTATAATTTTGTCTGCATTGAGAATACCATTCAGCTTGAGAAATAACAGAATCTATTATTCAGTTTCTGGGGAAATTGGTTCCTAATTTTAACTCTTACAACAACTGTGTGTTCTATATTTTATTTTTGGTGTTAGAAGATGGAAGTGATACAGTTGTAGAAGTTGGCCGGAGGATATTTGAGAAGGTTGTGAAAGGTCTGTCCAGTGCCAATGGCCTCAGCAATTTGGGCTCCTCTGTCCCTCTCCTGGTGGATTCCAGTTGTTGTGGATACCATAAGGCTTCCTATTTCCTTGCAGTTATATTTGAAACAGGCCTCAGTGTGCCTGTGGATCGTATAAAGGTACTATGTTTAACATGTGCTGTTATGTCTGTGAAATTAATTACCTTTAAGGACCTTTAATTACCTTTTAAGTTAATTACCTTTAAGTTAAAAAATGGGATGATCCCTTGAATTAAAAAAAGTGAAACGGCCCTCAGATCCAGGTGGTTGAAGGATTCTCCAATAAAGCTACTAATAAATACCTTGATGGCAGTGATATCTTTATGAAGACCTGATGGTGGGAATCTTTATCCTGCTCAAGCAGAACAAGGACATCAGTGATACAGTGAAGATCTGAAAATGGTAGTAAAGTGAACAGCATAGAAAGTACTGCTTTTCCTAGTCACTGTGGAGCCCTTGAGTCACCCACAGTCATTTGAAGACAGGTAGGAAAAAAGTCCTAGATCAGGCAAATCGAAATTGGAAAGGTTGCATAGTACAGTCAGGAAAGAAGTCTGATTTTAGAGTGTGCAAAAATGGGACACTGAGTATATTATGGTCAAATGAGCAAGGGTAACCAAAGTAGAACAGTTTTCTTCTGTAAAAAAGTAACTGTGTTTCAACTGAGCAACTGCAGAGTTTGAGAACTCCTGACCTCTTAGGCGGCTTGCAAATAACTGAAATGTTTCAATGTGTTCTAGGTCAAATAAAGGGAAGGTGTCCATATGTCAGGAAGAAGACAACACTAAAATTGCCAACAGATATTTAATTGTGGTATAATAGTAAAATATAAAACACTTATAAAGAATAGCAGATCTGTCTGTTGTGGTTAGAGGACGCTAAATCAGAGTAACCTCTTACAGGCTAATCAGAGACAAAGCTCACCTGCAATTCTTCAAAAACAAGAAACCTTAGACAAGAACCTTTTTTATACCCTAATTATAGAGTATACAGTGCTTATTATGGAGGCTAAGTCATTTCATCATTGAAGCTGCTTCAGGTGGTGTAGGAAACAATTTAATATCCAGCACAGATGGGACACCACTGGTTTTCTCACTGTGCAGGTGAAAAATAATAGTAGTGCTGAAATTTTTTTTTTTGCAAATGTGTGTTGCATAGACCAATTAACATGTATCTCAAGGGAGATTTGTGCTGAAACCTTATCAGCCATAGATTCCATCATACTAGTCCTGTCAGGTCCCTAGGGTAAGATTCTCAAATGCTGTTTGTTAGCTTCCATATGTTTCCACAGAATTCAGTGTGAAAACTCCAGCTGGCATCACTGGGACTAGTTAAGGCACTGCTGGGTATAAGAAGTGTCAGAGTGTAAACAATGCTGTAGTAAAATGACATTAAAAAACTGCTGCACATTTAGTGATGGCAGAATAAATGCAATACTTGAAAAGTATTTAGAGCCTAGTTTTTCTTTCCAGTGTTTCTGTGCAAACATAAGACACTTTGACTACTTTATGGGCTGTGTTTGCTTCTGTAACTGTGTTTACGTAATATAGCTAGTATATCAGCTACCAGTATGAACATTCTGTTCCCTGTAAATTTCCTGGGAAGTGCTTAACTTGTGAAATGTGCAGTGAATTCACTCTTGTTTATGTCTGTTGATTTTTGCCAGGGACTGCTATATAGTTTGGTTGGTGCTCAGGGGAACGAGAGACTTTCTGTGATGAATCTTGGCTATAAACATTACCAAGGGATTAATAACTATCCGCTTGATTTGGAGCTGTCATATGCTTATTACAGCAATATTGCAATAAAGACATCCCTGGATCAACACAATATAAAGGGGGAACAGGTAAAAGAATTATAAGTGAATTTTTTTCTGTGCAAGTTATTTTTCATATTCATATTATGTAGCCAGAATATTTTTGTATTGATTTACAAATATTGGATCATCTAGTTATTTTTCATATTCATATTATGTAGCCAGAATATTTTTGTCTTGATTTACAAATATTGGCTCATCTGATTTGTGTCCATGCCCGTGGCAGGGGTGTTGGACTAAATGGTCTCTAAAAGTCCCTTCCAGCCTAAATCATTCTATGATCCAATGATTGTAGGTATAAATTACATGTAGGTATCATTACTGTGTTTCTGAGGAAGGGCGAATCAAAGTCAATATCAGACTCAAATCCTCAGAATTGTCCACAAGCCTGTTTTTTATTAAAGTCCAAGCCTTATTCTTGGCCACTGAATCCTCCCTCAGATTTTTAATTATTAATATAATTGGATGTGTTTGTTAAGCAACTGATCTGCTGTTTCAATAGACAGACATCATGAAGTTCCTGCAAAAGATGAATTGTCCTCTGCATGCTTTAACCTTTTCTATAATCAAATGTAATGACTTGGTCGTTAAATAGTTATCTGATAAAGTTACAATAAAATCATTTTAGAATAGGCTGCTAACAGGAGGTAACACAACTTTATTTGTAAAGAATAGTCAAGGTAGGCTAGTGCTAGAATCCTGGCTTATCAGAAAGCATGATTATTGTACAAAAACAGAGAGGTTCTAATTGCTGAAGAACTAAAAGCTAGCAGACTTACCTAGATAAGAGTGCTGTGGGTCAGGTCATCGTCAAGCTTTCTGCCAGTCTTTTTTTAATCTTTTGAAAGTGATTTCTATAGAAATATTAAAGCCTAAATAGAAAGACTTAAATACACTTCTTTGTCATTTTTAAGTGCATTTAAAACCAAAATGTGGTTTGGGGTTTTTTTTTAAGTTGTTAGTGTCTTGGCATATCTTTTCAGTGTAGAATGGACTTACAGTTTTGGAAAAAAAGCAGTAAATGTTTTAAATGTTTTTTTTTTTTTTACAGTGGATGTCAGAATAGTTCTTAATGCACTGGCCAACAGAGGAGAGATGAGAATTTTAAAATCCAGAACTGATCATGAATTTTTAGGATTAAGCAGGAAATGGACAACATTTTCATTTTGGTAGCAGATGTAGAAATTCATTGATATTCATGTGGAAGTTAATTTTTTTCTGTTCACTTACTCTCCAGGCATTTGTTGAAACTATAAGACTGATGGATGATGAACTGCTAAAATCTCAAACAAAAGAAAATGGTGATGTCTTTATGTGGTTAAAACATGAAGCAACAAGAGGAAATGCAGCTGCACAGGTATAAAGCAATACATTTCCCCATTTTTGGTTTTATATACAGTCAGGGGTGTACATCTGTAGACCATGTAGGAAAGTTGCAGAGGAGAGCAGACAGACTTTTCTACTTCCACCCAGAATTGCTTCTTTTTTTCTGAGACTATTTCTCATGTTCCTGTTCAATTATATTCATGCAAAAGCCATAACAATGATACAAGGCAGAAGGGAAGAGTCTTCAAGTCTTGGCAGCCTCCTTCTCTGTTCCTTTTCCATGGCTTTGTATTTGATACATTGCAATTACTGCTGCTGATCTGAGACTAGTAGCAGTATATTGTAATACTGAGCCATTTACATGCATCAAATCTGTCTGTCACTTACCTCTGCACTTAAATCAATCCAGACTCTATGATACTGACAGCTGTAAAAATAAGCCTGCTGTAGAGTTAGTACAGTCCACCACTGAAACACTCTGAATATTCCTGTTAACCAGTTGTTTTCAAACTGTTGAGGGTGTGTACTAGTTTCTTCTCATATTTGAAATGCATCTAAGCCTGCAAAAGTCTGTTCCTGCAATTCCAGTTTCAATACTAGCATTTATAGCTTTACTATTTAAGTTGTTTTCTTTTAGCAACGTTTGGCTCAGATGCTGTTTTGGGGCCAACAAGGAGTGGCAAAAAATCCTGAAGCTGCAATAGAATGGTATGCAAAGGGTGCAATAGAAACAGAAGATCCAGTGTTGATATATGATTACGCCATTGTGTTGTTTAAGGTAAGTCATATTTCATGTTTTCACTTCAAAACAGCCGTTCCTTTAACATGATGTTTTAAGTTATCAGCAGTGACCTATGGTAAGAGTGTATGCAAATGCTTCTAGATTTACTCTGAAAATCAATCAATAGGTATGAAGCTAATGTTGATTTTTACCAAAAAGAGGCACAAAATTTTAAAAAGAGCAAGTTAAAAATAATCTTACTTTATTCCTATCTATATTCAGGATCAAAATACCACCCAAATTCTGGATCCTAATTTTTCCTAATGTCTTGTCACCTCAAGAATCCAACCAACTAGTAGGCATAGGCTTTGGTGTAGAGGTGTAGGTAAAAGTTTGAGCCTTTCCTGGAATGCACTGTATTAGGATTTTTTTTTAAGTTGGAATTAAATTATCGCTGCATGCAGTTAGTTTTTCCCTGCCAGAAGCAGTATACAGAAGATGCTAAACTGAAGTATGACCTCAACTGAGTCAAATAAGGTGTGTCAGCTAAGTGATGTCACCTATAAGACATTCAAGCACTAAAGCTTAGGTGGTGAGGAACTGTTAGGTCTTCATCTCATTCCTTTGACAGTGGAGGGTTTTTCTCTAGAAAAGGCTTGCTTAAGTTTTGCTTGTGGTAATTTTGAGCACACATAATCTGTTTTACCTGTGTCTGGAATTATTTTATGTGGACATCATAAGCATTACATCTGTGTATTTCCTCTGGAGACACTCTAACATTTTTTTCAGGAGAGCTGAGAGCTCTTGCTCGCTGCCAAACTGTGCACAACCTATGCCCCTTTAAATGCTATATATTCTTACTTAGTTGCTCAGACTTAAAGATCTGTGATATTATTTACCCACAAAAATCACTTGAATATACTGGTGAAATAATTGTTTCTAGACTGAATCACTGAGATTTTGTAAAGCTGTGAAGGAAGGGTGAACACAAAGCTGCTTGTTTTGTTGTAACTGTTTAAAGCTGAATGACACTTAGTAGGTAATGGTATCAATATTAAAAGGCATTTTGGATGTGCATAAGTGAATTTTTATCAGTCTGCATTTTTAAACAATGATTGTTTCACTTATCTGTTTCCTAGGGTCAAGGTGTGAAAAAGAATATAAAACTCGCACTGGAATTGATGAAGAAAGCAGCAGCAAAGGTAAAATGCAATAAATATTTTATTGGAGTAGTTCTGTACTAGGTGCTAATAACTATGATTTATATAAAATGCCTATTACCATAATTCTGTCATACTGCTTGCTTTTTCCAGTGTTATCACCATGAATGATGAAAGCCTTATTTGCCCAAGTTGGGAGAGCAGACCACTGAAAATCTGCCAAAATTTCTGTGAAAGAAAAAAACATTTCTCTACTTACATATTTTGGAACTTGATGTTAGTTAAGTGACTTACAGACTGAATATTTGATCCAGGAGTATGTTTTTGCCTCATATTCCCAAGCATTAAGGGAGAAGACCTGGATGTCCCAAAGTCTCCTGATTTATTTCCATAGTTGGGAGAAACACTAAGCACCACAGAGCAGAGGAGCCTCACTCCATTTAATGATTTAGGACAGCCAGGTTACCCAGGCCATGATCTGGTCCTTAGAATAAAAATGAAAGAGTGCCTAGACCTTGAATGCATTCCTAGCTCTTAGAAACAGAATTAGTTAAATTACTGGTTTTGACAGCAGCACTTGACTGGTGATCACTATCAGAAAATATTTGTGCCAATTCTGGGATTCCTTTGAAACAGGAGAGACTATCTGTTCTACTGCCTGTTTGGGAGAGGCTTAAATAAACTGAAAGGCTTTTATGATGTGATCAAAATACCTTTGATTCAGGATCTGAGGAACAGCTTCCTAGAAGACTCCTAGAGACATCAATTTCCTTACTCTCCTTGCAGTCAAATACTTGGGCTCTTAGGCTCCAAAGCACCTTTTCTATACAAAACCAACATCGTAATTATTGAAAAGTTTAACGGCTTTTGCATTTTAATGTTCAAGTTAGTAACATTGCTGGCATACTTACAGCCCCATATGATCCACTAGTTTATGCAAGGAAGTGGCGACTCATTACAACAACAATAAAAACTGTCTCAAGATTTTCTCTTGAGCCAAGATGCAAAGATGCAACTTAGTAAGTAGCAATAGCAATATCTTAAGCTGATCGGTATGATGTTGGTGAAATGCCTTTTGAAAGTAGCATTATAAAGTTCTGTGCACATTGCTTTCTATTTATTCTCAAGGAAATGTTCTAGTTTAAAAGTGGGTTTTTTGATTGCTAATCCTGTCAACCAGTTTCTGGGAGTTCACAAGAACAAGTGTCCTGTTTGGCTTTGAAGAGGAGACAGGGGAAAAATAGTCACAGTTTGTTCTTGTCAACAAGTGAAAGTCACGGCTGAGACTCTGTAGAATAAGATGCCACTGGAGTCTTATTCCTCACTCTATATACAAGGCCACAGAGAAAAGTAGTGGGGAAAAAAAAAGCTTTATAACCCCTAGTCCCAGAAGTGACAAAAAGCAGAATCAAATGTGTGACCTGAGATTGCTCTTCTCCTTCCCTAAGGGCTTGCCCCAGGCAGTGAATGGATTAGGATGGTATTACCACAATTTTAAAAGAGACTACAGAAAAGCAGCCAAGCACTGGTTAATTGCTGAAGAATTGGGAAATCCAGATGCATCATACAACCTTGGTGTCCTGTATTTAGATGGGATTTACCCTGGAGTACCTGGTAGAAATCAAGTGAGTAAATATTGAATGGTACTATGTCTTACATTAGGGCCCAACTTAGAAGTTTTTGCCTCATTCTTGAGATTGCTCTGTTCACCCTAAGTTAGAATTTGATACCTTTTATCATAAAGGAGGATTTTTCTGGGGGATTCAGTCAGATTGCTTAGGGAGAGAGATGTTGCTCAGGTATTGCTCAGTCAAAATTGTATGCATGTGTTTGTATTATTTTAATTTAGAAACAAAACAGGTGCAGGTTTTACTCCTTCCAGTGACAGCAGCCAGGAAGGATAGTGTGTGCTCTCACATCATGTGACCTTTTGGGTTCTCAGTTTTGGATTGGAAAGTTTATAGGGAAGGGATTCCACAGTAACTGAAAGAAGCACAACCTTGTCCCTGAACCCGTGAACAGCTATGCTATGTTCACACAGCTTCTGTGAGCCTCAGAACTGCAGTGAGAGGCCTCCAGTCCAGACTTGGAAATCTAACTATTTGATACAGTCCTGGTAGAAAGCAGTATTTTGTTTTTCTGTGACAGAACCCATTAACATATGTGCAAAATAAATTTTCCCCTAATAGGAATGGTCTACTTTATTTATATTTCTTTTAATTAACTTGGAAGTGTATGAACAGCAGCAAAAATGTAGTGAGGTAGACTGTAATAAATGTCGTCAGCTAAAAAATGTTTCCAGTGTGGCCTTTGAGTTCTGAGATCTGGATATACTCCAGACAGTGAGCATTTCTGCTGTCAACAGCAGCAGTGCTCACCAACATGTGCATCTGGCAAACACATTTTCCTTCCCCAGGGACAAAAAAACACGTTTCTGAGTGGACTGATTATAAGAGGACACCTAAAATTGCCCAGGTTTCTTTATTCATCAAAACCAATGGCAAGAAGGAGTGTGTAGTCTGTGCTCACTAACAGAAAGCATATATTGATGGTTTAAAATTTCCTGAAATAAATATTTTGAGTTGTATGCTGGGTTTGGTTTACTTTACCAGTTACTGTTCCTGAGGGTAAAATGTGGAGTCACACAGCCTTCCCACTTCTGTAGCTTTGGCCCTGCTTACTCCATCTGTGTTTTTTATAAACCAGTTTCAAAGATTTGAGCACTGTAGTTGTGGTCTGCTGAACATACAGAGCATTGCTGCTGCTCCACAGCCTTCATTTGGCATCGCAAGTTCTGTTCTCCAGGATGCCTTAATAATCTTCCTACTAGTGAATAACTAATTTTTTGTCAGTGCATGCAAGACTTTTGTGTTAGCGAGTGTTAGTTAAGCATTTGGACACTTTTCTGTTTGATGTTCCATATATTACCTGAGTATATGTTTTCTAAAACTTTCTCTAGCCTAAACTATTAAAAATTAAGAATAATTCATTTCATCTAAGTACTCTAACAGTAGTTAAATTATCTTACCCTCATTAGCCAGCTACCTAGTTTTATTCCTTTGATGAAAAGAGTCCTGAGGAAGAAATCTCAATAAAGATTAATAATGAAGAGTTGCTAATTATGTTTTGTTTCTTCACAGACAGTTGCTGCACGCTATTTCTATAAAGCTGCCCAAGGAGGACATATAGAAGGGACTTTGCGATGCTCTCTGTATTACATCACAGGAAATATGGAAGACTTCCCTAGAGATCCAGAAAAAGCTGTAATGTAAGTAAGGAAACAATTTATAAAAGGAGAATATATTTCTGATATGATTATTTTGATTCTTGGTGATTTTTAAGTCCATGGCTTAAATACCTTGTACTTCACAGTGCTTACCTCTGTGGCAAAAGGTTCTTCTGCAGTAATATTTGATCTGCATGAGTATGTGTGTTATGTAGATGACCAGTAGATTTTAAGAGGTATTGAGTGCTTTTACTTCTTTTTTTTTTCCAGAACAACTCAGAGAGATTGTATCGAACAACTCTGAAAGGTTTTATCTAACAAAGCCTCACTATTTTTTTATTTTCAAGAAATACTGGTGATGTGGTAGAATTGGCATTTTGCATCAAAAATAGGCAGATATTTATTGATAGCACCTATTAACTTACGTTTGTTTTCTTAGAAAACATGGCTGAGAAAAAAATATAGGATGTCTTTAATACAATTACAGAGATAAATGAACTTATGTTCTCAGTCAGTTGTCACAGGATTGATGCAGTGACTACTGTTAAATCCCATAGTTTGTCTTACAGAAGTCAGATGGTGATCCCATATCCTTTTGTGTTCTTTGAGTCTACGTGAGTTGGGATAACATTACTGGAGCATGACCATTCATTTTTTGTTTGTTCTATTCCACAGCTGGGCAAAACACATTGCAGAGAAGAATGGCTACTTAGGTCATGTAATCAGAAAAGCTCTCAATGCTTATCTGGAGCTTTCATGGTATGTTTCTTCCGTTCTCTGTATTTTCTATTTTTCACTTACTTTATAGCAAGATAAAATAATTAATAATGGTCCATCACTGCAAAGGAAAAAAAAAAGCAGTAGCACTACAAAAATCAGTTGCAAAACATCCATTGACATAAAGGGAAGGAGGAGTTGACCCAAAATGTAAATCAACAGTTCTGACAGAATCAAGTGAAAAACAAGGAGTTTGTAGTACGAAATAGTTGTATCAACTGTGGTTCTCATCCCATAATATTTGTGTAACGTGCACTGGATTAACAAGAGGAACACCTTTCACTTTTACTGTTGTCTCTGTTACAAATCTTGTATTTTACCTTCTCTTTTCTATATATTTATGTGTCATGAAAAGTCCAGCTGCTGGATTAGATTTGTTGGGTTTTCTGTGTATGGTTAGTATTGTCTTTTGTGTAAGTATAATAGGGGGCTATAATATCCAATGAGCCAGTCAAGAGGTTTCAAAATAGTGCCCAGTTTAATGCTCCATCTTAGCAGCCTTTGTAGGCATGAGCATCAGATGTTGTGTGTGCAAACATCAGACTATCATATGTGATTAAAACAATGGCTCATTTAGTCCTGCAGCTTCCCCCTGTAAGTACTGAATTAGTGCTTCAGGCTAGGGAGATCTACAAGAAACTGTCAGTGGACTGTTCTGGAGAACCCATTCCTAGAAGAAGTGTCTTTTCACTCAGTCCATCACAGACATTTCTTCTTAGACTTGAACCCACTTCTGAACACTGAAAAACTCTGTTGATATTTTTGTAGCGTGTTCTGTTATGCAAGCCTGTGACTGCCCAGCTCACTTTGCAGTCCACAAGGAGATAACAGGTAGAACATAAAGATTCCAGAAAGTCTGGGCTCAGCAGCTAGGAGGGAAAATCTCATGGATTTCTACTTGAGATGCCAGGATGTAAATTGCATAGGTATAAATCATTGCACTGCCAATCTATCCAAGTAATATATGTTCTTCAGTCATTGTTTGCAGACGCATGTTTTGCACATCTGTCTGTCATGGTAGTTTGATCTTCAAAGACTGATGCAAAGGCCGTAAATGTAATTTCTTCTCTTAGTTGCCCTTTGAGACTTAAGGATCAACCAATTTCCCAGTTTTTCCTTAAATTCCTTCTGTAGTCCCAGGTCTCTCTTGTATTAGATGTTTTTACAGGGCAAGTACAAGGAATAATTTGTAATCATGCAGAAATAGCTGGATAACAGGAGGTTACACCTGCTAGTTCTGTCAGGACAACTGCTTTCTCAATTTAATTTGAAGTTGCTTTGCTTAAGCAGCTACTCCTGAAGTCAAATGTCTATTTGACCATACCTTCCAGTTAGCTTCCAGTTACATAAGCCATTGAACCCTGAAACTTGCCATGGTTTTACCTTTATGTTTTGGAGAAAATCATTGGCAGCACTACTCTTTAATAGGAAACTTCAGAAGGAAAAAAGTACCCCAAGTGGGTTTTTTATTGTTTTGGGATTTAAAACTACACACATGATTTTAAAGACTTCCTCTTAATTTTAAATGCATAGTCTTCATAATATAGAGTAGATGAGTGGCAGAGAATATGAAAGATGCTCTTATCTAGTATCAGAATACTGAATTGCTATACTGCAAATACAATATTAAATTTTACTACTTGCTTTACAGTCAGTGAGATGCATAAAGTCCTTAGAGGAACAGAGACTCTTTTTCTGTTCATACATTCAAATGTAAGGAGAGACAAATCCTTTTTCAAAAAGCTCTGTCTAAAAAGACAAGAAAACACCAAGTCACATAAATGAAAGTTAAAGCATACCAAAGAAATACTCAGAAGAATGTTAGACAGATATATACACAGCTAAGTGAATTATAGATCTTTTTTTTAAGTAGAGTCTTTTAAGAATGTTTTATCTGAAACATTTAAATAGAGTATTTGTCTTAGTATCAATTCTTCTTTCCCATCAGTCTGGCACTTAGAGTAAATGCACACTGGAGCCAATAGCTTGAATGCAAGAGGAAAAGGGCTGCAAATTCTTGAGATCCAGCAGGGCTGGTTACACCAAGCATTGCCTGTATATGTCGCTGTTGCATGGGTTTCCCAGCCTCTTGCTCTTAAACTTTGTACCAAAATTTTGCTTGTAAGCAATTTTATACATTTGTTTAGTGCTTTTGGGGTTTCTTAACTGTAAGTAAAATGCATGTTATTTTTGTAAGGTTTTTCATTAGTTTATTTTATCTAACATTAGGCATGAAGCTCTGCTGCATTACATTTTAGCAGCTGAAACTGGGATTGAAGTGTCACAGTCAAATTTAGCACACATCTGTGAAGAAAGACCAGTGAGTAAATGAATTCACAACTCATTATCCTGAAAGGACACTTTGTTAATGATAATGTGTGCCATTAGTCTCTTACCTGGGATATGAATGAATTAATTATTTTCTTTATAGGACCTAGCAAGAAAATACCTAGCAACTGATTGTGTCTGGAGATACTACAATTTCTCAGTTTCTCAAGTCAATGCTCCATCATTTGGTATGTAAAAAGAATTCTTTCTAAATTTTAATGTTACTTTTTTTATTTTTTTTCAATTTCAGGGCCTGCGTTTGCCACAACTTCTGTGTGAGTAGGCAGGTTGAGAGAGGGAAGACTAATTCCTGCTAATCATACATTTGCTTTTTTGTGTTTTGATAGGAATATCAGGGTAATTAAAGGTAATTAAAGTGTTTTATTTCAGCACAGGTTTTCTGAAAATTTCCTTTTTATTGCATTAAATGGGTAAAATTTTAATAAAATAAAAAAGCTAAGCCCTGAGGAAGGGCTAGATATTTAGGAGTCTGAGCAGTTGACTCAAAGTTTAAGGAAAAAAAGCAGTAGACTTTAGGAGATCATGCTGTTTGGTTTATCAAAGGGAAAATCCAAAAGCAAATATACTTCTATATCATAATTGAGTCATGAGAAACTAATAAAGGCTAAGGGATTCCTTATCTAATTGATTATTAGTTTTCCTCTTAGGGTACAGAGTTTATCAACATTGGTAGAGATTACCTTGGAGAGCTAAAGGATTCTCTAAGGTCTATTTGCAAATAAGTTACATTCCTGAGGCCACAAATTGTACTACACCTAGGGCTTCTATAGCTAAGTCATTTTGGTGCCTCTGAAAGCTTTACTGAATATTTGAAAACATTGATCTGATTGTCTCACAGGAGCACTTCAGTGATTTGTAACGAGTATGTGGAAAAGTGGAGTGTAAAAATAATTCATGCTATTCATTTAAATACACAGTGTGGGAAATTTAAAAGTGTGGAAACTGAATACCACGTGGATATAGCCTGAAGCCAGAGGAGCTGAGAAACACTGTTAGCTTTCCTGTGGAGTTTGTAGACACCTCAGCAAGGTGTAGTTTGGTTGACCCTTTGGTAGATCCACTGATGCGAACTCACTTTGGAAAAACTTCTGAAGGTCAGACTCATAGGATGGAACTGTGATTCCATTTCAGTCTACTGTAAAAACACGTGGGATTTCTTGGTAGCTGGTGTAAACATACAAGCCAAAGTGTAGAAGAGTTTCAAACTATTTGAGGAAAGCTTAGGTCAGGTAAGTGTAGACACAGTCATAGGAATTTTTAAATTCAGTAGCACAGATTACTCACTGTGCTTGCTCCTGTCTGGGTCTGTGCCCTCTCTTTTGATGCATTTCATTATGGTGCAATGTCACAGAAAGATGTTTGTAAAATATTTGCTAGGCATTGCTCCCTTCTAGACCAGGAGAATTGTATCCTTACTGTTGTCCTGGGTTGAGTTGGATTTGAAGCTAATAAAATTATCAGCAGCAACATTCTCTAACTTTTGGGAAAGGTTCAGCCACAATAGTGTCAGGCACAGAGCAAAACACAGATGGCATGGTTTTAAGTTTCTTCAGTTTAGTAGGGCTAATCTGACTAAATAAGGCTTCAGGTTGTCCAAAGACAGATTCAGCAAGTGAAGAAGGAATGAAATACAAAGACTCTCAAGTCTCAGATTTTGTAAGAGCAATGTCATTCACTAAATTCATTAAAGAGAAACAATGAGAGATTTCATCCAGGATAATTATTATCAGTGGGAGAGTGATAAAAAGTAGCCACAGAGACAGCCAGAGAGAAAGAGTATATTTGTTTTTTAGTATTGTGCTTTAAACAGAATTACTGTTAATTTCTCCATCACATTAACAGTTGATTAATTCTATTGCTACAAATAGTCTGAATTATTTTCTGCTGGTTTCTTCTACAGCTTATTTGAAGATGGGAGATTTCTACTACTATGGCTACCAGAACCAGTCTAAAGACCTGGAGCTCTCCATGCGGATGTATGCCCAGGCTGCCCTGGAGGGTGATTCACAGGTGGGTCTGCAGTCATGGCAAAACAGCAGAGTGCAGAACAATCAGAGAATTTAGCTGGGACTGGTTCTTCTGCTTGGCCTCATCTGCACCAAAGAAACCTGCTAGAATAATTTACAATTATTTCAAAATACCTTGTGAGTCAGTAGTTGCTGTTTCATAATAGAAGATAAACTTAGCATAGAGTAATGGTCTTAGAATTAGGCTGCTTTGTAAGCTAAAGGTAAAGGGCCTAATTTGGTGCTACCTTACCTTGACGCAATTGACTTGGTGGTGACCTCAGTACTTTTGCTATTGCAAGAGAAAGAATTAATAGACTGCTGGGTTGTATTCCAGTCCTATCCTCTGCCATTTTATGATTAAAAAAAAGACTGGCCCATTTCCCTTGGTATATTATACCAAGTGAATCCCAGGGTGAATTTTGTACACTAATGAAGGTTTCATCTTAAAATGCTTTATAATTAAAGAATACACCATGTAACATTACCAAAGACATGCAGTGTTTCACCACTGAGTTTCCTGTTCTCAGGCCCTCCTGAAGTGTCCTGGGTGCAATATTGTGTTCTCCCTGTCCCTATGGCAATATCCCCAGATGGTGTCTTGTATGTGAACTTATCAAAGGTATCATGGGTGGGTTTTGTTTTGAGGTTATTGGGACAAAACATTACTGCTAAACTAGCAATGGAAAGAAGAGATGCATAAATAGTTACTTTAAAGTATGAAAGTCAAAGTGATGGGGAATCCTGTAAAATGTGTTGTGTGTGTTCATCTTCATGACTCTGAAGAGACACAGGGTTGCCTAAGACTTGTCCAAATAAGCAAAACCATAAGATCAAGGACTTAAATTGTCTGGAGGAAATTCCTGCTCTCAATTTCACTATTCAGATTCTGTTGATCTGTGGAGCTATGTGAAGGGGAATTGAAGAGTAACAGAATAGAAATCCAGTTCTGCTTTCACTATGTATTTTCCTAGGATTAAAAATGGCAGTTTGATATGGTGACTGCACTTAAAGAGCAATTCAGAATAAATTCAGAAAGAAACCATCTGGAAAAAGATAATGAGCTAAGAAAATAGTGTCACAACATCTGAATGCTTCTTTTGCATTTTCACATTTACCTGAGTATATGGTTAGGAGAAAAGGCTCTCATAATTATTCAGTGAATATCACATTATACTAAACAAACTGAGGGAAGACAGTTATAATTATTTAGATACTTGGTGCTTAAATACAGATATGAAAATTTAATGTTTAAAAAATATGGGGTTTTTTTTACTGTTAGGGTTTCTTCAATTTGGCCCTTGTCATGGAAGAGGGCAACTCCATACCTTCCTACATTCTGGATCACTTGGATATTGATCAAGCATTGCATTCTAGTAATATATCACTTCTTCAGGAGCTGTATTACAGGTGAGTCTTTTTTACCCTTAATCAGCATCTTCTGGTTTTTCACGTGAGTAACATTTACTCTGGAGGACAGCAACTCCTGTAATTATTAACTTTGTTCACTTTTGTGATTTAAGGCATGTTAAGGTCAACATACTTGAAATTCTTAAATTCCCTAAATATATTTCAGTTTATGCCTGATTATATGTGTTTACCTGAAATAGCAGGGACTGGATTCAATAATCAGGAGGTCTTTTCCAGTTCAATGTATTTAAGTTCCTAAGTTAGGCACTGGTGATTTGTATGCAGTCCAAACCAATAGTTCAATTCTAAATGCAGCATAATTTAATAAAGAACTTGAAAATGTGTAACTGGGATAATAGCAATCCTCCCTATTGATTCTGCAAATATGTCCAGGGAGGCATCGATATTGTGGCACAGAATATTGGGTATCTGAGAATGTTCCAGGTCTGCTGCCTGAATGACCTGTGCCAGCACTATTCATGGACAAACCACCTAGTGTCCTCTGGTTCCAGTACAGAACGTGGGTTTCCTTTACCCAGGTAAAGCAACAGGTGGTGGAAGACACAGTGGGAATGTGAAGCTTACACAATATTTGGTGAATTTCAGATTTTTGAAGAAGCAGGAGCTAATGGTCAGTACATGAGGCTGTGAATGATGAGTGTGTGGTTTATCATCTGTTTTGCTACTGAGTGAACCCAGAGAGGTGGAGATGACACCAACATTGAAACCTAATTTGTCTCTTCACCACCCATCTGCCGAAATTGTTCTTCACTGCAGTTAGACTAAACTTCTACCCTAAATTACTTCCAATGCACATGAAACTGCTAGTCAGATACACAGGTGGTCTGGACTATCTGGGATTGTAAGCTTGAGTCTGAATTTTGCCTTCACTTGGGCTGAATCCACCTGTTTTGCTGTGAGAGTAATTCCAGAGTTGGCAGTGCTGAAGGGTTTTCCCATCATCATACAATTTTGTCCAAAAGGGCACATACTTTTCTATATTTATATATGTATATTTATACATATACACAGTCTGTGACTTTATAACTAAATTATATATATATTTATAACAAAATTTATGTAGAAAAGGTATCTATCTATATATATACATCATCACTCCTTCCTTAGCTTTGTAGAAAAGAATCAATTGAAGCTTAAAATAGATGCCTGTGATTTAGCTGTCTAAGCTCCCCTAGTAGGTGAAGTCCTATTTGATAGAAATAAGAAAGCTGCTCAGCTCACCCCCCACAGGAGGTGGGTACCTTGTGCTAATCAGTTAAAACTCTCTTCAAGCTCTGACTTCATTCTGTTATACAGCATTGTCTCTAAAGGAGGTTTGGCACCAGTGTTCTATGTAGGCAGCTCAATTTTGCACATCTAATTTTAAATCAAGTCCTTCTGTTAGAGCTTGAACTGTGACTGCTTTGAAAGTGTAGCCTGGATGCTTAGACCCATTGTTGACTAGTAAGAAAATAAAAAGACACACTTATAGGGTAAGGTAGTCTTCGCTTAATAAGTTTAAGCTGGTATTTTTCTGCATTTTTACTTCACCATCTGCGAGATAGTGATGATATATTTGTTTGTTTGTCTGGATTACTGGTTCTGCAAACCCATTTGAGATTCCCAGATGATTGATGCCACAGAGTTGTGGAGGAGGACTAATTAGTTGTTTTTATCTTCTTGTTGTAGGTGCTGGAATAATAGTAACCAAGAATCAATTAGTCCATGTTCATTAGCATTGCTTTATTTTTACATGAGAGTTCTCTGGAACAATGTTTTACATTCTACTCTGGTATGTATTGCTCCTTTATTACATGCACAGTTCATTTGGAACTCTAGCTTGGCTTTGCACTGCTCTAACTATGTTTTTAAAAATTACTGTCACAGATCTACTTCATGGGAACCTTTCTTTTATCGATTCTTGTTGCATTTGCAGTGCAGTCTTTTCAGTCTTTATCTGGTAAGTATGTGTCACAGTAAAACTGAAGAAAGAGGAGTGATCTTTTTAGGTTAGTAAAACCTTCAAAAATGAAAGCAGAATTCTCGATTTGATAGAAGTACCTCTGAGCACCAGCTTCTTTAACACATAAGTCATTTTTTTGATCATTAAAAAGGAGTAGATGAAGCAAAGCATAACTTTAAACCTGTTGGTTTCTGAAGAACTTCTCTTGCTAAAGGAGACTTAATAAAAACCCTTAACTGCATGTGATTATTCCCCATCTCTCAACATGCAGTACTGTTACACTAGTTATATGACTTTGATTCCCTATCTAGTCTCTGCAATATGTAGTCAAAGTGTGTTTCCTGTTTCATAGGATTGGATCTCTTCAGATGCAAGGTGGGAGAAAAAGTGAGGTTCCAAGAGCTGGCACATTTGAGTAACTTAGTGAGTCAGTTCAGACTCTTAACACCAGTAACAGAATCAGCAAATGCATTCAGTCAGGAGTTACAGAACCTGTCATAATAATTCTGAAATCCTTCTTTCTTTTCTTACTAGCTGTTCGTTTATGTAACTTGGAAATCATGCAACAAATTTGTAATCTTCTTTGTTATAGATCTTCTTCTTTCGTATTTCCAAACCTTTGAATATTATCTTTATATGTAATTTTACATCCACATAATACTAAATATTGTTTTGTAGACTTCCTAGACACAGTAGAGTTTTCTAAAATAATTTTTTTTTACATTCTTCTGAAGCTCATCATTCTCCTGGAAGAAGATCAGAACCATTGTCACATGATGTCCCTTCTTCCTTAGGGAATGACAGTGAGGATGCTACCAGAGCAGTACAGCAAGATGAACCTACTCTTTCAAATGATTTATCACAGCAGGAGTCAAACCCTCAGAATCCTCTTGTCACCAGCTGAAGTGTAGTTTTCTTCAGGTTGACGTCCATTGGGAAGACAGGATATGAACAACTACGATTCTAAGAACTGACAACCAACCCTATACATGGCATTAATAATGCAGTCCAACAGCTGAAGTTGTAGGGAAGTTCAGTGATCTGACTTCTCCACTACAGAGAAAAACCATCCCTATAATTTATTTAACTCCAAACAGATGATGCACACACAATCATACCGTATGTCATGGAAGGACCTGAAAGAAAACCTGCAAAGTCTGTGCCTAATTGAAAAAAAGAAAACATCCCACAGATGTTAATGAAGTTTTACTCACACATCTAATCTCTTATAAAATTGTTTTTACTGCATTTGAGCTTATTTATTGGTAAAATTAGCGAAGTTTTCCAAGTCTGAGTCATGGAAATTACCCAGTCACCCTTACTTTCCAAGTTCCATGGAAACCAGTCAGGACTTCAGTACATGCAATGGTAACAATGAGTTTTTGGCATTTTATAGTCCATGCTGATTTTTCAATGTAAAAAGTGTTTTGTTTTGAAAGAAAACACACCAGGAATATTTGCAATATGGTCATAACATATTAGTTATGATTGCTAAGTTTTAGTCAAAGTTTTACAAACATCCATATTTCCTGGTGGACACAACAAAATATTTCTCTTCCTGCCAAGAGCCACTGATTAGAGAAAGGAGCTCCCCAATGAATAAATAAGTGTGATCAGGTGACACAAAGTCAAAAAATTATTTTTTTATTGTTCTGTAGATAGCACTGGTAAGGATTCATTTCATGTTCTATAATGACTCTAAAAGACATATTTAAGTGACAGTTCATTTGATAAATTTTGGATGGGACATATGGATAACGTGTATGGAGTGCAAATACTTTCTATCTGATTTAAAGCTGTCTGTCAAGTGGCTGTAGGAAGGGTCTATCCTTTACAGCAGGTGTGCAGTCACCTCTGCAAAATTATGTAGATCACAGACTATAAATTACATCAATCTATGCATTATTGAGGGTTAAATCCACTTGCCTTGCACTACATTATTTACTCTTGTAAATAAAAATATTTTTTTAATTCAGCCTGTATGTGGAGGAATTTCTTTTAAGACACCTCTTGGATGAAATACTGGCTTGCTGTTGCAATGTCTCAAGATCATTATTTTCATGTCTTAGCTTCAAATGAGACAATCAGCTTTCACTTTCTTTGAGGAATACAGTCTTCTCACAGAGCAAACCTGGAATATTTTGTTTTATGTTTCAAAGCAAAAGAGCAAGGCGTAGGAGGTTTCAGTGAGAAAGGAATAATTTAAAAGGAAAAAAATCTTTGACCTTCAAGAGAGATTTTTATATTTTTATAGAAGTGTCTATACATACACATCATCAAGGCATGTTTCACTTGCAGAAAACTGAAAACTCAAAAGTGTTGAGAGAAGAGTTGATGCTTTGAGTCACCAGCTCCCTTGACAAGTCATGGGATAAAAATGAAGATGTTGAAGCTCCTCCCCCTCCTGATGAGAAAGTAAATTGTGTGTCACGTTACCAAGTTAGAGTTTTTCATTTATTTGATCAAGAACTGTGCAGAGAACACTTTTTGTTCTTAGTACAGTTGTAGATACATATTTTGTTCTTTCTATGTATAGGTAGGTATTTTAATGTGTTAGGAGCTTGGCTTTTACATACTAAACTGTTGTACTCAATGGGGTTAGATTATGTGTATTTGATATCCATTGCAAATGGTCCCCGTTATTTTTGAGTCTGTTTTGAGTTGCAAAAACTTGTGTAGCTAAATTTGATTATATCGAATTCCTTAACACAAAGATATGGCTATTTCAAGAGCCCTCTCAACTGTATTTTTGTCACCTAATAAAAGAAGACTGTGCATCTGTATTAAAACTGGAGCAACTTTAGATGGTAAAACCAGAAGCAATGCAGAAAGTCAAGCGTAGCCCTTGAAGACAAGCAGACAAATGTCACAACATAGGCACAGTGTTAGGTTAGGTACCAAATGGCATGGACAGTTAGATGTTCACAGAATACTATTTGGGCCTGCATAAGACAAATTCTGCTTATGGGTAGCTACACATTAAAGGTGTATTTTGCTACAAATGTCACATGTAGCAAAACTGAAGCCCCTGGTGAAATACTAATCCCATAGGAGTTTGTCAGCAGTGGTGTGATTGCAGCCCATGTGTTGCAATCTGGGAGTTCTCCAAGCAGCAGTGGTTTAGATTGTGTAAATACAGGTCAGAGTTAAGTGTTAGCACTCCAGCTCACTCTGTTTTCCTTGCCAAAGCCCATGTTCTGAACACTAGTAATTAATTAATTTGAAGAGTTCTGCCAGAAACACAATTCAACATCTATATTTCAGAAGGCAATTGCTAAAGCTGCAATATATTTCATGACGCCAGCAGTTAATAATTCCATCTTTGTTTATTGTTGCCTATTACATCAGAAGTTCTACCAAAGTATTTTAAGATAAGCAGCTCTTTACAATTAACTGGCAGTCCTGAAGGCTAAAATAATATTAGTTACATTATTGTCCTTCACTTCTTGTAAGATCCAGGGGGCTATTGACCACCTAGAGAACCAACCAATTCCCAGTGAGAAAGAGAATGGTTATTCACACAAGGCAGCTGCATAGTTTGCTACATCCACAAGGAAAGCAGGGAGAGAAGGGGAAAAGGGTTGCTGCATCAAGAATTATTTTTCATAAATTGAAACATGATCACTGAAGTTTATAGTTTCTGAAGCCCATGTTGAGTGTTCAGGGTAGGAATAAGGAAATAATAAAATCACAGTTGTAGAGCTGAACTGCTCTGTAGAGTTTATTTATACACATTTGATAGAAGTCCAGCTATCTGAACAACACAGGTCATGCATAAGGCAGGGTAAATGATGACCATTTTTCTTTCTCCCTTGCTTCTGCTCAGAATCATCTTCTAGCAAATAAATTATGGACAAAAAAAGAATTTCAGAAGGGTTATTTACAAAATAGGTGCCAAATTATCTAAAAAGAATGCAGTTTACACCAAGTAAATGGATTTGTGTGTTACAGAACGTGACAGGGGAGAGAGGTTGCTACATGCATTGTATCAAAGTGCTGTGGGAAGAAGGGAGAATGTGAAGTTACAAAAAATAAGTCAATGTTGACCAGTTCTGAGTAGTTACCAACTACAGCTTTATGAAGAAAACAATTCAGACCAGTTATGAAAGATTTGCATCTGTGCTGACAAGTTTGTTCAGCTCTGAATCACAGGGTAGTAGCAGGACAGCACCAAATGTGGGGGGCATCCATATGGGGGTGACTGACCACTGGCTGAATGGTGTTGCTTCCCAGAACATACAGTGAAAGAGCTTTGCATCCCAATAAATAAGCATGAGGATGGACTTAAAGTTCTATATTAATACATTGCAATATCAATGTTACTTAGTGATAGAGGAGACATTTGTGAATTAATCCTGGTATACTGATTACATATTATAAACATACCCCTTGCTGGTATTTTTGTATTCCCATTTGAGCTACTGGAAAAGCATAGATGATGTTTAAAAACCACATGTGAAACATGGATTATCTGTGAAGAGAATTTATTTATAGCAGATTCTTGTGTGTGTAAGCTGTTCCCATTGACTAATGGACTATGATGTTTAACACTGGCTGTTGACCCTTATCCTGAATGAAACATAGCACAAAGGCATGAAACAAGTTGAATAAGCTTTGGCAGAGGTATTCCATCCATAGACTCTCACCTTCCTCCCATAGATGTGTGAGCTCTTTTAAAAGACAGGGATGCAGGAAGAGAACAAAAATAAAAGGCTGGATTTTTTTAAGAAAAAGCCCAAGGATAAGAAAACTAAAGAATGGCAAAGGGAATCTGAGCATGGAACAATTTCTTATGCTGTCTTCTAAGACATAGGTGACAAGAACAATTACTAAATAATCAACAGAAATTTGTAAATAAAGAAAATGCAGCATCTGGAATATAGGTGTATTGGAAATGCAGCACAGCCTCATTATTTATCTAAATACTTAATTCCTGTGCCAGGAGACTTCACTATATTTGCAATAAGGAAAATAACAGTGAGTCTATAGCTAATTAGCAAATCAGACCAGATAAGGAGAAATGAGTAACCCAAATGGAAAGGAAAAGATACTTGCATTATTGCAGTATATAGTTATGTAACAGTTACAGTAAGCAAAAAAAAAAAAAAAAAAAAAAAAAAAAAACCAGAAACCACAACCAAACAGAAGCCAAATCACTTGCAGCAGATCAGATATTCTGAGGCACTGATGTTCCAAACTGAAATTGCACCAACAGTGCTGAGTGCCTGTTGACTTAAAGGATTTGAGTTATTTGACAAGTGCTATCAGATACCCATCCACCTTTGGGCATCTAAATAACCCCTTAGAAGAAAACTGGCTGCAACAGCTTTGTTTATAACTGTTCAGGATCTTTCTGTTAATGTATTCCTTGACCTTGCTTCCCTCCCCAGTGTGCATTTTTTGATTTTTGTTGTTTCTTTTGTTTGTCCACACTGACATCTCCTTAATCACTCCTGAACCGTCTAGATAGCTGTTTGCTCTTATCAGTTATGCCAGGTGAGCAGGAAAACGCACAAGTCCATTAGCAAACCTAGCACCCTTTTCTGATAATCTGCCAAGGCAGGAAGTGAGATACCTGCTTGGCATTATCTATCCATCCATTACAGCATGTCCTGAGAAATTGATTTATGCAGCAATAGTGCAAGTTATTAGCAAATCTCCCCAGATAGACTAGTAATGATAAACTAACCAAGGCCAGGCTGTGCTGTCTGGTTGTGATGAGTTAAACTTTTCCTGTGAATCCATTTACCTCATCTGTTACTTCTTGGACCAGTCTCGGTCCATAAATTCCCCAAATGATGCCCAGCCATTGTCTAGGAGGATTCCTCTCAAATGGGCTTGAGCTAGCTCAAGCAGCACACCCCCAAATAGTTGAGATCATCATAACCCAGTGCCCAAGCTTATTCTCCAGACCTTGTTCAGTTTAGTTGTGCAGATGAACCAAAACTCCTTGCCTCTTACAGGCTCCATTCCACCCCCAAGCAATGACTGAGATTAGTCCTTCCAATTTCACCAGCCTGTTTATCAGTGTGAGCCTTCCAGCAGCCCCAGCGTGGTCAGAGCTGTTTTGAAGGCTTGCTTTCTTGAGAGAAGTGTGCTCAGCCTGTGTTTGTAGAACACAAGACAGTCTTTCTGAAAAACACCAGTACTGACTAGCTGGAATGAGAAATTAACATCTCTACTCATGTTTTATCTTGTTTCATGAAGACCAGTTGTAGTTTTCCCCTTCTGCTCTGCAGAGTTAGCAGTGGCAATAACACTGTCCCTGCTTCTTTGTCCCATATCAGCTCTGTCTTCTGTCCTACCCAGGTGACAATGTTTAGAGGTTCCTATCTCTCATCAGTCCTGCATTGCTCTTCCAAGCCAGCTTCTGTTGCACATGGATAGCCTTTCCAATTTAATTTTTGGGTTAAACACAGTACACTAGTCCCAGGAAACAAATTAACCTTTGCATTTCAGTTGGTTAAAATACCAGTAGGGGAAACCCAGGTACACCTACTCCAATGTAGAAAAGTCTGGGCTAGTTCATTGAACAAATATTAGAAGTCACAGAGGATCAAGTAGCCTGATCAGGGGAAGGAAGTGGGTGAAGCATTCTATTGGCAGCTGTAAGTATCTCAAAATCACAAGCACTAGTTCCTGTGAGTTTAACTACACTGACATCAGCTGGAGAAGCAGCAGAGTGATGCACAAACAGTCCATCCAGGAGTCTCCTGGAAAGCACTGATAACAGCTTCCTGACACAGGCAGTGGAGCTCCCACAGGGAATAGCGTGCTTCTCAATCTTGTGCTAACAAACAGGTAAGGCCTCCAAGGTTGGAGAAGTGAAGGCTGGGGGCAGCCTTGGCTGCAATGACCATGAGTGTTGGAGTTCAGTAACAGACAAGGAGGAAACAGGGCAGGAAGCAAGATTGCAACTATGGGCTTCAGGAGAGATAACTTTAGCCTCTTCAGGGATGTTCTTGGAAGAATCCCATGGAAACAAGGAATGTAGGAAAAAGGGGAAAGAGCTGGTTGGTAGCCACAGAGCTGGTTGATAGCCAAGGATGACTCCCTCCATACTCAAGAACAGTGCCTCTCAATGAGCAAGAAGTCAGGCAAAGGTGTGAAGGGACCTGTGTGGATGTTTAAAGAACTCCTGTCCTTACTCAAGTGTAAGCAGGAAACTCACTCGAGATGGAAGCAGCATTGGGCCAGTCTGAATGAATATAGGGATATTTTCAGAGTACATGGGACTGAGACCAGGAAGGTCAAGGCCCATCTGATATTATATCTGGCCTAGGATGTCAAGGACAAGAAAGGCTTCTTCAAATACACCAATAACGAAAGGAAAAGAGAGGGTAATGTGGGCCTGTCACTAAATGGAGAGGGACTCTGGTAAGGGGGGATGCAGAGAAGGCAGAGCTACCAAACATCATCTTTGCATCAGCCTTCACTCAGACTAGCCCTCAGGAATCTCTGACCCAGGAGACCAAGGTAAGGGAATGATGGAAAGAGCACTTTCCTTTGGTCAAGGAGAATTAGGTTAGAGAACGCCCAGGTAAACTTGACATCCACAAGTCCATGGGCCCTGACTTGATGCAGACACCATAGCAAGGCCTCCCGTGATCATCTTTGAATAGTCATGGAGTTCAGGAGAGATGTCTGAGGACTGCAAGAAAGCAAATGTCACCCCAGTCTTCAAAAATGGCAAGGGGGAGGACCCAGGGAACTACCAGCCAGTTAGCCTCTCACATCAGTCCCTGGAGAAATGATGGAGCACCTCTATTCTGGAGGATCTCTATCCACATGGATGACACCAAGGTGATCAGAAATAGTCAGCACAGACTCAGTAAAGATAAATCATTCTTGGCTAACCTGCTTGCCTCCTATGATGAAACAACTGCATGGATGGATGAGGGGAAAGCAGTGGATGTTTTCTACCCCAACTTCAGCAAGGCTTTTGATGCTGTCTCTCACCTCAACAGGTTGGAGAGTTGAGCAGAGAAGAACCATCTAAAATTCAACAAAGACAAATACAAGGTCCTTCATCTGGGGAAGAATAATCCCAGGGACCAGCACAAGGCAGCAGGCAGAAACTGATGCACAGAAAGTTCCACCTGAACGTGAGTAAAAACTCCACTGTGCGAGTGACAAAGCACTGGAACAGGTTACCCAGAGAGGTCTTGGAGTCTCTGTCATTGGAAATATTCAAGATCTGTCTAGATGCAATCCTGTGCCATGTGCTCTAGGGTAATCCTGCCTGAGCAGGGAGGTTGGACCAGATAACCGAACAACTCTGGTCTCTTCCAGCTTTACCCACTCTGTGATCAGAAATTTTTCCTCTAGATCTTTTTAAGTCTTTACTGCTCAGCTGTGTCTGACCCCCATCAATAAGTTTTTATAATATCATCAGCAGCCTTCAGAAGCACTACAAGTCTAATATTTAAGAGTTGATTTTCTGGCCTGAAAAGCTGCCATAGGTTAGAGACATGAATCCAAATATTCTGGGGCCTAGAATAATTGCCACATTCTTCAGATAAACAATTTAAATTAAGTGGATTAAAAGTGGTTATCTACACTGATAAAAGCATGTCCTTACAGAGGACAAACCCCACCAGAGGAGTGACAGCCATGCAGAGATAGCACGGCAAGTGCACGTGTGAGCCCTAGGTGCCAGGAGCCAGAGGCTGTCAGGCAGCAGTGTTGCTGCCCAGCCTGTTTTTAGGTCTCTTCTAGGGCAAATTCTTCTATCCTGCGTGACACTGCATTAGTGTGCTCTGCAAACATACCCTCTGTGCTTTTACATTGTTAAAAGGAGATAAAAAGGTTCATTTACATATCTCAAATATGTGGTGCCAATGCACAGGATATCCTTGGCGCTGGGATACTATCAGCCCCAGAGAGGGATAGTGCATGACAGAGTTGGTTACACTCTGTTGCTGATATGAAAGATAGAAACCACCTTGTTCAGCATTTCAATTTAAAAAATACCTATGCACTGTTCCAAGAAAGCTTTGCTACCCCATGTCATAGTTTAATTCTTTCTAACCAAATTATCTTGCAAACCCCTACCTCATCCCCTGCCTATTTACCTTGTGCCCCCATGCCATTATTCCAGGAATATTTAGATTCTTTTGTGATGCAGTAAGTAATTTTTATGGCCATAAGTCTGTCTACAAAAGCCATAACATTTGAATTCCCCAGGCACCCACCACCACTTGCAGATGAAAAGAGAAATTTAGATATCTACCCTGTGCCTTGTAGATTTAGATATCTACCCCTGTCTCATACAATTCCAGAACTATTTGAAGGGGTGATGATGGGAGTTTAATAAAGACCTCTTCTGCAAATACATAAGATACCTGTTGATTCTTTTATTTACTCCAATTAAGGTGTTTTCTTTGAAACATTTAAATGGTTGCACTGGTGTTAACAAATACATGCCTAGGAGAAAGAAGTTCAAGATGCAGTTTTTGAAGACACACAATATTAATGCTACTTCACTAAAGAATAATTGATCTAAACTATCTTAGATATTCATCTCACCCTTGATCTCCTGGACACATGGCATGGTTTAACCCCAGCAGCTGACTAAGCCACTCATTCACATGCACTCCTCAGGATGAGAGGAGGAAATTCGAAGAATAAAAGTGAGGATATTTGTGTATTGAAATAGAGACAGTTTAACAGGTAAAGCAAAAGCCCTGCATACAGGCAAAGCAAAACAAGGAATTCTTTCAATGCTCCCATGGGCAGGGAGGACAACAGAGGACAGGACAACAGAGCTGCCTCACACATAGCAGTGACTTGGAAAGACAAACACCATCACTCCAAATTCTCCCTATCCTTCTTTCCCCAGCTTTATGTGCTCAGTGTGATGGACTCTCCCTTGAGTCAGTTGGGGTCAGCTGTCCCAGCTGTGTCACCTCTCAACTCATTGTACACTCCCAGGTTCCTCACTGGTGGGATGGGGTGAGGAGCAGAAAAGGCTTTTACACTGAAATTCAACAAAAGAACTGTGAAGAGGCATCACTGGTGGGATGGGGTGAGAAGCAGAAAAGGCTTTTACACCGTGTAGGCATTGCTCAGCAATAACGCAAATATTTTCATATTGTCAACACTGTTTTCTGCAAAAATCCAAAACATGACCCCATACTAGCTACTATAAAGAAAATTAACTCAGCCAGAATCAGCACAACAAACAAGACCAGAGTTTTGTGCTTTAACTGAGAGTAGCTGTAAAAGAAAGCAATTTTCCACTGTGAATAATAAATAAATGAAAGCAATAGAAAAACAAAAGGAAAGAGGACACAAAAAAAAACCCCAAACCCCACAGTCACTGGAGTCCTGAGAGTATTCTGGAGCCTTTCAGAGTCTCCATCACTCTTCTATACAGAAAGAGAAGACCAGTTCTCTTGGTCTTCATTGCATTTCTCTGATAATTACAGTGGCTTTGTTTATAACAGCACAGAAGACCTTAGAATATTGCCCTGGAAACTTCTGTGTAGCAGAAGACAAAGTAGTCCAAGAGTGATTCATCCTTGCATGAACTATCCCAGATGCTATTAGAAAGTTGACCTCTGCTCTTTAGTGAGGAGATAATGGTCCCCTTTCAGCCAACAGTCACGGGTGAAGTTCAGACTGCAACAGTTCTTGAACCCAGCTTGAGTTCACAAGCCATGTTGGACTGATGTTGAGCAGCAGCCTCAGACTTTGAACATCCATAACTGGCCGAGGACATGGCTGGACTGGGGTCTGCTGCTCACACCCTGTAAATTTTCCATATTTTTGCCATAGTTTCTGTGCCACCAGCCCCAGCATATATCTCAACCACTGAAGGGCAGTCCACCCCAATATACCTTTATTGGCACAGGTGGCATAAATTCATGTGTATAATCTACATCACAATACAAATGTATTTTACCTCCATTAGATTCATAGAATCATTCTCTCAGAATCCTCCTTCAAGACCTCTGTTTGCTAGAAGCACACATAACAGTATCCCCAGGATTTGTGTGCCACCAACAAAAAAAAAAAGTGAAGAATTAGATTGTTCCTTTGACTTCAGGTGAAATATCGAACAAAACCAGCAAGACGGTTCCTGAGAAAAATGAGATATTTTTGCAGAAAGACTAGACATTTTTTCTCTCCTACAGACATAATAAATAATCAACTAGTGTTTTCCCATCACACCCACCACACAGCCAACAGAGCACATTTTGACTGCATTTGAAACCTCCACACAAGTTAACTCATGACTGGGGAAGAGAAAGGAAAGAATAACACTACTGTAATAAAAATCAACAAAAAGATCCTTAATGAGTACATCCTTCACAATGTTTCTGACATGCCCAGGAAAAAAAGTCCTATCCCCACATCTCCTCTGGTTCAAGAAAGTACTCTGAATAGGAACTTTTTCTTTCCTGTTATAATACTGTGTATTCAAACCAAGTAACAGGTGCCAAATTATAAACAAAAAAAATTGAACACTTACCTGCTCATTAAACAGCCACATATCAGACTATGTGTCTCCAGGAGCAACCCTGCCCACCACGAGCAAAAACTTCAGACACACAAATACAGAGCTGTTCCTGACACACCAGCAAGCCTAAATCTGACTGCCCCTAGCAAGAGTTGTTTTTCTTCAGTCACTTTTCAGCTGTTTTCAATCCCTTTATTTTGCTTTTAAGCTTCCCCAGCTGTGCCCCAGGAACCTTGATTTAGCTATTTCAGATACTTTATTTTTCTAGAGCAATTTTTCTCATCTTTTTTGAGCTGAAAAGCTGCTTGAAACTTTCAGTGGGAAAAAAGTTTTCCAGCCCGTCTTGAATGGCATTTGTTTGTAATCCAATAGATATAAAGCAACATTTTGGGGGCGACTTCATTATGTTTCATTTCAACTTAATTTTCTTATTTCCATGTATGGAAATACATGTGATCAATAAAAAATAAACAACAATTTTGACTGCTTGTGGTATCTTTCCCAGCTTTATCCTACCAGTCATTTGCAGGCCTATGACTAAGAACTGCCCATCATACAGCATGCACGCTCAGGCATAGGCAGGCTTTGAAAATTGTGCCCTACAGAGGCTGAGGTCAGTACCTCCTCCTGAGGTGAGCAAGGCACCTGGCCCAGGTGAGGAAATTTTAAATTCCTCTGGGATTTGCAGCTAGGAGAATTGCCAGGATGTGTCAACAGATGGTGCTGGAATGGCCCTTTCTACTGGTGAGGTGTGAAATCCATTCTCAGCTCTGGGATATTCTCCATTAATCAGAGTTTGCTTCATTGAAAATGCTCTATGTACTCCACAGGAATTCTACCATCCAGTCTCCCTTGTCATTTTTAAAAGGTTGCTAAGCCTTTTAAATGCTAGATTTGATGTGAAAGCAGCAAGTGAGGAACAGAGCATTTTGTACAACTCGTGTATTTGACATTTTGGCTTAGATCTACGACTGAACAAAAGAGGGAGGAGCCCCCACTGATCTCTGTCTACATTCTGCCCAGTGTCTGAGCCAGCCCCAAGCCCTGGTGTCCAAACCCCAAGAGCCAGGGTGTCCTCAAGACCCAACAGCTCCACCACGTTGATGGGGGGAGTATGGGGACAACCCCAGAAAAGCACACCTGGCTACTTATCCTGCTGCATCATTCCAGTCTTCACTGCCCTACAGACACCCCAATGTACCCAGGGTGTTTTTTTTTTTTTTTTTGTCGTTGTGGATGCTCTGGCTGAGTGGTCCTTCCAGCTCCTACCAGCTTGAGATTTTGACCCCCAAAACACCTTCCATGACAACATCTATAGTGTCTCTGTGGAAACATTTTCATTGACCAAAAATCTCGTTAATTACACTTGCTCAAAAGTTACCCAATGGGGTGTCCTGAAACTGGGTTTTAATTAAAAGTGACAAAGGGTGAGTAAATGTATCTTCAAACATTCCTGCCAGTACAGTGTAACATGCCTTCCCTGGCAAGGTGCTGCTGCACATGGTGTAAGAAAGCCCAAAAGCTTTACACTAAGCTGTGTCTCAATGTAATTTATTCAAATCACCTGTTACATATGGTCAAGACATCTTAAAAGCTTTTAAAGTTGCCTTTCAGGTATTATCCCTCTGACTCACATCCAAGAGGAGCAGCTGAAAATGACTTGGTAAGAAGTTAGTTTTACTAACAGAGGAAGACTCTTTGTGGTGCTCTCAGGCAATATTCATTATCCATCACAGGACAGCTCATTGCAAAGGTAGAAGACCACTTAATCAGAATCTCCAAATCCACCAAGAACCAGACCTCTCATTCTCTGAAGGGCCTGATGATGACTTGAATGATCTACAAATTAATCTCTCAGACTCTTTTTCAGTTACTGATTTCAACAACGTTGTTTTCCTAGCTGTAATATCTCAGTTTTATAGCCACTGGTTGTAGTCTGGTTACTTTCTCTCATGGGTCATTCTTCCAGCTGCAGACATCTGTCCTAAGTGTACCCACCTGAAGTTCTTGCACACAACACTCCATGTGTGTGCACACCCGAGGTGAAGTGGCCTGGCTGCTATCCTGCAGAGGAAGGGAGGTCTCCTGCATCCCTCCCCTGTGTCCAAGGTGAACCCCCTGGGATGGGGTGCCCCTGAACACTGAGCTGCTTTCTCACAGCACCTCAGCAAATGCTTTGAGCCCATCTTATTTAGGGCTTGGCTGAGATTGTGAATCCATGGCATGTGAATCCACACCTGACTAGGAGGAGCTGCTCCATCACATCCATAACCATGAGATTCTTAGAGAAGGACAGCCAGCTCCATGCATCTGGGCTTAGGATGCCTTGCTTGGTTCACCAAGCATTTTGTTTTACTTCAAGGGAAGTAAATCTCATTCCTTTCCCTGTGTTTCAAGGTAGTGTTGAAATTGCTGCTGATGAATGCAAAGTGCTCTCTGCCTGCTGCCATGTACAAGCAGTCATTTAACCATCAGGTCCAGCTAGCCACCCAGCCCCACATCATCCCATCCCTGGAAGTCCTGGCCTGTTTTGAAGCTCTGTTTCTCCATCCCCACTCCTGCTCTGTCTGTGATTCCTCAATCCCCAGCAACCCAAGCTTGCAATGTGATGGAGGGAGGAGACAAAACAAAACGTCATTCCCTGCACCTCCTTTTCCCAAGTTGGGTGAACATCAGCTTGGGGATTCCTTTGTTTAGCAGCGTTGCTATGTTTGAGGGGAAGGAAGAAGAGCTGTCACAGGCACAAAGGACTGAATGCAGAGATGAGGTCCCACCTGAGACACAATGAGCTGCTTGGGATTTCTTCTTTCCCCTGTCCATGAATAAAAGTGTCAGCTCTGAGGGCAATGAGGACATGCCCAGCCTGGCCAAAGGCAGCAACCAGGCTAAGTAGATTTCCCCAGCATATACTCAAATAGCTTCTTTCCACTTCCAGCATACAAGCCTGTGATTTGAGCCATCATGCTGTCATTTTCTTCAGAAACTCCCCTTGTGTCACACCTGTCCTCAAGGACAGGCCAAAGGATGATCTGCACCTTGTGGGTGGGAGCAGCCATATGCATCCCACTCTGCTGGGAAGTGTTAGAAACTGTCCTAGCACACTCTTTGAGGAAGACGGGGAGATTGCACTGATAAGGATCTTTAAGGATATCTTTTTGGATGATATAACAGCAGGAAGCAAGAAATTAGTCAATAACATTTGTTTGCACTATGCAGCAACTCCAGAGACAGCCTTCAAGCTGGTAACCTTTTGAGATCCAGTGCCTGAGGGCATTGCATTAGTCAGTTAAAATAGGGCTTAATGTTCTCCTCACTCACATGAGCACCGATTTTCCTAATGTCAATTATGACCATGTATTGCCTCACCAAGGGCAGCATTTGGTCCAGCAATTGTTTGCATGTCCTATAATTTATGCATTTTGCATTGTGTAAAAAAAACCCTGGTCTATCAGCTGTGGTGTTGGTTGCAAAATATCTGCTCCTGTAATTACCCTGATTGTTTATGTCATGGTAATGTGTCCTTAGACGTTGAGCCATGTAAAAAGATTGATACACCAAAAGTGTAAATGGCAATTAGGGAATTCCATCAGGTGCTGAGTAAGATACAATGCCTGTGACAGTTTCATTCTGGCCTTTGCTCTGCTTCTCTTGATGTCTTCTTGAAACACTGAGATCTTAGTTGTTAGGGGAAACCTGGTTAGGGACAGCTCCATTAAATCAGTGTGATTACTGTCCAATATGGGAAGTGAACACTCAGGTCTCACATGGACCACGTGTTTTCTTTGAATTGTCATAGAGGGGGTAAGATCCAAAAAATATTCTGTAAAAGTATCATCAGCAGGTTTACACATCCAGCGTCATGCCTCTGGCATGTGGCAACACCAGGAGTGGCCACTAGATAGTGAAAAACTTCCGAATGCAGATAAAGCGCCTGCATGGAAGAACAGCCCACTGAGATGATGCAACAGAAGCATGGCCTGGCATTCCCTGGTACGTGTGTGGTATCCTTGCTTATGCAGTTCTTGAAACAGGGGATTTGTGCTTCACACTGCTCACTATTTATTTTGAAAAGACCTGATGAGATCCTTTGCTATTGATTGTGTGTTGGTTCAGCTGCTGCCAGTGGTAGCACACCAGCCTGCAGCCCCAAACAATCTGCTGTAAATCAGAGAACAGCCTTTCTCAATGGCACAGCGCGTGGCTGCCCAAAGGGCCTGGCTGGGTGCCCACCACCGCGTGGTGAGATGAAGGAAGAGATGATGGAGCATTCAAGCAGCATTTCAGACTAACCAGAATGCTGCACAGTGGTACATCTGGTGCAGTTCAATGCAGTGTTATAAAGAGTTTGAAACCGGGGGAAGCAAATGTGGCGCTTCAGCAGAGACTAAAACAGCACAGGAGCACCAAAAGGAGCTGTGGACAACATGGTTAAGTTGCAAGCAGAGGGGAAGAGGACAGAGAACAGGCAATGAGCTGAGAAGCACTGTTTGCACATTTTGAAAGCTTCTGATGAGTGCAGAGCTCCATGACTTAACTGGTATTGGTTAAATAGTGATAGGCATTGCTGAACTTTGATCCAGGCAGTTTGGAAACAGAAAGGTGGGTGGCACAACATGTGCCTGTGTCCTGGGTGTGCTTTGATTCCCAACAGTTGGAGAGTCATGGAAGGTGATAAATTACAGTGTTTATGCATAGGTGTAAGAAGCTCTAAGTTTTAAATCATGGGCCTAGGGTGTTTACTGCACTTTCAGAAGAAGCCAGTTTATACTTTAGTGCATAAATATTGGTGTTATAAGAAATACTTCTGCTATCTTCATTTCAATAAAGCATGATGTAATTGGGAATGAGAGTTGCTTTTGGGGCTGGTTCCTCAGCTACTATAGAGCTCATAATTAGAAAGTCTAATAACATTTGCAATACTCTTTAACACATTTAAAGAGCACTTTTTTATTTCTCTCTGTCTGGCTCATTTTAAGCTCCATAGGTCATGTGTGATTAAAAAAAAAAAAAGAGTAAGATGGATATTTTTGCCAGTCATAAGCCAGACATCACTCAGGCCACAGGGTATAAGGAGCATTGCAGAGACACTGTTTGCCAGAGAATTCAGGAAGAATCTGAGCCTGGTACAGTGACACAGATAATTTGTGGTGACTTGTCATGCATCCTGTTGCCACAATATCATTGGCTTTGCTCTTCCAAGCTTGCCTTCACTAAGGACAGTCTGTAGCACTCTGCCAGAAAATATCTTGACCCACACGTTGCACTGAGCAATTCTTTTTATTTTTCTCCATATGAAAATCTCTCATTCATATGAAAATATTGGACACACAGGTGCTTTTCTTTAGAGCTCAGTGCTAAAAAGACCTTCTCATTTCTTGCACATTGCATCACCTCAGGCTAGAACTTGTCTGAATACTCATTTTTCTGCAAGATTCCATGATATGCATATAAATAGATATTATGAAAAGTATTTTTTTTCGACTTCTCTTTATTTTTACATTCAATGCATGAGGACAGACAAGATGAACATTCATGACAAAATATAAAGACATATACTGTCCTTGAAACAGTTAAAAGATAAAGTGTTTAAGAGTTTAAAAAAGTATTTTAGAAACATTGTATTTCCAAAATTTCTCATTACAGAAAATTCAAATCTTTTAGAAACATAGTGTTTAATATCCTTGTGCATTAAGCCATGTTATGAAAGTCTATAGTTGTTTTTTCTCTTTAAGAAATCTGTCTCTGCATTACTAATAATCTTTAAGTAACCTATTGATGGAGCCAACAGTCTCCATAATACACAGTATACACAGTTACAAACAATTGAAAAGTTATATTACAAAATATACAGTAGTGCCTTTTTACATTTTTATAGATAAACATTGCATAGTTTTCAAATATGTAATATATAACACAATCACGAGCCTTTTTCTCTATAAGTTATGAAAAATTCTGTACACTCAAACAATTATAAATAAAGCGTAAATATATTTTAGTAAGAGTGTGGGGGTGAGTGTACCAGGACATACCATGCTGTATTAAACAGAAATACTTGTTGGAATCTGCTTAACACAATGGCATGGTATGACCTGGAGCGAGGAGAGGAGATCACAGGGGAGACGTTACCAAGAGGAACCATAAAGTACTGATATGCCTGACAATTATTACCCTGATTCATTTGTAAGAATTGCTTTCCCACAGTTATTATCACTGTTCTTGAAGGCTTTACTTCAAGAAGCAAAATAAGGTGCATGTTGTTTAAGAAATGAGTAAAAGTAGACTAAAATGTTTCCTCTTTCAATGGGTGGTCAATGGAAACGAAAGATAACTTGAAAACAATTCTGGATAGTTTTCTCATATTTTCCCAAAGAAGCAGGGCATGGGAAATGCACATTGGGATTTAAAGAAATAGATTCAAAAAGTATCCAGAATTGTGAGAATAAAATGAAGAAGATTTATTGAAAATATAAAAATTCCACTTTAAAAATGAGATGCCAACAAAATTGTTTCAACTACATGAAGCATAATGAAAATAACTTTAAAAAGAACATTTGACATAATTCTGCTGTTTGGTACTACACTCCAAAAGAGCAGAACTATACCAAAACTAGGTGGTTTTGGAATTTCACTCTAATTCTAAGCATTTTGTCACTGGCTCACAATCACAGAAAGTTAGAATCTCAGTTTGAATGCAATTTGCAAACACATAGTTTGCCAGTTTTAATGTTAGCATGTTAGCTTAAAAAAGTAAATGAAAACAATTTTCATACTTCTAAAATGTATGTATTTACTTGATTGATAAATTTAGCCTACTGAATTCCAAGCTCTGCAGAAAACAACTATTCAGAAGTAATTGTGTTCTAGCAGCACTGAGTAGCTTTGTTACACTAAGGGTCTTCTCAGCATTTTTGTTACACATGTAATTTAAAATTCAGCCACTTAAATGGGCTTTAAATGACACCTGGTTTACACTCAGCCATCTAATTTTTTTTTTTTTTTAATATTAGTGATTGGACTTCAGATATCGTTCCATACTCAGTAATATCTAAGCTGTTGAAAATCAGCAGAAGTACTGAGTGTGTCTTTGAAATGTTCTTCTCCTGACTTTGAAATTAAGCCTTCTGTCAGCCCATGATTCAGAGCAGTCTCACAAGCATTTACTAAAACAACAGTAAGGTAAAATTTGAGCACAAGCAGCTTCCTATCAAGTATTGCACTACCCATGGATTTGCTAGACATTGCAGTGACTGCACTCCTTATGGATTTTATCTGGGATTTGGATTGCTACATACAATTGCCAGTAAAATTCACATTATTTCCAAGTAGTGTGGTTCAGAGCACAGAGGGGTAGTGAAAACCCCTTTCTCTCCAGTAAACGTTACCAGATGCCCTGTGCTAGCCACAATCTGCCCTGCAGGCTCTCTCTGTTGTAGGTCTAAAGCCATTCTCCAGTGCTGAAAACTGAAAACTCCTTTTGTGGCTCAGGCAAATGGAGCCACAGCTGCACACAGATCTCCTGGCATCAGCCCAGGCTGGCACAGCTCTCTCCTCCCCTACTTGTCCTCCTTCCTGCACCAGTCCATATTGTGGGATTACATGGTGACCAGGACTGAAGAGGACCATCTAGAGAGAGGAATGGCCACACAATCACATCCTCAGTCAGTCAAGACCTTTGGTAGCAGCCCAATGTCTCCATACACAGTTCTTAACATTCAGCGGGCAGAGGGAGCAGCAATTACCTTATGGTCTTTAGCCTGAGATAACAAAAGAGTATAGCTCCAGTCCCCACTGTTAGAGGAGACAGAGAGGGCTCCAAATGGGCTCATGTACACTCTCATGCCAGAGTGGGATTCCAAAAGCTTCTGAAGGATGTCCCAGCATTTCATTTTCCTTCACACACATAGAATACATTTTGTCTATTCTAGGAAAGCTACTGTTTTCCATTTTGACCACTGCAAACAGGCCAATGAAAACATTAGGATTTCTTTTTTTTATTTTTTTTCCTTTTTTTTTTTTTTTCCTTCCCACCCCCCACCCCTTTTTTTTTTGTTTTAATTTCAAGGGCTTCTTAGGTATTATGAAGTAATTTCTGCTGAGTCAGTAGGTCAGAAAGACTATTCTACAAGTGCATTATTTATTGTTTTTTTAAAGTTTGAATTGATTGCCACTTCTTTCATCCCCCTCTTCATGGGACTGCATCAGGATTTCTTTTGTTTGCTACTGATAACATTGGAGGAAGGTACCACATAGTAGATCCTCTGTGAGCAAATCTGTTATTAGCTTTGCAACTGAGCATAGATTTTTTTAGGGACTCTGTCAAGCTTGTTTGACTCCCTTCCTTGATGAGTGATGTATCACTGGCTTCAGAAACCTAACAAAAAGTTCACTCTGTCCTCAGTGCAAGGTCCAAGGTGGTTTTGATGAGCCTGGCTGTCCTGTGCTGTATCTCTGCTAGTATGCATGGATCCAATACTATAAGGCTGTGTTGTTTGTGCCTGTTTTGTCAACACAAGCCACAGCTGGTGCCCTTCTTCCACCTCGTTCTTCATCAGCCATTGCCATGGTGTTTTCATAAACTTCCATAGTTTTTAGCTGCTTGTCTTTGGCACCTTCCTCTTCAGCATTGACTTTGCAACACTTGCAGAAGCCACAGCAGTGTTTCCCACAAAAAGCAAGTGAAGACATAATTATATTGTCCCAGGGCTCTAGGGAGTGCATCCAGACAGGTAGGAAATCCCAGTTTTGGAGCTTCTCAGGCAGTGAATGTGGTCGCCTTTTCTGCATAACATTAATTACAACCACAGCAATAAAAAGAACAAACAGAGGAAGGCAAACACCCAAAAGGACGGCCCAGCCTGCCAGTGACAGAGCAAATACAAACAAAGGCAACAGAAAGAAACAGAGGAGAAGATAAAATATAGCAAACCATCTGTACTGGGCTGTTATATTTCCCAAGGTCTTGCTCATGCGGATTGGCAGGCGGGTATAAGGTATCGGATAAAACAGAATAATCCCAGAGACATTGAAGAAAAAGTGGCACAAGGCAATCTGAAAGCAAAAACATTTGAGAAGTTCATTAACTAAAACACCAAAATACTCCTACCCACATAATAATTACTTCCAGCTCCCAGGAAACAGTACTGTTGTCAATAAGGTGTGGAAACCATTGGGTTCTGCGTCCATAAATTTTCAATGAAAACATGGGAAGCGTAAATTTGGTATTGCACACAGGCTATAGAGAAATTTTAATGGTACAAACCTGGATTTTACAAAAAATTAGCTATAAGTTTATAGGCCACTGAGGAGATTCCTGGAAGGGGACTTTGAGTCTTTACAATCCTTTGATTTACATACTTCAAAATTTTTTTAAACAAAAAGTAGCATTAAAAGGCACAGACTTGCTAAAGCATACAGGATTCACTTAGACAGAAAAAGCATATATTGAACAAAACAGTACATTCCCTGCTCATGTTATCCTGTTGCAATTTTGTAACTGTTATCAGACTAAAGTAAATATGAAAGTACAGGCGTTTATTTATAAAGGGTATTATAAAACCAGTACGTTATCATGAAATCTGAGCTTTATCAAGATAGCATCTTCTCATGATTACATCTGTTGCCTGAGGACAATAAAATGACTTCTGTAATTTTCTTGATTTATTTTAGCTAGTAAAGACATTCATCCTATTCACCAAGGAAACGTCATTATCTTTTCACTCTTAATTGTAAAGCACTCATTCAAATGTTATCTGCTGCCAGGTTCTTTACTGGGTGGAAAATGAGAGGTCAAAGCCAGGCTTCCTACTTTTCAAATAGTTTGAGGCAAAAAGGAATTCAATAAAACCCAGTCAAAGTACATTTACAAGGAGAAAAATAGATGCCATGATGCTCACTTCAACGTCGGGTAGATAGAGAGCTTGCCAGCTTAAGGATTGTGCAACCTTCACTTAGGTTACAGGAGTCCCTGTACAATTCATGAACTGACTTAGGATCCTGAGAAGAGAGCTTACAGAAATCAATAACCCTCAGAGGGTTCTCAGTATGTGGGCACTGAACTCCAAGCAGAAAAGGCTCCATGCTCAGGGGTCAAATGGCCTTCCCTGTCTCAATTCTGAATCAATCCATGCAGATCAAGACAATTTATAAAAGCAAGATAAGCTATATGTTGATATTCTGAAAATTTTTAAGGCAACCTTTTTGCTCTAGCAGTGGAAATGAATGCATTGTTATTAATAGCACAGACAAAATCAGGCACAACATGAACAACATGAACAGCACATTTGCATCACGGCCACTTTTGTCAGGGTTTTCTTCAGAAAAGTTACAACTTCTAAATTAAGTCAAGAAAGCATTGTTTTATACTGACCTGTAATGAATATTTTAGTGTACTCCCAGGGCTTGCTAAAGCTGCAAGTATAGCAGTTGTTGTTGTGCCAATGTTGGCTCCCAAGGTGAGGGGGTAGGAGCGCTCAATGCTTATAACACCAATGCCTACGAGAAAAGAAACACGACTGAGTTTGTTTCAGAATGATGGAGAAGATAAAACATGGGGATAAAGAGCACAGTATTTACAACTTACCAACAAGGGGTGTAATAGCAGATGTGAAAACAGAACTGCTTTGGACAACGAAGGTCATACCAGCCCCTGCAAGCATAGCCAGGTATCCAGCGAGCCAGGTGAAAGGAAATGGAAAATCTAAAAAATAGAGGGAGAACACTGCTGTTAGCATAACAGAGTCATCTATGTAACAATAACACAGCAGTGAAGACTGTTAAGCACCTAAAATGTAGATATATTGTTTGCATATTGGGTCTCAAATGATGATTTGGGATCAGTTCTACTGTTTTGATTTATCCTGTTTGCTGTGTGCCTTCTACAGCCTTGCACCACTGGATACACTTTGAGATGGATACCAGACTAGGTAGACATTTGTCCTGACTTGGGGTAGCATGTGTGTTGTGATACAATTAGGTACCAGAAATGTTTCCTCAGAGGTCAACACAAAACCTTCTGGGAGTTTTGAGAGCCTTCGTTTCAGCAACCAGGCACCCACTGCATGGATCAGATCTTCAGAAAGCTCTGAAGACCATCCTGAGAGAATCAAGTTGTTTGTTCTAACTAGTTCCAAGCAGATTATCTCCTAAAAATGCACTTGTTAACTCTTGCAGAGAACAGCTAATTACACTGATTAGAGAATTAGGCACAAATGTCCACTGTAGTCTGCAGATTTATGGAGAGAGCTGAGAAGTGAGGACTTAATCAGCTGGGAAGACACAAGAGAACACAGAGTAGATCCCAAATTAAATAAGCAGTAGCTGTCAGCTGTTTACTTTCTACCCCTTGTTTTTAATTTGGGCAGTGTTCTTGGCCCAGGAGAAGACAGCTTGGGGACCGCTTTGTTGCCTTCTGTATTTCTGTGTACCCTCACTTCAACCACAGCCTCAGATCTGTGCCAGGACTGCTTTTCTCTGCTACAGCTTCTAATCTCTCCATTAAGGAGAGTATGAAGGAAAAGCAGCCTGGTGAAAAAGACCCGTAACATTTGCACTCAATGGATCCACGCTGAAAAAACCAGCTGGACAACTGGGAAAGACAGAAAAACACCACCATTCAAGGCTACCTTATCCTGCTGAAGAGAGGGTTAGGCAGCAGAACAGGATAAGATCATTAATTACTACAAACGTTTTTCAACTTGCTTTAGAAGGAATACGCAGGCCCTGTGCCAGAGCAGGCAATCACAATCTCAGCACTTTGGTGCTATCTTTTGAGGATGGGAACTCTACATTTTTAACAGCTAATGATTATACATCTAGAAACAGAGCTTGGACTTTGGTCTCTAATGTTGTCAATCTGCTGCATTTCTCAATCAAGCTGTTCACTAATAGATTTTTAAAGTAAAGAAAAAAAATGCTTGGGAGAAAAAATGTTGAGCAGTGTGCGTGATTTTCATTCAATAGTATTTTCTTTAAAATATTCCATAATGTCTTCCAGAACAGGAGACATCAATAAACATGCTCAGTGTCCTTGTCATTCCTAAAACAATCCTCAGGAAAAGCAGATAGTTACCAGTGTTGATTGTCTTCTTGATAACACTAGCCACTTGTCCTTTAAGCACAGAGTTTAATAGCTTAACGATCATTATCAAACAGGAGCAGAGAACAAGCAGGGACAAAGCCAGAAGGATGAGCCCGATGGCAAGATCAGGCAGGTCTGAGTTTACAAAGATGTGTTGGCCTGAAAAAGAAAAGGAAAATGAATTAGCCTACCCACATTTTTGCCTGTGATCCTAAGCCCAGCTCTGGTTTTCATTCACTCCCCTAAGAAAATTGGACCAAAGCAAACACAACTTGAAGGGTTGATGCAAAGAGGGAAATGCTACCTTCCCTCCTCCACAAAAGCCATGTCTGAGTGAGGCAGGAGAGGTGCCTCTACAGACATGCTTGTAAAATACACAGCGAGCACCCCTGTGGGGCAGGCAGGAACTGGGTGGCCATGAGCAAGGGAGAGGAGTACAAAGGCAGGAGAAAATTTTGGGGTGCTCAAGCTGCAAGGTGGGTCAGCTTTTCCCAGAGGTGGCTGCATGCATGAGCAGGGCTGTTGAAAGTCCTGCAGGGCATGCATAGGGATGGGATATCTTAGCAACCATTACAGCAAAGTAACCGTAGCTCCGAGGCATCTGAACATTGAGGGTGACATGATACTGAGGACCTCAATTACTGGTATCAGGCAGCATGGAAAGAGATCCACCTGCAGCCAGATACCATGATGGTGCTGTAACTCCAGCTGTGCAGCTGTAGCAGAGCACAGGCTCCTCAGGCAGCACCTGCAGCAGTGCCATGTGTCCCTACGCTGGCGAGGGCTTCTGGACACACCTCAGAAGTGGGCTGTTAGCACCATTAGAAAGCTACACACTTTTGTAAATATGTTGCAGAGGAGAAGTTCTACTACTTACATTTACTGATATAGTCTGTTTCAGTTATATTCTTGAGGGTCCATGTCACATTTCCTTCAGTCCAGCAAAAGTCAGGAGATGTGCAGTTTTCGGAAGGTGGAATTGTGACATTCTGCAGTGTCTAAAGATTGCCAGACAAAGCAGATAGTTCAGTCATCTACAATACTTTATTAAGAGCTCACGTAGAATTTTCAAATTTTACTACAACCAAAATTCGTCAGCTAAAAAGTCAGAATTGTAAGCTGGCACCACATTAATGACATGGTAACATTTTGCACTCTAAACATGAATAATGATGCTGTTACCCAAGTCAATCATTACAACATGTAAAGATTAAAATATTCCCAAAATCTTCTACATTGTAATAACCACATCACCAATCCACTAATAGCTAAGGAACTTAGCTACTGATGACAGTTTTTGTGGAGTGAGGTTCATGTTTGGCTGCAGTTGTGGGACAGTGGCATTCCTTTTCCAGCCAGTGCCACAGCTTCCTTGATGAAAGAAAGACCTCTTTCCTGACATCTCAATGCAGTTCATGGTCTGATGAGTACTGCAGGACTGTGAGTCAGAACGCTACAACACTAGTGCAGCCTCTCTTGCTGGATGAGCACAAAGTGCTCGAGCTGATTTTCTGTGCCTCAGTTTCCATGTCTGTAGAAACAGAAGTGCTGTTGCTACTTTAATTTTCATGTTCAAGGGCTAAGAGCTCATTATAAACACTATGATTAGCCTTACTAAATTACTGAATTTCTGTGTACATCACAATAAAAGCTCCCTTATAAGCCCTCCTAGGCCAGACACACTGCATTCTGACACCAGGTCCACAAGTCATTAAGCAGGTTAAGGAAGAGTTTGCTGACGGAGCTGTACTTCTACACAAGAGCAGCTAACAGCCAAATGGACTCTGAACCATGCTCCTGAACACGAGGTATCTTTCCAAAGTGCTTGAGTGATTTTCTTTTGCAGAAATGGGGAAAGAGAAATCATATTTTTTTGTTGGGTACTGCCTACGAACACCTGCATTTGTACCTCTCTCCAGATGATGCAGGTGGGCAAAACTGGGAGTGGATCTAGTGCCCCCACATCTCCAGGCAGTGCCTGGGCTCCAGGAACCCCATATCTTGTAAACCTTTACAAACACAACACAGTCTTGTTTCTCACCTTCCTGAATGTTTTTCAATCATCTTAGTTTCAAAGCAGCTTCACTAGATCAAAATGTTTGTTTTTCTTTAAACATATGAGGTCAGCATGTATTTATCCTTGCCATGGGTCTGTTTAATAATTTTTGCTAGAAATTAGTTTAACCCAGTAGGAATGCAGATAATTTAAATTATTTTCCTTTTCCCCCACCGAGGTCAAGTCAAAATTCTGGGGGTTTCACATGTTTTCATAATTTGACTGTAAACTTCAGCAGTAGGTACACAGCCAAAATACAGCCAACACAGAAAAAAGTGTGCGTCTAGAAATAACCATTTCCCTCAGCCTACACTTTCCGTGTAGTTTCCTGTCTTGTGCAGGGGCTCGGAGCCCTCCAGCTGAGGCTCAGGCTGTGCCTGAGGGGCAGTGGGGGGCACCAGGCTGGGCTGTGACCCGGCTCTGGCAGTGGCACAGCCAGAGACACCCGGAGACTGCGGCGTAACCTGAGCAGGGGTTCAGGTGAGCGCAGCTCTGCTCCGGCACTATCTCCACAGGTAGCGTTTCACTGCCCCTCCACGCCGTCATTCAATAGGAGCTGAGCACTTAATTTCAACCTCCACGGCCTGTCCTTAAGTATCTTCTGCCTCAGGACTTCAGGAATTACTTTTCTATATGTGCCAACAGGTAGAATACTCTAATTAGAGAATCAAAGCATGTTTAATGCTGTAATTGCTAGTTAGCAGAACAATGCAAACCAAACACTCAGCTCCATAGTTTACCAAAATACTCATTGGTGTTGGTCTGGGCAAGAGATTCCTGCAAGCTGCAGGGCTGCTTGGGTGAAGAGGAGCAGGAGACAGCCTCACAGAGGCTTTCTCCAAGGGTAGTTTTCCAGGAAAGCTGCAAATAGCCAGCTACCACCAGATCACCCCAACACACGTAAAACTAAAGCTGATTAGATCAGTAGATAAACAGTGGTTAAAACAATCTTTTCTCTGGCCTATGGTGCAGACTTTTTCCACTTTCAGGGAGTTGGTAGGACTATCAGTGTTTCAAGGCATTTGGGTTTGAAAGGAGTAAAAGGCTTGGCACCAGTCCTCCAGTTCTGATAGGCAAGGGCCTGCACAGTACTGAAAGCAGCCAGGTCAAGGTCACCACTGATGACCATGCTTGGTTTAAGTGGAACAAATACGGCATTAAATTTTTTTCATTCTTTTTCTGCTGATAAAAACCCCACCCTCATTAAAAAATCTAATTTCACAATCCTATGATAAGGAGCATCAGCTACAGATCAGTAATATATTTCCTGAGGTACCTGACAATTAATTTAACGTGATACTCACCACATTGGATTCAGTGACACACCAGATCTTTACCAGGCTTTTGTTTTTTGCTGATTCATCATTAGTGGCAATTGCATTTATTACTGATTTATCAAGCTTAAAAAGAAGAATAAAAATAATTTAAAAAATGCATTATTTCCAGCTTGTATCACATTCTTCTGTTCAGCTTTACTCAAATAACCCCCTTTGGAAGCTCAACCATGTAAAATCTTCATGACTCTAATGCTGGAATTCCTGCCCAACAGGTGGGAGAGGGATTGTTCCCAGGAAAAAAGGTACAACTCTGCAGGAACAAACCCTTTGTGTCATCTCCCCACATCATCTCACCCTTTCTGTTTAATCAGCTGCTCTGACACAACTGCCTGACTGTATTTACTGTCACTTCAGAAGCTGTGTGCATCCCCTGGCCTCTAAATGCACATGATTATGTCCCATAATTTCAGTGTCATCATCAGGTCCTGTGCTGATCCTCTGGCTGTGGCAGGTTGTCTCAGCTAGCGCTACCTGCCAATGCCCAGGCAACAGACAGCCTTCCCATCCATCCCACACGGCTGAATTTGTCCTCACCTGCCTTCCCAGCCCTCCTAGCTAGGTCTGCCGTTGATACAGTGAAACGTGGGAGAAATAGAAACTGGAAACAGAGCTGGGGCTTTATGAAATGTGAATAAAAGGAAGAATTCATCTGCTAATGAACTTTACCCCAAGGACACAGAGATAGGAGTGGGAAGCTTTCTCATACTCAGAGCATTTTGATTAGTTGTGACTGAACCAGGTAGCAGCTTCCTTGGAGTGAGAAAGAGCTTACCTCAATGATGAGCTTTGTAAAGGGGTCTGTGATAACTTTTAGCAGCTCTGGAGCATCCTCACCACTTTCAAGGTGAAAGGACTCAACTATAACATTGGTGAGATGGTAGAGATAGCCAGTAATGACTTCAATGGGTAACAGTGCAAACACAGCTAGCCAGTTAAAGAAATCATGGATTGTTGCCCCAGCAAAGGCCCTGCAAGAAGAAATTAAAAGACAGAGCTGCTTTTAATTAAACAAAATGTATATAACATAAATGAGATATGAAATCATAAAAGTAGAGATTAAGGGCATTTCAAGGTGGGAATAATTTAATTTCTGGGGTCAAATATGATAGCTACTTTGTTATGGAGTGCTGGGTTGGCTCCACGCTCTTGACCAATTAAAGAGCCAGACAGGTGAGTAAAACAAGAAAAACTAGAAAAGACAAAAGTGATCATGAGGCTGCCAAGAGTACTTTTTTGAAGAAAGAAGTGGCTGTACAGCCTGTATTTATTTTGCCTCTCACCTGTTTTTAGTACATTTTTAATCCTCAACCAGTCATTGTCCTAAGACCTGTTCTCCCTGACTCCTGGGGCAAGAGGGTTTGCAGCTCTCCCACATTTCTGCAAACTGTTGGTATTTGATTGGTCCCTTCAATCTTCTCCTCCAAAGGCTGAGCAGCGTGTCCCTCAGAGGCTTTGGCTAAGAGTATTTCAGTGTGCCCAGTGTGCCATAAATGACAAGGCAGCAAAGTCTCCTATCGTTCCCAAGTTTACTGCCCATCTCCAGTCAGCCTCCAAGTGCTCCATGAGCTCTCTCAGTGGCAATGTCAAGTGTCAGTCTAAAAGTTGTCACTGTATATATCTGACGCCAGAACACTTCATTTCTGTACATTTCAGCTCTGGCTTTCTGCGGACTTAAGAAGCCTTCAACATTGAAATCTCTTTCAAGGAAACCAGACCAAACTCACGTAACATAAACTTCTTGTACAGCCCTCCCATAACTAGCACATAATAAAGGGTGGGTGCTGTAGTGGGAGCACCTGAAAATTTATCCCTGTGTAAGATCATTAAAAATAGTGAATTCTTACAAACCCACAAAACTTTTAAAGGAACATGATATGCTTTTCTTCAAGCATACGAAGCCATACATGTATGAAGAAGACTTTCCATGGCCATGCTTGAAGACTTTCCATGGCCATGCTAATGACTTTCCTGTCTAGAAAGGTTGAATGGCTGTAGTAGTGATAGGGAATACAGAAGAAGACCTACAAAAATGAAAGAAACAATTTTCCAGATCTAGAGTTTAAGTACAATACCTTCTAAATTCATTCCTGTCCCCAGCTTGCATAAGTGCCACAATTGTGTTTGTAACTGAGGTGCCAATATTTGCTCCCATGATGATAGGAATAGCTGCTCTAACAGTCAGCACTGGAAAACAGAAAAGGAAACACTGAATGAAAAAATCATATTATCAGAAAGCTCTATGCTTCAATGAAAATTTCTATTACTATCAGTGAAACCCTGACTTCCCTTAATGTCAGTGTGATGAGCTGCTCCAATCCAAACAGGTTTGCTTTAATCAAGCCCCCTGGGAACGTGGCACTCCCATAGTCCCGTGGTCCCCACTGACACTATGGCCCATGGTTCTCCATTTTCATCACATGTTAGAGGGCCTGATTAAAATAAAGTCTCTTCTTTCCCAGGCATTTACCTACTTATTGCAGAATTTTGAATATATGATACCACAGAAACAATGAAGTTCAGTAACTGCCTAACATGAGAAAACAATCCAGATAATTCCAAAATTAAGTCATTCAGTGCCAAGGCTTCCAATGATTTTCATTGCAGTTGTGGTTTTATTATTATTACTAGTACTACTACTACTATTGCTACTACTAGTATTAATACCATTATGATTCCTTTTTAAAATTTGATTTTATATCAGGGAAACAGCTGTGAAAAACTTTTCCTACAGTCTCTATTCTTTTACCCGAAGCTTCTACAATGTGAACACAAGTGGGAATGTTTGCAGCTGAGACAAGGTTTATGAGTGACCTCTAGGAAGATTCTGTAAGCAGACTTACATGTGGAGGACACCATGCTGACTATAATGGATGAGGAAGTGCTGGAACTCTGGACCATAACAGTCACCAGAACTCCAATCACCAGTCCCGCAACAGGATTCGAGAGCACTGAATCATCTTTAAATATGTCCCCTGCTGCTTTACCTATAAAAAAACATATTCTCAGAGTGAAGGAAGTACAAGGTAAAGTCCATAGAAATTATCAGTGTTTAATTCACGATCATTCAGCCATTTAATTGATACATATATAACCATGTTTGCTATCCCAGTTTTTAGAGAATACTTTATATTCTCTCATTTCAGTGAGTATAAGCCCTGCTGAACTCTGCAGAGAAGCATACAATGCCACAGCCATCAGCAGTAAGACTGTAGGACAAAAAACCACCCATACCTTGATTTAAATGTTATTACTTGGTATTTTTTAGATACTGAATTAAGGGAAATGCTTTTAATAATACTGGTTAATTCAGTTCTTGTACCTTTCTGTGTTTGCAAAATACTTCAACAGAAGTGGACATATTTCTCTGATAACCACTCCTGAGTCCATCACCTGAATTCAACACTTGGAGGTAAATGTAAAAAATAAATTTCAATAGTTTTCATCTTTGAAGGATTTGGGGGACATTTCAGTGTTAGATGCTTTGGTCAATAGCACAATTTTCGTATTTCACCTTGTTGAAATGTCTTTTATATGGGACAGATCTATGTACAAGTGTATTTTTTTTAAACTGTCACTAAAGTAACAGGAAGCTACTGGGAAATTGGGGCCCTTAACCCCTACGTCAACAGCTCTTTGGAATTTGAGACAGAAAGGCCCTTTCAAACAAGTGAAGGTCAGTGTTTAATCTGAGCTACTTCCTTCTGAATCTATGTCTCATCACATATGAAGAATGTTCTTGAAGAGTGGGAGTTGCATTTAAGTGTCTCAGACAAAATTTACTGCCTTATTAATTTATTCTTGATATTTTAGATATTTTCATACCTCCTACCAGTTGAAAAGCAGAGCTCAGTACATCCAGAGAACACACAAACATGTAGAGTAATCCAAGTAGCATAATGAACTTCCCTATCCCATAGAGTACACGAATGACTTTTCCTTTTGTATCCAGTTCTGCAAAACAAATACATTATGTATAAAAAAATAATTTGAATTTTTTTCTGGAATACTCTAGTGCACAGGCAAAGACATTGGAGACAAAGACAGTGACATGGCTCCAGTGTGTGATTAAACCCAAAAGAATGTTCTTAATCACATTTTAACTCCAGAAGCAGGTATTTTGTTTGCCTACTTTTACCACAAAAAAAAAAAACCTTTTTGGTATGTGACAAAAGCCTTATGAAATCTGACATTGACCCTTGGTTTTACAGTCATCCTACTGAGTAAAAAAAAGACCAACAGCTGCCTGGATATAAAACTGTATTAGTGCTGGACTGTTTTACATATACCTTCTCATGTTTTAAGGAGTGTAAGAAGCAGGATTTCAGGATTTTTCTTAGCTGACAATATTATACACCCATTAATTCTTGAAGAACATGAGACAAGTGATGGGAAAACAATGTGGGCAACTTATTTACAGAGAAATGGCTACCTGACCACTTGACCCCAGTGTCCTGCAGTTCTGGCAGAGCCCACGGGTCTTCTTCTTCTGGTCTTGTCTCATCTATCAAAGCTACTGTGGAAAATGCAGGTTGAATTTCCCCTTTATTTCCAAGTGAAGCCACGTTGCCTGACAAAATACAACATTTAAAAAATTGTTTAATTACTTTCCATCTTCTCCAAGGATCCCCAAATCCTATATATTTTTAATAACTCAGAGTGAGCACATTACCTTTGTGATTTTCTCCTTCTTTCCCAGCCATGTTCTGGTTTTGTTTGGAAGAGTCCCCAATATAGTTATTGGTTTCAGGCTTTTCTACCTCCGGCCAGGGAGCCATGATCTGTGACTAACAAAGTGGTGTTGATTGAAATGCAAGTGCAGTCAAAATATTCACTTTATAAGAGTGTATGTGAAAAATGTGATAAGGATAAAGAACACATGAGATGAGAATTAAATATAAGCAATTTTCCCTTGAACACAAATTTTTACTAAACTTTATGAGTTACTCTTCTATTTGGGAAATTGATTTCTCAATTATTTTTTAATCACAGTTTGTTTATTTGTGTACACAATTAAAAATTATTTCCATCTCACATCTATATTTTCATACACTTTTAACTGTCATGAAAGCAAATATTCATCTGCTTTCCAAAAGGTAGGAATCTCTTTTCTTTAATTAATTTTAACTCCTTTCAGCAAGAAGTCAGAGAATTGTTTTATTTTCTTCCATTTTCTGGATTTAAGCAACTGCCTCGTAATTCAATACACAGACCTTTACCTGGCAATTCAATACACAGAAATGTTTTAGCAAAAAAAAATTCTTCCCTAAAGCACTGCTTAGTTTGGGTTATGAATGCTAAACACAATGCCTTGTTGCCTTCACTGGTTCATTCCCATGGAAACATGAAGAGGAGAATCCTGGACAAGGTGGAAGAAGAGCCCAGGGTTTTGAGCTTGCTGAGTGCCTGGAGAAGAGGACAATTAGAGAGCAGTGGCCATTTGCAGGTCTGTATTTGCCTGTAAGTCACAGCTGATGCTGTAAATGAAGCTGAGCTGGTAGCAGCAAGGTCCAGCTCACCCATCTCACACAGGCTCTCTCTCTGAACCTCTTCCTGCCTGACCCCTTTCTGGGCACATTTGACATGCACTGTATTATTAATCAATAATAACTTAAAAAGTAAGACATCACATGTCCAGATCCTGCCAGCATGGGTGCAAGCACACATGACTGACCTGGTCCAGCACAAGAGGAGGCCAAGCCTGAAAGAGTCCTCCCTGTTATCTTCACCAGTATTGGAAGCCAGAGGGAGAGACGTGAAAGAGGGGGGAAGTGACAATGGAAATATGAGCTAATATGTGCCACAATGCTTCTGCCTTTACAGACTTGGTGACATCAGCCAGCACATCCGAAAACTCCATGGAAAGGATGAGAGAAGTGAACCCTGTTCAGGAAAGCCTCACCTTCAGGTCTGTCTCTTCCACCCTCTCTGCCACACAGTCAGAGCTGCCCCATGACCAGCACCCACATGGCTGAAACACTGGTCAGCAAATTTGCCACCAATGCTCCTCAAACACAGAGCCCCTGTGCCCAGCCTACAAAAGTCAGAGCTGGTTTCATGCTCCCATAAACAAGGTTCACCAGCAGTTAGCAGTCAGTCTCAGGGAGTATAATTAGTCATTCATTTAATCATAATCCTTTATGTAGCTGATGGTGAAATGTTTTGTCCCTGCCCACATCAGTAAGCCACACATCCTCCTCCTTTAGCTGGGAAGGAAAAGTCACAGACAAAATCACTTGTGTCTTACTGTAACACAGGTGGGTATTGTTTTCTGGCACTCCACAAAGAAAAGAGTATCTCCTCTTCCACATTACCAGGAAAAGTTATTCTACAATTCCATTAGTAAAAACTACATGTTTCACATTCTTTGTCTGTGGTGTGAGGCCCAGAGCAGCTCCCAAGATACACAAAGATCTTCGAACAGATGAAAGAAAGTCATTCTTGCTTGTTTCAACAAGGTTTCCTATTTGCTTGGAGCAAATTCTCACATTTCCATCTATGCCAAAACAACCTCCAGCCCCACCCAGACAAAAACACCTCCATCTTGTTAAACAAGTTTCATTTATATATATTCAGCATTTAAAGAGCTATTAAAAAAATAACTGCTCTGCACAAGTGATTCTTAAGTGAAATGTAATCATGAAAATATATTGGAAAGTCAGATGTGAAGCTGCAACTTATTCCAGCCATGGAGACATGGAATATGCTGGACACCACCATCCCTAGAGATGCCATCAGTACTACAGCTCTTCTGTTACGCTTAGTATGGAAATGAAGGATTCAGCCTGCATTATTACTGTATGGAAACTGAGCTGATGCATTCAGTGGAGAAACAGGAGATTGAAAACTTCAGCAAACAACAGCCTCTACGTCTCCTAAATAAAGTCTCTCCAAACAAGAATTCAGCAGAGCGTTTTTCCATAATAAGCATCTCCCATGTTCCTGAGGTGCTCAGGAGCCCACAGGTACGTCATGTATTATTATTGTTTTTGCTTTATGTGATTAAACATCATAGAATGAGAGTTAATCACCTCTGTAGAGGAAGTTTTTATAGGTATGTATACAAAATCATTCATATGAGTCCTAGCCAACCTCTGATTTGAGAAGGTAGACTTGAATACTGGAGGCCTCAAGGCATTTGCCTTGAGCATTTGGGTTTGCAGAGGCATTACTAGAACAGCCCATGCTGTGTGAGTGGTACTAATGACAGATAATAGCAGAAGGATAGGATACTAGCAGAACAATCTATACCCTTGAAGTCTCCCACAGTTGTCAGCTTTCCCAGATTCCAGCTCTTGTTAAGAGGAACAGCTGAGAAGACAGTGGAGAGACACCTGATACTCTCTGCTGGAGTCCTAGCCACAGCTACTTACTGTTAATTAATGGCTGTGCTGCAAAGATAATCTACATTCTATAGTTTTCCCTTTAAAGAATTTTTCCTTGGCCCAAATACAGACATTAACACCTTGAGAAAATACTCGGAAGACAATCTGTGCGCTGTGGAGGAGCAGAGCAGTGGGGTGGCAAAGCGACCGCATCGCTCCCTGGCTGCTCACACGCGCCTTTGGAAAGGCTGACGTCAGCTGTGGTAGAAAAGGCCAACATTGCTGACGCAAGATACCAGTGACAATGAAAACCCTAATAGTGGTTTACTTTTGAGCACCAAAGACTACTGCATGCAAAGGAACATATTAGAGAACAGGCCAGTGACAACGCACACTGCAGCGACTTGCTGTGCTCAGCTGGACGCACCGGTCCAGGTCCGAAGGCAGGAGAGCCACAATTGCTGGATGAGGTACTGGAGTGATGAGCTCTGCCCACCCCCGTGCCAGCCCAGGTGCCTCAGTGCCACGCAGCTGGCTCCTGCCTTGGCTGGCAGCACACCAGCCAGGCTGCCTGCACCCAGGGTGAAGTCATGGAGCTCACGTCAGGACACTCATTGGTGCTTTGGATATCCACCTGTTGGGAGCGGTACTGAAACAGGAGCTAATTTCCTCCTGAAAGTGGCAGGTCACAATATGCTATGCATATTGCAAAGGTCTGAAAACCAATGCCTGTGCAAGATGTAATCCAGTCCGTTTCAGTGAACCTCGTGGCAAATCCTCTCACACCATCATGTGTGCTTCTTTTGTTGTGAGTATAATCTTTCCTTACCTTTGGAAAATGCTAACCATGTGTGACATCCTTTCTAACTTCAAAAGAAACTGAACCCTCCCCCTCCTAAGAGGGAGATAGATGGAAAAAATCAATGGCATTCCAATTCTGAAAATGTAAGAGAGAAAAACTCAGAGCCAAAGTGGGCTCCTGTGGTTTTTATGTCTATACTCTCTCACTACAGCATTTCAAAGAGTTAAAGTCTCTGGGGAATTATCTGAGCAACACTAGGTGTCATGCAGTTGCCCTACATTGCATTCCTCAGTGACTCACCGGGCTGTAACAGCTTTGCCTCTGTTGCAGAGCTGCACTCTCTGTGCTTTGTGGTTCTAAATCAGAAACAGCTGTCAATCTATTTGTTTTGCTGGACCTAACACAGCTAAATGAACTACCACCTGTGTGTGCCCGGCCGGTATTGTTCAAACCCCTCCACCCATGACAGCTCACCCAAAGGCCACATTGTGCCTGACATAAGAACTAGAGAGCAGCAAGCCTTAAAGAAATCTCACTCCTGGGGAACAGACCCAGTCAAAACAAGATAAAATAAAAAGTACTGAAGAAAAGAGCAGTAGTTTCAAAACTAACTGATAATAACTACAACCACCAACGTGACCATGCATGCACCTACAGGCTGCTTAAGCAGCTCCATATCAGATTCTGGGTTCAGCCAGGCTTTCCCCATTCTCTCTCCCTCTCTCTCCCTCCTTCTGTCTCAGCTTTTCTACAAAAGTGCATCTCTTCCTTATCATTCACCACAGCACTAAAGTTTTTATCTTAAAAAGGGATTTGTTAGCTAATCTGATATCCAAATACATGACTCCGTAAATATGAATATTTATCACACATACTTCATAGGAATAAATACCAACCTACATATCAGCCTTTCTTATACAAGGTTTGAAGAAATATTGTCTTTTTACTCTCAAAATGTACCACTTGCGACATAGAAGCACATTATGTACAGACAGGAAAAAAAAAGGCATTTCAGCCAGCACAAATTCATTCAGTAGCTTTACATCAGCTGATAGTTTTGCCCCAGAACCAGTTCCATGGCAGCCACAAAGCCCCAGGTGCAACAGAAGCAGTAACGACTTAAATAAACACCAGCAATTATTCAGCCTTGCTAGGAGCAAGTTCTTGTCTTTGCTCTGGCACCAGCTGCTTCCTTGGGGCTTTTTCTTTGAATAAGGCTTAGCTGGGATGTAAACTTTCAACTCATGCAGTAGTAAAGGCAAAAAGAGATATGCAAAAGCTACAAAAACACTGTGCTCAACTTTATTCCTATGGACCTGTAAGACTCATTTCTCACAAGCCTGAATCTAACACACAGCAAAACTAAAAAAAACACACAAAACAAACTAGAAAAGAGAACAAATATCTAGGTATGCACAGGAAGAGAATAAATCCCAAAGATTAATTTTTGAATTCACAACCAAGCAAAGCACTGGAGACTGCCCCCAAGGAGCCAGAGCCAGGAAATACCAGTGAACTACTTGAAATGCCTAGTAGGTATTTAAATAAAGCAATTACTTTTTCAGAATAAAATGCCAAGAAAATTAATAACCCCACCAACAAAGAAATAGTACAGATCTACCCCATCCCATAGACAAAATGCATAGTAAAGAATAAAGAAAGGGAAAAAAAAGACATTAAAAAGACTTACTGATCTAATGGAAGAGCTGATAATAAAAGTTACTGAGAAACCAGTTGATTTCTGCCTACTGCCACATTAGTTGAGCAAACTACATCAGAGTCTAATGTATTCCTTCTACCTCCGTGTATCAAACCAAATTAGCATAAGAAAATGTTTCCATCGAGAACAGCCTGACACGGCTGTCCTGAGGCACACAGGTTTTACAGAAGATCTATGCTAACACATGAACTGACCGTATTTCCTTCCAATGTTTCATTAATCATATCCTAGACATTTTCCATTATCCAATACTATTGATTACTATGACTTAAAATCTCACTTATTTTCAAATAATAGTTAAACAAATATTTTCTTTTGGTATAGGCTTTTTTTGGGGGGAGGGGGAGCAGGGGCTGGCAGCTGCTAACAAAATACTTTATTTCTTTGTCATATTTAATAAGAATAAACGTACATAACTGCAGAAAAAAAAAGAGCACAGTTTATTTTCAGAACTATGTTTTTTTTATCACTCCCTTAAAATATAGATGCAAAGGAAAACAAGGTAAAAATGTTAACAAGAGGATGACATTTCACATGCCACTCCAGTACCCCACATTACTTCTCTCTTGCCATTTCTTGAACTGCAAAGCAGAGCTTTAGATTTGCAAGCTAAAAAGTTCAAAAGAGAAGAAAACTCAGTCTTAGTTGCTTTTACTTACCACGACTTAATTCCGAGACAATAGAGTGAACGGATCAACTGGGCAGCCACTGAAACCTGCAATATATATAGACAGGTGTTGAGCAAAGTTTGCTTTCATCACTGCACACTAACATTCCTATTTTACAGTCCAGAGGCACTGCCTACCTGCAACTTAATGATCACAATAAAACTTTTTTTGCAGGAGTGGGCAGCAACCAACACTGATAAAACTATGGGTTATTTCACACTTATCACATTCTAAAAAATGTCCCATCAGCATTTAAGTACAAGTTACAAATGTGTTCATGTGAGTGCTGGAGAACTAATTGTTCCAGCCTGAAAAATTGCTGTCCGCCTGATCATTCAGTAATCTTTTTTCCAATAATAATTTTCCAAAAATATTTTGCAGTCTCAAAAGTCTGTCAAAAGAGTGTGAAGGAGATGTAGTACTGTTATTTGTCTGTTCAGGTGCCTATTAATCTGCCTAAGAACAGAAGAGAAGGAGAATCAGATAAAAAACGGTGTAAGTAGGAAACACGTAAGAACTCCTTAGAACAGAGGATGGAGTTTCATTCTTATCAGTGCTCAATGTTTACAATTAAGGCGAGCTCATTAGCATTTTGGCTGTGGCTCTACTTCCAAAGTAGTTTTAAAGGTGTAAGGACACCTTTGATAATCGCCTTCAGAATGGTAGAGATGAAGACAAATAGATGATAAAGAGATACGTTATTCAATAAACCAGTGTGGTACTATAGATTAGACAAAGCAGCCACTAGCATTGCTGTCTGTTCTAGTGCTGATCGTCTTAGCAGGGAGCTGGATGGGGGGGTGCTGCATTAGGCACTGCAGCTTTATTATCTTTGATTTTTTTTCTGTTTCAGTAGGTTACTTACACTGAGAAAATAAGCCGTAAACTAGCCATCTAACCCGCAGATCTGCTTTGTCTGCTTGTATGCAGTCACATCTCCCAGCAGCTTAGTGACTTAGTAACTCAGTAAAGTAAAACTCTTGCTTTTTGCACCTTTCAGTTCTGTGGAGATGCCCAGCCTTTGGAGCAGTGAGTCACAACTTCCCCTTCTCCTGAGTCGGCGTCAGAAATGTTTAATAAGCTGTGGCCATGAGAGCCTCTGCACCCCGTGTGCAGCATCACATCCTGGCAGCAGAACCACCAGGCACCTCCCCTGCCTGCAAGTGGCTCTGCTGCTGTCGACCCCACTGCCCACACTGTACTGGGCAGGGCTGATGGTGTAGCCCAAGGATGGAAGTGCCAGCCCTGCCTCACCCTCCCCACTTGCAGTTTGTACAGAGGTGGAAAGGATGTAAAGGAAACTAATTTCTCTTCTGTGTGAAGTGGGAAACTATCCAAAAATGGAAAGAAGTAATGAGAAAAGGACCCAAGGTCGACCTTGGTGGTTCACAGCTCAGTTTTCTTAACAGAAGTGTACTTTAACATTACATCTAAAAATGGTACATTTTAAGTCATGCCCAACATGCAGGAAATCAGGTGAATCTTTTAACTGGGAATATTTGTATTTCTTTGAGTTATGGCTTATTTTCTTCTGAGTCACTGGTTGTGAAACCCAGCTCTTCTGAGTGGGAAGTTATGAGATGCATACATTTCAAGTAACCAAGTACCCTGCCATGGCTCACCCAGAATGTGGTGATGTCCTCGGCAGTGTTTTATTCCAGCATTGCTAATTCCATTTGCTAAACACAATCCTAAGTACAGACCAAGTTAACATTTTAGGAAGAGAAAAATTCTATATCAGACCTATTGAACTAAAAAAAAAAAAATTTAGGAAAGAAAAAACAGTCATTTACACAAAGGCATGCAATCTACAGTCTGTCTTTGGAAGTCGAGGGTGAATCTTCTGCAGAGTCACTCTGAAAGAGCCTTCATAAGAAGTTTGTCACAAGGGATGAAGGTGGGTGTTATTTGTTCCAGAAGCCTTCCCTTCATTCAAAATCAAAGAAGCTGGTGTTCTTCCCAGAACACCAGGGCAGTCAGAGTGATAGTTCAGACTGCTTGTCTGGCACAGACTCAAAAGATGCTGCTGCTACTGCTGCTGCTTGGGAAGTATAAGGCACTATCTTCTCACTTTACAACTTACTTTGAAACAACGGACCTAATTTAAAAAAAAATTGGATAAGAAACACTTAATAAAGTAAAGAAAGCAAGCAAATTTTGAGGGTCCTGGTTTCCTCTAGCAAAGGTGCTAGACTACTCTGCAGCTATTTGGAATAATACCTGTGAAAATCTAGCATTTAGCAGGAAGTGCAAACACAGAAAATGTCTTAAGCACAGAATAAGAAAAAATTCCTAGCATGTGCAAATTCTGTGAGAGGTGAACTCTGTCCAGTCATGCAACAACTGTTATATGTTGCAAGAAGTTATGACACAGAAAAGAAATATGTCCACATAACATCTGTGCTACAAGCTCCTTTACAGATCTCCCCCACAAAAGGGGTACCTGCTGTGCAAGTGTCAACCCCATCCATCTTTAGGACCCAAGCCCTAGTCCAGTAAACCAAGTGCACCTAAGTCACAACTAAAACAAAAATAATTACAAGGAAGTAAAAGAAATGGCCATTTATCCTGCAAAGATGTGTCAGTGCAGTCCAAGATGCATATTCACTAACAGTAGTACTAACGTGATGAGGTTTGCTCTTTTAGGAGACGCAGCTTCAAAAGACAGCAAGCATGAACGTGGCTCTCAGCTAACATCGGGAGAAAAACCCTCTCTCTCTTACATTTTAATTTCATTTTTAATTTTCCACAAATCCAAAGAATCCACACCTAAACAATGTACATTCAAAAGCATGGTAATCTAGAAAACAGCTATATGGCTCTTTCCTGAAGGGAACAGGTATTGTTTCCATCATTTGGAAACAGAAGTGTCTATTCTCTCTTGTTCAGAAACCTTGACCAAATCTAGTTGTCTACATTTGGGAACAGCATGAGTGTAAATCAGCCTTCCCTCTTCTGGATATGTAAAACACAAAGCCCTGATCATAAAAGAGAGAGGCAAGTGCTGATTTCAACAGGAATTATGTCCAGAAGAGTTATTTGGTTAGGGGCTTACACCCATTCAGCTGAAAAATATTTTCTTTCTTTGTGTAGTTACCTGAAAAAATTTAAGTCCTAGCTCTATCTATTGTCTGAAAAGTATTCTTCCTATAAACATTTTAGCAGTGAACCTTATTAATGAAAACACCCAGTCAGATGTGGTTTTTGAGTGTGAACTTCCATAGTGGTACCCAGCTGGGTATTTATTTGGAAACAATATTTGTAGCAGGCTTTGACACTGACATTATATAGGAATCTTTGATTTTGTAACAGAGGGTAAGTGCTACAATTCTGCTGTTCACTAATTAATTCATTTTCCATTAAGAAGTGTAAATTTGTCTTTAAAGGAAATCATTGGCTTTTAGCTACCCTGCACTCTTCTGCCTATTACTGCAATACACTCAGAACTTTGTTTCCCCAATATTTCTGCTACAGTTGGGAATAGTAAAGAATAACTCCTAAGTCTACTTTGACAGAAATAAGAAAAACCCTAATTTAATGTATAAAGAAACTGGATCCTATCACAGGGTTCTCTATTACAATACTGTGCATTTTATCTAACATGAATGATATGCAAAAATTAATGGAGTTACAGTAGTTAACATACTTCCAGAACTGAGTAATGAATAAAGTCATAAAGAGACAGCATTCAACAGACCCAATGCCAGGAATGGAAGGGGGAAATAAAATGTGAAATAAAAGAGTCACAAAGAGAAAAACTACAGGGCTTTCAGACATACAAAGGGAAATAAATGTTTCAATGCAGGAGAAATAATTTTTATGAAGCAATTATATGGCAAACAATTTTAGACAGGTAGAAGTGTTTGAAAGAAAACCTCTTTTGGTCTTACAACAACTGAGCAGTTCCTTCAGTATAGAATGAGTTTATTCTCATTACCACCATGTCTCAATTTTTTTTTGTCAGTACAAATGCATCCTCGGACATGAGTTAAGGAGGTTATTTTGTTCACATTTTCCATGATAGCAAAGTTTTCCATTAAAGTAGCTTATTACAGTTATTTTTATTGTTCCTGAATTATCTTATTTTAACATTCTATTTAGTTGATGTTTTGCTACAAGATGCACCATTCTCAACATTTGCTGACATGTAAGGGACTGCTCATCTGGAGCCTGCAGCCCAGCACTGGGGTGAGGGCTTCAGAGCAGGGGCAGTTCTGCTTAGCTCAGAAACCCACAGCTTCTGACCCTCTCCCAGGGGAGGCATGGCCAGAGGCAACAAGGCACAGGCTAAAATAGGGCATGAAAAAGTAGTACCAACAGTAGCCTGCATTTGATTTCAGAAAGAATGCTACAAATTTGGATCATGTAATTTGCTTTGACTACTAAATCCCAGATAAATTTTTAAACTTTGTGTACATAGCTGTTTTAAACTTTCAGTTCTTGTCTGGAGTGTATAACTAAAAGGTTTAACTAAAGGTTAAGATAATTCATTAAAAAATAATCTCCAAAACGAAGACCTGGGGATGCTTTGGCATCAGAAATTTTTAATCACAAAAGAAACCCAATATTATTCCCCTCCTGCTAACCTTTCCTTACACTTTTTATAGTCTTTCCCCTAACCTGACCCCAACACCACACCCATCTTTCCCCACTCCTGTTCACTCTCTCAACCAATTTTATATTCCACAGCCTCTGGCTGCCTCCCACTTTGGTCACACATGAATGCAAGCAGCACTTCCCAACAAACAAGTGACAGGAAGAGGAAGAGAAGTGAAAGGAAATGTGAGAGCTCTTAAATAAATAATAATATTCACACTCTTAGGCAAACCTTAATTTACAGATTCAAGTGCTTTGGGAAAGTAAACAATGTTGGCTCCTTTATTATTCACAGACAGTTTAAATATATGTTTAATTTTAAGAAATCCATTGTTTTCCTCCTGCATGATTTGTTAACTCCTGGCTGACACTGGGCATGGTGTTGCTGGTAGCAGGACAAGCAAGTATAATTACTGCCAGCCAGCTGAGCATGATTGCAGAGCCAGAGGCTCCATCTCACCTTTCCCAGCTGTGCACTCCTTCTGAGCCTGTCTGTGCAGCCTGCTGGCTCCCCTTGCTGCCTGCAGGGCAGTGCTCAGCTTCCACACCCACGCCTATTTAGCTTCTCCCCACATTAATTCTGCCAAAAAGACAGATTTGAGGGTAGCATAAAATGAGGATTTTTGACAAAATAAATAGTCTCTCAAGAACACACTAGTCATTCAAAGCCATATGCAAAATGCTAGACAATATCTCCTTTCTGAGCCTTCATGAAACAGCTTTTGGACAGCTCTAGGTGACTTACCTAAAGGTGATCTGATGCCATAAGGTGAGGGAATCAATCTCTTTTCTTTGAAATTAGTTGCCATACAACTAATTGTCCAACTCACTGATTCTGTACAAGTCATTAAACTAGATCTGCAAAATTAACAGCAAAATCAAACCATCTGGTATTTAATAAATGTCAAACACAGTAACTTTCCTTAATGTATAGTTTATAATCAATTACCTGTGATTATCATCTAATACAAAGGTCTGTGAATGTATCTGGAGAAGGGCAGCAAAGATGGTGAAAGGCTGGAAGGAATGTCCTGTTAGGAGCTGCTGAGGGCTCTGGGTTTGTCCATGGAGGAGAAAAGGAGGCTAAGGAGTGACTTTATTGCTTTCTGTAGCTTCCTGGGGAGGGGAAGTAAAGAGAGAGAGAGAGAGCTGATCCAGTTGATCCCTTCTCTTCCCTTCTCCAGGGATAGGACTCATGGAAATGGTGTAAAGCTGCACGAGGAAAGGTTTAGACCAGACATTAGAAGGCATTTCTTTAATAAAAGGGAGGTCAAACCCCAGATCAGACTTCCTAGAGAGGTGGTCAATGCACCAGGCATGTCAGCATTTAAGAGACGTGGACAATGCCATAGACAACATGCTTTAACTTTTGGCTAGCCCTGAATTGGACAGGCAGTTGGACTAGATGATAATTGTAGGTCTCTTCCAACTGAGTCTATTCTATTCTATTCTATTCTATTCCATTCCATTCCATTCCATTCCATTCCTGCCAGGATAATCAGGAAAGGAATCCAAGCCAAGTCATGTGTGAGGACAGCCCTCTCCTGTGTGAGCACTGCAGTAATTTTCTTACTGCATTAGGCAAACTAGTCTTGCTGCATAGTTGAGAGATCTTGCAATTAGGAGTGTGCCAAACATCAGAAAATTTGTCTCCTTCTTTCACAGCAACATCTCTCAGTGATGCCTGTGCCACAAAAACAACTTTGATCCAGTCCTGCTGTCAGCCATTGAAACTGTGGATTCTTTTAGAGGATTATTCTTGAAAACATGACATTATACACGGCACAAGAACCATTTCCACTCTCCTTGCAGCATAAATTGGATAGAAGTCCTCAGCCTTAAGTCACACATGAAGAAATGCAAGGCTTTTTTTCCTTAAATACTATTCCCAGGACTTTCTATAGACCTCAGGTGCCCATCTTCAAGATACATGCAATGAGTGACTTCACTAGAATAAGAAGACATAGCTTCTTACAAACTTTTGAAAGATTAAATCTCCTCTTCACACACAATTACAGTTCCTATTGACTCAGAAGTGTAAATGTGTGTATATAAGGCATTATATTGACCAAGGCATGCAGGCAGTAGCTGCTTTTTAATTGTTTACAGTTCATCCTTTTATACAAATATTTTTAGCTTCATAAGGCATAATTAAGGGAGTAACAAGACCAACACTTGCTTTTACAAAGGAAGGCTATAATAGACACAAGGCAAACCTGAAGAGGAACCCAAGATAGAAAGCATTTCCTCTTGTGCAGGGTTTTTGCTGTTTGCTTCCCTTAGAGGACAGAAAGTGATGTGCTTTTATTGCACTTGTGTCTCTTTATAGGAAAAATCATAAATCATGGAATGGCTTGAGTTGGAAGGAACCTTAAAGACTGCCTAGTTCCCACCTCTCTGCTCTGGGCAGGGACACATTTCACTAGACCAGGTTTCTCAAAGCCCCATCCAACCTGACCTTGAACACCTCCAGGGATGAGGCATCCTGAGGCATCCACAGCTTCTCTGGGCAACCCGTTCCAGTGCCTCACCACCCTCATGGGGAAGAATTTCATCCTAAGATCTAATGTAGACCTGCCCTGTTCAGTTTAAAACCATTGCCCCTTGTTCTGTCACTTTCTGCTTATGAAAAATCCCTCTCCCTCCTTTTTATAAGGCCTGGAATCTATAACAGCTTTTCCTATTCAGTACACCAAGCAGAACTCAAAGGTATTAAATAAATATCCAAACCTTTGGGCTCAGTGATGGCAGAAAAATTTCAGCAAAAACTCACAACAAAATATTCTCTGTCCTGTTCTTAAGCTCAATTCATGAAACAGGAATTTTAATATTCTTGGAAATACAGAGCAATACTTCAAGGATATCTGAATACATCATTAGCTATTTTTCCTAAAGGAAACAGATCTCAGCTTTGGCTGGTTGCTCATGTCCAAAGAGGAAATACTACAGCAAAGACCGTCTTCTTTCTTTAAAGAGTGGATCATGTCAGCTTTTAAAAGCATTATAAACAATTCCTCTGCTCAGGAAAATATGATTTTATCTCTCAAAAAAATTCATTGATAAGCCACTGGCTATATAGTTTGGCTGCTCTTTAAAACCTCCTCAAACTTAGGCCCAAATATTATGTTTATTGATAAGCTGGAATTTTCTGGCATAATGTGACCTAATTAAGCTCTTGCTTTTAAGTCTTGCAAAGTATCTCTATCAGTTAGCAGAAACACAGTCTTCATAATCATTTAATGCATTTCCATTAAAGTTTCTGAACTTTCAATAAGAATTATACCATGGCAAACCTAGGCCTTCCATTTCTTTCAAATTAAGTGTTTCTTTGTTTAAGTAACGAGCATAAATTAGTTCAGCGAGAAGACAAGAATTGCTTCTTAATTGTACTGGAAGAACTTTTTTTTAAACCTGAAGGTAACAAGTGTCATTTTGCATAGATTAAGATTTAAAGAGGTGCTTTTGTTACAGCTGATGTGTAACTCAAGACTTTCAGAGTTGTAAAACTGTAACTTTATGCTAATTTATATAAATAATGTATAGCCCATTTACAATACGTTACGTGCTGTCCTTGATGCTCACACCATGCTTGGATTGGTCTGCTATTTTTTAATCAGCTCTGTCTCCACGGGTCTTGTAAACTGTTACTGGCTCCAGGAAATAAGATTTGACCTACCAGCCTTCACCCCTGTCAGTCACAGCAAGGGCTGGCACATGTCGTATGCCACAGAGCACATTCTTTCTTTATTAGGTGAGTTTGCTTCTTTATTTGAAAAATACTCTTGAATAAAATAAAAAAGTATGAAGTATAGAGCTCATGATATTCAGAGATGGTCGAAGCAGACATTTCAGAATAATTGTTATGTATGGCTTTTCCACAGCCTGAAGCCTTGATCAGATGTAATTGTTCCATGCTTGCGGCTGTTCTTTTCACTGAAACTTAGCAGCAGGAATATCCACCAGGATCCTTTTTCAGCCCAGGTGCATTAAGGGCAACAGGGAACTCTGTGCCTGGAATGAAAGCCTGTCTGAGGCTCCCACTGTGAGCCTCAGTCTGCAGAGACAAGCAGTGTGGGGGTGCAGATGGGACAGAGCTGCCCGCCTGCTCTCAGGGACAGGGACGGGGACGGGGACATGGCTCCTCAAGGATGATAAGCACACACTCCAGCAGGTACACAACGGGGTCCTGGCAGCAGCTGAGCACCGGTTTCTAGATGCGGTGCCCTGGGAAACACATGGCTGTTTCTCAGGAGTGAATAAATAGTGTCATGAAACACAAGCCCTGGAAAATTGGAAAACGGGAACACAGCAAACTGCCAAGGTTGCTGGTAGGGTTCACAGCACGATTGCACACATCAAACAAGTGCACAAGGCTCGATCCAGCTCCCCTTTTAGACAAAGAAGCAGTTCCCATAAGTGTTGTTTCCAGCTGCAGTGTGTCTTTCACGTGTGTGATACATCATGCACTTGCCTGCAAAGCTGGAAGTAGCTGGATATTACAGAGATTAAGACAGCAAAGAGTACCATGAAGAAGGAGAAATAGCTTTTACAACCCATGTATTTGTAATATCAAGCATGCTATTGTTTGTCTTTCACTGAGTTACTGATATTTCCTCTGGAAAGTCACTGAGTCTTTTACTTAGTCCCATCGTTTCTGAAGGTGTCATATTTACTATGTGGCAGATTCTACTACTGGTCTTACATTTTGAAAATTAAAGCAGACCATAAAATGGCATTAGTGCCAGCATGATCTGTTCAGGAGGCATATAGAACAGCTTCCAGCACATTTTGTGTAATCTCTAAACAAAATACGTAAGACTAATTATGCCTTATAACAGTATAATAATACCTGATTTTTGCACAGTGCATTTCACATTAAAGGGAAATCTGTTGAAGATGTAAGATGCATGTTGAAAATACAAGATTAAGATAGCTATAAATGGTTAAAGAGCAATTTCTGGTGAAGGATAAGATAATGCAGCCTGAGACAGGTGCCATACCAAGATACTGGCACATCTCTGCAATCCTTATTTTAAAGTTTCCTGTTTCAGGTGGTCCTGAGTTTAAGATTGTTCTCTGAAAGCGAAGACAGGGAGACGCCGGTTTGAACAACCATTTCAGAGAATTTTCTGTCCTTGAAATACTTTCTAAAAAGAAGTGGTTGGGTAGCAGCTTTATCAGGCCAGTAAGCACAGGAACACTGGAGTGGCCAGTTTGAGATGGCTGACAAACTTTCTGCTAAATTCTTCAAAATGTGCCACCTTTCAGTCATGTGACAGCATCATATCATCTCCACCAGTGAAGCAGCTTCCTCTGACTCCCAGTGGCCCCTTGATCTCCAGGTCAGGCTGCCTGCAGCACCTCAGCTCCTGCTGCCACAATTTGAAACAATATTTGGGTTTACACAAGCTTCAAGGTAATGGTGGAAACCTTCCTGCTCTAGCCACAGTCCTTGCTGGGATGCTTTGCTTTGAACTGGACCCTCAGAGCACCTTCAGTGCAGAGAACTCCACCATCAAAGCCCTTCCTCCCCGTTCTGCCCATGCCTCACCCCTCCCAGGGCAGCCTGAGTACAGCAGCTGCAGCTCTCTGGCACTGCCCAGGAAAGGGAATTTGTTGTGGGTGGGAGCAGCCCCGGGACTCAGTGCTCCAGGTGCAGGGGAGGCTGCTGCTCCAAAGGATGCAGGAGCAGCCCAGCACATCACTGCTGCTCACTCCATGCAGCTCTCCCAGCACAATGTGCCAGCACCCACCAAGGGACACCATCCTTGGGGAACAAACTGGGGTTCAGAGCCAGGATGAGCAGGAGCTGGCAGGGCTGGGGATTGGCACAGCAGGAGCACTAAGCCCCATAACTGCACATCTGACCGCGAGCTGTGGTCTGCAGGGACACGTGAGCAAACTGTGCTCTGCAAGGACAGGCGTGAGAGGGAGGGAGGGGAAGGAGGCTGAGGCGCTCTCTGCTCTTGGTGTAGGAGTTGGTCCTCACCCCCAGCCAGCAGCACACCCAGCTGTGCTGTGGTCTGCTGCCACACAGAAACGTGCACCAGCTCTGATGAACAGGCTGAGATGTGCAGCTCTCATCCTCCTCAAAGGGTTTACAACTTGCCAGCAGGAATGAAAGCTCACAGGCCTGGAGGTTCAGGGTGTAACTTGCACATGCTTAGTCTAGTCCACAGATCCTGGTGATACAGTAAATTCTTCACAGATAAGAAAATGCACAGGGTTTTTTGTGGGCTTTGGTTTGCAGGAATTGCAAGATGTGTTTTGTGAGATAACCTCTATCTTATCTTTATTTTTTCTGTTCTAAAGCAGAACAATCTGGATACTAAAGCCATTTCTGCCACAATATTAACCCCATCAGGTAAAACAAGCTTCACTAAAAGAATGTTAGCCTTGGCCTGGGATTCAAGGAGTTAAAATGTGGCATTAGTGCTACAACAGAGTTTCTAGCTCTGGAAGATGTCTCCTTCCACACCACAGAAGGCAGAGAGCCAGAAATAGCTGGATAAACTACTCTGCCTGCTACTCTCCTGACTTCTCTCCTTCTAAACTGTTCTCCTCTCTCTGGCTAAACCAAACAATGGTTGACTGCTAATACTCTTGCCATCCACTCATTTTGTATGTATACGTGGCTGATTTCTAGTATTGCAGTCCTGATGTGCTTTTTTGGCATAATACTCAGGACCAATCCCAAGTGACTGATACATGTCTGACAGATACCTCTCCACCAGCATCACACTTCTCACACTTATACTTCTCCAGATTTAGGTATTACTTTTTTCTGAGAATATATTCAGTTTCACAGGAACACAGATAAGGAATTCAGCAGGATTAGACAACAGATGTTTTTATTCAAAAACATTAGTAGGTTAACACATCCCATCTGCACCCAACTTTCTGTTTTGTCAACCTCCATATGTTCATAATTTTTGTCTCAATTTTTTTTTTTTTTTTGAGGCCTCGCACACTACAACATACCTGCATTGTTTTGGTCACCATTTTCTCCCTTCTTTCATGGATAACATGCCACACTTGCTATTTCCAGTCTCATTATCTCCTTCTTGGGCTGGCAGCCATTTAAGCCATCTGACCTACATTCCCTCTGACCTTTATTACAGAATTTCTTCTCCCAAATGACCAGCCTCCCCAGTACACTATAGCCATTTTAGGTATGGTCTATATATTCCCATGCTCCTGGCCCTAATTGCTTCCCTGTGTTTTCCCCCTGGAAGAGAAATCTTATTTTCTTTCTCGCTTCAAACACGCACCATCAACCTGGTGATCAACAGGACACAGATACCCACATCCCTGCATTTCTTTTAGTGGTAAATAAAGGAAGAGACCATTTGAGGCATGTTTAACAAATCCAGTTACCCAAAGCCCATCATGGAGTAGGTCTCTACTGAGGGGTACACGCAAAGGCAAACCATCTGCTATTTAAAGACAAAATGCACACCTATCATTCTCACAGACAGAAAAGGCTTGCATGGAGGATTTGCTCTTTTACATTCATGAGTCTTTTGAGGTTCTAGGCTTTTGAACATAGTAATAATTTATAAAAAGTCCATTCTTAAATCCCCTTTAAGTAGATCTCAAAAGTAAGAACTGCCTTACAGAGCATGTCATCACCTCAGCTGTCATTACATCACACAAAACCATGTAAGGGCACACTGTATTGGGATTGCATGTGCAGCATGGAACTCACCAGTATTTACCCAATGCAACTGCATAAAAAACAGTGTTTCCTGAGAAAATATGCCTGAGAAGCAAAATGGGGCTCACTTTTAGTCATATAGTAAATAATACTTTCCTACCTGACAGAGAAATTTATTGAAGTGTGTCACACAGAGCAGCTGGCGTAGCCTTCACCTGGTGCAGCCTTCATCTTGTGCCAAGTCACACAGTCACACCTCTGGAAGGTGCATGCTCAGACCAGGACACTGCCCACAGCCAAAGTCACAGCAATCAGAGCCAGCTCAGGATGGCTGCTAAACCTGCAGGTTTTAAACCACGGGTCTTCTACACCCACCCATGAAGGCAGAGACCTTTCCTCCTCCAAGGAGGAGGAACCACTCCTTCATATTCTTGAATATGAAACCAGAAGGTGAAAAAGCTTATAGGAAAGTCCTCTTACCTTTCGTGGAAACTTGGTCAGGCTTGCCAGCACAATTTGATCCTTGTCCCATACAGAAATCACTGGGTAGGAAAAGCAGTATGTCAGCTCTCAGAAATTCTGAGAAGGAAACAACTCTGAATCCCTCTACCTTTAAGCCCTGCCAATTATCTTTGGGGCTTTTACATTTGATTCAAAACATCTTGTGTAATTTATTACTTATCTTTTGTAGAAGGCCAGAACAGTAAACATGGACCTGTATTCAGCAATAGTGTACATAAGGGTAATCAGGAAATTGGAATGGAAATTAGGTACATCAAGATGACCATCACAGCTTGATGGAAGAGCATAATAATTCAGTATCTTATTGGCCATATATTCAGGGGTTTGTCATTTGAGCACTTCAAGAGAAATGAGAGCAGACCACTCAAGCTGCCTTTCTGAATTATTCTGTAAAACCCAAGGAGTCAGGAAAGGAGGTTAGAGGTGGAGGTAAGTGTTTGGGACCTTCAACTTATTAGAGAATGCTGATTCATCAAAACTTTTTGTGATTCATACGTTTTATAGCAATAAAACTTCAGAAGGAAAGGTTCTTGGATGGAAAATTGCTGTGTTGTTCAAAAAAGAGGCAAGATTTGTGGGATGTGAGCCCAGAAAGTTTAGTTTATGGGTAACTCCCAGTAAGGATTGACTGTACCTTCTCTTCTAACCATGGCTGCCCATGCAAACACCTCTGGACAGGGTCACTGGAAGAGCAACTACTGTGGACAAGAGCTACTTGAGATAATTTTCACTTGAAAAGATTAGGAGCTGATAACGCAAGCAACTGTGCAGCAGAACTGACTTTGGAGCAGAGACAGCCCTCTGTCAGGGGCCTGAAGATGCCCCTCATTTAACTAACCCAGTTGCCCTTCATACAATGAGAAGTGAGAAGTGACCAAAAATGTCAGTAGTAACCAGCATATTGTATTTTTATGTTTGACACCAAATACAAATTGCCTGGTCAGTAAGACTAGAAAAGAAACATAATAAACTAGAAATATATATATTTTTTATTAACCCTGTGGTCAGAAAATGGTTGCCCATATGAGACGTGGATCACTCTTTGAGGATACTGAGGACCCATGTGTCAAATTCTGCATCCTAATAATAGCAATTCACAGCAAAGATTTTAATTTTTGTTTTTTAACCCAAGCATTTATAGGGAAACAAAATAAAGGTCATAATAAATGAAAGTTTAAAAGTTAGAAGTTCAAAGAAGGCAAGGAAGAAAGGAAAAAATTATGGGTATAGCAAATAATTACAGTACCATGTGAAGAATGTAGTTAAATGCAAAGCTTACTGTGCTTTTAAATAGCCCAAAATAAACAGATGCACAAAGCCATTTCCAATTTTGATAATATCCTTAAACATGTCTCTTCTACTGACTCACAGGAGTAATTTGAGGACAACACTCTTAAGACATACTCCTGTGGAAACACCTCCCTCATGCTGTTGCTTGCCATATATTTCAGATACAAAAGCAAAGCCAAATGACAATTACACCTTTCTTTGAGCATTAGTTTACATTAAAATTCCCTTTCCTTGAGACTACTGCTCTTACATTTTTATGATTCAGATGGTTAAACTTGATTAGATCTAGCAGTGACTGCTTGCAGCAACAACAAGCAATTGCCAAGAAAAGGCAAAAAGTACTTATAGCTGTGATGGGTATCATCAAACAACTCAGAGATCTATAGAATTTAATGGTATTATTAAAAGCTGGTATTTTTAGTGACACAGACCAACAAGAAAGTACATTGCATTTCTAGTGCTGATCTTAACTTTCCCTCTTTAGAAAAATACAGCTTCTCTGTAAAACCTTTGTTTTTAGTTTCTAGTCCTTCACAATCAACGGAGAGAGACCGGCTTTTCCAGAAGGTGTTCAGAAGGTAGCAACATACCACAGTACTCCTACAAAAGCAGCTTTTTTTTCTCTGCTAATTGAAGAGGCAGCTTACAAAAGTGCTTATTTGAATTCTTTCCCTAAACTCATTTTCTGAACTTAACCAGTACCCTGTGACCCCTGCTGACAGGTGGGTTATGTCAGGACAAGAACTCTGGTATCTTGAGCTCCCAGAAGGCAGTGATAAGTATCTTTCCTGTCCACTGGACTAGGCTAAGGACTCGATGATTTTATACACAGCAGTGGTGAGCCTTCTCCTCGGCAAGATGGGTCTTCCTGGGCAAAGGCAGTGGGGTAAGGCCAGAACACAGGAAAGGAAAAGCACTATGAATATTAGATGATCCCTCAAAAAGAAGAAAAGGTGGGAGTGTTGGGGTGGAAACACGTACCATGTTTCCAGTTGGGATGTAGGCTGGACCCCAATCTGAACTCAGTGTCTACAAATAACCTTCACAGAGGTCTGAGATATATTTACATGTTCAGTGCAGTCAACATTTAGGTTTTTTAATCTACTGCCAAGCCAACTCCAGAACTGAAACAGTGCAATAGCATCTCCCAAGCAGTGCTGCAGAGAGGACATTAGTCTGGACATAATCCCATTAGTTTGGACATAATCCCACCCTGCAGCAGCAATGCTCTCCAGGTGCCCCTGCACTGTGGCCACATTAGGGCATTGAACCACATTGATTTCTCTTGGAGACTTCAGCCAGGATGATGCAGAGTGCTTGGCAAACATCAGCAGTTTTCAGCAGGGTGAAGAAATATTGGATGTTGACTTTTACACAGTTCAGGAAAGAAACGTTGTGGGATATTTAAATAGGCTAAATACTCAGGAACTCTCATCTGTGTCTGAATGTTGATTGTACATACTACAGAAACCTCAGCTTTGCCTCTGGTGACAAACAGCATGCAAGGAATGGGAGATTACAAGCCAGCTTCCCATGATTGCTAGAGGAAAAAAAAGGATAAATTAGATGTGGCTTTTCAAAATAATGTTTCTTTCTTTTTTAATCAGAGAATTACAGTACTGTACAGTTAAGATACAAACCCAAGCCAAACATAACCAATATCTCCTCAGCTCAAGGAAGGGAGAGGAAGACTAGATTTAAAATAAAGACATCCTGAAATATGAGTTTCTGTTCTAACTGCACAGTGTTCATCTTTCTGCAGTAGAGGAACTTTTTAGGTTAAAAAAATAAAAAGTCATAAGAGTCTCCTGGTCAATGTCAAGGGTAGTCCAGTTTCACTGTTTGCACTAGCTCAAGTTTCTAGGTTGAATTTTCTGGTAGTTCATTTCTGGTATTTCTAAAAGAATCTGAAAGAGGTTGCATCAGCTTTTAAGGAACTGTACCTAATGCTCTGGATCTATGTGTATGTTGCAAAATTCTCTTATGTTTATTTTGACTACTCTCAAAATTCAACCTGCCTTCTAAAGCAGTTTTCTTTATTCCAGAAGTAACATTAAGGCTTTAAATAGATACTTTTACCAACTGCTGAACAGCAGCATGCCTCAGGCTCCTCACTTGCTTACACTGGTCTCCATGAACTGCTGGAACAGAGCACTGATACTTCTGAGGGAGCAGAAATTCAGAGTGGTTGGTGGTGCCACCACACCGGCGCTACGCACTGTCTGAACTACCAGGTCATACGTGATGGGGTGCAGCATTTCTGTGCTGCAACTGCCTTGATTTGGGCTCCAAACACACAGCTCTGCATAAAGGCACTGTTTATGAACAGATGAGCTTGAGCTGGCACTGTTCAAGTCTTTCCTGTGCCATCACTCAGTGGCTGGTGCAGGCCCGTCCTCTGTGACTTAGAAGCCCCAATTCCACAGACATCTAATGAGACTGTTTCTGACATTGCTAAGGGCTTAATTTTACTATGACAAACACTCATCTTCTGCCCAGAACAGACAAGTTACAGGCACACATGAGGAACCACAGCACATGTTTCAGGGTACTTCTTCTGTGCCCCTTATTCTCTTAGCTGCTCATGTGGTTGATCACCAACTGTCTTCATGTCTCTGAATACAATTAAAATATATAACAAAGCAGTATAATAGCAACAATATCTAATGATGCAAAACAGTTCCATTTAAAAAATCTAGCAATTAAAATAAAAATAAAAGCTAGCCTTATAAGAGAATAGGCAGGGGTGGGATTGCAGGCTGTGAGAGGCAGATCTCCAGACCTCTGCAGCACGGGCAGCAGGGCTCCGGAGTTACACTTGGCAGCTGTGCAATTTCCAGAGCAACAGAGGATGCTCATCATTAGCTCACAAGAGGCTTAACCTCTGAGGCATTGATGGTGTTAAATACTGTCATGTGGGCTTCATACACTTGTTCTTCAGCACGACTCCTGCAAACCATCTCTCTCCTTTTCTGTGCCTCTAGCTCTGCTATTCACTTGTTAAGATTTTCAACAAGCACAGGTAGTAAATCTTCACCATCATTTAAAACACTCATGCCTGGAGGACTTTGCTAAGAGCAGCTTGTTTTGTTCTTGTGTTTTCTCCTCTGTGCTAATAACCTCAAAGCCAACAAAACAGATGGAGCTGAAATACAGTTCCAGCAGAAGAGTGAAATTAATGGACTCCCCCATTTCACACAACGGGAAAAGAACATAAAAAAGGAATACAATGTCAGAATATAGTTTTTCACATCAGCTCTACTTGTACTTTGCAGTATCGGAATGACCAAATGCCTCCAGCTGAGATGGCAGTGAACCACAGATAAAGACAAAAGCTGAGAACCCTCAGGTTTTCCTGGCCTCTGAAAATGTCAGATTCTGCAGACTAAGCCTTGAACATCTAACCTTGCTTCATTCCTGAGGAGACAGCTTTATGATCTCATTAAAAGAATTGTTTTGTTTGGAAAGATTGTTAGCCCTCCAGATAGAGTCAGCTTAGCTGAAACCCTATCTATCAAAGTTTTATTTGATTTCAAAAAAGATAGACCGAATAAAAAGGCTAAGCAAACACCAGCCAAATAAGAAGACTTACATACTCAGGGTTCCCAGATACTCTCTTTGTTTTCTTTGGCTTTAAAGTCATGATTATTCATTACTATTTTTAGCACCAGCCACATGTTTCTCTGATATTAAAGAAACTAGCAGCATCACATTCCTACAAGGAAAGGACATTCATACAATACAGCACCTCAGCCTAGTTCCTAGTATGGAAAGAATGAGTCCAAGTAAATGAATAATACCCCCTGTGAAGTTTGCAGGTACTGTGCCTTGACCAGACATGTTCAGGTACAAGCTGGCATAGAATTGGCCCCAAGTATCTTGATTCCTGGGCCATTGATCAAAAGGCAGAGTTTTGGGTCAGCAGCACCAGCTCCCCACCCACTAATTTCTCAGGGAAGACCTGGAGCTTCCTGCTTCATAAAAAGAAAATTTCAAGAGAGACAGCTCTGGATAAAACAGCCTTTGCAAGAAACAATTTTGAAAACAACAACAAACAAGCAGCAGGTTTTAAATCAGCATAGTACCCAGCACTGCAGGTATTTGCAATTCTGACCAATTAAGCACTGCATGTTCAGGATGTCTAAAGTATAGGTCTTATTTTGGAAAATTGAGAAAGTTGAGGGAGTACAAACCAGCGAGCATTGGTTTGCATAGCAGACATTGCAGGAAAGGGGCAAGTGAAAGGCTGCAGTTTCATTTCTTCACTCATAGTAAACAGCCCATTTCTCACCACAGTAGGAGTTAAATCAGCTGGCCTATAGAAAAGCTAGCTCAACATAAATATTAAAATATAGTAGATGTATTTTCCATTTGTAGACCTGGACCTGCTCCAGAAAGACAAGATTAAACAGTCCCTTAAAAACTCAGGAAAGAAGAACAAGAAAAACACTTGGGTGATTTGTCCCTGGTGGAGAAAGAAGCAATGGCACTGACAATAGTTTATTAATAAGTCAGAGACTGTCCTCCACTCTGCTTTCTCCTCCAAAACAGAGATTGCAGCTGCCATACCTTGTTGCTTAGTTGTGATTATACTATTATAGTTCTAGTTGTTTCGGTGCCTGAGAACACACGCTGTAACCCTGAAATACATTTAAGAAAGAGTAGCGCTCCCTAAAAGCAGCAATTTAGGAAAAATTTAGTATAGATGTAAGAGAAAATTATTATTTATTGTCTCTTCTGATTTGTGCAGTGGCAGTTTCTGAACTTGACCAAATAACTTATCATCAAACCCATAATTTTAGATTCAGTTGAAGCATCCAGGATGTAGAAAATACTGAATCGTGGACAAAGAGACCAGAAGATGAAAAAGGCACTAAGTGCTTGAATTGGCTGTTTCCAGGTACATGATCTTCAGTCAAAAACATGAATGGCACACCAAGCCTCTCTGTCCATCATTAAGAGCTTGAATATTTTTCCTCATACAATGAAATTAAGTATCTGGTAGTAACCAAATTCTGGTTTGAGCATACTTGTAACTGTCTGCCAATCTGCCAAACTGAAAAGAAATTGGGAAAAATTGAATTTAAAGGCAGAACAAGTAATTTTTCCAAGATAATTTTTTATTTCAGAACTAAATGCTGTGGTCTAATCCATGTGCAAATCCATTTTTCATTTTCTGTATTCATTCTACTATGATTATAATTAGAAGATAAATTTTAATGGCTTTTAAATTGTAAATAGACATTCACATTCACAGATAAGAAATACAAATGATATTATAATGTGGAAGGAAAACCATTGCAAAAATTAAAGAATGGTTTCCATGTCTATTTGTTTTGTCCTATGGTTTCTCCTCCATTATTTATCTTACACATTCCTAGTACCAGACCTTTCCCACGTCAAGCAAATGTGTTTACATTAAAGAATATGACAGCAGTGGCTGACAATCACTGTGTGTACTAACACCCTTTTCCCATAGCTGGTAACGTTTTAATTCATCTCCACCATGTATTTACATTTGAAACTGCATCACCTGTGATCATCTGACATCCCTATGCTGGCTGATAGTCAAAGATTCACTTCCTCACAGGCAAAAAACTGGATCTCAAAAACCATGTTCACACTCAGCTCTGTTCACCATACCTGGGTTATAACATCACCAGAGGTGCACTGAAACACTACATATTCCTACCAGAAAGAGCAAAGCAATTGTGTGGCTGTAGAAATAATGTAATCCCTTTGCCTAACCATGAATTTCTGTACAACGACAAATAACAACCAAGCACCCTTTTTTTTTTTTTTTTTTTTTTTTTTTTTTTTTTTTTTTTTTTTTTAATTTTTTTTTTTTTTTTTTGCTGTATTTGCTTTTAGAATCTTTGTTCTTTCCAGAAAGTGTTTACATACATAAATCCAAAGGGTGCTCAGTAATAAGGAGAGCCAGGTTGTGCACGGGTTCCCCAGAGGAGACAAAGGGTGTGAAAGGTGCCCCTGCCCCAAGCAGGAGGGGGCTGGAGCCCGTGGGTGCTGCAGTTCTGCACCCCCAGCACTGCCCTGCACAGCACCTGCCAAGCACCCTGCACCTCCAGAAACGGCACTGGGAGAGACCAAAAAGCCCCACCACATGCAGCAGAGCAGCCATCCACATCAACCCCTGTGGTGGGTGAGCAGCCAAAGGATTTGTAAGGGGTGGTCCCACACCAGTGGCAGGGCTGCAGACCGGGTTTCTGAAAGGCTGGCTACTCCAGGAACAAGATTTCTCAAACTTGTTTCTGCTATGTCTACACTCACTAAACAAAAGGTATTGGGCCACACCCTACCTCATACTAGGTGACACTCAGATGTAGTGCAACATCTAATTTCATGAAACCTGTCTTGCCAAAGTTTGTAATGACCTCAGTCAAGGTGCTGCATTCCCACCTTCCTTTGACACAGACACCAGTTCTTCTGCTGAGTAATGTTGCCTTCCCTTCCCTTCACTGCCAGCCTTCTGCTTTTTCGTTAACCCTCATACAGTTCTCATAAAAGGGGCTTGCCTTTTGAGGTCCTCTGCAACTCTTCTCCGCTTTCTATTAGCATCCTACAGACCTTTGTCCTTCATTTCTTTCTCTTCACCTTCAATAATTTCTCCCAGAATCCCAAGTGCAAACAAATTATAGCTACAATGTTCACAGCACTGAAGTGTTGCAGGTAGAGAAACTTTGGGTTTTTTTTTTTTAAGTTAGACTCATTCACAATATAATGATATCATCTCGCATTAGAGAGCATCTCCCATGTTCTGATGACTGGTTTTGCATATTACTTCCCTAAAATTTTATATACAGTATAAAGAATCAACCAAGCCAGAGCTAGTGCTGAGCTGAATTAATTAGTGTTCATAAAATATGCACTTCAATTTCCTAGAATTGAAGAATATCTGAAGTTGGATCATTGAGTCCAGCTTCAAAAAGCTGGGAAACAAAACATGACCTGGTAGCATATTATTTAAGAAATTATATGGTATATAACAAAGACTTACAAGTAAAAAAGAAGCAGCATAACTTTTACACATGCAGGCTTAACATGGCTGTACTTTGGCTTATGAAGCTTCTCATGTTTTCACATAATTCCTTGAGAAGCACATCTACACGTTATCTACAGAGATAGCATGTCAAGGCCCTGCTCTGGGCATTATGAGCATGGAAATAAGAAGCTACACCCTTCGTGAGACAGCTCTTGGCTCTTCTGAAACAAGTGTCAAAATCTACTGACAACTCCAGCTGGCCTTTCGCCATCACGTTTAAACCAAGTGGAGCCTACTTTTGAAGCCTGATAGCATTTGTACAGTCTGCACTGGATGGGAGCATTTCTGTGCTGACAGTAACCACAAGCACTTCCAAAAAGAGCAGAACAACATAACAGCTCTTAAAAACACCAGCAATAAAAAGGAATAGTTGATTTTACACATAAAGTCATCTGAGCTGGCTTTATCTCAGCTCTGCTCTTAGACTTTGTGCTCCAACATTGCAAAGTCTGCATCAGCCCAAAGTGACAGGGGCAGCAGCAGGTGGAAACAGCACAGGAGATAGGAATGGGGAAGCCTGGTCTCCTGTATTTGGATGGTCTCAGTGACACTGCCCACCATCAGGAGTGCCATTTCACCTGAAAAAAGTCTGTGAACACAAAAGATTGGGAGAGGAAACAGATTCAGAGTCTGGCATGAATGACTGAGGAGTCTCTGTCATAGCTGGTCATCAGGGCTGGCTAGATAAGATTAGGGTTTAGAAACTGATGATCTGTCTAGAATCACAAAGGAAGGATACAAACCTGAAGAGGAGTATTGGTAAGGTTGGTAAAGAGTGTGAGACAGAGATGGAAAACAGGAAAGCTTTGAATGGAAGGGTAGATTGGGGTAAGAAATTACAATTGAGAGGGAGGGAAAGATTAGGGAAAAGGCATTTTATTTCACAGTTGCTATCCAGACTGCAAAAGGCACCAGCTAAACAAACAAAATGGTAAAAAGGTCTTGGGGCACTGATGGGAGACAGAGCAAGGCCACCTGTAGAAGCCCAGAAAGGAGAGTGGTATCTGAGGAGCAGAGAGGTTTACAGGTAGGAATCTCAAAGAGCTTGGGTTGTGATCTCCATAGTGAGCTCAGGGTGACATCTGGGATTGCCTGAAGAAGACTGGTAGAAGATTCCTCCAGAGAGCAGAAGAGATGGCAAATCCATTAGGAGCACAAGGGACAGGGCTGGGTCCAGCTCAGATTGTAGAGCTGGAGAGAGAACATGAGCAGCTTGGGGAGAGGGAGGAAATGAAGGAATTATTGAGTCTGTGCCACCAAGTACACAGTTTTCCTCATCCCCTGGGATATAATCCAGCACTCAGGACCCTTTTCAGCCTTTTCCCATGTCCAAACTACAGTGCTACTTTCTATTTCAAAGCAGCACACTTGCTTTGAGGGGGAGTGCCTGCAGGAATGAGGGTTACTATCATGTTATTAACCACCTCCTAGCCCAGAAACAGCTACAGTCCCTCACAAGAAAGTTGTACCTTTTTGTACATCCCTTTCTGATCTTTGAGGTCGAGCAGTGGGTTTAACCTAAGTATAATGCTGTTTATTATACCAACACTCATTACAGGAAACAACAACACAGAGCTTGAGAAACTATAAACAAGGACCATCAATATGATTCACCTAACCTGGTTTAGGAAGCTGTAAAAGTCATTAAGTATATTTCAGCAGTTGGTTGGCCATAACAGATAATTCCAGACAGTTGACTTCTGCAAGGAAACTTTTTCACATTATTTCAAGCTTAGAAAAATATTAAATTACAGAAGAGTATAATTAATCAAATCTGATTACTAATTTAATTAGTGTAGTAACAAATACTGTTATCAGAGTAGGAAAGCACTTCTAAATCATTGCTTTTTAACAAAGATGAAGTTGACCTCAGAAGAAGTCATCTGAAACTGGACAATTAGACATTATCTTGATGAATTTGTTGATTGCCTTTCTGGTCTGGCCATTATGCTACCAGCATCTAGCTACAGGGTAAGAACATACAGCCAGTGCAGGGGGAAGAGGACAGGGCAACACTGCAGTGGTAACATGTTCTCAGATCAGTGTACATTAGAAACAAAAAGACTGATCCCATTGAATACAATGATCATCTTCCTGAATTTAACAATCAACTTCTTCAGCAACTGTAGACCTGCATTCCTGCATTCCAATCAGTCTTGCTTGTGCTTGAGAGGCTGGGTATTACACTGAATTGTAAAAAAAACAAACAAACAAACAAAAAAAAACAAAAACAAAAAAAAAGTTTTATTTGCATTTAGGCAAGAAAAATTAATTTTTAAAACTACAAAATTATAATTTGAGGACCCAGTTCCTGTTATTCTTGGGATATACAACTTTTATCTGCTAAGTAAATAGAAACAATGACCACAATAAAACCATTTTTTTTGGATATGAACAAGTATTTTTTTTACTACACCTATATTTACACACACATGCACAAGTGTTCTTTGGAAAAAACTGCTTGATAGCTGCATGTCCAAATTGTTATGTTTCAGGAAAGACAAAACCAAACTAAACAGCAACCATTAAAAAATTATTTCCTTACTAAGCTGTACTGATATGCTTTTGCCAAAACCAGATGAGGATCATGCAGTCCCCTCAAAGAAGAGTTGCTTTTGCCTCCCTTACCTGAGAGTTCCCAGACACAGCCCATTAGCTGGAGCTGGGAACACAAGTTTTACAGCACCAATGTGTCATCCAGGTGTGGGCCAAGTTCTTAAATTTTGTAAGGCAAGTTGGAGGAGGAGAGAAGGTTGGGTCCTATCTTCTCCCTCCTTCAATTTTACAATCAGCATTAGAATTGCAATTTCCATTTAGTGCCACTTTCTCAGTACAAATGGCATTAATACTGATAAAGCTTCTTGGCATTTATTTCTATGTCAGCTTTCAGAGTCCCTTACTGTGTTTGAAATTAACATCTTAAAAATAAAATGAACAAGTTGCTAGTTTTGCTTTGGGAGCAGGAAGAAACTCGCTAGAAGAGACTCCTTGTCTCTCTGCTTTATGACTGTTACTGTCATATTGAATCTTCTGAAAACTAAACCCTGACCTCATATACACATATTATTGGACTTACCTTTGCTTCTGAAGTCTTCATTTAATAGCAACAGCTCTGATATACTAGACATATACCTTCATCCTATATCATTTATTCATTTCACAATAGTTACAGGTTCAAAATATTAGTAAAATTATCTGTGATTTTTTTCCCATGTTTAACCATCTTATTTCCGTGATGAAGTGTTTGAGCCTTTATTTATTTATGGTGGGTAGGAACTTGGCATCATCCCTCCTACACTCTTGGAGCTCCTTCTCCTTCTCCAGTATAGAGCTGCTAACATCACCTCAGGTGTATGAAGACCACCAGGAAGACTGGCCCAGGCACAGGACTCCAGACTAAGTTTTGTGCTTGGGCTGTCTCTTTGACTGTTGCTAAAATAGCCTATTACAGAATACAGGGAACCAAGGCCATGACTTTGTATTTTGGGTCTGCTCTGTATTTAACAGCACTTCTTTTCAAGATGCACTGGCACCTGCACATAGGTAGATTGCAATCCAAAATTAGACTTGAAGAACATAGTTAGCTTCAATCATGAATTCAACACTGGATCAACAGTGGTTCACAACTCTGGAAAATACCCTCCTGGAATAAATAATTCATAAAGCTTGTGGTGTTTGGGGCTCCATATACAAAAAGTATGCAGATTACTTTTATCAGTCACAGGAGGGACTGACAGTTTACCCTCACTGAAACAACTGTACAAAACTGGTGGAAGGGATACAAGTGCTTCACCAACTGGCCTGCCAAGGATTTTGGCTTGACCTCTATAAAATGAACTAATTTGGACTATTCACCAACAGAGGTAACATTATCTTTATTCACATGCTGTGTTTCTGCTCACACTCCTACCTTTTACTTCATGTCTGCACTTCAGGGATGTTGTAGAGCTCAAGAACTTAAATATTAGCAGCTGCATATTCTGAGGAAGCATCAGGAAGTGAGGATACATTACACATCTCACCCTCTTCAACCTCCTTTGGAGAATGATTGTCCTCCACCTCTTCCTCTGGGACCACTTAAAGAAGATGAATCAACTCATAACTTGGCACGCCCAATTGTTACATGCTGCTAATATTCAAGGATGCTGCCAGATAAAGAAGAGGGTGTAGCCTTCGTTCAAATGTGTTTTCCAGATCTCAAATCAAAGGCCTTCCTTTAATTAGTCATCTAATTAATTTAGGTCCAAATGAGGCTTCAGAGGAAAAAGCAAATTCAGATGAGACATCATAAATGTGCAATTAGAAATTGTTCACTAATCTTGTAATTATTAGGTATTTTCAAAGCAAGCCTTATAACAAGGCTGAGATCCCCTATTGTTTCTATCCGGAAAGGAAGAAAAAGCTTCTCTAATAATCTTATTTTGAAATGAATTTATATAGAACTTGACTAAATTAATAAACACAGTAACCTAAAAAGATTAGAAAGCAATTAAGAGAGATTTTGAAATTATTTAAAACAGCCTAAGTTATTACAGTGATGGGCAATCAAATTCTTTGCTTTGAAACAGTTCTAGCAATTCTCCTGTATTTCCTGGTTTCCTGATTATTGAAAGGCTGCTCATATTTTTAATTCAGAAACTTCTAACAGAGGGAATCATTAATCCACCCCAAACATCATATTTCAGCAGAGATTTGTATTGGATGGGTTTCAGTATTAAGTTCAATATTCAGCTGTATTCTAGTACCAAGTGATGAGTGTTTAACCAATATTTAGCTTTTTATGCAAGTTTCTCCTTCACTTTGGTCCAAACTCTCTTTTAGCACACACTGCCCACTAATCTTGGCAGAAAGGACGGAAGAATGAGTGCAGCACTATTTTCCCAATCTTTCTTTTTTTGGAGGCAGCAGAGATGCAGCTGGAGGGTGCTTTATTCTTCCAGCTCCAGCAGAAAAAGGTGAATGAGATGAGAAGAAAGAGTGAGCTGCAGCATGGTAGGATTTCTGCAACAGGAAAACGGGCTTGTGTCTTCCTTGGCACCTGTCCAGTGCTTATGTCTAAGGCAGCACTGCTTACACAGACTGTAGAAATACAGCAAAGACTAAAAAAGGAGTGGCCTTCGTGCCATGGCTTAGAAGGTAAATCCCTGTGCAAGTGAAAGAAAGGAAAGAAGTGTGGTCTGTGTTCCCATCTCTGTTTTCATTTCTGGACCCCCACAGCTAGCAGGCAGCACACTAGTCAAGCTCTTTCAGGTTTCTTCTGAAAAGCACTGTGAGACAGCAACTAAACAACTGTATCAGACACAAATTTAGGGAACCTGATGCTAATGAAACATTCACAATAATTCTGCTATTTCACCTGAATCCTTATAACCACAAACTCTGTAAATTCTCCCCTCTTGATCAGGTAATTCAGACAAGCCCCACTTTCAGTTAGAGTTATTATTTCATGGAGTAGCAGGTTATAATATTCTCAGGTCATTAGCCAGAAGCAGATCACTAACCTTTTACCTTTTTCAAAGCAAAAGCTAAATAGGTTTATAGGGAGAAGCAATATTTTGGGGCTTTTCAACCAATCTGTTGTGACAACAAACTTTCGAAGACTGAAGAAGCAACTCTGTTTCTTAATGCAACTCTGGGGTTTTATTCCAGCTAAATCTGGTAAATAAATTGATCTGATAAAATATAATGATCTCTTTCTATAAATCCTGCCTTTCAGAACACTACCAATATATCAAAAACTACCCACCACAACAAATTAACAAGTTTGATACTAAGAAATCATTTTAGGTTGAACTCCGAGGGAGCCTTAAACCTGTATTTCTGAATAATACAGCCATGGCACTTCAGACTTCACAAACAAAGCCAGCAGAAATTTTAATAGGTCAAATCAAGTTCTTAGTGAGAAAAGTACATTTCCCCAAAGCGCTTTGAGGATGAACCCCAAATAGTCAAAGCAGGGGGCAAGATTGCTGACACTGGCAGGCCTGCACAGCCTGGTATCAGAAGATTCCCCAGCATGATGTAGAGAAAGTGTAACGAAGCCTCTGGCAGGTCATCAAGCAGAAGACATTGGCATTTGAAGTGTGCACCTGATATAAAGAAAAACATTGCTTGAAGGCTCCAGGAATAAGTGTTTATTCATGACAAACAGGAATTCAATAGCAGCCTTTACAGTTGGAGAACAATGTAAATATTTTCCACTCATTTAATTTAAAAACAAATCCACTTAATCTGTGTTCTCATTTTCTGCATTTGCTCTCTGTTCTCACTATTGAAAACAATTTAAAAACAATTTAAATAGGCGGAATATTCTTAGAAACTGACTTTTAAACAATTACTATGAACAGATCACTTCATGTGTAGAGTAGGATATACACAAACTGAAGGCAGGTTGAAGAGGCATAACATAAACAAACAAAGGATAAAAAAAAAGGAAAAGCCATTCTGTGTGGTCAAAATGTGTAAGTAATAAGACTAATTGGTAAAGCTGCCTTCTTAAAGGCATTCACTTCAGTCACATGCTCCACCAGCTCCTAGTCTCCCCAGAAAGTACAGGACACCCACAGAGAACTTCTGAAATCAGACTTCGCAACATAATTCCTCTTTTCCCCACATCTCCTGATTAAAAATAGATAGTGGATCTCTGGCTTCTTCTTAAACTACTTCAGTTATTCAAAGAGAAAAATGCTTCTGTCTTTCTTCTGCAGTAGGGCTCTAACACTCTTAACTATCCCAGATCTAACCACTCCTAGCTGGGTCTAATGACTGCAGGGTCAGCCAAGAGGTCATGGTAATAGTCCTGTAGTGCCACATCACAAATATGGAAATGGGAAAGCATAGGTTTAATCAGAAATCTTAAGTCACAGATATTGTTTTAATCTGAAACAGAAAAGACATAAAGGAAAAAGAACAGCATCAAAAACCTTCCATGACTTCTGTCCCCTGGTAGAGAGTTAAAGTTTGGCTTTGAAAAAGTAATGACTAGGCCAGCCACTTGGACCTCTAAAATAATTACAATGCTTTATGTACTAAAATGCGCAAATCACCCAGCAGTCAGGATGTAGCCACCAAACTTTGAGGCCTTCTGCCCACACACCCCCTTTTTTTCCCCTTTAGGTGCTTTGTCCATTTCTCCTTGTTTTCTGGATGTGAGTTTGCTGCTGCTCCAATGGGGCTGTCAGGTATCCAGGCCACACTGCATTTACAGGCCAACCTTACAAGGTGTGCACAGCCACTGCAAGCAGGTCAAGGGCCAGCAAATTCTTTATCCAGAGGCAGTAAACATAAACATCAAGCCTCTCACCAACCTGTTGTGAGGATGTATCAGGTCCATATTGCAGATTTGCTCATAACAACAGCAGCATACGCCCAGATGCTCCAGTCCCATTCTCACGAAACTTTTCCTGACTGAAGCCCAGGTTTTTTCAGAGGTACCTTCCTGGTGTGCAGAACCTCTCACAGTCACATGAACCATCCAGTTAGTCCTGAATGTTTTTTTACTGCACATATTCCCTCTGTGCTCATCATAATTATATTAAAAAAGGTTCAGGTTGCTCTTTCACCAAAACCAATTCTACTTGATAGGAAGCTATGAAGACATGACACTAAATGAGTTGCTGTGAGCTGAGGCAGGGTGTGGACTTTCAGCACACACCCAGCATTTCACAGAACTGCCCTTGGACATGCCCTCCTCAATGGTGCTCTCACTGCAGGGTGGCTGCTGGTCCCATGCTGCCAGTCCCATGGGAAGGCTCTCAGCAGCTGATTTTATAAATCCAAACACTTACACCCTTATGCCATATCTTGTTTGTGGGTCCGTATCTGCATCCATCCATCCAGACTTCTAAGGGAACTAGCTCAGCTGATAAACATTTAATGGATTGACACAAGGCAAAATTATGTCAAGTAACTGCTTACATCACAAGGATGACTAATCAGATTTTCTTTTTTAATTAAGTGATACAGTACAGGACTTTTAAAGCACAACTCCATCTACCTATATGAAACTTTTGAGCTATGCTAAGAACAGATGGCCTTATCAGCATGTAGAAACAGTATTAGGCAGGTACTGGGAGTAACCAACAAGGTGTGCTTTATTTTAATTCACTTTTCAGACAGATAAAAAACTTCAGGTACATTTTTTTAAAAAGGCATTACATACTTGGCACTGAATTAGTATTACCAGCATTTGCCTACAACAGTTTGAAAATAAACCTTTCATTATGTCCAGACATGATTTACAGACACAGTCCTTCAAATAGGAACCCTGTGCTAATTTTAAGACAAATAATTTCTTATGCCCATATCTGATTTACAGTTAGTTTTGTTCAAATAAAAATGTATGACGCAGATTTCCATTTGCATTCTGCCAGGTACTTCTATTTTTAGATGCAGGTCAGCTTTATACTCCTTTAATGTGCCCACAGCTCCAATACAGCAAAGGATCCACCTTAGCAAGTTTATCTAACATTCTGTTAGATAAAAAAACCTGCAAAATTGCTGACACAATTGTATCAACAATTAACAGATAAGAACAGCAAGGTGTTTGGACCTTCCTTGATGGAAGACTGCTAAAGGAATTACTAGGGTTTTTTTCTTTTTCTTTCTTTTTTTTATTAATTGTAATTTTTTTTATGTGGAAAAAAAACAGTGTATGGCTACACTCCATACTGGAACCACATTGTTCTGCCACAAAATGTCTTCTTGAATCTTTCAAGCTGGGGCTGCTCCAGAAGTCTTCACTGGCTCACTCTGCCAAGGCACGCGATCTCTTCTCATCAGCTTTGCCCAACGTTGTCTTCATCTGTCTCCCATTTCCTCTCACACTCACCTCCCAGTCTCCACACTCTGCCCAAATTACTGATGACTGGCCCTTTTGGATTTTTTATCCACTCCCAAATGTGAACTTTCTTACATCCCACCCACACTTAGAGAAACAACCCATTAGCCAAATATTTCCCTTTCATCAAGGGCACTCAGAAAACTTCTGTTGTGAAAAACATTCCACTGTTAAAAATTATGGGAATATGTAGAAAACAGAAAGTTATAGGTACCTTTGTGTCTGATCCTCTGTCTGGCACGTGTTTGGTTACATACAGACAATACAGATAAATACTTTTTTAGCTAAAGGAAAAGCAAAAACTATTTCAGCACATTCTTTTCCCTGAGTAACAAAACTGGGGTTTGTTTTTCAACAGAAGTGAAAACTTGGTACATATTTGATACAGACATGTTTCTTTTTTTCTCCCCTTCCCTATCAAAATATCAAGTCAAACAGAAATTCCTTGATTAGAAAAACAGGTTTTTTTCTATTTATCTTGTCTTTGTGATGGTCTGTAATTTATACTTTATGAAAAAATGACAACTTCAAATACATGGATACATAATGAGAGGAATGTGCATTTACTACTCCTCTTGAAACTAAAAAAACTTACAATCCAAAGTGTGGAAACCCAGACAAAAAGGACTTAATTTACTAATTCCAGTCTCCATAAGGCCTCTGCAGCAGAAGCGATGATCGTGCAACTCAAATGTGTGTTTCCGGAATTTGTAACATTCCTTGATGCAAGCTTCTGGGAAAGAATCAACTTTTTCTGGTAAGAAGTTCTTCTTCTATTAGCTAAATGATTCTGAGTTATTTGAAACTATAAATATTTGTCCAAATGTTTACATGACTGAGAAATTTTAAGTAAATTCCGTCCAAACAATGAAGCAACTTCCAGCAATGTGTAACAAAAATAGTGCCTCCCTTACATTTTTACTTCAGTAAATGTCTAAAAGTGATCCCATAATCAGGAATCACAAGGAGAAATGAAAGGCACTGGGAGGATGGCAACATTTGGAACAAAAACTCATTTACTGTAATGTAGATAACATATGTGTAGGAAGATAGACTGTACCCAGTTTCATTTCTCAGGGATGTTCTCACTTATCTATTTTTCTCAAAGCTTCCAAATTATTTCTTGCTTTAGAAAAACAAAATTATTTTTAGAGAATTTCTGAATGCCAGATAAATATTTTTAAATAACACTTGGAAAGCCTACTAGAATGAAAATGTCTTTTTGTCCCCCACTGCTTAGTCTAACTGGGACTATCAAATATTTCCCATTTTATTGAAAATGCTTCCATAAACTCAGAAAACAAGATCTTTCAAATGATTATACTTGAAGTAAGCCACAATTCTGATCTAATAGGATATTCTTTGAAAACAAAAATGCAGTCTTGATCACATAAACAACCAGCTCTTTCAAAATCATCTATTGTAGAACTGCAAGGATCTAAAATTAAACATCAGATTAAGAGCTTTGTCAATGATGAAATTATATAAGCATATCCTTACTATTACATGGGTGAAAATCGGAGAACACGAATATGTAGTATGCAGAAAAAAATCAGAACTGAGTTTTGCCTGTAATCAAAAGTTTAAGTTAACTAAGGAACCTATTAGATTGAAAAAATACTGTATAGTAATTTTTGCCATATCATATTTTCTCAATTTTCTAAAGAATTAATGAACAATTTTGAAAGAGTTTTACCCGTGCAGCTTACAAGCCATCTGCAAGAGTATTTTTTTGAAGTCACAGCCTGAAATTTTTGCTAGCTACCTGTGAGTAATACATTCCCTCACAGCTCAAAAGAGACCTCTGGATACCATGACGCTACAGCATCTTGCATCAGCCCCATATTTTCTGTGGGCTTTTAAATATGTGGAAGGAATCTGAAAATTTAAATGAAAAACAAACAAAAGAATGACAGTCCATGATGTAATACATTAACAATCATGATGTGTTGGAAATATTACTAAGTTCTTTACTGTGAGGGTGGTGAGGCACTGGCACAGGTTGCCCAGAGAAGCTGTGGATGCCCCATCCCTGGCAGAGTTCAAGGCCAGGTTGAATGGAGCTCTGAGCAACCTGGTCTAGTGGAAGATGTCCCTGCTTATGAGAGGGATTGGAACTAGATGATCTTTAAGGTCCCTTCCAACCCAAACCATCCTGTGACTCTATGACTTCTGTAAATAACTGGGAAGTTTGACACAGGACTAAATAAGATTAAGATCTACACAGTGGAAGCAGTCCAAAGATTTGATACACAACAGCAATCCAGCACTCTGATTGCAGAAACCAGTACAGGATTTCCACCACTGCTGTTTCCCTATGGGCATTCCCAGGATGTTAGAGAAGGCCAATTCCCACCTCTTATTAGGGGCTGGTTTGAGAAGCAGACTTTCACTGTAGAAAATGTGCTATATTAAATCAGCAGTTGGAGGAATAAAAGACAAGGAGGGTAACGTGTGGCAGGAGCCACGTCCTGTCAGTTGTTTCCCATGCTGCAAAACTTACTTTCTGACCTCACCCTGCTGCAGAGTGATGGGATTTTCCGATGTTGTTGAAGTGCTACACAAGGCTAGTAATTCAAAGAGATTGATAAAAGAAAACACTCATTAAAGACAGCTTCAGGAAACCACCTCAACAGGCACCACTTCCCAGTGCTGACATCTTAGTGACAGGATACTGCACTGAAGCTTTAGTTTACTGCCTAGTCTGGCACGTTCTTGAGACTTTAAATTGAGCAATTGTTTATTACTACTTTTAGAGAAAAGGCAACAGAAAGGTTTTGGTAACAAAAAAAAGAAGGCAATAATGAAGGGCTTGGAAAAATAATGTAGTTGCCAAACCAGAGTGAGGAGTTTTCAATGAGGACTCAGGAAAAAATACTATCCCCTCAAAACACCAGTGGTGTTCTGTGCAGCACCTAGAAGTCTCTTGTTCAACTCTCTCAGTCCCGTCACACTTGATTTAAGAGACCACAGCAGTTTGCTATAAAATTCCCCTAAATATCTTTTAAGGGTTGTTAAAGCTATCACCTCCCTTACAGTATATTTGAAAAATGAAAACAAAACTACCTGATAAAACTCATATGCTATAAATCCATAAAACTAGATCACAAATAAAACTATAATGGCCAATAAAAAGTCATTTGGATTTAAAACAAGAAACCAAACCAGTAAACAACAAATTACACACTAAAGATACCCCTCCCAGCCTTCTCCCTTCCAACATTCACAGAAAAGCTCCATAAAGTTGCTCTGGTCTAATGGAAAGTGTCCTTGCTCATGGCAGGGGGCTGGAACTAGATGATCTTTGAGGTCCCATCCAACCCAACCATTTCATGAGTCTGTGATTCTGTACTTCAAGCATCCTAAGATTTTCAAAACAACATGACATCAAAATGTAAGAAAAAATATTGTCTTAACTGGTAATACTCAAAATAGTGTATCAATTTGGACCTTGCTGAACACCCATCAAGTGCTGATTTTGCAAAAGTCAAGCTGATTAGGTCTGAATTTACATAATTTCCTTGGAGTCCTTTGGAATTGAAGCAAGAAAAAAACCTTACACCTCTCTCTGATGGAAACTCAATAGCTTGTTTCAAAATATAGTCACTTTAATACAAACTTTGGTTATCTCCCCAAGGCACAAAGTGTGCACAGAGTCCAGCCTAGTCTCAAGCTGTTGAAGGATCCCAGTCTGAGAGAACTGGGAACTCTGGAGAGAGGTTTCTGTTAAAAGCATTTGCAGATGTGTGCAGGTGGGCTACTTTGTTCACTAAGTCACCTGCAGCTTTTCACGTGAACAAAATATTACACTCAGAAATAGCCTGAGGGTGTAGAAGCTGCCTTGTGAGCTCAGCCTGTCACTAGCACAGCTTTGGAGCTGCAGGGCAGAGCACAGCTCTTCACCCCCAGACACAGCAAAGTCCCACCCACGAACCAGAACAACAGATGAACAGGAGAAACATTGAAGGATGTGGGGGGGATAGAATATAAGAAAATAAAGATAGGGGTGAGATTACTTTCTGCACTAAGGAGCTGCAGCTGAGCCAATTACTAAAGATTAGGAACAGGCCTGACTTTAACAGGCCACAGCTGTGACCAATGAGAAGAAGAGTGCTATAAAAGAGTGGGTTGGCTGCTTGAGAAGGAACTGGAGTCAGCTGGCTACTTTGTGAGGAAAGAAGAGTCAGTGCTCTGAGGAGCTGCTCATGAGGAAAACACCAAGAAGGTATGAAACTTTTGCGATAAGGAGACAACCTCATGGAACTTTTGTGATAATATGACAATAGAAGGATGCTGTTCAACTAAAACAGACTTCATCTTGCCCAACCTGAATATGAGCAAGCCAGCAATGTCGCTTCCAGCCAGACCTGACTGCACTCAGAACCCTCTGCAACACTCCCTGTATATACTTTGTGCAGCAGAAAGGGGAGGCAGCCACAACAAACTGAAGGAACCGCTGTTTTTTTCAGTGTTTTTCTGAAAGTGGCTCACCAAAGATTGGACAATCCCAATCTAGGAATTCAAATTCAACTCAGAATACAAATTCAACACAACAACAGCTGTGCTGCATGTACTGTTGCCACGAGTACATGCATGTTAGCATGTCGAGAGCAGAAAAAAAAGGTAATGCCATCTCTAATGCAAGCTGAGAAAATGAAAGGAAAGTTTGGGTCTATTACAAGACCTTAAATCTGAAAGTCTCTAGTTGTGACACAGGAAAAGAAAAACACAGTCAACAAACACTGAGGGAAAATGGAAAGTGTAAATTTTACTTACTTTTTTTGGGACACCCTCCCCTCCCTGCACCTATAATTAGCAGAGATACTCTTGCTATGAAGTTCTGCCTTGGCTCTCTTTGAGGCAACCCAATTCCAACACGGCTACAGAGATTTTGGCAAAGCTTCACTTGAAGAGACAGCCTTTGCAATTAAGAGTTCCTGCTGGAATTGTTCTGCAAAACATGTAATTGGCACTTCTGCTGATGCACTTCATTTCAACAAATTGTAAACATTTTTCTTGATTTTGTTTACCACTCCTCTTGGAGTGTGAAGACATGCATATTTCTCTTGTTAATGCTATGAAGAGAATCAGATGAGCATGTTTACTGACATCTTCCAAGCTGCTTTGATTAGTAGCTCAGTCTTAAGCTAGAAGGAAGGAAAGGAGGGAAGCAGTCTCCCTTCCTGAGGGAACTCCTTCAACCAGGACTTTAGAACCAAAGGCTGACCCCGATTGGCTTTGCTGGGTTAAGGACAGGGTGGCACAGGACTTTGGCTAGAGCTAAGATTGTGCCCATCAAATGTCAATATACTCAACCACAACAGATAAGGCTGCTCCTTCACTCAGTACTGAGCAATCAAGGTTCAGGTCAAGGAAATATCAGTAATCTACAAAGATAAAATGCATTGGAGAGACAGGAAAGTGGGGACAGAATGTCTCTTCCTTCTCTTCTGGCTGCAGTTTCTACCACAATTCCTTTCTGGTTTGCAATGTCAAGCCAAACCCACTCTCAGTGTCACTCCTAAGCGAGCCATCAATTTAAATTAAGCATAAAAATCCTTAATAGAGACCACAGATAAATCAACATGACCCTAAACCCTGGACTGTTATTTTAAGTCTTCCAGAATAATAGAATCATCAATGGTCTGGGTTGGAAGGGACTTTAAGGATTATCTAGCTCCAACACCCATGCCATGGGCAGAGATGCCACTCCCTAAATGAGGTTGCTCAGGGTACCATCATCTTGGTCTTGAACAGCTCCTGGGAGAAGGCATCAGATACATTGCTAAAAACATTTGCATCTAGCTCTTTCTCTCCACCTTAATACTCTTAATAAGAGAGTTCTTAATATTCTCTTAATACTGGGTCCATCCTTTCAAAATTTAAAAGGCACTGGCTCTATCTCTTTGCCCTTGTTTTTTACATAATCAACAACAGCAACATAGCAAACCATAAATTCAGGCAGTGTAAGGGAAGCCAGTTTCATTTTAATATAAACCCAATTTCATTCACTCACACCCTCATATCCACGTACTCATAAGCACCTCAATGTGCATGCCCAAGCAGTCTGCACAAAATTCAGGAGGTAGACTCCTGAATCCAGGAGGTCTATCTAGGACTCCTTGTGACAACACAGAGAAAAAGGGACACCAGCTATAGTGTTGTCAGCAAGAGCACGCTCACTCTGGGAGGTAGGGCTCCTGGGGGGAGCTGGCAGAATTAAACCTGATACGACTCTTTACCCTGTAGGGTAAGCGTGAGAACTGCATAAAAGTAGGAGCAGGCATGATTACCTAACCTACCTAAAGAGCTGGGATGCTGCCAGCTGGGAGCAGAAGCCATAATACCCCCTGTGGACAGAATGCTGAACACCACAGGACACTTCAGCCCATTGTAATGTCATTTAACCCTGGACTTCGCTGGCACCAATGGTCTACACCTGCTGGTTTCCTTGCAGCAACATAACTTAACCTAAAGGAAAAGTTAAATGTATTTTATTCACCTACAAGTGGCATTTCTTCTCTTCAGCTTACAGAGGTGATATGTAGTTTTGGCTTTTTTCTTGGAACTCCTCAACGGGGCATTCTCCCTAGAGATCCCTATGTCATTTTGCCTCTCTCTTGTTCACCTTACTGCTTTACAACATGATCCATGGTGAAGTTTTCCTTCCCCTCTCCCATATGGGCTTCTTAGACTGCTACCATTGCTCCACGGCACAAACTAAGACAGCTCTTCCCCTAAAACAGCTTGTGAAGCAAGAAATTGAGATTATAGCCACAACTCCAAGAGCTTCCCAGTAGCATGAGAGCTCTCAGATGTTACTGCTGCAGTAGGTAACAAGATACACAAACCAATTCTGACTACAGATATTAAATACAGGCCACACACTAAGGAATTTCTGTGCTTACAGAGAGGGCTTTCCCATTTTGTCAAGGTTTACAAATGGGGTCTAAGGCATTTTTTTAGGTATTTTAGAGGCATTTTTTAGAGCAATAGTGAACAAAAATATCCATCTTCTGTGTTTTTAAGCAGCTCAAGTGTATGTTTACAAAGGAAGGTGTAAATGTGCCACAAAATCTATGTAAGTGGGAGGCAATGGTACCACAGCATGTCCAGATTGTGGAGCAAAACAGCACCAACTGGTGAGAGACCAAAGCACACACTTGGCAATGGGACAAATTTTTAAGAGCTCAGGCAGAACAGGTATGGGCAAAAGGTCTGGAAAAGGGATTACACAGGTGAAGAGCAGAAAATAGAAGCTGTGTTAAGATCTTTTAAAAAAAATAGTAATGCAGAACACAAAACAAACAGATATTAAAAAAGAGGCAGCAGTAAATGTTGCTTAGAGACCTAAAGATTTGTATTACAGAGTGGATTGTGTGCATGCCTGCTGAGAATATAGAAGTTTTTTGTCTACAAAACCATCAGTAAATTATAACAACACCCCACAGAAAAAGGTTGACTGAGCCTTCAGTTAGCATAAGAGATAAGAGATCAAAATGGTAAATGAGAAACCATCACACCCAGACACCACCAAAATCCTAAAATACTTCTAGATCAAATGATTCTTAACATCCTTTTGAAAACAGGTGCATAAATGAATTACTGACATATTTATTATTACAGAAATCTGTCAGCAAATTGATTTTTTAAAAAGCTTGCCAGAAGGAATAAGCAATGCATTCAGCAGCACTGACCACTGGTGTGTCGGTACTGTGTCACTGTGAAATGTACAAGGTGCACATGGACTTATCTAAGCCAGACACAAAGCTCCCACTGACTCAAGTTTACCCAAGACTGGACTAGAAAGGTGCACAGAATAACCTTAGGGAGATGTCTGAAAGACATACCCCTGTGACATGGGACACATCTGCTACTAACACAGATTTAGGAACTACTGGGGCAGATCAGATATGCACATGGACTAAAACTACATAGCACAAAACACACCGGAACAATTCCTTCTAAGCCCTTGATGTGACAACTCTAACTTAGATCAGATGCAAAACTTTCCTGGAAGAACACAAGGCCAGGTTTAAGCTGAGTGGGCTCTGTTGCAACAGCAATTTTTTGGTAAGAGTTACCTGCTCTACACAGAAAATCACAGCACTTCTGGATGGGTATTTCTGCCCCTCCTGTCCTGCAGCTTCACTGTGCCTTGAAATGTGACCATCTGTTGCATGAGAATGATGAACAGCAAGCAGCTTTCAAGGAGGTTGTTAGGAAAGGGAAAAGCTTAGTCTCTTTCAAAACTGAAAGCTTATTTTACCGGGGTCTCCCCCAAAAAGATCAAAACCTTCAGAAGTCCACTTAAAAAAAGTTTTTAAAAATAGTCTATTTCAAAATAGGAGGGTAAGTTTAGTATTCAAATTTTGCAATGCCAAATAGCAATTTCAAAACATATATTTTTAAAGCACAGAATGGAAACTTGGTCCTCTTCACAAATACAAGGTACACTCACTGTTCTGAAGGAAGATCATGCATTAAGCAGCATTGTTCATTCAAAGAGCTGAGTTTTAAGTCAGTTAAGAACGGCAGCTAGTAGGGAAGAAGAAAGCATTTTAGATTTCTAAATCCTGTTTCTAGTTCCTACTGCTTAGCACTACATCATGCCTACAGTAATATATACACTGCAAGTAACATGATTATGCTGAGAGCTGTGCACAACTCCCAGTGCTAAATCAGAATAAAAAAATACACTCTCTGTTGAATTTTTCATTACAAAACATTCCAGACTGAGAAAACAGGCTTTCAGGAACAAATTCACAGAAACTAGGCAGGCTGAGACATACAAACATTTGAACAAACATGCACTGCACAGACACATTGCACTGAGGACTAAAGAACTGCATAGATTGAAATGCTGTGTAACCAAGGACAGAGTGTCATCCAAAGAGCTTTTAAAACTATGTATTTCATTAACAGTTGCTAATTTTTTTTGTCTAACTAGCCCTACACTGATTTGCAATCTTACGTTTTCGTTCTACAGGAAACTTTCGCACACATTATTAGAACACAAAGTCTGAGAAGCAAAAAATTAGGCCCCAAGTTTTATTGGTTTTATATACAACTTTATTTTATCTTTATAACAGTATCCAGGACTGAACAGACTAGCTACAAAAACTTCAGCTGGTATTTCTTTTTCTCTTCACCTTTTAAAAATGGCAAACAGAAAAGCTTTCGAAGCTTTAGCTGTGCCCCAGACAGAAAAGAGTCAATAAAGGTACTCTAGAACACAGTCTTAGCTGAGAAGCAATACAGAATTCCAACTTGATTCAGCTGCTTGAGGAGGTATGGGATCCATCATCTCAGCAGCCTGAAGTCAGATTACTTTTTAACTAGTTAGATGACCTTTCAAATGTATCACTCCACATCACTCCCAGTCCCAGGGACAGTACTGATAGTGTCCCTGCTTACTGTAGCAGCCAGGAAGAGTTTGAACTTGCTTTTAGTATTTTCTGTTCATTCTTCAACACACAATTTCTTTGTGCCATTAAAAACAGTATTCACAGTTCGGTCCTGTCCCTTTACTATTACCAAAGCCTATTTCAAGGATCCAGACTTGTCTCATGTTCTTCAGTTTCTTCAGGTAGTTCTTCAGCAGATGCATCACACACATTGTCCTGGCCATCTGCAGGCTGATTTGGCTCATCAGGGTCCCCAGCTGCAATCTGAGTTGTTTCTTCTTCCTCTTCTTCCTCAACTTCCCCATCATCCTCCACATCCATCTCAAACACCCTGATGTGGCGGAGGTTTGAACTTAGCTATAGAGACAGTAAGAAGTTCCTGTTAATGACCAAATAAGTAAAAACACCACCAGCATTTTAATTGTCAGCCAATAGCTTGGAAAATAACCTTTATCTTTGAAATTATGGTTTCAAGGGAATTAGCAACTTTTTTATTGCTCTACAGGCTGAGAAGTAAAGCAAGCAGATCTACTACCTTCTGTTAAAGTTTTTCCATCCTGTGCTATTATGGCATGACTGTATCCTGACACACTAATAGCAGATTATGAAAAAATAATCTATTTGTTAAAAAAAAAATTGGTAACTTTTAGGATACCACTTCAGTCAGCACACTTCCTTTAATAGAAAGACTTTATCAGAAATACTGCACTTACCACACAAGAAACTTTTCTAATGCCATTTACAGAAACATACTGAGCTTTCATGTTCTCCAGCACTCTCCACTGACTCTCCAAGAAGACAGTACGTGTGGGTATCTCACCGCTTCGCTCATCCAGCCTGCACACAGCAAGGAAAAAAGCACAAAGATGTTCTACAAGAAACAACTGCAGTTCTAAGGAAAAACTCCAGTATCTCCTGTCTAAATTTCATCATATGCAACAAGCACATAAGCCTCTGAAACCATCACAATGCCACTATGATACTCTAGAGCAGGAGATCCAACTGTAGAGACACGGCACGTTCCAACTGAGTTAAAAACATTACAGCAGGTGAGAAGGGAATTGTAAAGTCTGATCTTCCCACAAGAAACAGCTGTAGCAGGATGTGGGTGGCTTTTTTCAAACCTCTCCTCTGCACAAAGAGGAGCTTCCAAACACAATCCTGGATGCGGTGCCTCTCCTTACACAGAAGTTTGGCCTCCATGACCTTTCAAATATGCATCACTACCCCACTCATAGGGATTGTATGAAGACATTTCCTACCTATTACAGCAGCCAAGATGATTTTGACCTTGCTTTAAATATTTTTTGTTCATTCTTCAATACACAATATCTTTGTGGCATAAAACGTTAATTTACAGTTCAGTGTTGCTGTTTATTTTGAAATAAAAATGCATCTTAAGCAAACCACCAGAGAAGAATGGGAGAAAAGTAAAAGCAAGGAACACACAGAAACTAAAGGTTTGGATTCACTAATTGAACTACATTGACCTTTGTGTGTGTGTTCACTTTCACCTGATGCTCTCCTCTACCTATGCCAATGCAGACAGCAGTACCAGTTCTGATGTTTTAAAATCAAGCTGACGATATTTGTAAGGGCGGCAACCAGGGAAAGATCAAGAAATACCTTTGTATTCTTATTACAAGGCAGAGGTATAGGAGCACATATGCTGAAAACATCCTAAATTGTAGTATTCTGACTAGCAAAGTCAGCATCTTCTAAGGAAGATTTCTGATTCTGCAAGGTGTCTTCAGCTGATCTTTCCATTTCATGACAGCCAGGTACAGAAGTAGTATCAGTATCAAAAAAACCAAAACCGACCTCCCAAAAACCAACAATTACAAAACAAACTATTTAGGAAGCTTCCATCTCCCCCCATCCTACTCTCCTGGCATAATAAGAGTTTCTGTCTTTAAAATATTTATACATGTGCAAAATATGAGTAACTGTACACAATCACAATATTTGCTTGATTTGCTTTTCAGTTCTACATTTTCAGATTTGCTCAAGGTTTTTCAGTACCTTTCCATAGAATCCCAAATGAATTTCCTGTCTTGGTCCTCATCAGTATATACTGAAGATAAAGGCAGCTGAGCCAAGACTCTCTCCTTCCCCTCTTGTTGCACACTCTCTTTCAGAACTACAGTTACAGTTTCATCATCATAGAAGTGAGCATCCAAACAACTGTAGCATCTAGAGGAAAATAATTAGAAAGCATCAAGTAATATAAGAGAATGCAGAACTAAAATATTTTAAAGTTGACCAGCACTCATGTTAAAAAGTATTCAGTACTTAACAGTGAGCTTCATTGTACATAATAACAAATAATAAAAGAGGTCAGTTGTGCAGCTATGACTGAATGAGAGCCATAACCTGGCAGACTCCTGCATCATGCAGGAAAAATTATTCTGAAGGGGAAAAAAAAGCAACTCACAAAAAACCCTTACCATTTGTAAGGGTTTGTAAGCAACCTTCACATTTCAGATGAAACACAAGAAACACCAAACATAAATACCAAAGAAAAATTGAAATACAGCTGAAGGTACTGAGGGCAAATCACATCTGGCTTTTCTACATGAAAAGGGTGAGTTTAGTCTATCATATGCCTTCTAAGATGGCTACATTCAGGCATACCAAATCTTATCTTATTAAAGAATATCACAGAGATAAACAACACTTGTTTCCAGCTAGATTTGTTTCTTGCACATGTGTTAAAGCTTTAATTTTTAATGGAAAACTAAAATTTACTTGACTTGGAGATGAAGTGCAAAGTAAGATTTGCACTATTCTGCAGCTTCATGCACCTGTGCCATTTCTTACACCCTGATTCACCCAGGTGAGTTAACTTCAAAGGTAACAATGCAAGAAAATTAGCAGGAAATATGATTTTAAATTAAGCAATCTGCAAGAAAAATCAAATATACTGACCTGGAGTCTGAGCTCTCATTTATACTGTTGTTCAAGAAGTTTCCAAACTCTACTGCAAGAATCCCATTACTGACAGACCTAGAACAACAGAGTTAATTGTCTCAGTGACAAAAACCTTTCCCTTCACTGAGAATCCAAAATCTCTAATGGCAACTGTGGTATAGCACAACACATGTCTGCATGGCAAAATTATGTGATTGGTGGATGGGAACCTTTTAAATTCTTCTGCTCCTCAGAAAAACATGACTAATGGAGTCAAATGGAAAACTAATCTCCTCTTCTTACGCAGAGAAGAGAAAGCCATCATTAAATAACAAACTGCAAGACATTAACCAAAGAATACCATTTGCAGTAAGACAAAGCAACAGTGGAAGCAGGATTCTTTGTAATTTTTCAGAAGTTGCACAAATAAGTAATTCTCGTAGCAGCAATCTAATGGAGTATCAGTTTTTCCTTATCCCAGAACCATCTTGGGTCTTGAGATAAGATTTTCTGAGTCTAATACAACAAAAACTTCTGCTGCAGCTCCCTACTGCACTTAATGTACTCCTAATTTTCTCTAGTATTCAAGAGAGATTGTATTCATGGTGCCCATTCCTTATTTTTACAAATAGATTTAAATTGTGTCTCTGTACAAATGTGGCAAAGCTCACACACCACTTTTTCCCTCTTTTTGTCTTACCTGGAAGTATCAGTATGTCTCCTCAAAATGTGTATTTTAGAAATAGAATTTTCTAACATGGTGAAGAGAACATAATGTAAGTTAGATGTTTTGTCATTCCACCTGCAATGTGGGGGAAGAAATGAAAATTCAGATCAAGTTTTAATAACTGGTAAACTACATGGAACAAGGAATAACAGCATACTTACAGAAATGGTAATTTAAATAACTGAGGTGTGGAATCTTCACTGCAAAGGAAAGACAGAACAGTTTATAAAATGCTACTCATGCATGGGTTTTAGTTGCACATTTCTTTAGCTGCTTTTAGTAAAGAAATACCTTTGAGAAACTTTGTAGAGAGACATGCAGACTGCTTGATGCACTGACCTTCCAATTACATCCTAACAAATATAATAAAAATAGGCCATAAAATGCAGGCAGTTATTCATAATTATACATATTTTTAAGAAAAAAAACCCAAAACCCAACCAACCTACCAACAACCTCTGAGTACATCTGAAATAAAACTCCACCAATATTTATTCTGGATAAACATCCCTAATGCAAACACTACTGTCACTTCATACATTTGTTTCATGTTTCTCCATATTAGAATAATGTATTGCCAACTAACACAGTTATAATACAGTTATTTGGTACACAGCACATACACACACGTATCACATATTTAACATTAAAACCAGATCCCAAAGTCATGTGAACAGAATATATTAAAAAAATCCCCCACTGTGCTTTCCCTGGCCAAAGGCTTGAGATATCCCAGCAGTAAAGCTGGACTCTACCCAAGTTATAGTTACTCAAAGGCAAAGATTAAAGCTTCAGGCCTTGCTAAGCATGAGTGCTTCCTTCAGTTGACCTGAACTATTCCTAAAAGAAAGTTATCATTTGTAAAAACAGAACTTACTGCTGGCTTTTGTAAACACTGATCAATGACCCCTTCCATTTGCCTTTTGACAAAATGCAATGATTTCTCAGGATAGTAGGGAAACAGAAGTGGGCTTTCTGTAAACAGACAAAGTTAATTTAAAAAATGCTTGTATCTCTAAAGAAATTATTATCTCTAAAACCAGATTTTCTAAAGACTATTTTCCAAACAAAAATGCTATCATTTTCCCCCCTTTTATTGAATAGGCAGAAAAAGGCAACTGTGGCAAATGCTATTATATGCAGCTTATGCTGTCAAGGTTTTACAGTCTTTGGTTTCTAAAGTTAAACTAGAATAATTGCCACCATCTGCTCTTTTTAGTCTCTTACTTCCTATACACCACTAATTAACAAAATAGTCTCAGACTGCAGTGAAAGACAACAAGTTAGGACACTTCTCACAGGTAAAACCTAAGCATAACTATTACTTTCTTGAAATGGAATTAAGATATCCTAAAAATAGACCTCTTCTGGGATTCCTTCCAAGCCAACACCTCTGAGACTGGTACAGAAAAGATGGGGAACTCCCAATATCCAGAAAATGATAATTTTCTGGGTAAGCCACTACATAAACCCTGTGCAAAATATCAAGGACCATTTATTTTATTCCACTCAGATAAAGACCAATGAGTAGCACTACAGAAGTAACTCATAAGCATGAAAAAAGATAACTTTTCTACACTGGTTACACTCAGCATATATCTTGCATTCACTTTTTTTTCATGAAAGCACATTACCTTTAAGATGAGTACTATCTTTAAGAAAGTTAAACCACTGATTTCCCTCTATATTAGGTGGTGATACAAGGTCGTCATCTTCATCTTTCAAGTACTAGAAGAGAAACACATTTTTAAGACTAATTTAAGAAAAAGGAACACTAGAATTCACCTTCACTATTGCCCCTAGCAATATATAAATATTGCAATATATATAATAATGCCCCTAGCAGTATATTAAACATTTCTTGTTAAATAAACATGCCATAGTCTTAAAACTAAATATTCCACCCCATCTGGAAACAATAAGAAAAATCAACTATTGTTTAAGATCACATGGTGATATTTCCTTAGAAATTGATTTTTAAATCAAGTCTGAACACAAATGTTTTGAAATGCAGTGATTAATGCCATACAGATAACCAACATAAGTTTTACTGAAGCTGGCTTTTAGAGTTTTACTACTGCTGCAAAATATTTTTGTCTTTTCCTAAAAATACAGCATGTGTAAAGTGAAACTACAAGGTTTTAAACCCTCATTTTCCTAATAATAAGGTGAAACAATTTACTCTTTTTTTACCACTACTGGTATGTGTAACACAGAGCAAAAAGGCCAAGGAAGCAAAGTGGACACAACTTTAAAAGCTTCTCTATCTAAGGATTTTCTCATTTATTCTTTTTGCATTTATTCCTCAGTTCTTTACCTGGCCAACTCTCTCCACATTGAAGTATTTTCCTTTACGATTGTAAAGTTCTGGTGCCTAAAAAAGTAATGCAAACAAACCCATCATTTAAACACAAAAACAATGAGAAGTGGTGAACAGAAAGATGATCAAATTATTTTATTCTAAGATTTTTCAGACTCAGCTATTGTCAGCAAAAATACAGTCAAATCATGTACTTGGAAAACCAGTATCACTGACCTCATTGAAGTGCTCAGTAAGGAAATCGGCAACAAACGTGATATCTTTCTGAGTCATCTAAAAGGAAAAAAAAAAACAGTGAGAAAAGCAAAGGGTAAGAAACACATTTCAATGTGCACAGAACACATGTTCTATAGGCTGCACAAGCACAGCTCCCTCAGCCTGTGCTCACAAGGCAAGTGTTCCAGCCTCCAGCCTGCTTGGAAGTGCTCTGCTGAACTCATCCCAGACCATTCTTGTCTTGCACAGAACGGTCCCAAACTGGAGATGCAACCAACAAGTGCTAAATAAGGACAATAACTGCTTCCCCTGACCTCGTGGCCATGCTCTCATTACTACAACCCTGGTCACCCCTGCCCACCTTGACCAGGGCACACTGCTGGCTCATGCCCAGTGTGCACCCAGTGATTCCCACATCATCTCGGCAGAGCTGACATCTTCCCAGCCACATGAGCTCCAGCGGTGCACTCACAGGGGGTCAACCCACCCCACAACAGCACTTGCATTTTGTCCTTTATGAACTGCAGGTGGTCCCTATCTGTCCATTCCTCCAGCCTATCTATTTCTGGGGCACCTCTGCCCTCAAGTGAGGGCAGAGTGATGGTGGCTGCAAATTCAATGCAGGTATTATTGTATTATTATATTATTGTGTTGTTATATATTCCCTCTCCTCTATAGGGACATTGACAAAGATATCATGATCCCACTCTGGTTAACTTCATCATTTAGGGCACATAAAGAGCTGCTATACAGAGGCCTTGCATACCCAGTGTACTAAATACAATAGTGTTAGCAAAAAAACCAAAAAATAATTCAAGCACGACAGCATATTAGTGTCAATGTGCAGGCATCAACTTTCTCAAAAAAATGACACAGACACTACCCTTTAAGTTCTGGAACAAAAAGGAACCTTTAATTCTGCTTTCAAGATGAGCAGAATATCGAGGCTATCACCATTTATCTGAAAATGTTACTCTTACCTTGTTCAGCTCTGGAAGCACATGATCTTCTGACATCCTCAACATGGCTGAGGGAAAAATTATATTCTTATTGCATTAATACTGTTTTCCTGATGTTCTTAATTTTTCACATGTATGCAGTAAGACACTGCTGTTGTTAAAAAAGATGAATTTATTAGAAGCAAAAGAGCCTGGGATGAAGAATTGAAAGTCAAGACTGAAATTAAGTCTCTCTAGTCTGACTAGCTTACATTACAAATCTTCAATAATTTTTATCTTTAATCTTCTCCAACTGCATTCTACCCTATATGAGACTGAAACAAAATTATTATGAAAAGGGCTTATTAGAATTTGTTCATGTCCATACTAAGAGTACTAAAATGGTTATATATAAAATACATGAAAACTGTCATGCTCAGAAAAATGTGTTTTAAGAGAATTGCACAGGATTAATTTTAAATCTGCAAGGCTTGGACAAAGTTGTCTGTTTAGTCTGAAACGAAACAAACAGTGAACATAATGTTATGACAGAGAACTTATATAGTTTTGCTTTCTGCAATTTTTAAATTAGAACTATTATATTCCTGCTAGTAAGTGTAGTAAGTGCTAACACTGCATATCTGGTGCTTTTACAATATCTGATAATACCACTTAGTTTTTGTAAGAAGTTCTAAAAAGATCAGACAGAAGTTATAAACTTACTCATAAACACTTATAAAAACAGGCAGGCTAAAATACAGCGTGCTTCACTTCCTTCTAACATTTTCTCTGCAGCTACCCAGACACAACTGAAGGCAGTTACTAAGTGCAAGTAGACATTCAGAGTGTTTACATCTGTGAAGAACCCTACAAGTAACTAGGGCTTTCACAGGACAAAACAGCAAGGAACAGAGTAAAAGAAAATAAGGCTACAATTCAAATTTTGTGTAGACTAAAAATAGTCCTTTCTTTTTCTCCAAATCAAGGCCAGCAAATTGCTCATGAAGCAGAAAACAGTCTGGAGCAGTATTACAGGTGAAGTATATACAATACCCACTCTGCATATACTAAATTTAATTGAGAATTGACAAATTTATAATCTGTGTTTAATATTATAATTACTCTTGCCTCATCAACTATATCCCTTTTATATGTCCAGAAATTTTCTATTATAGAAAAAAACAGATGGTTATAACTAAGACTGGCCTAGTTACTTGTCTGCATTTCAATGCTTACAATATAAAACAGATACTGGATGATTACTGTGTGACCAATCTTACCAACATAGAGCCATCGAAAAAATGCCTTGAAGTTTTTCATACTACTGTCGATCACTCTAAACAAGAAACAAGAAAAGAAATTACAAAATCTGACTGTCACAAACTGCTTCATGCTCAAGTCCCATCTTTACCACAGAAAGGCCTGCAAGCACTGTCAGTTTTTTTCAAAATGCCCAATGCAACGTTTCAAGTAAGACTATTCTTGTTGTATGAGTCTGACATGCAGTGAGACAAGATGAAAGCTCACCACCAACAGAGGAGTCTTGCTCTCCCAACATCCTCTATTCCCAGTCCATCAATCTCCTCCAATACAAGACCAAATAGGAATGCTTTTTAAACTCTCCAGACTTTGTACTTACTGAAGCAGCTCATTTGCCTTGAGGATGAAAGAACCAACAGCAGTAATAGCCTCTGTAAAACAAAAAAAAAGCTAACCATTATTATTAACCTTTCAAAAGTGAAAACAGAGCAGGTAGGTAGCACACACACTACTGTACCGTCAATTCCAGATGCATCTAATCCCAGAGACTCGTATTTTTGTTTCCATAAAGCCATTCCTTTCAATTCACTCAAGTGGTATAAAAGTGCCTCAGAGCCGCTAGGAAGGCAGAGAAAGAAGCATAATTTTTTATTCACACTCTGAAAATTCAGTGCTCTGCTGCATGCTACGTTTTTATTATTTAATGCACAAAGTGCAAAGCTTTATAAGGTGGTCATGGACATGAACAAGAGGCATGGTATCACTACAGGAAAAGTCAAATATTGTCTCAATGACACATAAAGTTAGTGTGAATATTTTGCATAGATCCTATTAAACACACCAGGCAGCAATTTACAGGTGATATACCATGAATATCATCCAAAATACTTCACTAGTTCTGTACTATGCAAAAGTAAAATAATGTTTTGCCATGATCACAGTCTCCATACCAGCACACCAACACAGAAAGCACCACCAAGGCAGCATATTGTCTTTTATCAAAGAATATAATATGCCATTTAATCTAAAATTCATGAGAAATTCTGTGACTTACCTCTGCAAATGACTTATAACCAACTTTTGTATACTGGAATAGGAAGACTCTATGGACTGACCAAGTTTTTTTAAACCCTGTTAACAAAGAAATACAATAATGACCTCTTAACATAAAAATGATTAAAAGATATTGAAATAGATTAGTTTAGTATGTTTTTAAAAATGTCAACATACCTTTACTGTCAGTTGGTTCATTAGTAATGCCTGAAGTTCCAGACTGAGGAAGAAGGTAGGGAGAGAACCAAAAAGCCACTTCATTTTGTGTTTCAACATCAAGTGCAAAGGCATACTCAGATAAAACAACAGTAACTACCTTGCTTTGCCCCATAACAACAGCTGCATAAACTCATCCTGAACAGAAGTGGTTGTATTCTTTTCCTGTCAGTCAAAATGATTGAAATAGATTGGTGAAGAGATTAAATCCAGCCTACCAAATTATCTCACAAATACTCCATATAAAGTATTTCAAAGAACCCACCCATATCTTTGAATGTTGAAATCAGACTACTGATCACTGAAAATTTTCAAATCACTGAAATTTCTCTAGTATTCCAAGTTATTTTCAACTGCATTACCCAATAAAAATTCTAAGTAGTTTGCCACCAAGAATCTATTTTAAAAAATAAACAAATTACAAGATTCATTAACTTCTGGCCATGGTAAATGAACACAAAATTTAAGCAAATCCAATAGCATCTTAAACACGGATAATTACACGTGCTCTACAGCTCAACTAGGCTGTAAGTGTTGTTACTGAATATTTACAGTGATCAGTTTATCAATGACTTGAGTACAAAGAGCACAGCCTTAAATAGAAAGCAACTGATCTACAGCTGCACAAGCTGAAAAGTAATTTTTTTTTAAAAATTCAGAATAAATAAAAGTATCACAATACAACTATGCTTGATTGCACACAGGTACCTTCAGCTAGCATCAGAGCACTTGACACACAACAGCTTCCAGGCTGTCTCTGAACTTAGAGACTCTTATCTGGAGGCATCATGCTTAAACATTAAGATATGTAATAGACTAACAACAACAACAGAACTACTGCAAAAAGTGTAAATCCTACAGTACCTGTACAAACTTTGTTAGTCGTGAGTCCATCTGCATCAGTATTTCTTCCCATGCTTCACACATGCATGTCAATGACAGCTTTATATACTGTAATACAGAAACTGACATTAGTATTATTTCCTTTCTCCCTTTTAACACATTCAAAAAATGGATGTTACAATATAAAGGAAATATACACTGTAGATCTTATATAAAATTTATTATCAAATTCCAAGTTGGAGCTCTACATTTACTTAAAACCAGCTCAAGCTTCTTACAACAAAACATTTATTTCACTTGCATTAGAATGTCAAAGCCTACAGAACCACAAGACTAAAAGGATGGTGAAACACAACTGTACCTGTAACAGAGTTGAAATGTGAGTAAACTTCCGGGCCATTCGAGTTACCTCAGGTAAGTAACTGGATAACAGACTAGTGTCCAACTATAACAAATGAAAAAAGCAACAGTTAACAGATGATTTGTCTTTTAACAATATATAGATTACAGAAATTAAAAGACAGATTGGAAGGACCCACAGAAAATCTCTTCATTCTCAACTCTTTCAGGTTGATTTTAAAAGGAATATACATTTAATTCAAAGAAGCAATAACTATTTTTAATACATCTATAAAAACCCCTGACAAGGTTCCACATTTTGGAGTTCTAACAGTAATAATTTTAGGGATGACTGTTCTGGAAAGATAGGATAATCAAAAGCATTGCTGTTATGCCCTTGTGTGCAGAATGGAGAAAATGTGAATAACTGTAACTGTAATTGAATAAATTCACATTATTCTAAAAGTAGTATTTTAAAAGAATGGCTCATATCACCATTGTCAGTCTCATCAGTGAAACTGCATGTTAACATCATAAATTCAGTAGCTAAACCAGGGTTAATTTCAGAATGTAATTTCAGGTAGTTTTTGTTATAATGGGAAAGCAATAAAGCTACCAGAATGTAATTTAAAAAGCAGTTTTACTTTTAAAAAACATTTTTAAATTTGTTTACTTACCTGAAAATACGTTATCTCTGCTTCACTGTCTGGAGAGGTTTGTATCTCTGTGATAACTGACAGTGATTTCAAATCACTAGACAAACATAGTCCACGACAAGAACCTGCCACCTGAAGGATTCCAGTTTACAAGTTAATAAAACATTTCATTTCCTCCAAGACATTTACTGCTCTAACACACTGACATACAAAGATGACTGTGTTCAATGGCATGTAAAAATGAAGTGCAATTTTCAGCTACTGCTCAGGAACAAACCTGTTCTTTTTATTGTGTATTAACAGTGAATTCTGAAACAAGAGTTAAATTTCCCTGTTACAAGGTCTTTCCATCAATAACCAACAACCCAATCAATTAGTTTCTTTAAATTCAGCAGCCCAGTTTCACTTATGTTTAAGCATATGTATATTTTCACTCAATTCAGCTGTAGTTTGGTATATTATGAAGAAAAAATATGGAAAGGAACCAAACATACCCCATTTACTGTAGCAATCTTGAACATTCCATAAGCATATATCTCAATAAATCCTGAGCTGCCACCAAGGACAAGAGCATTAAGTCTATAAAAATAGACGAATGTGTTGATAAGCATACTGAAAAAAATTTGAATTCACACAGATATAATTCTTAATACTTAAATTCCATCCTGCACAAAAGGAAATACTGTTACCTTCCACGATTCAAGAAATTTAAAAACAAACTAACAAATTAGCTTGGATTTTATTGATAAAACTTGCCTCTAACATTTATATTAAGAGCATTAATTATTACATTAACTGAGAGAATAGGGAAAAAATAGCACAGTTTAGTCACAGAGTCCTTTTTCACTAAAAGTAAAAAGTTTCTAGCAACCTTCCCCTTACCAATGCAGGCTACAAAGCGTTATTACAAAGCTGGTTTGAATTACCCTGATTATATGCAGAGTGAGTTTATCACAGGCACTCAGTGGCACTCCTCAGCACCTCAAAGACAATGAACATTTTGAAATGGAGGTAGCAGCAATAACAGCCACAGAACTAAGAAATGCATCAGAAACAGAAACTCAGTTCAAAGATACAGTCTGGGACAGACAGGTCTATGTTTTCCTCACTTATTAACACCAATGTGCTACACTGACTTGGGAAAAAGCCTACAAATACAAGAAAATTAACTGCAACTTCTGCCTGTTACATATCTAAATAAATATACATTGAAACAGCATATTTCTGTTAAAGCCAACACAGAACTTAGGAAAACAGTATCTTAAAAACTTTTGGTTTGATTAACTGAGCAGATGAAGAGAGCAGAGAGAATACACAGACAGCTCACTCTCTCCCAAGCAAGGAAATCCTACTGTAAGGAGAGCTATCGAGTTTTAAAAAGGAGTAACTGGTGATAGACAGAAATGCAGATTAGAATTAAGGAGGGTGGTTGTTCTGTGTGGTGAGACTGTAAGGAACAGTGAAATGGAAAAAATAAGGCACACACATTAAGTGCCCCCCTCAAAAAATCAGTAAAAGGCACTGCACAAAGCCAGTCTCAGTCTGCTAAATTACACTTCCACCAGCTGCCCTTCACTTGTCCCCTAATAACAGATGTTTATTTTAAAGTAACACTGATACAGTTAGTTTCAGAGCTACTTTTAATTTTAGATTTGTCACACTCATACAAACCCCTGGGAATTCTCTGTATAGAACAAGCATTCTTGTTCTTTAATGGTCTCCAAGACCATCCTAAGTAACACATAAATCAGCCTTCAAATGCACCCCAAGAAATCTGCTAAGAAGATATGACACCAACAGCAGTTACTGATAAACTGCCTTATAATCCCTCTAAACTAAGGAGAAAAGGTGACTGATGGAAGCTTTAATATAGTCTTTGAACTTCATCTTTGTACATAAAAACATACTCCATATAATTTCTCTCAGACTTAATAAACAATTATAAATAACTTAACAGTAAATTCAATTATCCATTATTTTAACTCTTTAAAAAAGCAACTAAACAAAAAAACTCAACTACCAACCCACAGCCAGAATTTACCTGACATCACCCAGAAGCTTCATAATCTCATCTGACTTTTCTTCACTGAAAATACAAAACATGTGATTAGGGCTTATATATTTTTTCTCAATACCAGAAAACAAAATAAAACGAAAAAATAGTGAGTTATGACAATTTCTTACCTGAAAATTTTTGCAGTGGTACTGTAACTGAAAACAAAAAAATTACTCTCAGTAACAATGATCAGATAGCTGTAGAGCATTAAAGATGAATAACCAAAATACTGACAACAAATGACAAATGGTATTTCCTCAAGCTTACTAGAGTAACACTTACTTTTTTGGTAGTGCTGGTAATTTAGGCAAAAGGAGGTTAGATTCATCTTCAGCATTGTAAAAGGAAGTGAGAACACTGAAAAAGACGTAATACTGTCTTTATTACCCAAGCTGCAAAAATGAGAAGAGACTTTCTTTTCCACTCCAGAGTTAAGAGTATATATTCAACGCATTATGTATATCAAAATTACAAATATCAGAGGATAAACTATTAAAGGTCACATAAAAAAAAATCAAGTGATCAAATCAATAAAAGAACTGAAAATCTTCTATTATTTCCAGTGAATAGTTTGTATCTGCTGGCTCAGAGGCCTGTCACCAAATCCTTCACTGCCTGTAAAGCAGTTACTGTCAGAGGCTGTTTAAACTCTCTCCAAAACTGCAGTGCAACAGGCTGTACAAGCTAACACTAGATTAAGCAGCTCTTAAGAAATTTAATGCATTACCTAAAGAACCACAAGACTAAGGTATCAGCACTAAAAATAAGCATATGAAAAGTGTCTATTCTAAAAAAAAGGAAAATTTTAGCCAAGTGATGAAAAAACCCCACAGCTGTGGAATACTGTATTACTTTATGTGACTGCTTATAACATTCCAAGTATAAATTATCAGTAAGGTGGCATTACATGGCTTGTGTTTTATTTCTTTTCAGACTCACCTGCTTTCCTCAGTTACTTCCATCCAATGCATGTATGTAATAGACAACTCCACAGAGAAGGAGTGCAAGCTTTCAGGCTTTTCTACATCACACAGAATAATCCGCTTGGTATCAGCAAGGCCAAAAGCCAAAACTAGAGAAAGGCAAGAAAAATGTATAAATACCCAATATGCAAAATGTGTATTTTACACTGACCTAGAACCAAACATGCTTCTAACTTTAACAATAGTTCTGATAAAGTAGAGGCTTCCAATCTTGCCAGCTTGAGTCCAATATTATATTTTTGTCCACCAGAAAGGTCTGGTGGACAAAAAACACAAATTAGGAGTTGCCGAATATTATATTTTTGTCCACCAGAAAGGTCTGGTGGACAAATTAGGAGTTGCCAAGCAACTTTTGCACCACTTTCTTCCTAGTTTTCTTCATCCATAATAGCAAATAGCAGGCAGAGGTTTCTGTATTTACTTCCTTATAATCACAGGTAATCAGCTTAAAAAGAAGTTTCTTAAACTCTTCAGATGCCATCATAAAACAATGTAGGTAGTTTTTATCCACATGTCATGGAAGAAGATTGTTCCCATTCTCCCACCTGCAGTGAAGCAAAAATTAACTGATTTCTGGCAGAAGTTTATTAAGCAACTAATTTCAACATTATTTCTATTAATAAGGAAAAGACTGTTTTTTTCTTCTCTGGTCGATAATTAGAGCAATTTTAGCCTACGAAATTTTGCCTTCGCTAAGTAAGCTAAGCTCTTCAATCAATCCTGATCAGACAGCTTCTTTCCCCCTCAATAAACTTTGTAGTTCATACAAAATATCCTGCTTAGTTAGGAGGTTGAAATTTTGCTATACTCTGAAAAGCAGCATTTGACACATAAATCCGGCTTACAAATCTTTCTTGCAGTTGCATTCAACAGTGTTAATCTCTCTATTGCTGTGAATGAACCTACATAAAATTAAGCCACCCTTCTCTTCAAACACAGTTTACTTGAAAATTTCCATCATCATTCATGATTTCCCATGGGGTTTTATCACACTGTATCATCTCATATACTTGACATTACTTTTGCCATCTGGTCTCCAAGCAAGAGCAGTCACTTCTTTTCCTGTATTTTCATTTGGAGGCAAACTCCACACACGTTGAAAGTTTGCAAGCCGATGAAGTAAAACCTACAAAGCAAATGCATTAGAGACAAACTTAAACCACATTCTCCCGATAATAAAAGTTTGCAAATCAGTTCAAGATGCACGGTGTTTTTCACCAGTTTTTAACTCCTGTGTTTTAAACACCACCTGCTCCTCTAGCAGACAATTCACTCCTATGCTCTTTTAGAGGGCAGCACACAGTCTACAGCAGTACGGAGAAATAAGCTGAGCCTTGCATAAGGATACAAGCTCCCAACCCACAGGGTTACCCATCAGCTCTCTAGCAGACAGCCCAAAAGCACGAGTCTTGTCTTAATGCATGACCACATACTGCAGTTGCAGGGGAAAAGTACTTAAAATTAGATTGAATTTAAATAGGAACTTCCATGTACTTTAAAATCCCACAAACGAGGAGCGCATCATACGTGAATTTGTTCGGAAATCAGAATGCAAAAAATGAAGGACCAGTAAGTATTAAGACGTTTGATTTACAAAACTGCTATCCTTAAATGCCTGGCCAGGCTTACGAGAAACATGCCCCAAGCAACAGCAAAGGCATCTGGGCCTGCCGGGAGAGGCAGCGCCCGTTCCTCCCGTGCTCCTCACCCGGCACCCGCACTCACCTCCCCCGCTCGGTTGGCCAGGGCGATGAGGTCCCTTTTGGGGGACCAGGACATGAACACGACCTCCTGCGGCAGCTGCTTCTCGCCCACCTGCCTGAAGGCGGGCATGGCTGCACGGCTCTGCCGGGGCCCGCCGGGCCTCTGCTCCCGCTTCCGGGGGCGGCGCCTCCCGCGCGGCAACGAGCGGCAACGAGCGGCAAGGGCCTCGGCAGCGGGGCGGGGGATCCCGGCAGCGGGGCGGGGGATTCTGGCAGCGGGGCGGGCCTCGGCAGCGGGGCGGGGGATCCCGGCAGCGGGGCGGGGGATTCTGGCAGTGGGGCGGGCCTCGGCAGCGGGGCGGGGGATGCCGGCAGCGGGGCGGAGCCATGCGGGGGATCCCGGCAGCGGGGCGGAGCCATGCGGGAGATCCCGGCAGCGGGGCGGGCCTCGGCAGTGGAGCCGCCGCAGCGCCGAGCCAGGGCGGGCGCGGGGAGGCGGGTCAGGCTCTTCCCTCTCTGCTCACTTACTAGGTACTATTTAGTACTAAATACTTTTTTTTTTTTTTAAGCCCGTTTTCGGTTTGGAGAGAAATTTTTAAAAATTCACAAGCCGTCCTGTGAGACGACTGTAACTAACAGAGACTGAATTCCTAGAACTCGTGTCTTCCCATCACCTACCCTCACTTCCTCCCTTGCCCCACATCCTCCAACACCAACATAAAATCAGATCATCTGCCAGTACCTCGTCTCTCAGCATAACGACCCATAACATCCAATACCCACCAAATTAGACAAATAGCTAATCCTAACTACAAAAATATCACATTATACAAATACATGGTAAGGGCTGCAGTAGTTCGCTTAGTTGTTTTTGGGGTCGCTTTTTTTTTTTTGGTACCAGTAATGATGTATAATAAAGGAACTGTCACTTAATTCAATCAGGTTTTATTCTGGATGTTAGCACTTACGTTTTTAAAAAATGGAACAAAAGGCTGACAATAAAAAATAAATTAGCAACTATGTAGCAGCAAGAAAAGTCATGTCTTTTTTTTCTTATTCTTTACTTTCCTCTTGGAGAATATGGCATGTTTCATAGCTAATCTTTTACAGATTCCCATTTTTATTCTCTTTCGAGTTTTCTGCCCTTTCTTTTTGTCAGGTCTGTAAAGCAAAAAAAGGAACACAGAGATTAGAATAAAATGAAAAACACACTTCTCTGTACAAATACATTTGCTGGCATTCTAAATAAGTATATGAATTATGTGACAGTATGTGAAGTACTGTCACAAAAAGTACAACAAACATTACATCTCAAAATGTTATGGTCTTTCAACTTCACAAAACTGTCCACTTTATTGCCATTATACACTCATTTATGTATTTATTCAGCATTTAAATTTACACAGATATTGAAAACGAGAAACTCACTCATTGAGTACCAAAAGCACACACAGAGTTTCATGCTGAATATATAATAGAAAGACTTAGAAGAAAGTATGTGAAGTTTAACACTATTAGGAAGCATCTTGCAATTAGTACAGGACCTAAATACAACTAGCAATTGGATTGTTTCCTGTCTCTGACAAAAGACATCATAATGCAAAACGCTGAGTAATTATAACAAAACATACAAAATTTTTACTAGAAAAAGAAAACTAAGTTATCTCCTTCAATGAATCAGCAAAAGAACTAACTGATGGCCTGAAAGTACTAAAACTGTTCCGGCACAACTGACAGAACAGTATCTTCCTTGACAGAAAAAAAACAGATGAGGTTTCATGAAATTCTTTTAGCATCCTTTTTAATTTTTTTAGCAAAGGAAAAAGAAACATTAAGAGATGGAATTTTTATGAGAGATATATAAAATGAAACTTTTTGTGTTTAATACTCCCCAATCAAAACCCAGCTAAGTATCAGTAGGACATGAAGCAATACACCTGTACCCATCTGCCATCCAGCAGGCATCTGACAAGTCTCTGGATACTGATCCAAGAGGGTAATGGTCTGAGTCTCACTGTGTAACACAGGTACAGCTTTTGGGAGAGAAAATTTGCCTTCCACTGCTACAGCCATTCAAGTCCAAAATCACAGAAAAACCCACTACTCTGGAGAGGAATTAATAGAAGTGCAATCAATTATCCTGAACTGGAAAGACTGAGCCATCTGCTGGATCATCGCTTAGCAAATCCCATTTCCTCTTTTCAGTTAGTTCCATCTGAAGACAACCACACATCATTTACTTGGCTCTCTGATACATACAGGTATATGTACAGTGTTGTTCTGTATGTAACAAAAGGAAAGTCATGGAAGAATAAAAGTACTCAGTGTGATCCTCATTAATGGTGGAGATTTAGATCATACTACAAAAAGCACCTGAAGTACCAGAAGGAAAAAAGCAAAATATGCTACAGCAAAGCAAAAGAGACAGGAAGGAATAACTAGTGACTTTTAGTGACTCTTATTATAGTGACTCTTTTCTCTGCCCTTTCATGAGGAATTCAAAGGGGATAAAAGTGTTCCATTACGTCAATTTTCATTCATCTTGACAGAGCTCCATGCACCAGTCACCAAGTCTGCAGTCCATACAGATCAGTTTTGAAAGAAAACCCACAGACAGGGAATTGGGAGCCCCAGTAAGTGATCTGCCTTTTATCACACCCTCCCTTCAGTATGTACTCCCCAGCAATGCAGCAAGTGGGCAACAGGGAAAGCTGACATCAGCACCTAAAGCGCAAAATCATCTTTTTCTGAATTGATTCCATGACATAAGATCTCATCTCATCTGCAAGCTGTATTTTACTGTATTAATGCAATATCACACTTACTGACAAGCTGCTCTGCTGCGGGAGAGACTGGGACAGGCACTGCGCTTGTGACCTGCCTTGCCACAAACGAAACAGCCAGCGTCAGTCTTCTCACAGCTGTGCTTTTGAAGAGTGCAGCAGTTGCAATTGTTACAGTGAAACCAAGCTGCAAAATACATAACACAACTTATGATCTTGGAAAAGTTTAGAATGAATGTTCTGAAACTAAGCTTTAAATATAGGCTACATTATCAGGTTTTTAACTCTGGATTAGCTTTACAAAGATAGATGTAGTCATTTTCTGGTCCCTTATCACATTACTAGTTATACTGTCGAATTAAGTGTGAACTACTTTGCCATTAGAACTTTTATCCTGTGTGTTTTATTCAAAATAAAAATAGTGCAGATGTTACAATGTACTCTACAGATTTTGATTGTTGTAACAGTAACAAAGATAATGGCTTCAGCAATTTATACAGAGGTATAAATACGACTAAATTTGTGCATGAAGCATAATTTTATCATGATCTCTCAAACATTTTAGTACTTGCCTACTTGTTTAGGAAATTGAAAGTTTAGAAAATTAGGAAATACTTATATGACAAATGGAAATATTTCTGTTTTGCCATGATAAATATAAATGGGATTCAGTGTGCCCTGGCAAGAATTTATTCCACTCCCACAGAGTGCACGTACAGCTAAACTAAAGAATAGTAGCTTGTGTGAAATTGAGACTTTTTGTTTATTCTGTGTCTTCTGAATTACGTTTCACTTCTTTCATAGAATATTTTCTCTTCTGGTTTGGAATTTCAGTTTCTTTGGACTAAATGCACTTTTATTTAGAAAATATTTTTCTGTACTTACAGGGCTTTACACATTTCTTGCAAAGAACACAATGTTTCCATCGTCTGCCATCCTACAAAAGGCAAATAAATAGTTTGGTTTATTGAACCCCCCCACTGATTCTATCTTAAAACAGAACTACTCATGTATGGTCCCCACTGTTTACAGGAACAACTCCTCTGTAGGAAGGATTGTAACTGAGAAACAACAGTCCTGAGAATCTGTGAAAACCACAGAAGAAACTTTGAAATTGGCAAGTTCTACAACTTCAAAGCATAAGCAAAAATGCATGTGTCAACAGACCACAGCTGGGTACGTTCGGGTCTAAGTGGCAAGCAGCAAACTTGTCCTGTCCTCTTTGCAACACAAAGGAATTAGGGAAAGAGAAATTAATTCCCAGTGGGTTATGGAAAATGTACTGTGAAGGTAATAAATCTATGAAACTGAACTGCTCTGGGTTTCCCATGGAACTCAGTATCAGAACAGGTTTTTACCAAAGCAAGTATTACAGAGGTTGTTATCTAACTACTGCTAAGACTTCGATTCAGAAAGAAGTGAAAAGACTTACTTTTGATGTACACGAATTGCATATCTCACAGTGCTGGTTACCAGAACTAACATATCGCTGACATACAGTGCAAAATCTGGGGAAAAAGATGTACTGGTCCACTATTTGCTCACAAAACAATTAATTTTATACAACCTTAACAACTAATACAAGGACTGCATAATCATTTTGTTGAATTAAAAATTCTATCTTTGCTGCATAAATGACCACTTAGGCCATTTACACACAGTACATCCACTCAGTAAAATTCAGGTCAAATTATCAACAGTGTCAGTAGTAAATGAAACTAAATTCCTCTGTCCTTGATGCTTCTCTTACAAGTTAATTTTTTTACTACTGTATTTTCAGCTGATTATCAGACATAGCTGTAAAATTGTATTGTAGATGTAGACAGTATTTCTTACAGAAAAAATAAGGAATCTAATCATTCCACATTAAAAAATTTAAACATCTTTTTAGACATTTCAGCTCTCCTACACATTGTTTATATAATATGCAACTTTAGAATGAGACAGAAAAATGTGGTCTTAAGCCTGGCATCCAAGTTAGGCAAGACACTATGGAAAAGCACCATCCCAAACTCCTTTGGAGACTTTATGCCCTAATTAAGAACAAAGACACTCTTTCAAAAGTCACCTGAGCATTAATACATCTTACCTATATCCCTCTTCTTCAGGAAGCACAATCATATTTGGGGTAAGGTTCGTGAAAATACGGACAGGAGACTGTCTACGACCTGTCTTGCCATGTTTATACAGTGCATGATTATCATAGTCTACCTAGAAAAATAAAACCATAAAAAAATTCTTAAACTGAATGCCAAGAAGAACTACTTACATATTTATTATCTTTCTAAGTGCCTTCTGAAATGTTTGTGTTTATATACAAGACTCTAATCCCAAATCAGATTACAAATTCTACATCAAGTTTTTTGACTGATTTACCTGTAAATTTGTGCAAACATAGTATTAGGCTAGACTCCCAACACTTCAATAATCATATTGTATTTATTCCTTTTTATTTACTTATTCATTTGCATGGGATATGTAAGATAACATTTCAGTTGATTACAAGAGCAACCTGCTATTAAAAAAGGATTTATAAAGCTTGGTTTGTCAGTACAAGAGATGACAACCTAACCCATCTCAGAAAAATTACAAAGTTGCAAATCTAATCAGCCTGCTTTTTCCAGCACTGCCTTCAGAGACTTGTAACAAAAACTCTCAGCTCTGAACACTGGCAGAAATGCAGTCTAGCCTAGCATGAGTTTTCCATTTTCTTCAACAATTTTCATTCTACAAGACACATTGTTCAGAACATCAATACCAAAATTCATGCAGAGTTGTTACATGAAAAAATAAACCTTTAGCATCATGAATACCACGACTGAGCTCTCAAAACACACTGAAGTATGTGTGCCTAAACTATGCACAGAATGGATACAATATTGAAGAAGCTGATGCCAGATTATTGCTTTATCACTGACAAGCTCACTTATTAAGCAATTCCAAACATTTCCATCATTGTAATTGTACTCTGATCCCAGTAGTTGGGAGATAAAAGACCTTAATTTTGTAATACATATGTTTGGGGGTTTTTTCCTAGGTCTGGGCACTACCCACTGACATTTAACATCTGTGAAGAATGAAATACTCTTCACCACCTCTCACATCTGCAACAAGCACCTGTCAGAATTAGTGCAAATTTGTTATACTGAAAGCCTGCCAAAAGAAATGAGTTCATGGATAAATGACACATGAGTTAAAGACACGTAACAGGAACATGATCTATCACAGATATGACTAATAGAAATACAGAATCCAGGCGTCACATGAACAAGGCCCAGCTACAGAGGAGCACTGCCATTGCACCTGCTTTCACTCACTGCACACAACTGGCATTTAGCAGATTCACTGGGTTCAGCCATACCTGGTAATCCATCATACTGAAGCTTGGGAAAAAGTCAAGAATGCGAGACTCAAAGAAGTATGGAAATATCCAGAACATGGGCATCTCTCTGTTGTCATGATCTAGTAATGAAAAAACTGTGGTGTACATAGGAGAAAAACATAGTACATGTAGCATGAGAAATTTACAGTGAACATTTCAAATACATAAACATGGATATGTACATCATGCTGGGCAGAAGAATTAGTTCTCTCAGGCAACAGAAAGTTTTGGCATGTTCTACATGTGGAGATGTAAGTGCCATATAACTAAACTCTTGACTTCCACTTAGGTTGCTAAGAAAATGTACTGAAAAGTTTGATAGCTTTTCTCTACCTTTAAAGTCCATTTTAATTGCAAAGTAGATTTGAAAAAAAAAAAAAAGGAAAAGTTTTTAAGATAGAATTTGAGAATTGGGCATTACTGAACTAAAAATACCAGGAGAGTAAATTAGGTACATGATAGCTCATCTTTAGAAATTTTAACATGAGTGAGCTCACATTCACCTGAGTAGCAAGAATCACAGACTTATAAATAGGTACTTTTTCCTTAAAGTGATGTTACAGCACAAGCCACCCATCTGCCTGTAATACATACCTTCTTTTTCTGTCTCACTCCACATTGCCATCAGTTTTTTAAAACTAGAAGCCAGTGCTTCCACTAAACCTCCAAATGGGGGATCAGTTACCATAATGACTCTTTCACCATTCTCTTCACACAAGAATTTCCTGCAAGTTTCACGTGCAGCCTGTAAGAAACAGAGGTTAATTTCCAGAAATCATGATTCAAGAACTGTACACATATTGTCTCTGGTAATAAACCGATCACTGCAGAAGTTTTAACTTTGAAGATGGGACTTTGCTTCCCTCTTGTGGAGGTGAATTTCCTCTTAGGTAGCATTAAAAAGAAACACCACAAAAAATGCACCTAGATTTGAAGGACTGAAAACAAGTGGCTTGTTCAGCTAACATATAAAAACATTACTGAAAATCAAAGAATGAAACTGCCTCCTTTTCAGCAGTTCTCTTCCATTCAATTCAAAATTGACTATTAAATTTATGCTATCTAATGTTGCTTACACACCTTAATTGCTGCTTCTATTAAAATGTTCTTAATGAATTCATGTTTTCCCATGATGTTTTCTGCTAGACTAGTCGTGAGTTTCTTACAAAATTCTGCATCAACAACATGCACTTTTTTACCAAAGCACTCAATAAATACTTGGCCTTACCTCTCCACCAAAAAAATGATGATTGAACATGTTGTAGTGGCAAAATTCATCCTCTGTGTAAAATTGTGAATACCTGTAAAATAAGTTTTGATAGGAGTAGAAAAATATAAATAACTTTTTGTCTATCCTAAGATAGGATACCTAAGAGTGAAAACAGGCCTCAGGAAAAACATCATCTTTGGGTTCTGATTACTGATGACACATACCAATACTGAGAAATTATTAAGTATATTACTTTTTTCATCAATTGGATATCATTTGTGTATGCGTACAGGAACAGAGATGCAGAGACAAGAAAGGGAAAACAACCACCAATTTATCTCTTAAAGCAGTAAGAATACACATCTTTGTATATGTTCTTCAGGTACATAAACATTTGTTAAAACCTACCTGAAATCAATATCTAGCAGAAGGCTTCTAACATTGAATTCTTCTTCTTGTGATGCTTTTGACTGGATCACTTCATGAAGCCTGAAGTATAATTGGAAGAAATTTAACACATAATGATCAACTTCAGAAATGATCTTGCAAGACAAGAATGCCAGGTACTTTACTAAACATAAACCAAACAGATAGAAAAAACAGAGTAGTCTAAACTTAGATGATTCCATTTGACCTATACTCCAAGTGAGAAAAATAGGTGAGTCTTGAAAGATGACAAGTCAGTGGAGTCTCCAGGATCAGTGCACACAAAAAAGCATAAGGTAAGAAACTCAATGTCACTTCCACAACTACCAAAGAGATCTGAAGTGTGTGTGTTATTTGCAGTGCTGCCACGTTCTTGTCTGGTATCTTGTAAGTTCAAAACTAGACCCCACTAGATGCCTGGATATATCCAATTGCTTGGATTGGACCCCAACCAATTAAAGCATAGAGAACCTCTTACTATGGGAGAATCATTGACTATGTAATCATTAGAAGCTGTACAGTTTTGAGAGAGAAATATTATTTGAAAATGTAACAATTCTCAGTGATGTACCTGGGTGTTCCAACAGAGAGCACTCGTCTGAATCCTAAATCTTTAAGGAGATTCAGTAGGAACTGGCAACTTCTGTCTGCAAATAAATACTGTGCATTTGTTTTTTTATTCTCCAGTGGATACAGAAGCTGACTTGGACTTTTCAGCTGGGCAGTGGTGATATCACACAGGAACTGGTGATCTGAGTGTTTTTCCCATTCTGCTGGCAGTAGCAACTGCTGGCATTCCTGGCAAAACCTCCTCTTTGATAACGGCAACAGAACAAAATTCTTGTACCTTTAAATACAAAAGACAATAGGGAACAAAGTTTGGGAAATACCTCTATCAAAGATAGGAAGGGGAACTATGGAGGCTTTTTTTTTATATTTTAGGAGTTCAGACATTTAAACAGACAATGCAGTTTACACTGCTCTCACAAAACTCCACGAGAATGAAGTATTATTAAAAAAAAAAATATTCAAAGGACACTTTGAAATGCATAAAATATTGTCACCAAATATATGGGAATCTTTATATAATAACCAGATTACAGAGTGAAGACTCCATCAACTATCAGCAAAGTCCTGTATGTTTATACACAAAATTCAGATATCACTTGCTGCTATGTTACCTTTGCTTCTTTTCACAATGTTAAGCCTATTACTTTTGCAGACTAAAGTCAGGAATACATTTTTTTTTAACAGAAATTGCTAGTGACCTCTTGTAAGCACACTGAGCACTAACACAGGAATGACTATGCACACCCCAAAAAAACCCAAGCCCCTCCACCCCAGTTCCTGGGTTGAAAACACCATGCTCTAGTTCAGTGTTTCATGCTATTTCCTTTCCACTGCCATACAACAATTCTTATTTGCCCAAATTCATCTTTGCATATTTTAAAGAATCCTGAAATGTTATCTCTACATTCAGAGTACCTAAACCTGCATTACTACATCTTTATTGAAGAAAATACACATTAACAATACCTGTCCACGTTCTGTCTGTGTGTAAAACAAGGCTGATGACTTCTATTATATTCTTCACGTGCTGCAAGCCTAGTTTCTGACACCTGTAAAATGTGCATACATGAAAAGTTACAAAACTAACAGCTAATGCTGTGTGTGGTACATCAAATGTCAACATGAAAAAGGGTGCATCAAAGGTCTCATGCTTTAGCTACTTTGCAAGGAAAAATAATCACATTTGTTGTTTTAGAAGAACAAGTATGCCTGCAGCAGAGGGGCATGCTGCAAAACAACACAAGCCTCTCATTGTGAATTTAAACTGTGCATTTCATTTTCCTATCACATGCAATACACAGAGAAAAACTCAAAAGGTGATTATGAGGAAGACAGAAAGAGCCATCCTTTCTATTAATGTGTGCCAGCAGTTGTGCTCCCTCTGAAGAACTATGATCTGATCCTGAAAAACTGATGACAGTAGAAATGTTGCCCAAGTCTTTCATGTGAAATCATTTTACAAGCATGACAGCTCCTTGTTACGATCTGCACCTGAGTCTTTAACATTTCAGTCTCTCATTCTCTTCTCTGAGTCTTCTACTTTGTTCGCACAAAACATCCTCATGGTTTCACAACAGAGTTTCAAAACATTTGGTCAAAACTTATGGAACTGTTTTGCTTAAAGGAGGAGACAGTAAAATTCAGTTCAAGAAAAGACATCATAATACAAGTAATACTCAAAATGAATGAGAAAATTGAGAAAAGAGAAATTGCTGCAGATATTTTGAGACTACTGAGCATCATGCCAAGCCCCACCATCTCAGCATTTTGTATACCCCATTGTTGTTTGTATCCAATAGATTTTCTCTGTCTTAATCAGGGGAAACAAGGGCATTTAGGGATCAGAAGTACCCAATTTTGTTCAACATTGTATAGCATTGCCAAACTTCCTTTATGTTTTGGCAATAGAATAACAAGCACCAGGTTTGTTCAAAATGTACACAGCCTTTCTTGAAAGCTTTACTTGAAACACACTCTCCTAACAGAAATAAGTGCTCAGCTAAATATCAATTATTACACAAAGCTTAGAAAATAGCACTTGCCAGAGATTTCCAGAATAAAATACACTTTTAAAATTGCTAAGCAGATGAAAAAATCGCCAAAGTTTCATAAAACCATAGAACGATTTGTGTTGAAAGGGACATAAAGATCCTCCAGCTCCAACCCTCCTGCCATGCATAGGGGCACCTCCCACCAGACCAAGTTATCCAGAACCCCACCCAGCTTGGCCTTGAACACTTCCTGGCATGGAGCATACACAGCTTCTCTGGGCAACTTTGCCAGTCCCTTGCCACCCTCACTGTAATATCTCATCTAAACCTATCCTCTTAATGTTAAAACCATCAGCCCTTGCCTTTCCACCACATGCTCTTGCAAAAAGTCCCTCTCCAGATTTCTTGGAGGCCCCCTTCAGGTATTGGGAGGCTGCTATACTGTCCCCCCGGAGCCTTCTCTTCTCCACGCTGAATAACCCAAGCTCCCTCAGCCTTTCCTCACAGGAGAGCCGCTCCAGACCTCTGCCCCCCTTCGTAGCCCTGAGTCTTCAGCATAGCCTTAAACAGTGCTCTCTTACCTTTTCATCTTCCCACTGAAAAAAGCTACAATCCTTTCTATCCCTACAAGCGGAACAAGCATAGAATCTTCTTCCTTCCTCTTTTCCTTGGCTGGTCTTCACAAACAGAAGTGCAGGACCTAGGGACAAACGCGAGGATAGGATAACGCAGGGAACACCGGCAGACCTGTTTCACTGCTCCGCTGCAAGAGCCGAGCTTCCAGAACACTGCCTCCGCAAGGGCTGCTGCAACACAGCCCGCGCCGGGAGCGCATCAGGAGCCGAGCACAGGGACGCCCGGGAGGTGAGCCCCGGGCCCGGCTCACCGTGAGGGCAGCTGGGCGCGCCGGGCGCCGCCCCGAGCAGGGCGAGCGCTGCGGGCCCCGGCCGCTCCCGCTCCGGGCCCGCCGCCGCCATGGCACCGCCTCCGTCCCGACGGGCACCGCGCCGCGCGGGCGGATGGCGCCCCCAGCGGAGGGCGGGCCCCGGGCCGCGGCCCTGCCTGAGGGACGCGCGGGAGCCGCGCCCGGCAGCGGCCGCCCCTTAACGCACCGCTCGGCCAGAGACAGCCACGGCGAGGGAACACAGGCCTGGCCCTCCCTTTGCAACGGCACTGACCGTGGTTTGCGGTTAAGGTTTAAATATTTCAGGTTGTTGAAGTTGCTGACACGCTACATTAAATATTCACATCCACTCAAAATTATATAAAATACAAGCATTTTATTATTTCTGAATTCAACAATATTGCTTAGAATTACAAAATACAGCAATGTCTGAAATACTGAAAGTTTCATAAAAGCAGCAATCTTTCTCCCCAGTCTTAAATTAAGTGTCCAGAAAATTATTAAAATAAAAATATTTACCACATTACATAAGTCACAGACCTAGAAACATGACGGTCAAGTCTTAAACCAGGTAACTTAAACATAAATGCAAATGGCAATTGGCAGATGAGCACAACATTATTCAGGGCACAAAAGTAGTTCTCTGTACTGTAGGTATTCCAGGTTTTTTTCTTTTTTTTTTTTCTCCCAGTCAAAAGAACCCAAACAAACCGTGTTTAGCTAGGAATTTAGAAGGCAGACTGGCTTTGCGATGAACACATTAGTGCCTCTGTCATTAGCAGAACAACCGCTCTGGTGACAAGAGCTGAACACTTTTTTACACGAATGGCAAAAACAAACCTGTAACAACACGGTGCAATTCAATTCCTTCATTGTGATGCAGCTCCAAAGAAATACCACACATCTCCAAACATGTGCTTAAATATACATGTGCTAAACACTACAGTGAAATTTCAGCCTCTGAAACATACACTTAGTGTATTTCGTCACAGTAGAAACTGCGTATTTACTTGGGTTGAATTTTGCTGTAATTCAACTCTTTAACTATTTTTGGTCCCTGCGTGCAAAAAAAAAAAAAAAAGCCTACTTGGAGCATTTTTCCTCCTTCTCCATTTCTTTAACTTGTATTTCAAGGACAGATTGATTTTTTTTTTTAAGTGCATGACTTTTCAAGTAACTAGTCTACAAAAATCTATAACCAGTTTAAAATACCAGGAAGAAGTTCCAAAGAAAAGCATTTTCACAATCAAAGATAACATTCTCAACTTTTTTTTTAAAGGCCATATAAAAAGAAATTTATAGTGTATGGATTCTCACATTTATATTAAACAAAAAAATTCCTATTGTACTCAAAATTAGTTTCTCAGTATATGCAAATTTTCTTCCCTTATCCAGAATATTATTCAGAATACATTAAATTAGCCTATAAAAATACAGTATGGACAAATTATTTTCATTCCCTGACATAAGAATTCACAATTCTGACACAAAAATTGTAAACTTTTATTACATTCAAAATACATTTCTTAAGTCTTTAGGATTTAAGTTCTGAGGTGTTGGCAGTCAGAGCTCTTGGTATACAGCAGAAGTACATTATTGCAGAGCCTTTACACAGAAGTAGCTTTCTAAAGTTAAGAGAAACTTACTCTTCCCACGTATTTTTGTTGCTACCAGGAGGAAAAGAAAGGCTTCCTGCTATGAAAGGTCTGTGTGAATGCATTACTCAGATGAACAATTCGGCCCTGACTTCCAGTGCTACTCCGCTCTACAATCACACGTGGCATCTGAACAAGCTGAATGGGACTCTTTTCATCCTTTAATGCCTGAGTCAGGTTTAGTATCTAAAAAGAGTAAAAGCAGGTGAGGTTAGGGCGCACAAATAAAACTGTGGCTAACAGGCTGATCACTTTAGATGCCACTCTTCAATCAATGCTGTAGAGGACTGTACTGCTGAATAAATTCATTTCAAAATATATCTATTGCAAGCAGGAATATTTTATTTACTTAGTAACATGAATACATCCTACTGCTGTCCACCCTTCCATTCTTTTCCTGACTATTTTGTTCAGTCCTCTCCAAATTTTCACAAAATTCTAAGAGTGAAAAACTTAAGAGCATTTTAAATTTAGCACATCTCTTGAAAGCATTGCACCTTTAGTGGAAAAAAAACCTGTAAGAAAGCCATCAACATGATCATAGAATGTACCAGTAGTTTAGATACAAATTATTTTCATATCAGAAGATATGAAGCCATATAATTAGCTTATACCAAACCAAGTGCTAAGACCCAAACTGAGTCCTCAGCTCCAAGGAGTCTGTTATCTTTCTTTCTGTTATCTTTCACTTCAGTGCTCATGGACTGCCCTCATAACTTACTCCAAGTTCAATGTTATCCTGCTGAAAACTGAGGCAGGTATTCAATTTAGCTCTAGTGACACATTTGCATTATCCTTAATATCAAGCCTTTTTTCCCACGGACAATGCCCCCTTCTTCCTTGTAAGACTGATCCTCTGCTTATTCTGTTCTTCCATGGCCACAGAACCCCAAAAAGTCTTTTGCATTATTTACTGCGATTTGGTTCTGCCAGCAACTTCACCTGACATTTACATTCTCAAAGTTCTAAGGCAACCCTTTGTAGATGTGTTACCCTTTGCTTAGACTCTACATTATTGAGAGAACTGTTTCTTTTAGGTTTGAAACCCTTCCCAAAATTTTTCCTACACCTCACAGAAATGGGATTCTAACTACACTTGCTATCTTAGATTTAAAGACCTTGACTCTTCCATGCAAGGTATGTTTCCCTACAGTTACTTTATCTAGATTCTTCATTTTCTAATACTTAAATTCTCATAAGGATGTATTTGGATGCTTTGGATATACTGCAAATTCATCCCAACTGAATGAATCTCTTAGCATGTGATCTAGATACCCAAGTCTTCTATAATGCCCTTGTAACATACTTTGGTTTTACACCAAAACCAAGTTTAAAATCAGTGCTAAAAGGCATTGTTTGCCAATGTATTTCCAATAGCATCCAAGGATTGCTCGTTATCTGCATTTCTTCCATGCTTCAAAACCTGACATTTCCCACAGTGAAACACACCCTTACATAGCTAGAGAGAGGTAAACAAGACCCCAAAACTAAAACAAATACCTGCTAAAACCCACCTGAGAGACAGTGTGTGAAGAAAGGGTCCAGATTCAGCCCTTATAGTAGAAAATTAGTTTTGACAACCTCAGCTACGTCACTCTCAATTATATCAGTCATGTTTTTCCTCAAGTGTTTTGTTAAATAACAGATTCCTTGAAGCCAATTGTCTCATCAGAAAAGAGCTATTTAATACAGTTTAGGATGCACAAGTACTTCAAGAACCCGTCTTCCAGTGACTACATGAACTTCTAAGAAGAGTTATTTCAGAAACAACTCCTATAATTCAATTTAGTAAGTAAGGATTGCTGTCTTTTAGCTACCACACAGAAGATGTTAACTGGGATTATGTTTGACTAAGCAGAGCTAGAGTCCTGTGCAAGGTGCATCTTGATATAGGAAATTCTACAGAGAAAACACTGAATTAAGACACTCTAGGAATTGTCTGGCTTAAAACTATCTATGTTGAATTTATGAACACAAGGACTAGGTTTCAATAAATTCAGGGCAAATGGGACTATTAATTTGCCTAGTCCAATTACCTTACACTTGCAGAAATCACTTTTTTTTACCTACAATGAACTAAATTTGTTCTTAGCTAAAGCTTTTTCTCCAGTATTTCCAATAGTCAAATTGTATAATAGGAGAAAATAGAGAAACCCCCTCCTCACTTACTTTAGTCTTTTTAAAAAAAAGACCACAACCCAGAAAGCAAAACAAAACAAGCCCAGCACTTAAATATGATCAAATTTCTAACCTAAAAATGGCTGGACTGCTTTGAAGTATGGTTTCAACATTTGCTAGGATGAAGAAATTTTATTACCCAATATTGCTTTTAATAATCATGTCAACCCTCTAAAACAAAAGTCACATTTATTTTAATGGCATAATGAAATTAGACATCAAATTTTCCATCCAAATTGATGACTCTTTTTCATTTTTAAAATATCTGCTAAGAATACACAGTTAAGTCCCCCATTCTCCACAAAAACAATAAAACAGAATTAGAATAAAAGCATTTTCTGTAAAAATTAAAAAAAACAGCATACACTGTCCACTGTTCACTGTTTTATCTATCCACAAATAAGAACAAACTCTAGAAAGAAATTTAGTCTTCTCAAATGAAAATACCTTCAAATGTTGTTCAGTGTATTAGGAGTTAGTTTTTATAGCTCTAAAGAAAGCAGCTGAGGAGTGATGAACAAATTAAATACACAAATAAAAATGTAAAAAAGCAGTCTTACCTGCCCCCTCATAACAGACATCTGGTTTTCAAAAGTAGCTTTGTCAAATCCTTTGTCAGTCTTTATTTAGAAAACAAACAGTTTAGAGTAAATAACCCATTTATTTTTAGCTATATATTTAGCACGCACATTCATCAATATCATAATATGTATATTCCTATTTACCCCCACTATAATAATTTTTAAAAGCTTCAAATTGAATGCTAGTATGAATCACAAAACGATCAATTTATTGCATCAAGTTTACATAGACAAGTTTACATAGATGAAAATGAAGACTGTTCCACATCATAAAACAAAATAAATCAGTGGATACCACTTTTGGGCATTGGTAAATACCAGCAGGTGGTAGATACCAAGTTTAATATTATCACACATTACAGTGCTCTCTCTCTCATGATGACTCCAACAGAAAAATACTTAAATACTTCCTCCTTCAGATTTAACAATACTTAACTAACAAGCCTAGAGGCATTTTGAACACAACTGAGCTGAAGATGCAAATATAGCAAAAATGTGTTTCAGGATCTAGTTTTGACATTACAGCTGCATTTTCATTAAAAGTTTAAAATTTCCAATTCTTTCAGTCCTTAATTGGATTATTTCACTTGAACATCTGACACAAATGTTTACAAAATGTTTTAGAGAAGGACACTCTTTACATGTCAATACTGTAGACTGTTTCAGTATCTTTAAAGTGAGTTTGATTTTCAATATGATCAGGATTTCAGCAGCAGCTTAGCAAAATAAATGCATATAAAATAAAGTATATGAAAGGTATGGAGGTGCTTTAAGTTATGTTAAATACATTATTTCCTCACTGCTACAGTTTAAGTGTATACACACCACATAGGTATGTTAAATGCTGTTTTTACACAGATCTGTGATGTAAGAGTAAACTAGCTTTAATTAATCATGTGAAAGATATAGAATAATTAATTTATGTTTTCATATGAGCTAATTAAATCAATTAACCACATTGGTGACAGTTTCCTTATAATTACATAAACCCTTTCTACCATGTCAATGTTAAAAGTAAAATAGCATAGTATCTTGGCATTCAGCAGTTAGATGGCTATTCCTTTTGTGAATGTAACTGTCCCATTACAGGTATCAGCTATTTCAGTAATAGTCAACTTAAAGAAGCACCTGATTCACCTTAAATAGCTCATAAAGGTCTTCACAAAGGTCCTGTACGAAGTTCATATCAGAAAGGCGAGGAAGAACTAGGTCTCTGGTCTCCTGAGAGAAAGGAACTTTTGCTTGAGGAAGCCAAGCCCAGTGAAAGGGATCTAATGCAGAAAAACAGTGCACTTAATGATAAACAATCAAAAATTAAATTCTGAATCCAGTACTACCTAGGGCAAGTTCTTCTTCTGTTACCTTGGGTAACACCCCTTTTTCCCAACATTGTTACCCCACACATTCCTTTTGGCTACAGTTGCCAGAGCAGCTTTACAACTGCTAAGCCATTTTTTCAAACAATGAAATATATTAAGCAATAAATATTTAGTTAAAGCAATAAGAAATAAAAGGGATATAAATTAAACATGGTAAGCAACAGTGGAGGCCTCCCCCTAGTTTAGTAAGGCAGTTTCCTTTGGAGTAAAATCAGTATTCACTGCCCTCCCCTCAGCCACTGAAGCAGTCATCATTAAAAGCTGCCTAGTTATCAAGCACAGTTCATCCTTGGTAAATCCATGCTGGCTTCCCCATCACCACCTTGTTCTTCATGTGCCTGAACACAGCTTCCAGGATGATTCATTCCAGTCTTCATGGAGACTGAAGCAACCTCTCACATTACCAGAGTCTTTCAAGAGTGATGAGAAAACTGCCTTACAAACAGCACCAGCCAGCTGCCACTGTTTCTACTGTATCCCACCTACTCCTATGAACTTCTGTATGACCATCCTCCTTAAGTGCTCCCTTACTTCTGCCTTGGGGATTCATTCCCAGGGGCTCTACTTAAAAGCTTTGAGAGACAGAGAGCAATTCTTACATGTGAAAACTGAGGCTAAGTCAGCATTGAGTAACTTGTTCTTTCTTATGCCTTTATGTCTTTGCTGCACTTTTCTTCAGTCCTACTCTCACTTCAAATTTACCCAGCTCTTTCGTGTTGCTCTTTATATCCTCTGTACTCCAGCCAAGCTTCAACATTCCAAACTCCATTCTCGGACTTTTGGAAAAATTCTCTATTTTTTCAGGGAAGTTTCTACGTCTTTCCTTTTTTTAAAAAATGTACTTAAATTTTGCATCCTAATTCAGTCAGGATTTCCCTGTTCATCCATGCTGCAATTTCATGCCTTTTGCAGATTCTGCTCTCTCACTTTGAGAAGGTTCTCCTCAGTGACCCAATAGCTCTAGTCATCAAAACCATGCTCTAGGGCGTAAGGGACTGCAATTTGTAAAAATAATGCTACAAGTTTACTTTGACAAAACTATCACACACCTGTCCATGTGCAAAAGAATTCTAAAGGATCATGCAAGTTTATTCTTTTTGATGCTGAAGATGGTATAAAACAAGCAATAATTGCTGTGTCTTTGGAACAGAAGTGACTGTAGCCAAGAGATATATAGGACAGCATCCATTTAGTATCAAGATAGAGACTGCTCAGAGCTCTGGGTGGAGTATTGAACCAGCCAACTGACAGCATAACTAGCCCACACCTAACTGCCAGAATTACCTGACTGGATAATAGCCCACAGAAGTCACTGCAAGCCCTGTTGGGCGTTTCCCTCCTAATAAGTAGTCAGAGATGTGGTCAAAAACAACCTTATTTTAACAGTAATAGTATTTTCAAGCAGATGGAAAATTGATTAACTAAGTATTGGTTTCTACAAAGTAAGCTAAAGCTGAAAACAAGAAAAAACAACCTGTCTACTTGTCCACCTACAACAGTACCCTTCAATTTGAAATAGAAATTTGGCCAACAGAGGGACAACTTGCAAATCTTTGCAATCAAGTTATTTTCCATTATGTTTTTCAAGAAAACCAGTGTGAGAAACATTCTGCTGCTAAATTCTTCCAATTCCACCAGTACATACAGTACTATGCTTATGAGTGTCCACGTATTAATATTGTTTAAAGGTAAAAATATGAACAGGAACCAAACCACATATACCATTGCAGAAATGGCATTTGTTGCTAACTTTCTGAAGAAGAGTACATTATTTATAAATTCAATAGATAGCTACAGTGATGATTTCCTAGATCCTTACTACAACAACACAAATAAAAATTACTTATTTGGAAATTACACTCCCAAAAGTGTAATGATTGAAGAATGCAGTACTTACATGCCCTCCACTCGTCAGGATGCTTAAAAGGAAATGCTAAACCGTTGTCAATTGCAGCAATTTTAATAGATTCTTTAGTTATAGTCCATTGGCTATCCTACAGAAAGAATATTCAAAAAGTAAGTGATACTCACATGCTTACACAAAGAGCAAAACACATTAAAAACACTAAATAATATACTTTGTAGCTTCACTGGTTAAATTCAACTTAAACAATATAAAGCGGTATCCAAATAAACTCCACCACATACAATTTCTTACTCTACCACCATTAAAGAGAAGCCCTCCCCCAAACACAAGATAAGCAGAGCACAAAGGGATGAAGAAATGTACCTGAGCAACAGCGGACATTGCTACTGTTATAGCCCAAGCTAGTACAGCAAAAACACAGGACAATAATTTCAAGCACCGTTCTACCTAGTCTAATCAAAGTAACTTTTTCACTCACTTTGCCTACAATAATTTGTAGTTATCATATTTCTTGAGACCATGCACCAGGATTAAGGATATGTCCTTAATCTCCAGCAAGACCAAGTTACAAAACTTGGTCTTGCTGGAGATTAAACAATTCAAAGAATATAAGTTTCACAGCACAATTCTCTTACCTTATCTGACAGATCAAGTCCATCATCTTGTTTTTCGTACCTGACTAACCAGTTGTCGTTACCTCTGTCTTTAAACAGGAAAATGCATGTCACAACATGTCATTTATAAAAAAATCATCATCTATAGTGACATACAACAATATTGTAAACTGACACCCATGGAGTTAGGAAAACTGTTCAAAAAGGGTTTTTCCCATCACACAAGGTTTAGTTTTACTGAAATGTACAAGTAACCAATTCAATGGAAAGACCCAATTTACCATGTGTTCCTAGGTATGTATTACTTCTTTAGGTTCCCCAGCTGGCTGAATATGCAGCAAAATATCAAGAAGGCAAAAATAAACTATCTTCATACATTTTATGCAGAAAGATTGCTTGTGGTATGCATTTTTCCTGAGGAAAACACTATCAGATCCAAATGACTCAATTTTTAAGCTTGTTATAATGCTGATGAGGAAATGGAGAAGGCCTCCAAAATTGTTGATAATGTGACCTTTGACTACATGGAGAAAACAGACTCTACAAAGATGGAGAAGGGGGAAAACTGAACAGAAGGGCAAGAAACTGAAAATGCCTACACTGTTCAGACAAAATTGTGAGATTAAACACTCTGAGGTCTTTCAGACAGAGGAAGACTGCATGGATTTGTAGGACCTTCTGTCATTTTAAGGTGCTCCCTTCAGTTTAATCGTCATCAGATTTTTATGTTCTATTATCATTAGATATATTAGATGAAGGTAAAATCATCCATGTAATGAGGTTTTGCATTTTGAGTATTTGCATCACAACTTTAAGAATGTCAGAAAACACTGTTTGGAAACACTGAGGCTTATTTGATAAAGCCCATGGCAACAGTATTATGTTATTATGAAACTTTCTTCTAGCTTGCTTCTAAAAAGAGAATTTGAAAAAAGGAAAGTGAGTTAGACCTGGTATGTCGGAAGAAAAGCAAAGACGCCCAGCTCTGCTAAAACAGCAAAGTAAATACTTCAAACATAAAACTGCCTTTGAACTCCTCAACAGGTAATTCACCTACACAGGTAACAGAAGAATCCCAGCTCCTAAGTGATAAAAACAAGAGTGCAGGAGAACAGAGAGGTACACATTGCAGTGGTACCTCCATGCCTACACAATGAATATGAACTGTTGTGAGCTGTGCTATTATCAGCTCCAGTTTAGAATAAAAGGAATTGTAGTCATGGGTTTTCTTATGGGTCCTGAAACTTCACAATCCTTTATCATAATCGGGGGAAACAGTTAATAGACTATGCACAGCATTAAAGCCCAATGAAAGCATTTGTTCTTGACGTCTCACATTGCTCAAAAATAGTGAGCAACAATCAAAGAGTTGTTTGGATTGTTTTTGTACTGCAATATTTAATGTATTAATCCAAAGTAATTTTTTTAAAATTTAAATTACATCTTTATGGCCTTCAATTGTGAGAAAAGCATCTAAATTGCATTAAATGCCTTAAGCACCAGCTTTCAGGAAGCATTGCTTTCTGCCTCACAAAAATAAATACCAAGACATTAACAAACATATTACCTGTATTTCTGATGACGTAATCCAAGATAACCAGTCTTTCAAACTGTGACTGAAATTCTTTCCTCGTGTTCTCAGGTAAAGGATCAGCTTCAAACTTCCTGAGCCAGTAGTCAGCTTCCTTATATCCTTCAACAAAGAGCTGGAAGGAGCCAACCTAAAATATTAAGAAACTGCATTCGGAAAATGCACATGGGTAGGTCACATAAGTAATCTCAACATTAACATAAAAATTATATACTTCAAGATAAAAATATACTTTCAAAGTTCAGAGCACAGGAAGTATGACACAAAACAATTAAATTAAATAATAAATAAATTTCTGTTTCATTCCTATATTCTTAAAAAAAGGTAAGAGTCAAATTATGTGAGGATGGGTTTCTGGGGGTTCTGGTGGTGTTTTTTTAAAAATATTTGTTTAAATACTCAGTGAGTTTACCAGGAATAAAATATAGACAGGCAGCTCAGTGTAAATGAACAGCCAATATTAAAAGAAGTGTATGAAACAGAGAGAAAGTAGTAACACCTGTTCTCTTTTTCACTGGAAAACTTGTTTGAATAGTTCAGAGAACACTAAAAGAGTGCACTAAAAATTACAAGAGAAAAATCTTCCTCTCTGAAAAGCCTTAAAACATCACTATAAGAACAGCAGCATTAACCACGTTCTTCAAGACAGGTGTTTTTTGCAAAAAATTACTGAAACACATTTCCCAAAAGAGTCCAAGGAAGAACATGAGAGCTGACATAGGCTCCATATGTAATGTGAAAGGTGCTCAAGATTGAAATTCAAGAACTTACATTTGAGAACTAAAATGCAGATAGATAAACACACAGCATGTGGAATAACCATGCTCATAAAAGCTTGCACAACCCATGTCACATGGATCTAAACTGCTGGGAACTGCCACAAGTGGATTACCCACACTGTACGTAAGCTCTGTTTTAAAAGCTTAGGATTAGAACACTGTAATGATATTCTGGGGATACAGTAAGGCTCATTAGGCGAGAAAGATGTGAGGTTTTTAGTCAGTATAGTCTTCACGTAAGACAAAAGGGAGGTAGGAAGAACAAAACAGCAGGGTGTCCAAAAGAATAAAAACAATAGAAGGCAAAAAAGAAATTTAAATTATATAAACTGCAGGGAAAAAACAGACTGACAATATCAAAACATGACACTAAAATGATAGGTAGTAAGCAATCAATAGAGCAAAAGTGAGATATATAACAATATGTTACTACTCTAGCAGAAAACTGGACTGCTAACTGAAACAAAAAGTGAAAAGATTATTAAAATAGTTCAGAAGAAGGAATGATGTGGGTACATGTTGCATGGAAACTGTTGTATCAAATTTCAGACAGTTTTTAACAAGCAGCAAATTTTTTTCTTCTATAATGGAAGTTACTTAAAAATACACCTTTTTAAAAAAAATGTTTTATGTAAGAATCGTGACATGCAAAATTACTTTTTTTTTTTTTAATCTTACCTTAGGAGGTAGTCCAATTCGATTAAATTTTTTAGCAACTTTTGGCACTTTCTCTAAAGCATATTTTTTTCCTCTTGACTTTGCACGATCTATTGCACTGTAATTAAAGGTCTCGCTGACAAGCCAGACAACCTTAAAATTAAACAAATTTAAACACAGCTCAGAATTCATCATTATTTCAAATGTAAATTTACAGTTCATGTTATGTTGAGTTATAAAAAAAAAAATTTTAAAATAAGAAGCAAGAAATTTTCAACAGATAAATTTTATATGAAAAGGTGAATGTTCTCTATTTTACATATCCCAAACAAAAATGGGAATTTTATATGCTGATTTTTGCAATTTGAATCTCATCAAAACATGAGGCACAAAAGATATTGGAAAATGCTAGGAAGTGGTTCCAAAGAAGAGATTCAATTCAGATCTCAAAATTATCCATTAAATCAAAAATCACAGTCACTTTTTCTACATCAAACCACTGTTCCTTTGTACTTGCTATAGTTTATAAATGACTTATAAATAACACATGATATACAAGGCTATCTATACAACCACAGTTTACAAACTGACAAATATGTTGGCACTTTTTTTTTTTTTAATTCAGTAATTTATGTGTTTTAACTTTTACCTTAGTTTTAGGTACAACTCCAAGCCCCAGCTTCTCATCCACGAGATAGGCACCAGCTTCAGAGAGATATCCCTGATTTGGAACGAGGCAGCCTCTGCCAAAGCAGCAAGGACAACAGACTTTGTGAAAATATTTGGTCCATTTTGGATTTAGATGTCCATAAGGCTCTTCAGATTTTGGTTTGAACACTCCAATAATTTTCTAAGGTAAATAATATAAAATTAAAATATGAGCACTTTGAGTTGCAAAATATTAAAATTAGTTTAAAAAGTAGTTATTTGAAAATATTGGTTAAATCCCACCCAGTGTATTTTACAGTTGTTCTTTTTAGATGACAAAATTAACAAAACTGAATTCCAAATAAATTTATCACTAAGTGCTTCTTTGGGATTAGTACAAATTCAAAATAAGCTCTTCATAAGAGAAAATCCAAACCAACATTTACTTTTTCAAAACATTCTGTCAAAGTCCAAAAGCATTGCATTTCAAAATATATATTTAAGTTCTTGAAAAAAAGGGGTTTTAAAAGTAGCTTTAAAAACAATTTTCAGCCCACCAACAACACACTGACCAGTTATTTCAGAGAAGTAATGGCTCCAGGAAAGTGACAAACTTATAGAACACTAAAAATCAACTGATTTATTTTCTTTTAAATGTATTTTTCTTATTACCCTGAGTTTGAATGGATCAAAATGACCATCAGCCATCATTGACATTAGAGACACACAGTAAATCTTAAAATTAGTCAGTCCTGTGTCCAATTTCGGACACTATGCTTTAAGAAATCTGTTAAACTGGAGAAAGCTGGAAAAAAAAATAAGCACAAAATATGTGAATAATAAAGGACAGTAGGAACAGTGAATGCTTAAGCTAAGAGCAAACTGAGGCACAATGAACTATGGAACTGGTTGCTATAGAAAAAAAAGGAACAACACATTTACTGTTAACAAGCCAAAAAATGACAGGGTTAAAAGCCAGCAGATAAGCTACAAAGAAGAAATCCTTTAGAAACTTAAGTGCAGCTTGAGACTGGAACAGACAGCCAGGTTCTGCACTCTCCTAAATAGGGTACAACTAACAAAAGGTTAGTTAGACATTCCCCAAGAGTTATGTCAAAACAATGCTGCTCCACAGCAGCACAAGCATTAAATTGGCAATTTCTCAAGGTGCCTTCTACATAGGTTCTATATTTGTTAACCTCAATCTACAGGGTTATTACCACATTAAAATATATAACTTTTCAATTGTCTGTGATAACCTTTGGCCTAGTACTTAAAGTTCTCATAATGACTCTTCAGTAGCTCAAGTGGAATGCCATAGAAATTCTGCATTTTCATCCCTTCTCACTGGATAATGGCAAGTAAACAAAATTCTTTCTGATAAATACTTAAGGACAACTGTTTGGGAAGCATTTTCCCATATTAGTACTTTACTAAATCCATATGAAAAAAGTGAGTATCTCAATAAGCCAAACACTACCTGTTGCTGCACCAATACTCAAAGCTGATTCACATTCAGGTCATGAACATGTTGGCTGGCAGTCAGAAACCAGCAGTATTCAGTAGCTGCTTATTCAGCTGCATTTGGGAGAGGATCTGACCAGCTGGTTTTGCTTCTAGAGATTTTTCAACCAATTTTTCCAAGACAATCTTGCTTTGTCCAAGATTGCCCAAGACTGAGTAACTATAGAAAACTTAATTCATTCAGTTTGTAAACAAATACACAAGACACCAGGCATTAGTAGCATTGTATGTCTCATCCACCTATTCTGATTAATTCCCATTAACTACAAGGAAAACTAAGTTATAAAATACTATTATTTGCATTCATACTATAAAATTAATGTCCTATCAACAGAGTCAAGCACCAAATTGACAAGAATTCTCTTGGGTTTGATATGCTGTTATCAGTGATTCTAAGGTTGCATTCAAAACCTTGAATACGACTGCACAGACAAAATTCAACTTAGACCTATACAAATGCAATACATATTCTAAGCAATGTGAGAGGCCAGCATGTTTTTTGAATACTTTACATTTTTTTGTTGTTTTTCTTTATTTTTGAATCACAGCATTTGGAACACTACTTTAGTCAAAATCCTGCTGTTAGGTTTAGAATTATTAAAAAGTTATTTAATTTTTTCCTACTGAATCACATGTATCTACCTGCTTAAAACAAAGCTAGCAGCTTTGCTTTTCTTGGAATCATTGTGGTCTATTTAGAAGTACATGCCAAACCTTTAATTATCTCTTCTGAATCACTCTCTGGCTAATACTTCCTAGTAAGTGCCCATTTAAAAAAGGAGCTTAGCTCATTCTGTTACCAGCCTGGATTGTACTGTGCTATACAGTCAAATCTAGATATGGTGTTCAAGGTTTTGCTGAAGTTAGAACTTTTGCTAAACTTTGCAGAGCCAATGCTGCTGAGGACTAGAGTAAAACATGAAAAGTTCAATAGAACTTTCTATTGAAAGTCTATAGAACAATCTACCAAGGCCAGTCTTAATTTTGCCAGTCAAAATGCATTTATAGACTGACTCTATTAACACTAGCAATTAGTTGAAACTGTCAGGAACATATTGCAGAACAATTTGTAACAGACACAATGTCTTTTATTTATTGCTTACACAATGAACAAGAAATGAACAAGACATATTCAAGCATTCTGTAATAGTGCTGCTTAAGTACTGAACTCCCTTTCAGTATGCAACTATGTAACTTCAGCCAATAAATGCAAAAAGCTAATTTTAATTATGCAATTTGAAGTTTATCTTTCTGATAGAACCAAATAAGCATATAAGGTGACCTAATGGAAACAGCTTATTTCATCTGTAATTTGGTATTCATTTTGGGCACTTCAGAGGGTGACCAGTAAAAAGGCTTAGCACATCTTTAATGAGCTCCTTCCCAGAATAAGAAACAGGAGATTACTCAAGAGGAATAGGAGAAAGCAAGTGACAAAACCGGTCTGAAGTGGAATGATGCAATATTCAAACAGGATCTGAAATCCATTCTACACATGAAAGTTGCACTGTTGACAAAATGAAGTTTTATCAGACCTTTAATATGGATAGCAAACATAGATAAGCTCTAGAAAAAGAGCAAAGAATAAAAGCAAAATTTAAAGTCTGCTAAGCACTCAGTATCATTATTCTCAGTCCCATATCCCAAATACTTTCATATTTTGAAATTATTTTTCCTGAACCATATAAAATAAACAGTCTTCTTCTCTCAATCTTTGTTTCGCCTAAATACTTATATTCAATCAATATTGAATATTGACCTGCAGAAGGGAGGAGGGCAAGTCACTACTGGAAACTTAACTAGGAACAAAAACAACACAGCAAAAGTAAAACCAATAAGAAAATCACCACATAAGAAACAAGGAATAATATGGCCCATCCAAAATACTGTGGTTGTGTTTATACTAGAATGATGTACAAATACTCTCTCACCATCGCCAGGGCTCAGAGAGTACTTCAGGCATTTGCTAGTGACCAAAACCCAGAAAAATCAACCTAGATAAGCTTCAGACAAAACAGATTTGCACACATGGTATGATTTATTTTCCCCAGTGATTTCACTAACTTTCTAAGAATAAAAAAATCTTGATTGCACAGCATTACAAAAAACTCAAAGAACTTAAACAGTTGTAAAGCATTTTTAGCTTGATGCTCTCGAATATTGTTTAGATACATCATGCACAGAAATCTTGAAAAACTTTTGATTCAAGCCAGTATTTGTCTACTTACATTTTCTTCCTATTGCATATTAAATAAGACATAAACCTACTTTAAAATACTACTTTGAAAAGAGCATAAAGTTTGAATATGTGTATATAAGCACACAACCAGAAAATCTACAAATATCTAAGCTACTATAAAAGAGAGTGAAGCTGGAACTGAACCTGAAGCTGGAACTCTGAAGAAGTTTTTATATTTACAGCATTGCATGTGATAGCAAGAATCCACAAGGCCATTATAGAAAGATTTGTTTTCCTTCATGTTTCAAAAAGAGAGATCCTCTTTTATATTTTCTCCACCAGAATGGAGGGGATCATTACTAACAAATATTCCTGGAACACAGGCATATGAACTGCAGTTTTCAGATTTTGAAGGGGTGGTTCTGCCACTTTCCATAAAAATAAAATCATAAATTGACATATTTATTCATATTAATGTTAGGTAACTACACTTAAAGAAACCCAACTTGGTCAATGAAATGTAAAAGTGTATCACCAGAAAACTGCCATTAAAACAAACCAAACAACTATGAAAATTAACTAGCAAAACCGGAATATATTTTCTAATGACCAATAATACGACAAAAAGCCAAACAAAAACCATACTACCTTCTAAATGAAAGGGAAATTACTGTTATGGGAATGGCAAAAATCTTGAACATGCCCTGAAAACCTCAGTATTCAAAGTGTTCCAGCTTCCATTTCCAGCACAACTGGGATCTTCATCATTAATGAACACCTACATCTAGCTAAGAGCTAAAAGCTGTTGATTGAGCTTAAAATCATATGTGACAAATTAACAAAAGTTGAACAGTTGGAGGTCTTATTTTGTGAAACAGGTCAGTAGCAAAGTATTTCTAATTTAAAGAAAACAATGTGATAGTGTGTCTGAGACATCATTTCCTCTTACTAAATAATGCTAACCACATGTTACTTTTCAAGAAAGAGATTCAGGTAACTATTACTTCTCTGTCTCAAAGTAACCTTAGGACACCTCACTGATGATCACTATTCAAGGTACCATTTACCAAGTACAGAAGGGAAAATCAAATCTTGCAGAGGGGAAACCAAATCTTCCAGCTAAGATTCAGGAAGTTAAAAGGTAGATTTGATGATATCACTCTTCTTACCCATCTACCAACCATATAGAAGAAAGGAGACATGACCTAAATAAACAGCTATTCATGAAGAAATGACAGAAAAATATAGGAGACTTAGCTAAAGAAACCTAAACCATACTGAAATCAGGAGCTCAGTTGTGCAAAAATCAATTAAAACATACAGAGAACAAGATTCTGCACAAGGGAATTTCTAAATTGTTTTCAGATGTTAGAGGCCCATTTTTTCTCTCCATTTTTCTTTGGTGAAGATCATTAAAAACATGATAAAACTGCAGTAGAAATAATAGTTATTTTGCCTTAGCTTATGCAGCAAAACATAATTAGAAATCTAAGTATTACTTGCATTAACTTTTCCAAAATAGATTTTGGCATACAATAAATTATTAAATAACTTATTTAAATTAATTAGCATCTAGATAGAATTTTTTCATTTCCATTTTCAGCTTGCTGCTGGTGGTGTGTACTTTGCACGAACATGCTCACCCCTTTTGGATCCTTAGCAAAGTAACTCCCACTGGATCCTTGAGAGATTCTTTCTGGAAAAACTCCACACTCTATAGCTTGCTCTGTCTTCAGAATAATTTCCGCAAATTCTGGATCATCTAAAAATATATTCATATCTGCAGTATGTCCTGTATGCCCTGAAAAACAAGAAAACAATCAGTCTTAAGTGCAACGTGTTCTACAAATTAAGTATAAGCAAACACACTGATAAGCCAACAGCCTTCCCTGCTGACACCCATCCAACAGCAGGCTGAAAAATCTGGTCCATTTAATCAGTGCAAGTTTTTGCACTGATTTATCCATATCTAATCAACTTTTTGTTTCAAGTAAATCAGTCAAATCTGCAACAACAAATTTGAGACTGCCACTGCTAAGTATTTACAATTTTCAAATACTTCTCTTTTTAATATTTATTTATTAAACAAATCTAAGGAGGAAAAAAAAAGTTCAAAGTTACAACAGTAAAAAAAAGATTTTACATATCATTTTTGTACCCTGCCCATTACCCCCTGTTAGAATAGTATTGTACCATTATTTGAGAGCTTGGCTATCATGTTTATTATCTGCTAGAACACAAGGAAGTTAATCCACTGAATAATCTGCTACATGTAGCACTCACAAGTGGCACCAGCACAACAGTGACTACTGCACACCAGCACCATTCCAGCCTTAAAACGCTATAAGCAACTTGTAGCATTTCTTTGCCTGCAGAGCAGAAGTCAGGTCTGTGCAGACATTTGTGCGAACACTAGGACTCCATGCAAACATTTAGAAAGAAAAGTAGAAAGGAAGGTTCCAGAATACTACTGACTTTTCAATTTTTTAAATATTTCTTGACAAGTTTTGATACTGTAGATACTGTACCTTCTTTTAAGGCTAGGATTGTTTCACATGTTCACCGAGTGCATTCTAATGGGCCTGTGCATTAGGGCTCATTTCTCCATTAACAAACAGTACATTATTCTAAATTAAACATTTACAGATAAAGTTGCTTTGTTCCCATTTCAACAATTGAAGAAATTTAATATACATCCTTCTGGAATGACAACCAACACAGAATCCATTCAAAAAAGATACTCCTTAACAGTTTGTAAAGAGTAAAATTAAAAAGGAAAAAAAAAAAAAAAAAAAAAAAAAAAAAAACCTTTTTTTTTTTTTTTTTTTGTAGCTCAGGTCAGTTTTTGAAGCTTTTTAGAACATTAGTACTTGCTTGCATGTACCACTTAAAATAGTAACATGAACTCCAAACAGAAACAGTCAAAAAGCATTAAAAAATAGGAAAATCTTAGTATAAGTTTACAAAAACAAACAGAAACCTTAAAACTAATAGATCATTCTTAAGAATCAACATCTACAGCCCATCAGATCAGAATCTGTTTTAATTATTTGGCCAATACTGCTGTGATAAACTTTAAGATTTTAGAGTAGGACAACAAGAGGGAGCAAAGAGGTTCAAAGGTTTTTCAGTCACAAAGTACTTACATGAGTTAGGGAAATAAACCAAACTTATTTTTATGGAAGAAGTAATTTTAAATCAGTGGTTCTTATTTCACAGTCAAGTCTCAACTATCTCCACACATCTACATTACCTCACACAGCTGAGCTCCAACTAGTACATATTTTTGCAAGTGAAAGCAAAATCAGGGTTGTGCATTATACTGTTGCCAAATGAAGTGCAACAACCGTGCTAAGTCATTCTGCACAATTATCTTCCAGATGAAGAAAACTTACATATGAACTTTGTATCATATGGATTGCAGTTGACTGTGTGGAAGACTCAGAGGTCAGTTTTTAATTTCTGTGCATAAATTCTAGAATCTAGAACCATTAAGTAGTCTCACTGTTTGAGGAAATTCTTCAACCATGTATTTTCTAACATAAAATATAACTTCAGAAAAAATAAATTAAAACCAAAAAAACTCCCATTACACTGCATGCTGAAAGAAGAAACGATAAATAATTTTTGAAATTCATTATTTGCTCAGTATTGTTACTGTGCTGCTAGGAAGCATGTTACAACAGTGATGTGGCTGTAAAAAACCATTTAGGCTGACAAGGAAACTAGCACTTTTAAGTTTATCAACCCTCTCCGTATGAAAATAAGCCATATTAATTGAAGATAGTATTTGCTGAATATGGCAGGGTTTGGGGGTTTTTTGAGTTAGTTTCTTTTTTAAAAATTATTTTAATCAAGTTTTCCACTGAGAAAGTATGTTATGTCACAACTTATTCCCAGTACAGTCACTAGACTTGCAATTATAACTAATTAAGGTTTCTCTTGCAATTACTCTTGAAAATTACTCTCCTCATTAAACTCCCACTGAGGAGACAGGGCTCACACACACTACTACTACTACACAAGCTTGAGAACTTTTTTCACATTGATTCGGACAAGGCCCAGGTTCATGAAGCCGCTGTACTGGAATGATGCAGACTTGCCAAAGAAGATACAAATGCTGTCATCCACATATGCACCTCAACCTCTTCTTCCATCAAGTTAGCACGACACGAGCTAAGCTAAACTGATACAGAGTAACAGGTATTACTCCTTCAGCACTAAGCTACATTTATACATTTTAAACATTAACATGATCAAAGGTAGTCCCTTTAACCAATTCCATCTTCTGCTATTCTGACCACAACTCCATTAAGGAAACACTGTGTGTTGCAATAACATTCATGAATAACATCTGGTGCATGTTGGTTCCACCTGACACGTGAAACAATCCTGCACCTTCAAGGGTCACACACAGAAAAGGTAAGGACAAGGAAACAAAGGATGAGATGCTGTAATCAATATCAGTTCTGAGATTTTCTTACACACTTTTGGGGCTGATTTCAAGTAGTACACTACATTCACCATCCTAATTGCTTCAGTGGTGCAAGACCCATGGCTCTAGCCTCCACTCTGAAGCATCAACTTTTTTAAAGTTTCTAGAAATACTTTGCTAGAAGCACTATCTCTGTAGCAGATCTTAAGTCTTGTAGGAAAAAGACAGGAAAACCCTAACATTTAATGGCATGTTTACATTACAGGTATGCACTACACTTGAGACCAGTGCTTAAAAGTCAAGATTTTTTCTGTCTTTATGGCCAACAAGTAAAAGTTCTCTGTAGTTACTAAAATAGAATTATTAGCACAACTTATTTTGTTAAACTTGATGGCAGGGATGGGGTGTGTTTCGATTTTTTTCAAGTACTCTATTGTTGCAAAAGAATCAGTGTTGCCAGTCTCTGGCAAGAAATCCTACAGTATAATTACAACAGCAAAAACAAAGTGATAGAACTCCACATATTTCTATCAGCAAAGTCATCCTAGATGTATATTTTTATAGAAACTTGCACAAAATCAGAAAGCTTGGAAGTCTAAAGAAAAGAAAGTAAGCAATAAATATCATGTAATTTATCACTTTGCCATTATATTTAGAATGAGATAATGGGCACACTTACATCTGTTTTCAAATTAATAACTAAGTTCTTGCATTTCTGGACTTTCACATTGTATTTCTCTCTTTTGAGAACTGATTTGAAAATACAAAAAGAAGATGCATTTTTATGAAAACCAAAAATATGACAGTAGAGCCCACATCTAAAACTCTTAAAAGCATGCGATGGTTACAAAGTGAGCATATGAGTAAAACAAAGAACAAACACAGACTGACTTGTTTTTCAAGATGAAACGATGGGGGTCACAAAAAAAGTAGTTAGTGGGATATGCAAGTCAAACTGAAAACTTGACACTTCTCCTAGTGTTCAGGAAGCAGCAGCCAGTCCCACCACAAAACAGTCTCTAAAACAGGCAAAGCCACAAGTTTCAAACAGCATACAGAAACAAACAAGGCCAAACAAAGCACAGAGAGCGGGAAGAAGTGACAGTGGAGACACTCATGAAGATGTAAACGAGTTCGTGCAGCTCTGCACACAGGGACAAAGCAATGGAATTTCTACCCGTTTGCAGCATCTTCCCTTCTATCAGCCAGCGAGCCCATACATCTACAGAGGTCAACACACCTCTGCCCCTCACCGATGCCGTGCCTTCGGACACGGCACATCAAGAGCACTCCAGACCCAACAGGTATTTTTGCAGCCTCGCTGGAAGGCCAGAGCAAGGCAGGGGCTGCCTCTGCCCCGGGACCCGCGGGCGGCCCGACCCGCGCTGCCGCTCCCCGCGCGTCCCGCCGAGCGCGGCGCCCCGGGCCGTACCTGCGGCGGCGCGGCGCTCCTTGTCCCAGGCGGCGCCCGCTCGCCGCCCGCGGCCGCTACAAGACGCCCGCAGGAGAGGCTCGTCCTCTCCATCCCCTTCGGGCCCCGAGTCCTCCGACTCATCCGAGTCCTCCACCTCCTCGAGCCCCGGCTCCCCACACTGCCGCACGGCCCCGCCAGGGGCGGCTCTCGCACTCTGCGGCCCCCGCCGGGGTAGCTCTGCCTGAGGCGGCGACGGCGGCGACTCCACGAGGAGCAGCAGCCGCTCGTCGGGCTCCTCCGCGCCCGGCTCCGCCATGGGCGGCCAGGGCCCGGGCCGAGCGCGGCGGGAGGCGGCCGGGGGCAGCTCCACAGGCTCCTCCGGCCAGCGAGCGGCTTTCAGCGCTGGATGTTTAACAAAAACATCCCTGACACTCGCCTTAGTTCTACACCTGGAACACGCTTGCCTCCTGGCTACCACTTGCCATAGCCAGCTGCTCTCCCTCTCCAAACTTTGCACAACATTGTTCTATACCATCATCACGGTAATTTCCCAAACGAAGCCTAAAAACAGCATAAGAGAAAACAGTATGAATACATTGCCATTATTTCCATGTTCTCCCACTGTCCATGCGTTATTAACTGAAAAATGTGAATACAACTATAACTCCAACATACTGCGTCGGATTTCAGCCTGGATGCATTCTCCCAATCCTGTCTATAGAAGAGGGGTTTTCCTCAAGTTTTGGTGAAATATGGGAGAAAGATACATGCATTAAATACTTGCATAAAACTGAGATTATGGGTTATACTGGGAGCAAATCAGTTCTCAGCTAAAAATAGTAATTGTATGTATTTATTATTCTTTAGTCTCATAGTGAAGAGCATGGTGTAAGAACTTGATATGTGCATAATCTGGATTACAGGGGAAAAAATCACTTTTCTTGGTAGAAAATCATTATTCTTGACAAAATATAGCCTGACTGAAATGCTGGACTTGTGTTTGTTTTGTCTAGGGTTGCCTGTCAGCCAGTGGACTTTGGAATTAAGCTGAGTGTCATTTACCTAAGTAACTACTAATATCTGTAATATTTGATAAAATCTGTTCACATTTGCATTTCTGTTCCTATTCCTTTCTATTAAAAATGAAGTCATCTGTGACTCCAGATGAATAGCCATTTGTTGCCTAGTAAACACATATATGAAGGTTACAGCAACTGGATGTAATTTTCTGTACAGAAAATTAAATGGACATTAATTTCTTTGTGAAGCAAACAAAAAGATCAAACTAAAAGGGAGAAGTCTGACATTTTTCCCAGCACACTGTTCAGTAATACTACACCTGCCTTTAGCTACAAGTGAGTTGCATCTGTTTCAATAATGTTCCATTGAACAGTCAATTCACTAGCTTCTAAAAAGATGGTGAGTTAATGCTTTTGAAAAAAATAAGAAATAACTTGTTAGTTATTTCATAGAAAGACCTGGATTGGAAGGGACCGTAAAGATTTTCCTTAAAGACCTTAAAGATATTTCCAACTCCCCTGCTATGGACAAAGCTACCTTCCACTAAACCAGGTTGCTCAGATCTCCATTGAACCTGGCCTTATACACTTGCAGAGATGGGGCATTCACAACTTCTGTGAGAACTCTGTGCCAATGTCTCACCAGCCTCACAGCAAAAAAAAAGTTTTAAAACCTTTTTTTTTTTTTTCCATGGGTTCATCTACACCGAGTAGTGTATTTTTAAATGCAATTAACTGGTAGTTTTCATCTTCTGCTTCAATAAGAATTCTGTAACTTGCTCACAAGTCTTGATCTAACAAAGCCTTTACGTTGCCTCACTCTTCAGTAGTGCAGAGTTCAAACACCACGAGAACTCATAATTTAAAAAAAATACACGCTACCGTCATAGTAATTAACAAACCATTAATTTTAATTCCAAACAGCTAATACTTTTCAATTAGCCACCTGGATTAAAATTCCTAAGAATTACGTCACGTAAATAAGCTGGGTCATTTACCTCATGCTAAAACTTTTGTCCCTATCTTTCTAACCAACAGAGCAAACTTTGTCATCTGCTTTTATGTATTTGAGCACTATGTCGGAACATTGGAGCGGAAGAAAAAGGGAAAAAGAGGAATACCTGCAAGGCCGTGCACTTCTCACTTTAGTGAGCGCTCTCTTGCGGTACAGGCCGGGAGGAGCAGCTGCTCCGCCGCACATCCAGCAGCGCCGGGGACTGCGGGCACCGCCAAGGCGGAGATTTCAACTTGTAGAGCTCTCTTCTGCTCAAAGGGCTGTGAAACTGTTAATTACAGTATGAGCCAACAATTCAAACAGATGGGTAAGATTACTCTGTCAAAACGCTCAGAAGATCCTAATCAGGCTAACTAAACTTACAGAAGCGGGATGGTCACTACATACACTTCATACTCCCATTCGCCGTCTGAGCTTAAAACTGTAAAACAGAAGAATCAGATAAGATTTAATAAACAGATTCAGTTGACCAGATACAGGCCGGTTATAATTAAACATTGGAACAAACACACCACGTACTTAACGCGCCTCCTAAATTTTTTTTTCCGCTCCCTACTAGTTATTTCAAGGAGGCAAATGGGAACTTGCCGGTCCCCGTGGCCGCCGGGGGGCAAAGGACAGCGACGGCTGCCGGCTGCCTGTGCCCCAGGGAACTTCCACCTGCTGAGGCTTTACTGGCAGTTCCTAGCAAAGGTGCAAAGCCTGGCCTGGAAACCTCCTGCTGGTGAAACTGTTTTTCCCCAAGGTGTGGAGGAGAAAAAAGAAAAAAGAAAAAAAAAAATTATGTCTCGCTGGGTAACATGTCTTTGTCCTTGTGATGCAGTTTTGGGCTGCGCCCGCAGCCCTAGCAGGCTGCTGCTATTCCCTGAGGATCGTCCCACAAGCACCCGTGTCCCCAGACAAGTCCCGAGGAGCAGAGAACGCCCTCGCCCTGTCGGAGCAGTGGGGAGGTACGTGGCTGTTCCCAACAGCCCCATGCTAAACTCTGCGGGGCAGGGAACACTAGCCCACCAACAGGCTCTTCCCAGCCCAGCACTCTGGGTTCTGGCGGGATGCCGCTCAACGGGACCCCGCCTGTGACACACCCCAAGCTCGGATCGGCACCCTGCGGCCCCGCACCTGCACCGGGGGCGGCCCGGCCCGGCCCGGCCCCGCCCAGCGGCCGGGAAGGGCCGGGCAGGGGCGGCCCCGCGGAGCGCTGCGGCCTGCGCCGCACCGCCCCCGCCCGCCCCTTCCCGGCGGGAAGTGCCCGGCTCGCACAGGCCCGCTCGGCGCGGAGGGGGAGCGGCGGCGGCGGGAGCGCCGCGGCCATGAACGCGGAGAACCAGGGCTGCAGCGAGCGGCTGGTGACGGCGGCCTACGTGCGCCAGGGGGCGCAGGGCCGCCGCGCGCACGAGCTGCGCCTGCGGGCGCTGCTGGAGCAGGTAATGGGGCCGCCGCCCCCCGCCCCTGCGCACCGGGGCCGAGCGGGGCACCGCCGCTCAGGGCGGCATCCAGCAGCCGGGCCCTGCGCACCACCGTCCGCGCTGCGGCAGAGCTGCCTCTCCGCGCACCGCGGTTCTAGAGGGCAGAGTGGCCTCGAGCCGCCCGCCGGCCCTCCGAGCAGCCGGGTTGGGCGGGGAAGCCGCCCCCCGGGCCGGGCCGGATCGCGGCGGCCCCGCGCAGCCCCGTGAGCGCGCAGGCCGGCCGGGCTCACGGACTCTGCCCTCTGGCACGGCGCCGCCGCGGGAGAGCCCCTGCCCTGATCCCAGGGACCTGACGGAGCCCAGAGTGAAAGGCCGCGTTTGGGAGGAAAATTACTGCCCTGAGTTGTGCGTTTGCCGAGAAAGGCCCAGCAAACAGTTAAATAAATGTTTAAAAACAGTAAGATACCAGCACATTGTTGCATGAGGCAAAAAGCGATACTTGTAAGGTGCCAAAACAATGTATCTCATTGCCTACAGCGTATTAAAATCATTGCCAATGAATTAGCAAATGTTTCAGTTCTTCGGCATCCTCAGTCACGTCTTCTACTGTTTCCAACTTAACTTTGATACCACAGTTCAGAAACCAATTAGATTTACTGAATTGGCTGTTTTGTTACTGGGCCATGTGAAAAAGCCTCTGGACCTGTAAAAAGTCTTCATGGTTTTGTGGGTCCCTGCTTTGAGAATCTTGTCTGCAATTTGCAAAAATGGGTGCAGTTGTTAATTCAGTAAAGAGCACAAGAAAGGGCACGTTTCTGGTTGCAGGTTTTGACATATTTTGGTAATTATTTCCTTCCCTATTAGATAATAACTGGAAAGAAACATGTGTGGATAGGAAGACGTATTACATTAAAATTATATTTCCCTTCTGCTCATGTGTTTGGTTCTCTAATATCTGAATATCTTCCCTTTTATGCAGTTTTTGCTGTTGAGTTCTTGTACATCATGTCTAGAGAATGCATCAAATAATCTGTAGGCTTTTATGGAGTAATTAACATGTATGCCCTGCAGTGGTTTTGTGTGTACCATAGAGAACACTTGAAGGTAAAAAATATCCTGATTGTTTTGATGTCGGGATGTGCTAATGTAATTGTATTTAACACATGGGAAAATCATTATTTAACTTTTCTCTGAATACAGCTTCATAACATTAGGTAGTATAAAAGGGAATAATGAAAATACAAACTGCTGCTTAACATGAGGAAGAAGGGTAACAATAATCAAAAAAGTTGTGTAAAGTTTTGTTCGTTTTTCATTTCCAAATTTCATATTTATATTATTATTATTATTATTATTAAGGGGAAATGTCCTGAAGATGGATGGGATGAAAGCACCATTGAATTGTTTCTTCATGAACTTGCTATAATGGATAGCAATAACTTCCTGGGCAACTGTGGTGTTGGTGAGAGGGAAGGAAGAGTGGCGTCAGGTCTTGTTGCCCGAAGGCATTACAGGTACAAATTATTGACTATTTTGAATTATTCAGGTTTGTTATTAATGCTTGCCAATTTTGAATTATTCAGGTTTGTTATTAATGCTTGCCAATGGCATACTTTATTGTGGTTTTGTTTATCTAAGACCTTGATAGCATTTGAGAAAAATAATATAATGTGATAATTGAATTGATACAGCTTTCTATATTAAATTTTCATTAATAACTCTATAGAAATTCTTGAACAAAGCAAAAATGTCAGGATTATGTCCTGTACACTGAATTTGTTGAAGCTGAAGTTGTTGAGTTGTCCTCTACAAGGGAAGCAGAGATCTTACTGTTTAAAATAATCTATGCATTACATGCCTTTTATAACAAGGTGCAGCTTTTCATCTGTTATTAAAAACTACTGCACATTGTAGTTGCACAATATTGAACACTGACAGTGAACAGCTATTTGTGAGATCTTACTGTTTAAAATAATCTATGCATTACATGCCTTTTATAACAAGGTGCAGCTTTTCATCTGTCTGTTACTAAAAACTACTGCACATTCTAGTTGCACAATATTGAACGCTGACAGTGAACAGCTATTTGGTTTTTTTTATATTTGTTAATAGCTTTATAATGTGAATAGTTGATAAGCAGATGAACCCCCAGTCATCTGTAATGGATTTTATATGAAGTAAGGAGATCTCTAAAGACAAAAAGAGCTGTTATTACCTTGTAGCCCTTCTGACACTTTCTTAATGGGAATGTTGGATTCTATCACTTTAGAGGCTCTGCGTTAATTTCCTTATGGATGTACTTTTTTGTGTGTGTGTGTTGAGTTCTGTGCTGAGTACCTTGCTGTGATGTTTTGTCCAACAGGAGTGAAACAAAGTGAAAGTTCCAGGATGTTTCTCCTCAAAAGATAAACACAAAAATATATTAGAGATCAGAAATTTAGTAAGCTTTACCATACGGAGGTTGAGTTACTTAGGCTTGATGGCTTTCATAAGCCCTACAGTACCATGATAAATTAATGCCAAAATCCAGTGATCCATCAGTTTGGCTTTTTTATTTTTGTGTACAGCTCTCTAGACTAAGGTAGGGGAGGATGTCTGCGGAAGTTCTGCTTTTGGACAGTGCTGGAGAAAGTGTGCCTGGCTTCTGGCCAGAGGGAGCCTGAACTGGTGTTCACTACTGCTGTTCCAATGCAGCTCTGTCACCTGGCATCTCACTTCTCCTGTGAGTGTCAGCAATAGCAAGGTGTCCTCCCCTCCACTTATTTCTGCAGTAAGTTTTACAGGTGACTTTGGGAGTGATGGAGGTAGCAGGAGATGGTTTTCAAGCTGTCTCTCCTTTTAGCTTAATAAAGGGGCAGTCTTAGGGAGGATTACTTCTTAGGAAGCAGTACATAAGTGCACAAAATTAAAAGTACAGTTATGAGACAGCTATTAAAAACACAGCAAGAATGAGGGAAGAAAATATTTTAGGTGGAGTGAGTATTATATGTAAGTTTCAATCAAGTGTTTGTTGATTTCAACTTAGAACTTGAAACAGGAAAATAAATTTAAGCTGTATAACTATGCTCTAAGAAGTTCTGAATATCATATACTCATTGGACTGCATTTTATTCTGTTGCCAAGACAAAAAAGGAATTAAAGCATAAGTAGGTGTATACTGTTACTAGCTTACTTGAGCAGCTGCTGCATTTCAGCCAGGGGTAAATTTGGTCTGTAAGCTTGTATTTTATAAATTACTTCAGGATCCTCCACTCCTGAACTAAATAATGTTCAATATTTACAAACACAGTTTGTAACCGTAATTTATAAACAAACTGCAGAAAGACATAGTATTCCACGATAGATAACATTGAATAGCAGAATGATAGATGAAGTGAAGATGTATAAGATGGGCAAAGCGATGCATATATCCATGTATATCACTTTGTATATATTATTTCCTTGCCTTATGGAGAAGAAGCATTTGTCAAAGGAGTATCTATAATACCACTATGCCTATGCTACACTACACTATAGACAACTAATTTTTGTTTTCCTTGGTTGTGTGTCTGAACATGTCAGCATTTATAATGCTGTTTTGACAAACATCAAGAAGTGCTGAGGTGTTAGAAGGAAACTTAAAGGGAAAAGGAAAAAAAAGGAAACTTAAAAGGAAACCTGCCAGAGGCTAAGGTGCTGCTGCTGTGGATCTTCTCAAAGTTTTTACTTGCATACAGGAACATTGTTAATCTACTGTTAAAAAATTTCATACAAATATGAGTTGTTTGTTAAAATGGAGTTGATTGTGGCAGATATTGATGTTGCATTGCGCACAAAGTTTTCCACAATTGTTTATCAAGTTAAATTCTCTTCAGTCAGCAAGCTTTATGGCTTTGCAACATGAAAATCTTTATGCGTGTTTTCATCTTATTTTGTTTAGGTTGATCCATGGAATTGGAAGGTCAGGTGATATTTCTGCAGTACAGCCCAAAGCTGCAGGTTCAAGCCTTTTGAACAAACTTACTAATTCAGTAGTTCTGGATGTTATAAAACTGGCTGGTAAGTGTAAATTTGAAAAATCTCACTTGTTTGTGAAGTTACATCATGATTCTTCATGTTAATTTCTGACTTGCTTTTTACATGCAGGTGTCCGGACAGTGACCAATTGCTTTGTGGTTCCTATGGCAACAGGCATGAGTCTAACTCTGTGTTTTTTAACATTGAGGCACAAGAGACCAAAGGCAAAATACATTATCTGGCCACGTATAGACCAAAAATCTTGCTTTAAATCAATGATAACTGCAGGTAAGAAGGTAACTGATTGATGACACAGTGTTCTTCCAACAGATACAAAACTTCCATCTATCAGAGTGATCAATTCATATCCTTGTAGTAAGATACAAAAAAGGCCCAATGCATGGTAGTTCTGTTTTATTTGTGCACTCCTGATTTCTAACATGTAATTAAAATGTGCATGCTGTCTTCATAATGCCTTGCAAAATGCAGGTGTGTGCAGTGGTACAGGGGTGTATAAAGGAGTCAAGTGAGAACACAATACTAAGGAAGTTACAGTTCACCCTCAGAGTAAGATGCTAATCTGCTGTCCTTAGAGTTATGTAAAACCAAAGCTCGTGGTTCAAATCTCTCTCTCAAATTTATGCAAAAGCTTGTGTCCTAGGAATTGTGATCAGAAGGTAACAATCTGTCTGATTTGCACAGTCTTTTCTGTTAGAATCTATCAGAACAATAGTAGCATGATGTGTTTTTCAAATGTATCCTGGAACTAAACCCCCACAATTAGTCAGATTTGTTGAATTACATTCAGTTCTTGCTTTTTTGATCAGGTTTTGAGCCTGTGGTGATAGAAAATGTATTAGAAGGTGATGAGCTACGGACAGACCTTGAAGCAGTGGAGGCCAAAATCAAGGCTCTTGGTGCTGAAAATATTCTTTGTGTGCATTCTACAACATCTTGCTTTGCTCCAAGGGTACCTGATAGGTAAGCAGTCTCTGTAAGAAGTGTGCTATTTGTTACTGTTAAAACAAGTAAACATCCTCCCCACCCCCCAACAACAACAAAAAAACCCAAGCAACACCTCCATGTTTTGAGCATCCATTTTCCTGAAATTGCTGCTGCCAGAAATTAGAAAAGGTTCTTTAATCCTCTTCCAGAAAAGTATATTTAAAAGGGAAAATTACTCAGAAGATTTTTCTTCTGTTGTGTAAGTGAGGTTAATGTTGCTCTCTTGTGGTGAAATTCACGTCATTTTGCTAGCGGTTTTCGTAAAATTTCATGGAAGTAGTAAAAGTAGATTCTCATGGAAACATAATCCAGGAAATGTAGCTCCATATCTAATGCCATTTTTTAGATGTTACTGTTACCTTTTCTTACTCTTCTCCACAAGCATAGGAAAGAAATGTTGTTGACTCTAAAATGTGGCAAGTAAAATTATATTTCACTCTCCTTTCCTACCTTAAAAAAACCCCAGTATTTATCACAGGTTAACCTAGTTGCTAGAGGGAAAGATGAGAGTTAAAACCATATAATTCTGTCAGAATACTATGAACATTGCTTGAAGTTGACTTGCAGATTTATTGGCTAACTTAAATCACAGCTATCAAAACTGAATGGTTGTTTTATAGCTTGGGTAAATGAATCTTCCCCTTATCTGCTTCCTCTTTTTGACATGCTGCTATTGTTTTGTCCTCTACAACTAAGAGATGAATTACTACATAGTGGCACTATGTTATAGTATATGTTATAATAGGAAGATTTGAATGTACTTTTTGTTTAAAAGAAACTGTCAGCTGTTGAAGGCCATAACCTTCATCTTCCTATGGGAAGGAAAACCCTGACAGCATTTCTGGAGGGTGCAATTTTAGATGTCTGTTTTTAAATATCTGCATTTGTAAGGCTTTATTTAGTTGTGGTGGCTGTGTTTTAAATTTTTTTGTCGTTTTATGGCTGCCGTACCTATGGCTTTCCTTTGAAGTACTGTTTAACTCTATGGGAGTAATTCTCTAGTGTATAAACCCTCTTTTTCAGTATTCTACCTGCTGTTGCTGTAAGGTGTTTGTAAAACTACTGTATTAAAGAGAACAAAAGAGAAAGTGTCCTCTTCAGTTGGTTCTGTGTACTTAGCAGAATCCTGTATCTTTTAACTTTCAGTAGTTAAAAAAAAAGAACAAAGCTTCCTTTTCATGAACTTTAACAAACAGGAGAGAAAGAAAGGAAGAATAAAGTGGGAAATACTTCTGTATTTGTGACTGTTAAGAACTTCAGTAGCCAACTTCCATTAATGCTTTATTTTTATGATATAATTAGTAGCATTTTCAATGCTGTATTCTAAGCCTTGGAAGCAGGTGCAGATACATAAAGATGCTGTGCATCATTTGCTTCCCTTGCATGCTAACACATTCTCTTCAAATTGTAGCATTCTCATTCTGTATTGCACAATGGATCTAATTGTTCAATAGAATATTTTTAGGGAAGAAAGACTTTTCTGTTTTCAGTAATTGTAGAACACAGGTTATTGCTCCTTTAATTTTCAGAAGGAGAGAAAGATCAACATACATAGCTGTACACCCTTTGTGTTTCTAGTTTGGTGAAATTCTGTGCCTACACTTGACAAGAAGCCTGTAAGAGGGAAGCTATGTTCCTTTGAGTCTCTTTAGAGGGAGAGGAATGCGTCTGATTAAGAACCAGCACATCAGAAGGCAAAAACTTTGCCCTGCGTAATATGTTTCCTCAAGTATTCTATTAATGAGGGGAAGGCACATGAGGAGCAGCTGAGGTCCCTTGGTCTGTTCATTCTGGAGAAGGGGAGACTGAGGGGAGGTCTCATTGCAGTTACAGCTGCCTCATGACGGGAAGAGGAGGGCGGGCACGGATCTCTTCTGCGTGGTGACCAGTGACAGGACCCAAGGGAATGGGCAGAAGCTGAGCTGGAGGAGGTTTAGGTTGGATATTAGGAAAAGGTTCCTCACCCAGAGGGTGCTTGGGCACTGGAACAGGCTCCCCAGGGAAGTGGTCACAGCACCAAGCCTGACAGAGTTCACGAAGCATTTGGGCAATGTTCTCGGATGCATGGTGTGACTCTTGGGGATTGTGATGTGCAGGGCCAGGAGTTGGCCTTGATGATCCTTGTGGGTCCCTTCCAACTCAGAATATATTGTAATTCTGTGGTGATAAATGTGAAAAATTATTGGAAATGCAGCTTCTGACAAATATCTTGACTGTAGATCAATATGTACATTATATTACTGGTGATTCCTAATTATAAAGTACTTTTGATTTTTTTTTTTTTAGGATAATATGGTGATGATGATTTCCTAAGAATTTATGTTTGGAAAAATTAATGTGACACTTGCAGCAGAATTTTGCATTGCAGAACAACACTAGAAAATGTAATAAAAATAGAATGCAAAGGAATGTCACCTCTTGGAAAATGTTTTCATACTCTGTCACATTTTATATGTATGTCAGTAAATTACAGTGAGAGGCTGTACAGGAGGAGATAGAGTAAAAATGCATTGGAAGTAGTTTCCTGATTTTTTTTTTTAAAGGTAATATTACCTTTATCATCACTTCAAATTATTTTATATTGCCTATTTTTTTTTCAAATAGATTATATTTCTAAAATAGTTTCAGAAGTTTGGGGAAAATCATGAGTAATTTTTTTCTAAATATAGCATGATTGGAGTGCTTCAGAAAAAGGTACTGCATATGTTTAAAATGCTGAAGGATCTTACTTAAAATGATCAGTGTGCTTACATAAATCTTAATTTGACTGATTAATCAATCCAGGTTGAGCTTACTGTGATTTCAGGGGGCTCTAAAGACAAGTGAAAAGTAAACAGCTGAACAAATTTTCAATTTGTTGATGTCCATATTCAGATATTTTAGGGTTTTCCATTCCTTTAAAGAATTTATTTTCTCTTAATGATTTTACCTGAAGCATGCAAGTGAGATTCCAGCCAAAGGATCAAAATACTAGTTCTTTGAGAAACATGTGAAAACTTCCTGTTACAGGATGCTTTTGATTCCCAAGACATTCTTGAAACTGCTATAGACTCTTTTCATGTTGAATATTAGAGAAAAGAAAAAAAAAAGTGACTAGCTAAAGCTATGTTAGTTAATAGTAAAGCAACAACAACAACAAAAAGCTTGTATCTAAAGCTTAATGGTTTGGGATATATTACCTGGTGTCCAGACAAAGCTTAAAGCGAAGCAAGAAAATCATCAGACTAGATCAACAATTTGCAATATATATATAATATATATATATAATATATATATATAATATATATATATAATATATATATATAATATATATATATAATATATATATATAATATATATTATATATATATATTATATATATAATAGAATTTATATATATTCTATATATAATAGAATTTTCATCTTAACTTTATAGCTTAAGATGACAAATACTGCCTTGAGGTACTAATCAAAAAAGTTGCTTTTCTCATTCTGACTTCCTTGTAGACCTTTCAGTCTTTTAATGGTCTGACTTGTAAGATGAGCTACAGTAATCAATGCTTCTCTAAATTACAATTTTATGCTCACAGGCTGGAGGAGCTGGCTGTAATTTGTGCTAATTATGACATTCCACATATTGTCAACAATGCATATGGAGTTCAGTCTTCAAAATGTATGCATCTTATCCAGCAGGTAGGAGCTGTGTATTACCAATAATATTTTTTAGCAAGTATAAGTAAATCTGTGATTGTAGACAACCTAGCAAATTTGATCAGATGCTTCATAGCTTTGAGAATAATCCCATGCATGTCTGATATTTGAACAATTTTCTGGGAAAGCACAACAGACAGAAATACAATTTAAGCATAATTGTTGTTTCTATTATGTGCTTTTTATGTTACCCTAAATTTATTTAGTTTTTGTATATGTTCATGTGTCTTTATAGTGGAGAAATACCCTTATTAAACTTTCTTAAAATATTTCCTAAAGTTGTTCACTAAAAGTGACATAATGGATCATACTTTTATAGAAATTAAGCCTTCAACAGAGTGAGTTACAGATTTTTAGTTGAGGGTACGGAATTCTACAGCAGCATTTGATAGGCGTTGTCGCTGTGAAAATATTTTTGGCACAGAGAATGGCTGAGGAAACTGGTTTAGGTTCAGTGTTATGCTCAAAAAAGTTTCATTTCTGTTGCTGTTTAGTTTGAAGTGGATGTTGCTTGATATCTAAGATCAGTCATGAAACAGAATTCTTGCATTTTTCCTCATTGTATTGTATGTGCATTGTTCTTCTCTTTTCTGTTACCTATTCAAAAGAATAGGGGGTTATATTTTAATAGGATCCAGAGGATCCTGAACTATTAGTAATGTAAAATATGCTGGGGTTTTTTTTTAATTGATTGCCTAGACATTACTAACAGGACACAGACCAGCTTAACGTACAATTGTGAAAGAACATCGTGTTGACATTTCTAAATCTTGAAAGACTGAAGGAATTTATGAAATAGAAAATGGTATATGCTTTATTTGTAAGGTACTTAGTACATGTTTATTGTATTTAACTTGCTCAAGTTTAGTGAGAAACTAGCATGAATGAGGCTGTGGAAGTTCTGGGTTTTGCTGCATGAAATATTCTAATGATAAACATTTCAGATTATAATGCTACAAATATAATTTTTACTGTGTTTTGGTGTTTTTTCTAGACTCAATAGGTTGTTCTTTGCTTATGCAAATGCATACATTTGAGCTCTGATTTGTTTTACATTTTTTAACAACATTTATTATTTGTGCTAGAAAATTTTCTGTTTATGAGAAAGTAGTTATTAAGGAATACTTAGGAATATGTATATGCTGAGTGCAGTGTGAATACGGCTTGCAAGAGTACCATAGGAAAAAGCTTTTGAGACTGTTTCATGTTGTGCTTTTCCTCTGGTGTTCTCTTGTCAATTTAGTCAAATGGTAGCTGCTGGCATTCATGTTCCCAACAAAAAGCTGACAAATTTGGAGTGTTCTTCTGTGCATTAAGCTATCAAAACAGAACTAATAAATGAGGTTTAGTTGGCTCAGCTTTTTTTCAGTCTGTTTGCCACAGGTATTAACTCTGTTTCTACTTCTTACATTTAGTATGTAGTTTTAAAAATATTTTATTTGCATGTACTTTGTATGTATGGGGTTTAACCTACTTTTCAGGTTCTCTTATGCTTCATACTTTTTAATTGTACATTTTACAGTTACATGCTACTCAAATTGAAGGTGTACTGCAGCATCTACATTTTTTCCTTTGAAAATATGAGTGGTTAGTATAAGGATGTGGGGGATGTCTACTATAAGAAGGTACTTGAATCTTGATTTTGAAATCAGCCTTAGAAGAAGGAGTGCTGTAATAAGCCTGTTTGTTTAATGCAAGTTTATATATGTATTGTAAAAAGCTTTGCTAATGAAGCATTAACTTGTAGCCTTTTATTGTGAGAGTTGTAAAAATTGTTCAGGATTGAACAGTTTTAACTGTATAATTCCAATTAAATTTTGAGGGGTTTCTTTTTGATTGTTGCTGAAATGGAGCCACACTTAGACTTGCAGGAACTAAAATGGATATTTTAAATCACAGCAAAATGGGAAATTGTAAGGTTCTATATTAGGCAGACAATGGTACTAATAGTAAGCAGTGCTAAAAGAGGTAATACCATTATTTTTATATTTTGATCACAAATGCAGTATCTTAAGATTTTCAGGAATTATATTTATTTTAGCTACACTTGTATGTAATTATGATGCTATCAGTTTCCCTTTGCTCTAATGTATGCTGCAGATGGTTTTTTTTTGTCCTTTTTGATAAAGGGTGCTCGCGTTGGCAGAATAGATGCTTTTGTTCAGAGCTTGGACAAAAATTTTATGGTTCCAGTAGGTGGTGCTATCATTGCTGGCTTCAACGAGTCCTTCATTCAGGAGATCAGCAAAATGTATCCAGGTAACTAGTTCATGGGCTGATTTCAGCCATACAGAATTGCTGTAGAAAACTTGATTATCAGCTTTCACTTTGTATAAAACTTTTTTTTTTTTTTTTTTTTTTTTTTTTTTTTTTTTTTTTTTTTTTTTTTTTTTTTTTGCCACTTTAATCTGTATATTGGTGGTTTTTTTTCAGGAAGAGCATCTGCATCTCCTTCTTTAGATGTCCTCATTACACTTCTGTCTCTGGGAGCCAGTGGCTACAAAAAGTTACTGAAAGAGAGAAAGGTAAGCTTTCTGGCAAGCAGTATTTCCTTGAAGTCGGCTGTTAACAAAGTCTTGTTGCAAAACTGCTCTGTGTAGTAAACCCAGCTTTTCTGTCTAGAAAACCATTGAACTTATTCTGAGCTCAGAGCTCTGAATCTGGAAAGTCAGTATGATACAATTACTTCTTGTCTAAATGGTGCTCATGAGTAAGCATGATTTCCCTGTTGTTGTTTGTTCAGTCTGGGAGGCTAAACGGAGGGCCTGTGCTATCTTGTACAGTATTCATATTTGTTGTTTCTAAATGTGACTAATATAGTAGAATTTTGTCCACAAAAACTTAAATGGAGAAATGCTGTACTCTAGTATCATAGTCACACTGCTTCAGGCCAGGAGATTGGACACCCAGAGTAACCCCAGGTCTTTGCTCTTCCTCTTTTGTCCCTGTTGTGCCTTTGTGCTATGATAGTGCTTAATTAAATGTTTGTGTGCCACATTCTCTGAAGAATCACAGCTTCTGGTTGGGTTATAAATACTGTGCATTCCACAAAAGGAGAAGAATATTGTTGTTTTAGTTATTCATCTAGACACACAGCTAAGTTTCTTCTCTGCTTTTCACAGACTATAGGTTTTAAGTTGGGTATTATTCCACTGCAAAAAAATCCAGTGCATGTCAGATTTAAAATTGTATATCTTGAGTTATCCTTCATTCTGGAATTAATGCATATGATTTTTCTCTCTTTATATAGTAATGCACAAGATTCTTTTTATAGAGTCTTCATATAAGGAAATACTGTGAATTAAGTACTATTAAATTAATAATTTTAAGCTATGCATTATCTGTTTCATTATTTTATTTGAAAGCTATGTTCCAGGTGTTTTCTGCTGGCAGTTTGCTGCTGTCTCTGATTATGTGGCAGAGCAGTAGTTTTAGATGCTGTGACTTATTTCTAGCTGCTCATAGAGGCATCTATAAACTCTCTACTGGAACTGAGGTCCCATAGGAATAGCTCGACTATAGAAAACCAAACCAACTTAGCAGCCTTACAATGACTAAGAAGTGATCTGTGCAACTGAAGTGAAACCAGCTTGTGAAACACTGAAAGCAGTTACTGTTGCCTCTACTGCAGCATTTTATTCTGGACTGTTGTATGTATTGCAATTTTTGTTTTGTGTCTTCATTAAAAGGAAATTGTATTTTTTCTCTTTTATGTCCAGAAGAATCTCAAATGAATTTACTGTTTTCTACAATGCTGATTTTGTTGTTAGATTTCTACCAGTAGCACATGTATAAAGGGCATGAGAAATATTGTCCAAGTCATAAATAATAATTCTTTCATAAATGTCTTAATGAATAGCTGTATACTTTGAGTCATCTAATTTTCTTGGAAGTAGAATTCTAAAGTGAATACAGTATTATATTTTTACAACTTCAGGTCTTTTTATTTCAAATGTGAATATACTCTATAAACAGAGCCTTATATATGGCATAAATATGTTTATTTTATTGGATTTGCTATAGAAAGAGAAACATTTTTGCTTAAATCTGTTTGTTCCTGAATTGTAAAAGTGCAATAGTGGTGGTTTATTGCCTGTGCTCTGAGGAAGCAGAGGCAGAGCTATTAAGCTTCCAGCAGGAACTATTTATAGCTTGACATTGAGTACTCCTTTCTATATTGGTGCAGCTGCACCTACTCACACAAAAAAAATCAGCTATAAAAAACTTCAGGTATATTTTTTTCTTTCTCTTTTTACCTGATCCTCATTCACATGGGTGTTACTTCAGGTTATTTGAGCTTAGGCCAGAAAGACCAGAATATTCCTGAGAAGAGATTAGTTTCACACAAACAACAAAATAATCTGCCCAGTTTTTCTTTTACACAGATTAGCTATTTAATACAGGACGGGAAGAGATTATATGAGGGAGAGGAGCATGTACATGGAGTGAGATTTTTTTACAAACTGGGAGTTGTGGAGTGTGCTATTGTCCAAGAGTATGAGATTATATGTAGTGATATGAAGAAGTACTGACTTTTCAGAATTCCTTTTTCTGTGTTTATGTGATGGTTGTAACAGTGGTTTTCTGATCTCAGTAGGCAATTCTAGGTCCTTTTGCAGTGCAGATAACAGCTCGTCCATAGACAAATTTGTTAATACCTTTGCTCTTAAAGAACTTTATGTAAAGGTTGTGTTTTTATAGCAAGTTCTGATGCCTCAGTACAAGCTATGTTATGTCCTGTATTTTACATTTCTAGGTCATAAAAGTTTCTATTTTCATATATGTATGTGTCTGTCTAAACCAGGCCATGTGAAGTAAATATAGTTGTTGCACTGTGTAATGGCATAAGCAGGCTTAGTTATCATCTCAAATTTCATGGAGAACAAGAGCCCTGTGTTCAGGGTTTACATTCAGAACCCTACAGGCCAGGTTTAATACCTGCTATTATCCAATATGGTCCTTCTAATCCACTTAACTAATTATTATACCGGTATTATTAAAGAGGTGATGGTTTTGTTTACAGCAGTTATGGATTTCCTCATTAGACTTAACAATCAAGATAATTCTCATTTTCTTAAATGCATTTCTGTGTTACTGTGGGATGTGATAGAGCTTTTTATATTGGTATCCATCTGTCTGCATACTTTGAGAGTAAAACTGGAGTTATTTTTATGTCCTTATGGAGTATGTATCTAAAATACTTAAAATCATACCGAGTGGGAGGAAGTTGTTTGGGTTTTACAATTCAGTATAATAATGGGTTTATGTTTCATGAGTTATCGTTGATGTAGTTGTTCTGATTGGAATAAATTATTTGTACAGTTCAGTGTGAGTTTGTATTGCTGCTCTACTTACGATGGAAGAGGAGGAAAGCCATTATAACAAGGGATATTAAACAAGTAAAAAAATCTCAAAGCAAGATAGACATTTGTTACTTCTCTTTTTTTTTTCTAGTCAGCTTGTTACACTGTAGCATGTCAAATATGAGCATATTGGAGGATTTTCCTCATGTGAGGTACATGTAACCATATTCAGACTTTAGAGTAGCTGGAGGCAAATTAGTTAAAATTAACTGCTTTAAATTGTGTGTAATTAAACAAGTGCCAAGCATGAATGGAAATTTCAGAGAGGCCTCCATACTTAAAACCTGTGTTGAGGTGTGGGTCACAGATCTCACAAATGCTGAAGAGAAAATGTGTTGATTGCTGTTGTTAAGAAAGACTTCTAAAAAAATGTGAATGTTAGTGTTACCAAATCAGATTGGCAGGGTTTACTGGGCACTTTCTGTTAGATACTGATGATATGAAGATTTCAAGGTTCTGTAATTAATTTCATGTTTTTAAAACTTTCTGTAAATCCATAACAAAATTCTTGCAGTGCAAGGGCATCTGCCTAGGAGGGTGTGTAGTATATGCAGGTGTCACACACATACACATATAGTTTGTCATGTGTTTGGCTGCAATTCAAGAAGCTGAGCCTCCTTCTGGTTTCTCATCTGCTGGCAGGTCTCCCTGCCCAGCACTGCAGCTCCTCTGCTGGGTGGTGTGGTGCACCAAGTGCTCTGGTCAGATTGCAGCTCAGAAGCAGCAGGTCCTCCTGAGGCACCAAGCAGGAGAGGCTGTGATGGGTGCATTATAAAACAGCTGCTGCTGCAAAGGAAAGTGGGATGAGATCAGTCTCAGGCAAGCCTAGGAGAGCTGGCAGTCTGTGTGGAGGGTGAAGAGGCTGTAAAATGACTCCTGTGCAGTGTCCTCTTCCGCACCACCCACAACTCTATGACTGTTCCCTGAGCTCAGCTTGTCTTTTCAGGTGAGAGTGACCCAGGGAGGAAGGCAGTGTCACAGACTGAGAGTCCAAGCAAGCTGGGTGGTTAGAGCAGGCTAGGATAGTTTCAACTCTGCACAAGAAGTTTCCTGGCTTTCATCAGTTGCCTATTTGTCAGCCTGGTGTGGGACTGATGGCTGATTCAGTACCCCCATCTTCTTTTTCTCTGGAGTTACTGGCTTTTTCCTTACTTGTTTCCCTCTTGTTATTTTCGTTTGCAAGAACAGTGCCTATCACAATGGAGCAACAAATCAATAGTCACCTATACTAGTGTAGGTTTTATTAAAAATAGTTTTATAGTGTAAATATAGTATGATTCAAATATTTTTAGTGATTGTTACAACACTTCTTGAAAATATTTTTGTATATGTATGTGGAAGTAGACTGTTTCATCCAAACAACTGAGTTATTTGGCCTGTTTGATGCAGACAGTGTTGTTCAGACTTGTTCTTTGTTTTTAAAGGTGTTTTGTTGGCTTAGGTGCTCAAAGAACCAGAAGTGAAAGACACTTCCACATAGTTTAGCATTCATTTGTCTAGCCTAATGAGCTTTGGTGAAAAGTTTCTAAGGTAAAGGAGTGAATTAATAATGAAACTTAAGTGACATTTAGTGCTTGAGTTGTTCAGTGTAACTTCAGCATAATATTTGGCTGCTTTGGAGAAAACTTGAGTGCCTGCTACAGAAAATCTATTATGTAAGAGCTCAGTTATATATAATTGCTTAGGGTGCTTATAAATTTTCCATATATGAGAAATATTTTATAATGGAGGTTGATTATAGATTTGACCTCACAAAAATATTGCTTTAATCCTTTTTTTTGGAAAGGCAGTTAATCTATTTTGGAACAAACTTCTGAAACTATAAAATGTCTAGAGGGCTTCCAATAGAAATATGCAAAATAGTATTGTTCATAAAAACAGGAAACTTTGAATTCGTGTTCATGTAGCCTTAGTCTGATGAAAATACATACTTGGGGTTTTTTTGCCATCTTTCCATTCTCCTTTGTTTTAACGAATTCCTGTGTATGTAAGGGCTCATCTAGTGACCTAATTTCATTGAGTAGAATTAATTATATTTAATATATATATTTAATTATATTTAATATATTTATGCAGTGGGTAACTTTTTGTACCAACTGTCAGTAGTACTTCCAGTATTCCTTTCAGCAGTTCTTTCAGTAATACTATGAGAGATGTATCAGAGAATTTCCTAGATACAACACACAAAAATTATTTGGAAATTGGTCTTGTTCCAGTATATTTTTTCTCAGTACTAATTTCAGCAATAATATCTCCATAGAATTTATATGTTAATTTATCTCATAATATATGTGTATTTCTACAATATTTTGCTTCAGTTTTAGAAGTAAATAACCAGCAGAGGGAGCACAAAATAATTTATGATTTGTATTCCAGAAAAAAATACTAATAAAAGGGCTAGTATATTAGTGATGCTTATTATGGAAAGCAACAAATTAATAATGTGCTTATATACAGTGAAGGACCAGAGGAAAGACAGAAGTGTCTGAACATTTGAAACATAAATATTTTTCAGCTTCTGTGAGTGAACTGTAAATAAACTCTGAATTGAAACCACAAAGTCACTTGGTTTATGAGAAATAAGAATGATTTTTCACAGATTTCAAGTTCTGATAATTAAACATAGATACCTACCAATTTTTTGGGTTTTTTTCAAGGATTACAGAAGGTTTATGTTTTTGTAGATAGTTGTATCAATAGCCTAATTCATTTAGACAGTAAGAGGATCCTTTTTTCTCTCCATCTATATTTGTTCTGTGATATTAGGAAGTACAGGTGGGGAGCTGTGTTAATTTAGTTGCTCATGAAGGGAGGCAAGGTTTCCTGCAGTGGTTCAAGAAAAGCAGCTGTAACATTTTTCTAACTTAGGTGCCACAAACCTCATTTGGTTTCATAAGACCTTGGGGAGGTTCTGTTCAAAAGCATAATTTTGATCACAAGCTGTAATTTATATCTGTCAGAGTCCATAGGTCAAAGCAGGATACCGCTCTACAAACAGAAGAGGTAATTCTATTTAAAGAATGAAAAATCACTTGTCAGGTCCAGAAATTGATGAGGATGCTTAAACAGGCAGACACACTGAAGCAGATAAGCAGGACAATTTTTATGGCCTGAAAGAGGAGAAGCCTGGTGTTTAATACCTTTTAAAAAGGCTACCCAGTGTCTGTATGGTTTTGCTAGTTTTTATGAGAGACTAAGCATTAAAAAGGATGGAAAAAATGCTAAAGCTTACAATAAGTATGGTGTTTATTCTCACTCTGCCCATAAGTGTTTTGAGCTGATATCTGAAGAGGAATATATTAAACTGAGGAAGAGCATGAGCAATTATCATAGCTTACTACAGGGGAAGAGGGAGGATATAAAATACAGATGAAGTAAGAGAAACAACCTTTTATGTGCAGTGTGGCTTGTATCTGTGCCAAAGTATTTATGAATCTCAGTCTTATGACACTTTCACAGTAAAGGTGCAATCCAATTAAATGAGAACAGAAATGCAGGTATTTGCATTCTTATAGTCAACTTGAACAGGAGTGGGGTCCTAGGAAAAGGACAGACTGCTCAACAGAGCTGACTATTCAGGAGAGTGTATATTGTGTGAAACAAAATACAGTCAAATGTGTACTTATAGCCGCTTTAAGAGACTGGATTTTTATTCTCATACAGAAAAAGAAATCTCTGCACTAGGGGGAAATGTGATTGTGTGATACATGTTAGAAAAATATACTGCGTTTAGTCTGGAATGTATTAAAGAGAAGACAAAGTAAGAAGCAATTTGCCAAAACATGGCCATCTGTGATGGTAACAGCTCATTCTCAGTGGCTTAGGGGGCTAGGGCATGAGAAGGCTCTTGAAAAGTAGTGTGGGGTAAGACCTGCTGTGCAGTGGGAATCTCAAGATTTTTTACCTCCCTAAGGTAAAAAATCAAAAAATTCAAGATTTTTTACCTCCCTAAGTTTCAGGGTTACAGAGAGAATGAATGACATCCCAAGCACATATATTAGACCTGATAGAGACTTTTGTATCAGCTTGAGAGATAAGAGCAGTGCTCAGGAAATGGAGCTGTTCCTTTATAGAATTATTTCAGAGAGTTGTCTGATCCACTTACTTGGTACACATGAAAAGAGAATCAGCTGAGCACCTGTAGGACGTAATGGAGACATAGCAGTTTTGTGAAATAGGTGGTATTTTCTCTGTTTGATAGCTAATAACAAAAATATTGCATTTTTTTTTCAGGAGATGTTTTCGTATCTTTCAAGTGAGCTGAAGAAGCTGGCAGATAACCACAATGAGAGACTGTTAGACACGCCACATAATCCCATTTCCTTAGGTAATTGTTGGGGTTTTAACTTTTAAAAAAATCGAATATACTGTGGATTCATAATGCACTTCTAATACCATTCCTATATATTAAACATCACTACATTCTACTCAATTGAATAAAAATTCAATAAGGTTACCAAAAAGGTAATCTCCAATAAAAGTAGTGTAGCAGCTTGGACCCATTATTTTGCTCCTGTCCAATATATTCATTTGACAGAAATGTATTCAAGACAGGCTGAAAATGTTAGCATGTAATAATACTTCATAAAAATTAGATTTAACAGTAAATTAGGGTGTAATTACTCATCGTCTTAGTGTTGTAAAAGAAATTATGGAATTCCTACTCAAGGTATTTGTTTTAACCAAAAATTCTGCTATACACCAAAATAATACTACCCACCTGTGCAGAATCTGCATACAGTCTAACCAAGGAAGTAATTTGCGACAGCTTGTGGAAAAATTAAAAATTATATGTAGTGTTTCTTTTTTTTCTATGTATGTGAACACAAATATATGACTAGGTTCTTGCTGGAAGCAAGTTGGAAAGCAGCTTGTCATTTGTGGTGGTTCTTTGGAGAAAAAGTACCTTGGTAGCAGTTTTAACCTGACCTTATGTTATTTTAGCCATGTCACTGAAGACTCTGGATGAAACTAATGATGCTGCTGTTACCCAGCTTGGATCTATGCTTTTCACAAGACAAGTTTCTGGAGCAAGGTAAGGATATTATGAATTTAAAAGATTGGGGGAGTTGGGGGGTGTATTAGCATATATTGTACAAAATCCTGTGAAGTGTTTTATACCAATTGTGTCATGATTACAGAAGGCAGTCTAACAATAACGAGTTAGAGAGTAATCACCCTTTGTCATCACTGTTATAGAGCAGTAATGTCTCCCTGCCTGAGTCAGCAGTAAGGCTTTCTATGTCTACTTTGGTATCCTAAATAGATAATCTATGCCCATTTAATTTAGTGTTATTATTCCCTAGTATTCCTTGATTTCATTTAGTTTCCAGATGTTGTCTGATCTTACAGTATAGGTGTAAGCTACAACAGAAGATCTTTGTTTTGTTTATTGCAGCACAAATATGGTTATGCCAGATGTCAAGGGAATAAGCTTTTAATATCCTACACTACATTTTGTGAAATGGAAAAAAAATCTGCTTTCTGAAACTAATTGTGTGAAAAAAAAAAAAAAAAAATTAAAAATCTATAGCCTGAGCCAGTCTGACCTGAATTTACAGACACTGTTAAAATGAAATGCGAGCCAAATAATCTGTAATGATTTTGGTTTAAACCTTTTAGAAGAAGAGAATGATTTAAAATTTGTTTTGGCAGCATTCCTTAATCTGAATATTACTGCTGCCATGCTAACTTCTGCCATAGACTTAATGCTATTTTTTTGTAGCAGAGCTGAATGTTTCCACATCAAAAGGTATGCTTCATTAGCTTGGATTATTCCACTTCCTGCACAAATGAATGTCAGTAAATCTGTATGTACTGTGGTTAGATGCTCTTTTTAATTTGCCTGTCCTAACCTTGGCAGGTCCTGCAATTTTAACCATCTTTGGCTGAGATGTTCAAGAGTTTCAATTTTTGAAGTTAAAACTTTTGAATTCTTTCCCTGATGTGAAGGTTTCAGGTTTTCCCTTTTGTTACATAAGTAATTATTTTGTAGTATACGCTGTTTGACCTGGCATTTCAACAGATTTTAAGTTCTGCTGGTATTGAGCATCAGTGGTAGGAATAGCAACTCCCTACTTCAATAGGAACTTGTGTAATTGTGTTCAATCTAGAGTACCACATAAAATGTCAAGGCATCTTTAACTGAATCATGATTTTGTTTGTTTCAGGGTTGTTCCCTGTGGGTCTGTGCAAACTGTGAATAACTACACTTTTAAAGGCTTTATGTCACATGCAAATGACTATCCTTGTGCTTACCTCAATGCTGCCTCAGCAATTGGAATTAAAAAGCAAGATGTAGATGTATTCCTAAAAAGACTTGACAAGTGTTTGAAGACTTTTAGAAAAGAAGCAAAGCAAGAAAAAAGTATAAATGAAGTCAGTGATGCTAATGCAGCCACAGAACAACTTGAAGACTAGAAGATACAGATTTAGTAACACAGGAAGATAAGGTTTTGTCTGAAGTGTGTCAGGTTTGTATTGGGGTTAGGACTATGCATCTGCAGTGCAGAAATTTATTCTTGATCTTCTATTCTTGTTATTGAAAACAATAATAAAAATTTGGATGGAATTCAGCTTTAAGAAAGTAGGTGATACTCTCTCCAAGAACAAAGGACCAGACACAAGTTTTTTGCAATGTATGAAATGCACTTACTATCTGCCAAAGTAAAGCTTTATGTTCAAAGACTTACAGTTTGCCTTTCAATCTGTGTGGCTATTTGGACAGTGTTTACCAAATCACAGTATGTTTATTCACATGTTTTTGTTTAACAGTATTGTCTGTGGCAGTGACTGAATTCCCTCCTGGATATAGACCATCCAAGAAACACATTTCTCTGCTCTCAAAATACTTTGTTTTTCATCAATGAATGTGTCACTTTTCATTTCTTTTCAAAGATTTATGCAAATGTTGGGATAGCACTTACTAAATACAGTGTTCAGACTGTGTGGGTAAATGACAGAGTTGGAATATTAATGTTTTTCAGGTGTTCTCACCTGTCATGAACTACCTAGAACTAGTCAGCCTCCAGTGGCAAAAAGGAACCTAGAGTACCTCATATCCTGTCTTGAAAACGTTTGCATAGTTCAGCAGCCCAAAGGAGCTTTAATACTGAATATCAGGGGTTGTGAAGTGAAGAGGTACAGTCACTGGGAGGTTTTGGCTTTGTTTTTTTTATTTTCATTCTTCTGATGTGATAGGGTGATCAGATAAAAAAACTCACTGGAAAGGAGGAATGCCATGTAGGAGTAATGTAGTTTTAAGAGCCAGTGAGACCTGAGAGTATTTTGGCAGTTTTAGTCCACTGTTGTTGAAATCGATATACTTCCATTTTTGTAGTGTCTCTTGCCATTGGCACTGTTGCTTCTGTGGATCTGTGCAGTTGCTGATTTGAATCCATTAAGCAAACAATAGACTCAGAGTCTGTTCCTCAGACAAAGGTTCCATATCACTGGAGTGACAGTACTGCAGATTGCAAAATGTGTAGTTATTCTTAATTGAGGTTACTACGTTGTACATAGCTTCTATGTAATTTACTGTTCAAAGTAAGCATAAAAAACCCCAGCATATTGTTCAAAGGCTTTTTGTCAGTCTGTAAGGTAGCGTTGTTCAGGATGCCACCATTAATGAGTTCTAAGTGTCAGGAAATGTTTTAGTTAGTTTGTTAGGTGGGATCTGAGACATGTATCCTTCAGAGCCCTCTGTAACTCACTTAATCAAAATAGTGGTGCTTTTGAGAGATTCTGTCCAGCACATTCAAATGAATTCATGCAAGAGATGATGCTAGTATGTGGGAGTTAATAATGTGCTAATCATCATGAAGAGGCTTTCACTTAATGAGGTCCATTGTATCTTCAGCTTAAGTTGAACTGTGCTTCCACATTGTTATTGCTGGAGTTACACATGAGATTGATTAAAGCTTGTGCAGGTACAGCTCCCCAGACTGCAGTCACCATTGTTGTTTGCTGTACAAACACATCCTAGGAGACACGTCAGGTAGCTTGGCCACTGAGCCCTTGTGGCTATAAGGAGATGTAAATAGCTTGTCTTTTCTTTCTTTCTTTCTCTCCCTCTCTCTTTCCCCTTTCCTTCTCCCTCCCCCACCTCCTTTTTTTTTTTTTTTTTTTAACAAGACTATGCTGTACCTCAGTTTTTCCAGTCAGTAAAACTTCAGAAACTTTGGAGCCACATCTCTTCAGCTTACTGCCTCAGTATTCTGCATATTGGAGCAGCCAGTGAAAACCACCTTAGTGATACCTTTCTTCCTGGTTTTTGATATTGCCTGAATGAGTATAAATTATTGATTTAGATGACCAGTCACAGAATGTGAATATTAGCACTATTATTACAAGAGTTTAGGGAGATGTGTGATAGCAGATAAAATAAACCTTTTGATGAGTAGTATCCTGATTCTGAATAAAGAAAATAGCATTTGCCTTCTCTGAGAGGAAGACATTTCTGCCTTTTTTGGTCTCATAATTTATTGTCTGCTGAAAGTAATTCAGTCACTTCTAACACAGACTGAACTGCTTCCTCAATTAATGGGGTTTTTTTTGTCTTTGAAATGTTTCCCATTTTCAATCAAAGCTGAAAATTTCAACAAAGCTCTGAACAAGAGTTCATAGACCTAAGTATTTTTGGTTTTTACTTAAACCTGTTTTATTAAAAAAAATAAAAATATGATAGCTTTAATTGAAAACAAATAAAAAATTTAATTTGGGTCATTCAAGTTCTTCACAGATCTTAGGGAAGCCACCTGAAGTGAGAAAATCTAAAATCTTTTGAGAAATGTGTTCCACCACGATGTATGAACTCTTGGACTAAGTATTCATGTTATATTGCTTTGGTAAGCTTTTGTACCAGTTTTCAGTTTTGTTTGCTTGCTTTATCCCCATAAATGTCTTCAGTTTCAATTAATATTAATTTTTTAGTAATTCAAATGGCAATATCCTTCCAAGTAAGTGGAGAAGACATGGTTCTTTACAGTGTATTTGAAAGAGGAGATTCAGCAGAGGAGAAAAAGCATTTTTCAAGTAAGGGTATAAATTTCTTAGTCTCTATTCAGTAATGTCTATAATAAAGTAGTGAAATAACACTGGAGCATGTACCCATGAGCAGAGGTTTCATTTCCTTTGTATAATAGTTACAGGGAGATTTCATGGCTATGGCAGCTCTTGCCCACTAAAAGCTGTCCTGTGAAAGATGGCAGTGGCCAAACTGTGCAACGTAAAACAAATAATGAATGCATTAGCAGTATTTGCCTTCTATGAAGATCTCTCCAAGATTGTACAGTGAAGTAGAAAAGCTTCTTGAGTTGCAGTCCTTTTTCTAATCTCTACATACACACATCACTAAAGGCTTTCACGTGGCTCAAAAATCTGTAAGAGCCAACTTGCTGCCTCCAGCTTCTGCATTATGAGGGAGACATCTGGGAGGGCTGCCTGGGCTCCAGAATATACTCAGGGCTCATAGAGCAGGAATCCTTAGTAGAAACACCAAGAAGAGATGCCAATTTAGTAAGGCTGTCTTACAGCTACTAATCATGTGTCTACCTTCCTCCATCATCTTCTAGGTCACAGCATGTAGCTAGGGTGCAAGGGTTGGCAGGGACCACTCAGGGTGCTGCAGTCTGAATCACCGAAGTGACTTTTCCCCCTTTACAGGGCCTGCAACTGTTGTGTGAGATGTTTTTCTTTCCCTCTGATGTTGCATCTTAGACTATCTGGATCTATACAGGTGGAAGAAATGAGGGAGCAGATGGCTCTGCCTTATAAAAATAGCACTGGGATAATAGAGTACAAGTGAATTGACACTGAATGACCCATCTCACAGGCCCACTCTTAGTTTACTTTTTTTTTTGGTGGTATCTGAGATAATCAACAAAACAAAGGACTTGGAGCAATAATACTGCCTATTTGTGCTTTGCTTATAACAATTGCCTAAGATACAAAGCAAATAAAATCTACCAGATGCAGCAAATTCTCTTGAGCCTAAGAAAGCAAAATTGTAATGTTGCAAATGCAAATGCTGGCATTGCAGCTTAATACACATATAAACCGAGCAATCTATATTGTGTGATCATCATTTTTTAAGAAAGGCTGGAGCCCAGAGACTAGCAAATGTTCTCATCTGCAGTGTATCAGCAGTTCTCAGTCTTCAGCTGCTGTACAGATAATAATTCTAATTGAAGAATCATTACATGGATCCATATGTGAATGATAGATGGGCTTCAGCCTTTTGTTCATGATACTTTAAAAACTGAGTTGCTGCTTTTACTTTTATAAGGGGAGATTAGATTGTCTCCCCCCCCTTTTTTTTTAATGCAACATTTTAATCAGCGTGGTCTGACAGGATTTGGAATCTGAAGGGAAAACAATTTCTATAACTGACAATTTTTTTTTAAACAATAGCTATTTAAAGCCTTTAATTGGTTACAAAGTGACACTCCACAGAGAACCTTTGTTCAAATGTTTTTAATTCTGAAACTAGTGCTTGAAAAATTGTGTTCCATGTGCTCTGTAATAATTGTTTTTCATATATTATACTTTTTTCCCTACAAAGATAACAGCATACACTTTAGTGCAGTTTAATAATCCTTTTAAAAAAACATAGTTAAAAAGGCATTTGCTCCATTACTCATCAAGCATCTGTTGTATCAAAGAACTGGTAATATATTTATCTTGATGGATAAGTTTCAGTATTCTGGACCAAGTTCAGTGTAACTGGACCAAGGTTTCAATACTCCTTTGGGGATCCTAAAGTCAAGTTCATGGTCTAATTAAGATGGGTGTGATAATTATATCTGCTGCTGAACAGGAGTCTTTCATCAAACCGCATTTCAACTAAATTCAAAGCTGATCCAGTTCAGAAGCTGAATTGATTTCTTAATGTGGATGGTGAAATTTAATTTGCCTTTAGATCCTGTATTTTAATCCAGGCTGAGTTGGTTATAGCAGAATTATAACTGTTTGATTTTTAATGTAATGTGAATAGAAAAAATAGAGGGGTTTCAGCTGGGTGCTATCGTTCCTATTACTTGTTCTCAAAGGGCTACAAATATTAGGCTGCTGTCTTACACCTGTGCTGTTTGGAGGGAGGCATTGGTCATGTACACGTACAGTGACAGCAGCAGAGGTGTGTGTATTATTGATCTTTTTCTGGGCACTCCAAGTAGGAACACACCACTTGGGAATGATGAACACGTAGCATTACTCCTGATCTGTTTTCTCCAAAAACTCTTTCTGAGGTAAATTTCTTGTGATTGAAGTGTACATGGCCAAAATACAAGAAAAGTGTACAGAGGAGCACATGGCCAAAATACAGGAAAAAGGAGCAAGGTCTCCAACATTTTTGAAGCTTTCTACATTGGTTATATGTGTTTGGCTCTTGCGACGTATAAAACTCATATTGCTATGAAAACTCATGGAAAGAGCATTTGCAGCCATTCTTGTCCCTTACCTAAACTATTTCTGAGCTACCTCTGTAGGCACTGGGACAGGGTGCACTACTTCAGCTGGCAGTTCATGGGTGCAGCCCTCAGCTCTGGCTGCAGGAGAATTTGGTGCCCAGTAGGGGAAAGCATTCCTGCTTTGCTTTGATACTGGGCTGCCAAGCACATGTGAAGTAGAACTAGTTTGCAGACACAGCTACGGTTGAGGAGTTAAACCAGCAATTTTCTGGAGTCTGAGGAGCTCCAGAAGGGAAAAGAGCTTAGTTTGGTCTACAATATGTCAAATGGAGAAATGTAGCTGTTGAGGGAAAATAATATGTCTCTTATTTTCTATAGAAATGTCTTTTAAAAAATTGCAACATACTGTATAAATTCTTAATTAAATACAGGTCTGCTTACTACTCTCATTGTTTTCTTGTGGTTTCTGATTCTATACAGCATCTATTTCAATAGTGGTAGAGGAATTGCAAATAGCTTAGTGGGTGGAGAGGCTTGGGATACAGTAAAGACATTTTTATATGGAAGATGAGGAAAGTGTCTAGAAAGTTCATAAAAATAGAAATAGCTTGAAATGCTTGCTGTGCAGTTGAGGAGGTGTTGAGTCTCCAGGAGGATCAGAGTATGCATAGTCAAGTCTTGACCTCCTGCACAGTGCAGGCACCAGAGAATACTGTCAAAATGTAGCTCTCATTTCATCACAGTGGTAGCCTACTCTCTAATACTATGCATTTCCAGTACTCTGTTCTGCCCTCACCCCACTGACTAATTTTGGGTGTATTTTTTTTTTTAGACTCTGCTTTACTAGTGCAGCAGAAAAAGGATGGGAAAGGAGGAAGGATGCCTACCAGTGAATTGCTATCCCCACTGATGCAGAACCTCCTATGCAAGAAGTCAACTGGAGCACAAAACAGCAGCAGATGCAAGTGCACATGCCACTAGCTTTTTTTTCTTAGAGGGTTTATAATCAGTAAATGGATTTCAACATAATTTTTTTTAAATAATGTTTTATCTAGTGTCATTAAAACTCATGCTCATATCCCATGCAGATGGCACAAACTGTCACGCTCTGGTTTTCTCTTTGGTTTCGTTTCTAAAAATTTCTGTTGAATGTTAAATCTGTGTCTAAATCTGCTAAAGGATGGCACTTCAAGCTTCAGAAAAGATGTACCTCATGTTGACCTAGCAGTGCATGTTTTCATTGGGCCCTATAGAGTCCATTTTCCATCTCTGGAGACATGCTTAGGAATTTCAGCCTCATTAATCCAAAGCCTATTGAAGGGAGATATTTCTCAGTGATGCTGTGTCACTGAGAAAGTAGAGGTCATTGTGGTCTCTTCAGAGTGTCTTGTGCTGACTTCTCCAAGTGACTTCTGGATCCATATGCTCATTTACAAGTAAGTAGCTTTCCATCTCTTTTTGCACTGCAATGGGCAGTATAAATGCTTCTTTATTGCTTCTACACCCTTATCAGTATTTAAAGTTATGGCGAGTGAAACACTGCTGCTGCCTCAAGCAAGGCTGTAAGGCACGTGTGGATTTGCTGGTGGAGTGGAGCAGGACCTGAGGGTGTTTGAGCTCGGATGATGGCACAGCTTGTGCTCCTCATCCTGAAATGCCATTGCTCTGCCGAGTGAGGCAGAGCCTGTGGTGGCCCTCCTGCAGGTGTCAGCTAGGCAAAAGTGAGGTGTGCAGCTGGCCTTGGGTTGTCCAGTCTGCTGATGCGGAAGGGAGTGGTGTTTTCTCTTTCCTAGATGGGATGGCCCTGCCACGGCTCAGAAAAGAGAGGCAGTAACAATGTATTTTTGTCATGGAGGGTAGTAGCAGTGACTCAGGACTCCTGCGGCACCGCTTAGCAGAGTTAAAAGATGCTGCTTTCATTTAGTTGCTATATATCTGCATTTCTGAGTCTCCCTATTTGCTTTATTCTTGCATAAACCCCCTCTCCCTGCATTTGCACACCCTAGTTTTCCTTTACCTTGCAGTTTTTGTAGATTTTTACATCCATGCAAGTGGTGGCAAAGCTCAGCTCTTTTTGTGAGAGCATTTAGCATATATGCTGCATTTACTTGGCATAAGCATAGAAGGCCATAGTAGGGGCAAGGCAGTGGGGAATCGAGCCAGTTGTTTACATCTTCCTCCAAAGGACTGGTAGGTCAAACATCCTTCTCCTGTCCACAATTCTCTGCCATTAACAGCTGTTAGCGAGTGTTAGCGCATCATATTTTTTCCCCTCGAGGCTGAGTACATTATCTCTACAACACTCTAGCACCTTGCTGAGAACACGCCACAGCTCTGTTTTCAAAGTGCTTTGTTAATGCTAGTGACCTTGGTGGTGTGACCACAACACCTGCTTTACCTGATAAGATCATTAATTTTTTTCTCTTCAGCCTTTGTGTTGAGCATAAGCAAATCTTCATTTGTACCTGGGAAACATTGCCCGAACATCAGCTTACTGGAGCACTGACCTGCATCTCCCAGTATTTTTTAATGTGTTAAATAGACAATTAGAAGAAATCACTTCAATAAAGGCAGAGTGAACACAAGCCTCTTGTTAGTTGCAATCGAGCAAGACAGTGTTGGAATCAATCACACGGCTTTTCAGCTGTCACTCTGCCACAGCAACAGCTGTCTATCAGTCGAGGTGACAGCGGAGAGCTGATCTATTCTCTTCTCTGAGCTATAGAGATAAGCTGCATGTGCACAATGAACGTGTTCTCAAACACATTGGGAAGAGCAGAGGGGTATTTTTAATGATAAATCTTCTCACTTTTCTAACAGTTCCTCCTTCCTGATGGATTGAGAACTGGCTGAACAGCAAATCCCAGAGGGTCATACTGGGCCAGTGGTACCCTGGGGTGCATTAGGGAGAGCACTGACAGCAGGTTTGTCCTGGTTTAGGGCAAATTTGGGAGAAAATCCCCAAAAAGGTCCCCCCCAGAAAGCAAACCTCTATGGCCCCTCGCCCCAACCGGTTCGGGAAAAATTTCTCGGAGAGAAGTGGAAAAAAAAACCTCTTTATTTGACAGGCAAAGCACTCCCCAGCACAAAAAATGAACAGCACCACATGACAAAACTCATTCACCACTCTGAAGAGATGACAAATTCAGAAAGTCTCTCAGTCTCTCCTGTGGGTGGTTGCTTTATTATCAGTCCCTCCAGCGCTGGGAAAGGCTGCTGCCCAGAGCAGGCCCGGGTAGGCCACAAGGTGCAAGCTCTCGGTGCTCCCCGGGTCCCGGTCTGGAGCAGGTTCAAACAGTTCCAAGAAAAGGGAAAGAAAACCAGTCCAGGGAAAACTTCTGTGCCTCAGCTAGATAAACTAACTAAAAAGAAAAGGAGGGCCCTATTCTGCCCCATCTGTGCCCAGACAACACAGTCCAGCAGAATGTGGAGGAGTGAGTGCAGGCTGCTGACAAACTCCGTGCTTCCTCTTCTCCCCGCCTTCACTCTCAGAGCCACTCTTGAAGGCAAGGATATAATATCCAGCATAAACAGAACAGACAACTGGGGATACAAACATCATAATGTCACCCTAGGACAAGGTTGAAGGAGGTGATCCTGCCCCTCTACTCAGCCCTGGGGAGGGGCAGGAGTGCTGCGTCCAGTTCTGGGCTCCTCAGTACAAGAGACACATGGAGCTCCTGGAACAGGTCCAGCAGAGGCTGTGAGGGTGATTAAGGGATGGGAACACCTCCATTATGAGGAAAGGCTGAGGGAGTTGGGCCTCTTCAACCCTAACATGAGATGACTGAGAGGGGACCAGGTGAGTGTGTGAGTGACTAGGTCCTGGAACAGGTTGCCCAAGGAGGTTGTGGAAACTCCTTCCATGGAGATACTCAAGAACCATCTGGACACAATCCTGTGCCATGTGCTCTAGGATGGCCTGCTTGAGCAGGGAGTTTAGATCAAATGACCCACTGTGATCCTTTCCAGTCTTACCCATTCTGAAAGTCTGTCATTCCTCCTCCTTTTTCAGTTTACCATGTTGGTGTACCCCCTGCCTTTTTTCTTATAGTGGCTGTGCGGTCTTCTGCTTTTTACCTTATAAATTTGTTTTTCTGCATGCTGCTGCTTTGAATTTCTGTGATTCCATCCCACCTTCTGCTGCATTCCACCTTCGGTCAAGGTGGGGTCTCTCAGAGGAGGACACACAGGTGGTGCTGCCTCCAGGGCTAATGTCAGTGCCATGGCTGCAGCTGATGGCCATAAAGTGCTGATTGGAGTTGTTTGGATAAGATTTAAATGGGTCTTAAACTCAGTGAGGAGTAGAAGAACTGTAAGGGCTTGTGAAGGGATTAGCCTTACTTTAGGCTTTTCCCCAGTCCTTTGTGTAGGCAGGCCTGCGAGGTTCTTGCATTTGCTTTTGCTCCTTTATTAATCAGACATGAGTTTATTAGATTGTAAGGTGCCTTCAACTTTCCCGTCCCCACTGTTTGCCCCAGTTTTGTTGTTCCTACACTGCAGGGCTGATATTATTGTCGTGTACAGGGCAGTGCTGCGGCTCCTTTCTTTTTTCCTTACCCCTGTGCTGGCTGGAGAGAAACAGATTTCCTTGGCAGAAATCTTGTGTTTAGGGTCTTGCTATGTGGCCCCATGCTCAAGTATATCCTGGTGATGTGTCCTCTGTGGCAGGGCTGTGCAGGGATTGTAATTGCTCCTGGTTTTCTGCCTTAATCTACAGTAACAGGCATTTGTATTTAGGAATCTGTGAGTCTCAGTAAGATATAGCAGTGCAAGCACTGTGTCATGAAAGCATAAGGATGACTCAGAAGACTGATCATGTCACTGGTCCAGACTAAGAACACATATGTCAGAAGGGACTTGGTTCAAGTCCTTCCAAAAAGACCAACAGAAACTCACAGTGGCATAAAAAGGAGACAGCTGATCTCAGAGAAGCCTTTGCATGTACAAAAACACCCAATACATGTTTTCATTTAAACATTCCATTCTTTATTTTATCATTTTGGTTGTACAGCACTTGCATGTGTCTTTTATTTTTGCCTGAGGTCTCCAAAGCCTGAAATGGAAAGCATGGATTTTTTCGTCAGTCTGTGAGATGGAACTGAGTAAGGATCTTTCCCATTTTACAGGTAACAAGGACAAGAGAGCAGGATCTCCTCAGAAGGCCAATTGCCTTCCATGTAGCTGTGCCAGTTATGCCCTTTGGCTCTGTCTCAGAAGCCCAAAGCAGCAGGTCAAAATGTGATGTACAAGACAGGTAGCTCAGTACACATACTATCCCTGTCCTTGCCTCTCTCTCTCTTTCACATGCAGATTGCTTCAAATCTTCCATTTTTAACTGTTTTCTACTTAAACAAGGATAAATACATTTTTGCCTGAATAATGCATGGTATAGGATCCACAAGACTAAATACCACATTATGGCAATATATGGGTATAAAATCAGCAGCTCCCAAGTTTCAAGCTACTGGATTTGACTAAGTAGCTTCTTCAATTATTTCAAATGGTCTAAGGTGAAAGGAGCTTAGAAAAGATCTCTGATTTCCTACCAGAGGGATGCAGGAGCAGTGAAGAGAGCCATCACAGTTTCTGCTGCTCTCTGTTTATTGAATATGTGCTGCCAGAAAAAAAAAAAATGTTACTTTTCAGGATAATCAACAGATACTTCAAATAATTAAAAATAATATCTCAGCAATTATAGTTACATAGTCTCTTGCATGCTAGCAATCCTATCTTTGAAGTCTATGGTTTTAGGAAAATGTAATACAAGTAGCTGAAAATTAAGCAAATAACTTATCAACATTATAAAATGTTATCCTTTTGTAAGCTGTTACTTCTGGCTTTCCAGAAAACAAGGTGTCTAAAATAAGGTTTTGTCAGGAAAAATTTTAGTGCTATCAGTTAGTTTGAAACATTCATTCTCTTTCTGGTTTTATATCAGGATAGATCTTTTATTTTTAACACACAGTTGGGTTGTTTTCCAGAGTTTGTAATCTTTGCCCAAACTTAGATTGTTGCTGAGGTCTGCTTTCAATTTTACTGCAAAGTCTCAGCAAAGGCCAACATTATCCAAACTGGTCATTTCTAAGATATATTTTATTTTAAAATCCTACTTAGAGAGTAGTTTGAATCATTAAAATATAGGTGCCATAAGTCCTGTTCATCTAAGCCACAATTCATCCCTACTACACAAAATTTCCCCTGAGATTTCACATTTTCCAAGAACACTTTGAGTGTATAAGTACCTTTCCAAGTTTTTTCTAAAATCCAGATAATAATGTAGTTATATTAGTTTATGTTATAGTTATATTATCGCTTTATACATAACCGTATTGTCACTTTATACATAACCGTATTGTAGATATATAATGTAATAGTTGATAGAATCAACCACTGCATTCAGAAATATCAAACAGAAAGAAATTAAGCTGCTTTTCCTCCAAAGTAATATGCAGATGCAGTAGACAGAGATGTGAGCTGTGGCCTCTGTGTCTCAGGCCAGCTTGAGTGGGTGCGAGGGCAGGAGCGCCGCGCAGCTGGGCCGAGCTCAGGCAGGCCCCAGCAGAATTGCTCCCTCTTGCCTGTAGCTGTCATTAAACCAGCTGTTAAATGAGTAAAAGATAACTAAGGCAAGAGATAAAACAATGCTCTTTGGGAACACCAGTGAACATATCCAATTATACATTAATAGAGCTTGCAGGAACGTGGCCTGATCCTACCAGCTGCTGACAAACAGCAAATGAACATCAGGGAAAGCTGAGGCTCTTGCTGGTACTTGGCAACAACCTGGGCATCAACTGCAGCTCCTGAGGGACCTTAATCAACTCTCTCCACATTAGCCTTTCCCACTAGTGTTTAACCTGTCTGAACTGCACACAAGTCTGCTTCCTGTGAGTGGAGGTTTCTAACAGGCTAGCCATAAAAGAAAAAAAAGCACTAAAACAACAAACACCAAAAGAAGTAAATAAAGGAAGATGAGCACAGGGAATAGACAAACTAATTGCACCATATCCAAGCTACATGTGGTGGGATAGGAACTCCTTTACTGAGGGTAACCATCCAGTAACCATTCCTATAGCAATGACAAGTGATAACTGAGGGCCCCTAGAACAACCCAAGAAGTCCTAGTTTATGTCTAAACAGCTCCGAAGAGTGCTGATGCTATGATGGATTGCTCCTTACTGAAATCTTCTTTCCCAAAAAGCACAAGTCTGTCAATATTTATAAGACTTACTCACACAAGTCAGCAAATATAATAGGCAAATATGCAGAGCAAAATACATTTTGATTGATTAGACACTTTGGAGAGAAAGCACCATGTTCTTTATTGCAGATATTTATCTTGTAGTCTTTTCCACTCTGGTGCTTGTTAGTGCATATGGAGAGTTTTTCTTGTATTTTTAAATACTGGTAAGTGTGAGACACAGGGGAAAGGTTTTTCTGTGGATTTTCTCTTATTTTAATTTAAATTAGGTCAGATATAATGCTGGCCAAATCATGTCTTCTTAAGCTCAAACCTATGTATCTTTTGAGAATTTAGGGCATTATTGAGGATTGACATCAACTATGCCACAAGAACAGCAACTAAGATTCCCATCTTTATAAATATTTCAGGTGCCATTATAAAAACAGATGTCACAGTAGCAGCAGATTTTCTCCTTTATCTGCATAAGTGAAATTGGGAATATGCCAGCATTTTGCCACCCCAAATGGTCACCAATAGGTGGTGCTACTCTTTCCGAATTCAATGCAAGATTCTTCTTGTTTTGTCTCTCAAGCAAATTCTCATTTTCCTGACAGATCTTTCTCAAAACCTTTCGTTGATAAATACATAATTCCCAACAGAATGATCTCATATTTTCATTTTCCTTCTTTGCTGCTTTGACCTTTAGTTGCTCTTGCACACCAGTCTCTGGTTTTTCCCCATGCTCCAGTCTTTTGCAGCCAGCTGTCAAGCAGGAACTTCTGGGAACGTGATTCCCACGCCCAGAGCTTTGGCTGCACTCCCAAAGAGCTTACCTTTGTCTTCATTCAAAGTTCTTTTATCATGACTGTATTTTTCCATTCTTTCTAAAAATGAGTCTTAACAGTGCTCCAAAACAAATGAATCATTTTCACTCAAAGTCATCTTTACTAGAACTTGTATAAAATCATGCTTTTGAATGCAGAAGCAAAAACTTAAAGAAAGGAAAAGGTCGTATAAGCATAAAGCAAAATCTGTCAAATGGTGTAGAGCAGATCTGGTGATACCAGTCTTTTATCTTAAGCAAGGGTATTCTTTTTGCTCGTCGATTCAGAATTCATACTGATAGGTATGTTCTGCTTCCAGTGACTGGTTCAGGGCAATATCCTGTAACTCCAGCTTGCAGTTATTGTAGTGATGATCATGGAAGCCTTGACATCAGATTTGCACTGATGGGGAGAGCAAGGCTCATCACTATCCAGAGGTTGGCATCGCACTTTTTGTTGTCCTGAGCCCCATGGAAGAGCCAGAAAGTGCCAGTGACACCTGGACCAGTGGGACTACATGAGCCAAGCCTCCACATTGGAGACCAACATATCTCCTCTCATATCTGTGATATTCAGGGTGCATGTTTACATTTGTAACAGCTTTGGTAAGCCCTTTTTTCAGTGCTGCCTATAAAAAGCAATAGACTTAACTCTAAGCAAATGCTGACTGGGGTACTTCTGCCAGCCTGGGTCTGGAGCAGGGCATACCCTGTAAGAGGAGGAAAGCTGCTGGTTCCAGCATCCCTGCAGTACAGTCTGTCCATGTCCCTTGGCTCCCTCTTGACTCTTAGAGGGTATATCTAGGCCAGAACACTTTTGGTAAGAGACTGCATCCCCAGAGGCTTGATTCCTAATTGCCAGGAAAAAAAAGAAAAAAAAAAAAAACCAGAAAAAAAAAAAAAAAGAAGTGAGTATTTCACATTATAGCATTTTAGAATCATAGAATGTTAACGGATTACAATGGGCCTTAAAGATCTTCTAGTGGGCCCAAGCCCGCTCTGCAAGGGGCAGGGATATCTCCCACTAGACCAGGTTGCTCAAGGTCTTATCTCACTTGGCCTTGTATACTGACAGGGTTGGAGCATCCACAACCTCCCTGGGCAACCTGTTCCAGTGTTTCACCACCCTCACAGTAAAGAATTTCTTCCTAGTACCTAACCTAAATTTCCCCTCTTTCAATTTGTGCTCATTACTCCCTGTCCTATCACTACAGTTCCTGAGGAAAAGTCCCTCTCTGGCTTCCCTGCAGGTCCATTCAGATACTGGAAGGTTGTTACGAGGTCTCCACACAGTCTTCTCCAAGATGAACAGCCCAAACCTTCACAGCCTGTCATCACAGGGGAAGTGCTCCAGTCCTCTTACCAACTCCATGGTCCTCTGGACTTGCTCCAAAATTTCCATGCCCTTCTTATGCTGGGGGCACCAGAACTGTACACAGTACTTCAGGTGGGGTCTCACAAGGTCCGAATGGAGGAGGAGAATCACCTCCTTTGACCTGCTGCCACCCTCCTTTTGATACAGCCCAGGATTCTCTTGGATTTCTGGCCTGCAAGTGCACATTTCTGGCTCCTGTTAAGATTTTCTTCAACCATCACCCCCAAGTCTTTCATGCAATCCTCTGCTCTCTGACCATTTTGAACGTCATCCTTAGCCCCTAGAGTGTATATATAAGGTATACATACGGTGTAAGGTAGCTGCCAGTAGTTCTTCTGACCTTAAAAGTGTAGATACTCTGATTCCTCTGACATGTCCAAAGGGCTTCACTTGGAGGTGCAGACTACCATGAAAGGCCCCTGGCTGGGCCTCAGCTGTGCCATGCACTTGGAGAGCAGGGGCATCCTTGGAACACTGCTCTTTACCTCCCGAGTTACGAGGCCAAAGGTTGTCAAGCTATTTTTTCCTTCTGCTCAGCTTAATGAATGTTGAGGGGATTTTTATTTTTTTTTCTGTTTGTCACACCTGGAAGGATGAAGTACATCTGTCCTCCTTTCAGGGAGGAGGAGACTAAGCGTCAGGGTAAGACTCTTTCCCCAAGGCTTAGAGAATCTTTTGGGGAAATACTGAGAATAGATTTGCCATTTCCTCATTGAATGATGATCAGTAAAGCATTGTGTGAGGGAGGAGCATGGTGGTTACCATAATGTTTTAAAATAGTGTCTGGAACTGCATTTTGTGAAGGTCTTGATCCCTTGTTATGCTTTAAGGAGATAAGAGGGGCTCAAGGCTCTCATGGGGGCAGAGGCCAATAAACACCCCATTTCTGTGTCACCTTTGAATTTAAGCATGCCTGATCTGGAACCCTTGGTTTTGGGCAGTTTTGGACATGGGCACCTTTTGACCTTGGGACACACCAGAGCTGGGCAACAATGAAGTAATTTAACAGGCAGCCACCTCAGCCCAAATTCCCAAGCTATGCAGCCTGTTTGACTTCAGACAAGGCACAAGAAGAGATGCCTCTATCATCATTCTCACATCTCTAAGTCAGGTTTTTTTCATTTTCCCTCCAGCCTACCCTGAGTTAGTTGTTGTTACTGATTTGTTACTGTTGTTACTGTTGTTACTGATTGTTACTGATCCATCCTCCTGCCTATGGGAAGGAAGTGTCGTGTGCCCTCCAAGGTCCATCTGATATGTTACTGAAGTTTCAGTGCTCTGCACCTACACCCTCTACAGAGAGGTATAACATTACTTTCCCAGCCTGTCTTTTTGAGTTTAACTGAAAAGTACAACTCCTAAACTGCAGCTTCTAACACGTGTGCATTGCTCTAGATAAGATCTTGCTGACCCTGTAGGAGATTCCACAATAAAAGGAATTGTTTTGTTGCATGAGTATGATTTATGAGTATTGAAAAATAAAAAGGATCCTGGCATGGGAAATAGAAATCTGATATGAGGAAAAGAGATATTGTTTGGGTACACACTTAGAAACATTGACATCCTTGTTACAGCTCTGGGGAAACCGGATCAGTTTAGCCACATGATCTAAGCCATAATGAGCCTACACATTAATTTTAAAGATGTCAGTAAATCTGTAAGCATCTTGAAGGGTGAAACAAATGTCCTGAGCATGAATATTCATCTATGTCTCTGGTAGGTTTCATACAAACCTATCTGTTTTACAGAAATTGGTGAAGCAAACATCTTTCACTTAGTATCAGCACCAGATACAATGTATGACATATTCAGTGAAGAAAAGAATGGTCTGTGAAGAGAAACTTTTCTGATCCTTGACTATAGACGTAATGGAAGAGTAAAACACAGACCTGAGCAGAAAGCCAGACCTACCCAAAATAAGTATGATCCCAAGACCAGAAAGGCAGTTTTGGAAATAGGCTGCCTAGAAAAGGCTTGTTAGAAGCACAGAGACTATCTTTGTTTTCTTAATCCCTCCAGTGCCCAATGGAACAGTGCTCAGAAATTTTGTTAGAAACAACACAGCACCAATTTCCCCTAAACAGAATAACTTGCAAAGCCTCCACATTTTTGGCCAGGAAGAGTTTTAGATTTGCTGCTTTGCAGCTGCTTCAGGATCAGCTTTTGATACATTTTGTAACTGCATCCTTTTTTACCCCAGTTTATTCAATTTTTTCAGGCTTGTCTAGAACTGGTGCATATTGTCAATCCTCTGCCAGGCAGGAACAGATTTGAAGCTTTGCAGGCTGGTGTAGAGCACAAAACCTGTTCTGCAGGAATACATTTTGTAAATGTCTTTGTTTTACCTGCAGACTTTGGGAGTGTAGGTGTAGATTCAAGAAAATACTTTGTTGAACTATGAACAAAACAGCACCTTGTGGCTCCTGCTGCACAGTCTCCACTGCTGTCCAAGCCTTGTTTTTCTCTTTATAAATCACTGGACTGGACTAACCATTATGTGTTTTGTTGTTTATTCAATGTTGGTAAAGATTGAAGAGAACAGAGACTAAAATAGAGATGTGCAAATGATTACTTAGTACCATTAAATTTAGTGTATTTTCTGCTAATAGATAAGACAATTTCTGTCTAAAATATTTTTGACTCAGTTGTACACTATGGCAACAAAAAGACATTTTTAGGTCTTTCTGCTGTTTCCAAGTTCAGATGCTTTTTTCCACTGTTCTATTTCTTTGCTTTGTACTAGACAGTTCCAGCATTTTCTCTTGTTTTTTCCTGTTTCTCAGTGTTCCTAATGAAAATTCCAACAATAAAATGTCAATAAAAGCCAAATTTACACTTCAGATGGGATTTTAATATATTTTCCATGAATTTCCAAAGCCCTACCCCCAAAATCCACAAATAGGGAATCATTAAAGCCAAGGGATCTTAGGAGAAGGTATAACTAGTGGTGTCTCCCAGCCTTCACTCACATGTTAGCCAAATGGAAATAGTACTTGAAAATAGTTGCACAGGTGTTTATTCTCTAAGCTTAATGCAAAAAAAATGTTACCTATTCTATTCATTTACTGTGTTTTTGCTCCAGTCCATAAAAACTATTGCATAGGCTTAATGGTACTCATAAGGCTGTATGAGAGACAGGAGGGCTGATGACACATAACAATCAGAGTCTCAAAACATCACTGATAGACTGAAGAATCAATTACCTACACCTGAAAAATAGTTATCTCTTCCTACCTGTTCAGTCAAAGACAGAGGACAAGTGACTCTGTCAGCTGTGTGTCACAGGCAGTGGCAGGGGTTCTGTGCTCAGTGACTTGAGGGGATTGTGCAGGAACTGGGGGACAATGGGGGCCTGGCCTGAGCTGCTTCTCCCAGTGTAGCCAGTCTGACTTGAGTCCTTTCCCCACTTCCCTGGAGCACACCTGAAGTGTGTGGCACAGGGGCTTGTCTCAAGGGCTGCAGTGGGCATCACACCTGGACACAACAAGGCTTCCCCACCCCAAACAGAACCTGTGGCTGAGAAGTGCACACAAAGGGAGATGTGGTCAGCTGCTTTTCCAATGGGCAGCCTCTGTCTTGCACTTAATGGGCTTCAGTGAATCAATTCAGAGGTCCCAAGGAGTTAAAGATAGATATAATTCCTTCTCTCATAACAGGCTGGGGATCTGCAGACAGGCTTCAGCCACAATGCTAAAATCCCATTCAAGCAGAAATGTCACGTTATTTACTTGCTAAAACAATGCTCTCATTGCAAAGACATGTTAGGAGTGAAAATATGACAGCATCTATTTTAGGTTGTCATTGATCTTTAATTTGCTATGACCTGAAGGTTTTCCATGTAGTCAGTGCTTTTTGGCCAAAATATATGACTGCAGGGAAATGAGTAAATGAGTGCCAGAGATGTTCTTTTTTTCCTATGAAAAGACTGAAATTGCTTTGTGTAAATGTGTGGAAAATGCTGATATTTTGTTTCTATAAATACTTTGCCTCCTGCGTGCTGTATTTCATTTGTGCTGTTTCCTAGGAGTATTTGGCTTCTTATCACTTTTACACAGTGTGCTGAATACAAATGAGCTACAGTTTACCCAGCAACCAAGCTGTGGAGCATTTGTGGCTGTTGTGCATTTCCTGAGCAAGAGTAACTACTGAATGAAGCAGATTACCCTGTAGCCTTGCAAAACACTGAGGATTATAAAACATGCATTTAGTGGATAAATACACAGAGGAAAATGCACAGACGATCTGTGTTTCTATATATATGTATGTGCATATGCATAAATATATCTGGGTGATACAAAAAAAGGGTGCTGAAATAATCCATCATTTTTAATGACAATTTAAATTTAGGGAAAGCAAAAAAACTCAAAATTGCATCTCTTATTCTCGGTGATACCACCTACAACCAGGATCCTTTTTTACAGAGTCTATAAACAATGCTCCATTACCACAGACTCCTGAGACCACAGGATGATCCACATCGAAAGGATCCTCAGGAGATCACTGGTCCAGCCTTGGCTCAGAGCAGGGCCAGCTCTGAGGTTGGACCAGGTTTCTCAAGGCTTGATACAGTTGCTTCTTGAAACCCCTGAGGATGGAGGCTGCACAGCCTCTCAGGGCAGCTGCACCGCCTGTTTGTCCTTGTGGGGAAAATCTTTCTCCACACACTCAATCTGAACCTCTCTTGTTTTGTCATCTTAGGCACCTCTCTTCTCCCCAAGACCTCTCAAAGGTAACAGAGGGTGACCTCTCTTGGCAGCAGCCCATAGAGTAAGCAACCTTGGATGTAGCCCACCAGGTCCCATGGACACCCATGGTCCAAGTTCTCTTGAGATTCCTGATTGAGTCCTCATCCTCTGCTCGTCTCCTCCTCCTCCCACCCTCTACACTTCTGATGCATTTTGGCAAAGGGGTGAACCAAGATGACAGGTTTGCTTTGCTGGGGAGGGGGCCTCCTAGTAGAACCAAGAGGAAAGATTCAAATTGTGTCAAGAACATTTTGGGTGAAAAACATGAGCTGTTTTCACAAGCCTTTGGAAAACAACAGGAAGCTTTCCCCAAGTTGGGTAATCAGCTGTGGGCAGAGGAGGAATAGAAAAGCACTCAGAATTACACACCTGAAGTTATCATCCAGGTCAGACTGATCATTTTGTCACTCACAAGCTTGAGCAAGGACTTTGTGTTGCCTTGAGAGGGGAATGGCAGTGTAAGCACTGAGGTCCTCAGCACTTCCCATGAGCGTGCCACATGTTTAATTGTTAAAATACACATATGAATATGCCAGATCTTGTTATATAAGAGTGTTTGTAGTGTCTCAAAGCAATTTAAATGAGCCTTGTTGAACTGATTGACAAATATAATACAGATGCACTTGGCAATTTTTGCTTAAACTGTAGTCAGTGACATAGTTTGCCAAGGTGGGCAATGATGTTATGATTATTGTAAGTTAAAGTTCTGCATATCGTGATTTTACATGTTCTACTTACACCTGGGGTTTTAAGCCTGCATTTTTTGCTCTGGTACATTGACATAGGCTTTTTGGTGCACTGGATTAGGTTGTATGTTGTAGTAAAATAGAAATTTATTTTATAAATATAAAATATTCTAAACTATTCTAACATAATGTATCATTAAAAACAGAACATAGTTAGTGAAAATGCTACTTCCCCCCTGTAGCACAGAGGTTACCACACATTATTTTCATGAGACTGGCATAAGAGAAAATGAAGGGAGGGACTCTCACATGGAAATTATTATAAACAGCCAGAGAGGGCCACCTTCTATCCCAGTGCTCTCCATGCTGGCAAGACAAGTGGGAGAGCATCCAGCAAGGATCAACCCACCTTCAGGTAGTTGCTTTACAAGGAAAGAGCTGACAAATCTCTACAAGTATTTCAGAGTATAAATACTGTGGTGGAAATGGAGTAGGATATGGAAGAGAAAGGAATTGTCAGAGCTTGGTCAAGCCCCCAGGCCCTTTCACCAGCACTGCCCCTTCACACTTCCAGCAGCATTCAGCATGCCCAGACTTCACAACAGACTGAAACTGAAATTAGGAGGAAGAAGAGAAAAATCTAGCAAAGATGTCACCAAATGCTGTGTTGTCAATATTCCCAAGCTGTTCTGCATCTCTTTGGGTGATCCTTGACTGTTCTGCCGGTCCTTATTTGCTGACATGAGATTTGACTTTCCTGAAAGTCAAATGCAGAAAATATCATAACACTTTTAACATCACTAAAGCTGTGCCAGATTAAGCCTGACTGGTGTTTAAAACCCCCAATATCTGTCATTTGATGGACATTATCTTAAGGTTCATCTGAAATGTGCAGGAGCCAATATGGGGTCATTTTCAGGGAAATTGGGACTGCAGAGGGTTTGTCCTCTTCCAAAATGTAGTGACTATCTATTCTATAAGGGTGCTGTACCCAGCAATCCTGGTTTGAGTGGCAAGGTTGGAAGTAGTTCAGTGCACATGAAATCAATAAGTGGAATTGAGGTGAAATGGTCAAGGAACTGCAGTTGATCAAATGGCAATTGATAGAATTTATTACCTGACTGTACAATTTGTCCATAAACAGATACAAACAAGGCAAAGTCTAGCCTTTGTTTAATAGTCCTTTGCCATGATTCCCACAAAGCCTGCTTTCCTTCTTCCATGGCCTCCCTGTCTCTGTGGGTTATCTGAAATTATGGGCTATCTAAGATTTATTTTCATGTGCCTATGTTTTTGAGGAGCTGCAGATTATCTGAGCTTTGTCCAAACATGGAAAAAAACACAGTAATTCTGTTTCACTGAATTCAAAGGACACAATTCACCCGGAAGTGGACCACTTTTTCTGTAGCCAATGCCATAGTATTTCTGTCCATAAAAAAAATAAAGGATTTTACAAGTGTAAATTAGATATATTTTGTTCTTTAGTTTAAAGTGGAAAGAGAACAATTAAAACCCCTTGTTAATTTTATGGGAAGTGGTCAAATTTCATGTAAAATTTCATATAGCAAAACAGTGAAATGCAGCTATCCCACAAATAACAAAATCTTTTTCTCATAGAATTGTCATCCTTTTTATGGGGTTTTTCTTTTGCCTCATGTCCTAAAGAAATTAGACTTCTCTTACTGCCTCTGTTTGCATTTGTGCCTGTTTGTCAGAATGCTTTGGTAACTTCAGACTCACTGAGTTTAAACCGGTTGGAGAGAAGGGTGGAGGACACAGACATCCTGAGCTCTCACCCAGGGAGCTGGTGGGAGGAAGAGATGAGGGGCAGGCAAGGAGCATCCAGCTGCCCTCCTTCTGCTCAGCCTTTGCAGTACCAGCACTTGGCAGCACCTGGGCTTGGCACACCCAGAGTACTGTGCCAGCCAGAGCTGCTCCCAATTTCTTGCCCACCTGGCAGGCACAGGGATGGGGCACAGTTGGCAGGAGGGCAACTATTGCAGGAGGTCACTGGAACTGGCACAGTGAGGAAGAGCAGATCCCGAGTGGATGAGGATGTGGGGAGAGAAGGTGCATGGAAATGTGGGTACACAGCCTTAGTTCAGACTCCATGAATTTTGCTCTTCAAGAAACAATTTGTGACTCCCTTTGTCTCTCAGGGATTCACAAGTGAAGGGAAAAGGAAGGCATGTGGGTTGTTATGTTTATTAAGTTTTTATTCCTTTTATTCCTATGGGGCTAACATATTATTAATACCACATCTCAAAAACTCTTATTACAGGGTAGGGCTGTAGGTGAGGCTATGTGTGAAAATCTCTGGGGCACCCCAACTTGTTCTGCCTGTTCCTCTTTCCACAGCAATTCCTTTCCAGATCTGAGGGTTTGGAACCACTGTAAATCTCGGCTTAGGCACCTTTTAAAAAACATGAAAAAAAGGGGAGCACATGTGAGCAAGTCTTCTTTTTCTGGTGTAATGTGAATAACCACCTTCACCATACAGGGCCTGCAGCATGCTACTGGTGTAAGAGACTGGGGGTGGGGAGCACAGTGTCACTGCAGAGAACATGCTAGCTCTCCAAAAGCAGAATTTGGCAACTTGTATTTTTTTTTTCCGAGAATATTTTTAAAAATAATTTTCATAAAAGCCTATCCTGTAGTGCTACATTTCAACAAAGTAAATTTCTTCTGTGCTTCTTTAAAGGAAAACTGCAGTAACATACCAGGTGTGCAATCTGGACCAGAAATTTTCAAAAGTCAAGAGCAAAGGACATTTAATCCTGACCAAGCAGATGAAACATTTGGTCTGAGAGCTGGAGAAAATTCAAGGTAATAATAACGTGCTCTGCATGTTGCAGTACATCTCCTCTAGCAGTTGGAGTCCAAAAAGGTCACATCAACCATGAGTGAAGAAAGAAAGGAAAACACTCAGCAAGGTGAATATTGCTCAGAGCATTATTTTTTCCATACCTTCTCCACAGCAGGGTCACAAGCAATTAAGGGTCCTCATAGTGGGAACACTTCCACTGACATACTTTACTCTCATCCACAATTTTTTTTCAAATTTCTTTGGAGATGTGGTGTGTTGTGATCCAACAAAACTAATTTTTATTTTCAAACTACCCTAGAAATTATTTTTTTTCAGTCAAAATGTTAAATGTTTTTCCCTTCCATGCTCTCATTTTCTGTGGGGGGACCTGATCAGCAGGTCACCTTCTATCTATAACTGTCCACTTCTCTCAGGTTACAGAAAAAAATACAGTCAAAGCCTCGATATTAATACTTACTCAATAAAGCCAGGGGTTATGAAAAAGGGATTGAAAAGTAAAAATGAGAACATGTGAGAAATGCCTTCCTGATCTTGAAGAAACAAAGCTGGCAACTTTCACATCAAAATATTTATTTTAATATTTCTGTGCTCCTAAATGCTCTTCTGATTTATTTTCTCTTTGCAATTCAAGATAAATATTCAAAATTTTTGAAAAGAAAAAGAGCTGCTGTGTTAGAAGAAGTGACAGTGGTAATGTCATACATCAAAATGTTGAGATGTCTCAGTCATACTCATCTGGGAATCAGAGTATTTTCCACTTAGCATCCAGTTAGAAGACCCCATGCACCACTGTACAGCTCTGCACTGGGGTACACTGAGTCCCAGGGGACCCCCCTGTTCCCCTGCACTCTCAGTCACAATGACTCTTCCAAAGGCATGGCACAGCCTTTGCACCTCTTCTGTATGTTCAGTTTTTATATCATGCCTGATGACATGCTGTCTGAGTTCTTCTTTGCCCATCTGAAATGCCATTTTATCTATGGGTATTGAATAGCACAATATTTCATATGCAGCTGACTGCATTTATTTGTGGCATGACTTAAATGGATGCTCCTGCAAGTCTACATAAAAATCACCTGTGTCTGTGAGCTGGAATTTGAAGGAAAGCAACAAAATGCACATTTCAGTATTATTTCTCACTCTTTGATGATCTACTTCAACATCAAATTCAATTTTCTATTTTCTTGTCAATAAAGAGAGAAGATTTCATTTTTATACTACTGCATTTGTATACTTCGGCATGGATAAAATAAGCATCACTTTTTAAACCAAGCAATTTTTAAATATTCTTTTAAGGAAATTTATATGTGCTTACCTATATACACATTTACAGTTTTAACCCACTCAAATACTTGTTTTCTGTCATGTGAATTTTCCAAAACAACCATTCATTTTTAATTTCGGCAGGACAGGACCATCTGCTGTGTCCTGCTGGTGTTCCAGGCTCTCTCCTCAGCCTCTGATAAAGCCCACACTCTTCACATTGGTGCCTTCCTTTGCAGTACCCCGACCCTGCTGCACCTGTCTCTCATTCCTCCTCATCCTCCTCTGACGCATGAGGAACCCCTCTGTGTACTTTCAAGACCACCAGCAAGGGTGGTCTGTGCCTGGCAGCCCCTCACTGAGGGCAGCAGGGATGCTGCAGATGAGGCTGCATGGAACACCCCAGATGGGTACAGCAGGAGAAAATCCTTCTTCCTTTCCATGGGGAGACAGAAAGGATTACCAAATAAATTGCATTTAAATCAGTTAAATCAGAAGAAACCCTGTCTGCAAAATTAATTGTGGGTAGTGCTAGTGGGTAAATAGTTTTATATTTTGAAATGTCCTGGGATTTTTAGATGTCTGCAGGAAACAGCTTAGCATGAGTGAAAGATGAAGAACTGAATTGTGGAATTGGGGTCCTAGCTTTGTGTCTTTTAGAAAAGGTGCTTTACATACCAATATGGCATTTGTAGACATTTAAAACCCTGTAGCAATACTGAACCCTGAAGCTGTGTTTCCTGACAGAAACTGAATGCCACTTGGAAAGGGTGAATGTATCAAAGGCTTCCCAAAGTGGCATCCCTGGATGGCCACAGCAGTCACACTTCATGGAGAAGTGTCTTGTCTGGTTCGTGGGAACATCATTACTTTGTTGCTGTCTTGGGAAGTTGTTGTCGTGTCCTTTTTATAGAATCATAGAATAACTCAAGTTGGAAGGAACCAATAAATATCGCCAACTCCATGTTTCTCACAGGATTACCTAAAACAAAACTGTACAACAAAGTGGCATCCAGATCCACGTTCCTTGAACTCTGTCAGGCTTGGAGGAATGACAAGTTCCTCAGGGAGAAGTGACTGACCAGCCTCTCAGTTAACACCCTTTTTCTAATGACCAACCTGAACTTCCCTTGATGCAGCTTCCTTCCATTTCTTTATGTCCTGTCACGGATCACAAGAGAGAGTTCAGCATCTGCCCCTTTGCTGACACTTGGAAGAAGTCATTGGTCCCACTCAGGTCACCCCTCAGCCTTCTCTTCTGCAAGACAAACCCAGCAACCACAGCCACTCCTCATTACATCTTGCCCTCAAGACCTTTCACCATTCTGGCTGCCCTTGTCTGGACACAGCCTCATAGCTTTATATCCTTTCTTACACTGTGCTGCCCAGAACTGCCCCCAGATCTCGAGGCGAGGCTGCCCAGCTCAGAGCAGAGCAGGACAATCCCCTCCCTTGCCCAGCTGGCCATGCTGTGCCTGATGCTCCCCAGAACACAGTTGGCCTTCCTGGCTTCCAGGGCACTGCTGACTCATATCCAACTTTTCACTGACCTGGATCCTTAGATCTGTTCCCATAGGCTGTTCTCCAGGCTGTCATCCTCTGATTTGTATGTATAAGCAGGATCACCTGTCCCAGATAAAGAATCTGTCACTTGCTGTCATCAAATTTTGTATGCTTGATGAGTGCCCAGCCCTCTAGTCTTACCCACATCTCTCTGCAGGGCCTCTTCACCTTGGAGGGAGACCACAGCTCCTCCTAGTTTAGTATCATTATCAAACTTACTTAATGTAAATTCATTTCCTGTGCTCAGATAATTTATAAAAACCTTACAGAGCTCTGGTCCTAAAATGGAGCCCTATGGAACCCCACAGGTGACTGGCTGACAGTCTGATGTAACCCCCTTTACTCTAACACTTCAAGCCTAACCTGTCAGTCAGCTGCTCACACAGTCTATTGTGGACTTTTCTAGCTGCATGCAGGATATTTTGTCCAGAAGGACACTGTGAGAGACAGTAAAACACCTTTGGATTTCTGATAGCATTCTTATAATTTTTTTTTCTGGCACTTTCAATGACATCAGGATAATGTGCCAGTGGCCCAGCTGAAAGAGAATGACAGGAAATTCAGCAGCTTTAACGGTTCACAACAATTTCTGTCTGCTTGCCAATGAAATAAACATCCTTAGATTATGGTGGCTGTGGAATTAAGATGCAGATGTGGTGCATAACAGCTCCTGCAAAGAGATGTATTACACAAATCATTAAAATCACTGAAAAGATTAAACGAGGCAAAGAAAACTGGGACTAACACTGACCTCAAACAATTTCTCTTCTTGTTTCTGCCTAATCAGATGATAAATTAATTAAACCGCTAGCTCAGGTGTTGCTCACGCTTTCTGAATTTTTGCCTGCTGCAGGGATTGTGTATGGGTGGAGATGGAGACCTGGGTCTGCTCAGCACAAAGAAGAGGAGTCTCACTGGTGTCTTCAACCACCTAACAGGAGGCTGTGCTTGAGCCTGTGGGCAGTGGGGAGGGCAGCAGGCACAAGCTGCGGCACTGGAAATGGACGCGGGAATTTCGCGCCTGGCCCGTGCAAACCAAGAAGAGAGGCTTGGACACAAAGGAGAGTGAAGGTTACAAGAGTTACAAAAAGTAATTATTTGATGTTACAAGACAAGTAACTTGTAACATAAAGTTACAAGAGTTATTCTTTTATTGAGGTGCCTGACATGTCTCATTCAAATTGGGGCACCACAAATGTGGCTTTACATGCCGTTTTGAAACCTTTCAAGCCTTCAGATACAACATGATTCAATTAATGCATACTTAACACACATACTACTGGAAAGCAACTGGAATTGTGTGGTGTCATCATTCATTTGCTTCTTTCATGATCTAGACATCCCTCATGCTGGTCTTAGAACCATAGAATTATTATGGTTAGACAAGACTTCTAAGATCATCAAGTAAAATAACTGACCCAGTACTGCCAGGTCCACCACTAAACCATGTCCTTAAGTACCACACTTGCACATTAGGTTGCCCAGAGGAGTTCTGGGCGCCCCATCCCTGCAAGTGTCTAAGGTCAGGTGGGGTAGGCCTCTGGGAAACCTAGTCTAGTGAAAGCTGTCCATGGTAGGGGTTTTGGCACTAGAGGATGTTTAAGATCTCTTCCAACCCACACCATTCCACAATTCTGTGATTTTTTGAACACATCCAGGGATGGTGATTCCACCGCTTCCCCAGACAGCCTCTTACAATGCCTGAAAATCCCTTCAGTGAAGAAACTTTGCCTAATACCAATCTAAACCTGCTCTGGTGCAACTTGAGTCTGTTTCCTCTTGTCCTATCTCTTACTACCTGGGGGAAGAGACTACATCTACCCCACTACAATCTCCTTTCTGTTAACTGTAAAGAGCAATAAATCCCACCCCCAGCCTCCCTTTCTCCGGGCTAAACACCCCGAGCTCCCTCAGCCTTTCCTCGTACGACTTGTGCTCCAAACCCTTCTCTGGACACGCTCCAGCACATCAGTGCTTCCCCCGATTGCCTGGGGTAGCATCACTCCGGAGCTACCAGCGGGGGCCACGCACGCCCTCCGCCTCCCGCGGGGCTTTCGGCTTTTGTCCCGCGGGGAGGCGGAGGGCGAGGTGCCCCGGCCGCGCCTCGCCTCGCCCCGCCCGCCGGGACCCCCCCTCCGCGTCCCGGCGCCGCAGCGGAGGCGGCGCCGCGCTGATGTCAGGGCGCGGGAGGCGGCGGGGGTGGCCTAGGCCGCGCTGCGGGCCGCCCTGCAGCTGCTGGCGGGAGTCGGCGCTGTGCGTGGGGGCGGCGGGGGCGCCGCGCAGCCTGCCCGCCGGCCTGGGCTCCCTGTGAGTGCGGGCAGCGCGGCCCGGGACGGGCAGGAGGGTGGCGAAGGGATGCGGGGCGGTCCCGCCTGACGGGCGGCATCTCTTTTTCCAGGAGCCTGGTCAACGGGACCTTCTCCGAAGTCAAGGACAGGATGTTTTCCCACCTGCCCTCCCTGCAGCTGCTGTAAGTATGGCACTGGGAAGGAGCACGGCCAAGTAGCACTTCACCCCTTCCTCCGAAATAGAGTCCCTTTAAGCATAGAGCTTCTCAGTTTCTCCTAAATTAGAGTTCCCTTTCTCTTGTAGAAAGGGAGAAAACTGGAGAAGACAGCTTGCACAGTCCCTCAGCGTAGCTGCTGTTTCATAATATTTTGCTCAGGGATGCATTTTCTGCTCAGAAACCGCTTCATAAAATGTGTATTTAGTTACTAAAGGAGGGAAAAATGTTTTATGATGCCCTAAGTTCCTCTTTCTTTTAACTTCAGCTTTAGTAAGTTTGAGTTTTGCCCCCCAGAGTTATGTAGTGGTGGCTCTCACTCCAGCTCTGTGCCCAGGAGTCTTGCCCTGGCTTTGTGACACAGTGGGCACAGTGGGGTGAGCAGAGGCTGCCAGAACACCCTTCAGAGGGAATCCTCTGTGTGTGAAGTGCTGGTGTTGTCTGCAGCACGGTGCCACTTGGAGGGTGGCCCCTCAGATGCCTTGTGACCCAGCGCTCCTCTGTCCCAGGAGACAGCGTTCTAGCTCCCAGCACTTAGCAGCCATCCCTCCTTCCTGACCCCAGGCAAGCTGCTTGGTCTGCCCATGTTGCAGTTAGGTGTGTGCCTCCTCTCCTGCTCCAGGAGCTTGATCAAACTTGCTTAATTTAGCTGTCCTGGGAGGCAGCAGGGAAGATACAGAGACTGCGGTACAACCCCCCTGGGGAGCCTGGATACTCACTCCTCTGGCAAGCTGCAGTGAGGCTGAGCAGCAGCCTGCATCCTGCCTAGCCCAGTGCAGCCTGTCCAGTACTCCTGATACCAGGCAGGCCCTCCACACCTCCACCCCAAAAGGACTGACTGACCCCCCGCCAGGCAAAGATGGACTGCAAAGAAAAATTCAGCAAAAAGATCCAAAGCCTGCCAGAAACCCAGACTGAATGCTTGCCACATAACTAGATGTTAAAACTGGTCTTAGCAAGAGGTATTCTCTAAAGGTGTCTGGTAGCTGATGGTGAGGCCCCTCCCCTTGGGCATCCCATCTCCTTTGACTCAAAGGCCTGTCTTCCTACTGGGAGGAACAGCACTCCATGCAAAATGCTGCGGGGAGGTGGGCAAAGCAAAGGGTGGAAGCCTTCACCTCCTTTAGTGTGAAACTGTTCCCAAAACCAAGTTTCTGTGAGAGCTGAGGGTCAGCACCGAGCTCCCAGCAGAGGACACGAGGACCTTGCCCACCAATGAATGGTGGCAAACACCACCTGTGCCAGCTGGGAAGGAAAGGGAGAAATCCATGGGTGAGAAGCTGTGGGTGGAAAATTAGAGCTGGGGGGAATCTAGCTTGGTTTGGGTGGTGCCACTAGGAAGAGGAAGGAAGAGCAGATAAAGACTGTCCCTTTTCTTTAGCTGCAGTAGATTTTGTGGAGATGGTGGGGCAGAGGTGGGTTGTTGAGGAAGGCAGAAGTTCCTCATGTCCCTTTATGTGGTAAGTCAGATATGGAAGCAAGAATTGGTCACCACCACCACCACCTTGGGCACTCACAAATTCTGTTGTTTAGTGCAATTTGTAACTTTTTCCTTAAAACATGAGAAAAAAAATTGTGATTATAAATAACAAAGAGCTAAAAAACAAATATAAAAAATAACAAAGAGCTGCATGCATAATTGAGCACATGGGCACCTCAGGACAATGTCTCCTGTGGCAGTAATCATGGTAAAATAGTAATGCAAGGATTTATTTTTGATGGTGGTCTTCATCTTTGTCAGATTTCTTTGGGATAATTTAAGGAGCATTTGTCTAGTATTAACATAATATCCAGGGATCACAGGGAAAGTTTGCATTTCATGTTCATTAGTCTTCTAAATTAATTTTAGTAAAATGCCTAAAACCATACAAAATGAAGATTAATCAGTTGCTCTAATAAAGCAATTAGTGCAGATATATTCATTCATAGGGCAAATTCTGAGATTTTCCAAAAAATATTTCTTCTGAGTAGTGTTAATATTTTAGACCAAACTAGAAGTTTTGCTATTTTCTTGAAAGGAGATTGCCCTCTTTGCCTTTGAACATCAAAGTCTGGAGATTGTCTGCTGTTGTGCGTTAATACATCAATGCATGAACTCTGCTGGCAAAGCCTCCAGAACCTCCTTCTCCCTGGCTGTCTTGTGCTGGCTCAGGTGACAGCCTCTCTGGTGCAGCTCTGACATCTTTCGTCCCTGAAGTTCACTCAGGAGTAGGGCAAGGCAGCGCCTGGAGGAGGCAGCACTGCAGCTCCTCCTCACCGCCTGTGGACACAGCGCTCTGCTTTATAAAGACAGCAGGATTCTCTGTCTCGGTGGTTTGGACATGTCTGTGTTTCCAGCTGACAAACTGGCTGCTATCCTCCCACGCTGCAGGCTGTACCCTGTCTGCAGGTCAGGCTTGGAGCATCCCCCTGGGAGCGTGGAATGAGTGAGCGCTGGCCCAGTGAGACTGCATAAATGGGAGCTGGTGCTTGGGAGCTCAGGGCTGGTGCTCAGGTGGAGACAGACTGCATAAATGAGAGCTGGTGCTTGGGAGCTCAGGGCTGGTGCTCAGGTGGATTCTTACAAGTTGTCAGTGGGGCTGGAGGGGTGGTGAGTGGATGGGGCCACACTCAGCAGACCTGCCATCTAATGATGGCTTGTTCTGCTCAGTGGACCATAGAGTTGAGGACCAGGTCACATTTAGCCAAGGTCAATGGCACATTTTTCCTGGGGAGTAGTGGGCATTAACTACCATCATGTAATGCCTTTTAATTTTTTTTCAATAGACCATTCCATAGTATTTTATGTGTGCTGCTTTGGTGGGGTGATATGAGCTCAAGTCAGTAAGATTAGTTTGGTCATGGGCAATAAACACAACAGGCATAATCCAGTGTGTCAAGTTTTAATGTGCTTTCCTAATGCCTGCTCTCCATTTTCAGCTTGCTGAACTCCAACTCCTTCACTGTTATACGAGATGATGCCTTTGCTGGTCTCTTCCATCTAGAATACCTGTAAGTTTGGTATTTTATGTCCTTTATAAATAAAGATGTTTTGATAAGTTGCCAAGATTCCTGCTGCAGAGTCTTGATCTTTACTGTTATTCCCAAGAGCAGGGGAGCTGAAGGATTTATGTTCCACTCCTGTGCACATACCCTTTATGGTGGCTGACGATTTTTCAGACGTTACAGTGCATTTTTAAAAGATGCCTTGAATACAAGGTATCTCTGTGCAATTACAGCACACCAAAAAGGCATTGCTTAGCAAGACCTTGCCTGGGCTTTCCAGAACAGTGCCACCCCTGTTAAGGGGATTTGAATCTCAGGCAAGAGGTGGAGCAGTCTGTTCTGACCTATGGGCAGCCTGAGCAGGAATTGCAGAATATTGGTGTACTGTCCCGAACAGCCCTGATTCTGCTTCTCTTCTCCCAGGTTTTGCCTCTTACTTTGCCTTTTTTCTGGTACCCTATTTAATGTCCATAGAATTTACTTTTATCTAATTAATTATAAATACATAAATATATAAACATACCTTCATGTAATATATATTATTGTAATTATTTATATTATTGTTTTAAAATATTTAACTGTCCTTTTTGTTTATATTATTCACTTAGTTGATTTTTCTGGTCTTTTTTTTTTTTTTTTTTGATTTTTAGTTCACCGTTTTTCTTTTAACAAAATTATTAGCTCCAATATATATTATTGTAATTATTTATATTATTATTTTAAAATATTTAACTGTCCTTTTTGTTTATATTATTCACTTAGTTGATTTTTCTGGTCTTTTTTTTTTGGTTTTTTTTTTTGATTTTTAGTTCACCATTTTTCTTTTAACAAAATTATTAGCTCTGGTACAAGGCTGTCCTCCCTTCACACTCCAAAGGACAGCATTTCTCTGTGTTACTCAGTATGAGCTGGTGTGCTTGAAAATATGAATGTGGCCTGAAAAAAATCCTCATTCCACCCACCTTTCCAAGCTGAAATGTAGCTGTGGAAAACATTTGTCCTTTTTACAGAAAGACCAATGCTTATAAAACTGACTCTTGCTGAAATCTTGAAGGCAAATAGATATTATGATGGGGTATATTAAGGGTTAATAGTCTGGCACATGTGGAGTAGCCAACAATGGAATTTGCAGCTAATGGTAAATGGTGTATGCTAAAATCCATGCTTCAGCTACATCTGGATTTTTCAGAGATAACAAGTTATCCAAGCATTCTCTTTTCTTTGTGTCTACAGGGAGAAATTATTTGCAGTGGTTTGTAAAAAGGAAAGAAAACATTTTGCGTTATACCATTAGCAGCCTGCTTTCAAGTGCTGATGGGCTTGTCCCAGCAGCATAGCATACATTGTGGTAGTTGTACTGGTCACTGCAGGCAGATCCCTGTCTGAATGAAACACCCTGCCCTCCTCAGGTGGCCAAAGGGCAAATCTCTGTCCCTGGCCACCAGCTGCAAGCCAGGGAGCAGGATGAAGACTGGTAAAGCCTTAGAGTTTCAAATTATTTTAGCAGCTGAGTAAGTGGTCTCAGTTAATGGTTGTGGTTGCCTTTTCTGCCAGTTCCATAGAGCTTTTCCTCTTCCCAGAAAATCACCCCTCCACCTTTTGGGAACTGGCTGTGGGTGGCCTTTCTCTGTGATTTGTTTCTTTGGCCATGCAGCCAGTAAAACCAATACAGCTTCCATAAGTCGTGTCTCTCAGTCACCAGGGACCAGACTTTGTAGAGAAGAAGGAAACCTCAATGACAAACAGGAATGACAAGTGTCTGTATGTACAAAGCCAAAGTCTCTGGCTGAAGAGTGGCTGGGGAGCACCCACAGCTGATACCTATGTATAGATAATATATATCCAACTGTGTTCTGCTGCACTTGCAGCACTCATAATGGCATTTAATGCACCCTTAAACTAACTCTGTGTGCAGAGTCTGGGTGAGACAGGTCTGATAAAGATGAGAGCTTTGCTGGTGAACAGACTAGAATTCCCAGAGTAGCATCTCTTGGAGACCAGGCTTGGTGATTCAAGAATCTGGCAAATTCCTGAGTCCCAGCTTGTAGCAGTGTAGCCTTGTTTATTTGCATGGACCACTGAGCTGGTGCTGTGCAGGGATGCCAGCTGCACTGAGGGTGTCAGGAGGCAGGGTGGCTCTCTGCTCTTGTGGATTGAATTTGTGGCTCCACACAGCCCTGAGAGGACTGACCTGCCTCTGACATCTCCCATGTAGACACAACACTTTCTCATCTGCACCCTTTGTTTGCAGTCAGGGTCCCAGGCACTTCATGAAGGATATTTCCTACATCTAAACTGCGGAACCAAGAGCATTTGTCATTTCCTGCATTCCCATTATCACTTTCTTGAGAAGAAACCTTGTATCATAGCATTTTTTCTCTAACTTCTCTGCAGGTCAAACAGAATAAGGGAGGTACTTTCATCTCATAAGCCTTTCATAAAGTCAGCATACCATTGTCTTCATCCAGGTATAGCTGTATCGTGCAATATCTTGATGGCCACCTGGCTCCAATCACTTTGCAGGGATCATGGTGTATTTGGGGATGTGTCCTCAAGTGCTCAGGGGTCAAGATGCTCAAATATCAGCTCTTTCTTGAAATGCTGACGTGCAGTCAGGAGGAGCAGCGTGCTGCTGGAGTCGATATGTGCCTGTCATTATTCCCCCAGTGCACAGGGCTGTGACTTGTGTGCAGCTGGCACCCTGCAGAGATGTCCCAGCTGGACAGAGCTGAACTGTGGCAGCCAGAACTGAACCAAGGCAGAGGTCTTGCCATTTGTGCAGATGTCAAATGTGTCAGTTCAAGTCAGGGTTGTGTGGGCACGGAGGTGGCACTGTGTGCGTGTGCAGCCACGGGAGCAGGACCCACCAGAGCAGCTCTGCAGCCTGGGCAGCCCTGGCACCTCTGTGCTGCCTGCTGGTTTCAAAATGCTGCTGAGTTGTGAGAGGGAAAGGTAGGACTTTATCTTCTAAAGTCTGCCTCCTACACAGGTCTCTTGCCTCACACAACACATCCTGAGAGGATTACCAAGAGAGAAATATTTTTTTTTGCCTTGTTCACTTTATTCCATTTCTGCTGGGCATTTGTGTCATGTGCTATCCATTGTGATGCCAGGTACATGAATTGTTCCTTGCAGTCTGCCCAAGGAAATGGGAAAAGGGAACATGAGCAACTCCACTGAGACTTCCCACTTCTCAGTCTGAAGAAGCTGCCCAGAAATATGCTGCATCTGGCAACCATAGCTTAAAGCACAGTGGTGCTAATAATAATGTTACTTAAAGTATTTTAAAATACTCTTTTTTTGGCCTAGATTTATTGAAGGAAACAAAATTGAAACCATTTCAAGAAATGCATTTCGTGGCCTTCGTGACCTGACTCACCTGTAAGTTATTTAACACTTAATAGAGTAATTTCTACTTGAACAAAATTCTCCTGGGAGACCACTGGTTTTCCTGCTACACAGAAAACGTCTCTTCCCTCTGTGTCAGCTTCCTACTGCTGTCAACAACATCCTTTCCATAAATTAAGAACCAGCCTTAGAGCAATTCTTGCCTGGGCAGCACTGCCACATGTTGGGCTGCCTGTGCACAGGCACAGCTGGGTCTGGGATGCCCCTGGTGCCCAGTGCTGCACTGGGACCACCACCAGCACCACACTGCCCGCTCATGATTAACATTCCTGCTTCTCTCCAGTGTGCTCAGCGATTGCTCTGTGGGTTACATTTGCACCTGGGGAAAAAAAAAAAAAAAAGCTTTAAATATTTTACTTTCATGTGAACTTCAAGCAATCTCCATTCTTGAATGAGAATAATTAATGCCTATTCCTGGTAACTTCTAACAGTGCCAGTGGCTGGACAGTACTGGATAATTAACAACCTGTAAGTGAGCTCAGACTTTGTAAGAATTGCAAGGTAAGAGATAGCAATGATACTAAGTTCTAACTTTCTTTTCTAGTTCGTTGGCAAATAACCACCTCAAAGCTTTGCCAAGGGATGTCTTCAGTGATTTAGATTCTTTAATTGAACTGTAAGTAATGAGAATCTTTCTACTGCTTCTGTCAGTCTTGCTCTTAGTTTTAGGTGCTGGGTGTGTGGTGCTGTATCTGGTATCTACACAGAAAAAAAAAATGTATTTTTTTGTTCTATTTGTTTTTCATTATACAATTATTTGCTTGATAGACTCTTCTAAAGTAACTACTACTTCTTAAATCACTGTTGCTTCTTATGATGCTGTACGTAGCTTGTGTTATTGTACTTCTTTCTGATGTCTTGTAAATTGTGTTTTAGAGAAAGGGAGACAATGAATTTTAAAATGACCGTTTCTCTGAACATATTTCCCTATTATTGTTGCATATTCCCCGAGATTATTTTAGTACAAGGGATTAGTTAAAAAAAAAAAAAAAAAAACACCTTCTTTTCCTTGTTTCTGTGCAGTTGTAGCAGTTTGCTGACATTCTGTCAGTATTTCCCTGTGTACCTAGGATTCCCCTATTTTTGGCCTGGCTCTTCCAAACAACAAAGTAAAATCATAAGCCACAGAAATTGCCAAAGGATCAAAGAACAAGTATAGTGCTGAAATTGTACATACATGAGCTGGAAGAAGCTAAATTGACTCTATATCAGCAGCAACTCAAAAAATACAAGTCTTACATCTGTATTTCACATCTGCAAGGCTGCTCTGTCAACCAGCAGTACTGGAACAGTTTAGTGAAGGAATGGGAATTCTCTGTGTCACTGGTAAATGGTGCAAAGGAGGCCTTCAGCAGACAACCTGAATGTCAGGATGTATTGCATTACAGTCCTCATCCTATGAAAACTTACCAAAAAAGTAACTTTACACATGAATCACAGTGCTCCATTACTATGATTATATATGACCATAGAATGCAACAGTTTTTCAAAAAACCCACTGAAAGAGAGCTCATGATAAAGAAGTGCAGATAAAACTTAAGAAACTTCCCCGTTTTCAGTTGAGAACAATTCAAGGATACTCAGATATTTTGAAATTCAGCATGCCAAGGTGATGACAGTTCTGTAGTACTCATATTGCTATCAACCTTTTCAAATATGTTTATTTCTGTGTGTTTTTTTAGAGATTTAAGGGGAAATAAATTTGAGTGTGACTGCAAAGCCAAGTGGTTGTTTTTGTGGTTAAAGATGACAAATTCCACTGTTTCTGATGTCCTGTGTATTGGTCCAGCAGAATATCAGGATAAGAAGTTAAATGATGTGACAAGTTTTGATTATGAATGCACCACTACAGGTATTCAGAATGTATATTTCTAAGCACACTACAAATGGTTAAATATCAGAAGTTTAGATTATACCCTTTCGCCTCTATGAGCATGACCTGGGGGGAGGAAAGGGTTACATACAAAGCACTTCCAAGTACTAGAACAAGTACAAAATGGGAAAATTACATTTAGATGCCAAAGTATGTACTGAGTTTTTATTTGGATTAAGTGATAATGGGAGAAGAGCTCTGCCTATTCATATTCCAAAAGACTTGATTATGACTCAATTTGTGGCTTAATTTTCATCACAGAATGCTTTTTATTATCTGGAATAAAGCCACATAGTTATAGCAGATGAGCTTCCCAAAATCTCTGTATTTCACAGAAAGCAATGAAAATAAGTTCAAAAATGTGGCTATAGCTGTTATCTTTATTTGATAAATCATGATTTATTAGCATCAAAGATGGTGGCAATAGTGCCAGAAGTTCTTCAGGGAACCCCATTAAGTTGATGAGAAAAGTCCAATAATATTCTGACTACTGTCTTGCCTAGGATCTTGATTTTTTTTATTTTTTAAGGTAATGTAAAGCATGCTGAAGGGAGTGAAGAGAAATTTGCATGTGGTTATGCTTATATTTTATGCCAAAACTGCTGCAGTTACCTATCTTTAAATGTAGTCACATCATATAACTGAAAATATCAGCTGCGGGTATTGTTTTTCATCTTCTTTGAATAGGATGTCAGGGCTCTGCCTTTTTTCTAGACAGTAATATCAAAGGTGTGCAAGTTCTCATCTGTCATCAAGTCAGTCATTATTATTAAAAGACAAGAAAAAAGGTGATTACTAGTAATGTAAAATGAAATTTCAGGAAAAGGTATGAAAGGTGCTTTGATGGCAAAATGTGAAGGAAAAGAGAACGAACTCAGAATTCAAAATTATGTCACAAGAGCAGCAGAGGTAATACAATAACCTGCTGCATAAAAGAATGTCAAACACAGGAGAGCAATGAAGTTTAGAACAGCACCAAAGTTACGTTCCTGCATCTGCCAAATCACCGAGACGCAGCAATGCAAAATAAAAGCAGGCTTTATTTCATTGCAGTCTGGTTTAAGCCATTGTGTAGCACTAACAGTGCACAAGAGAAAGCCTCACCTGGTCCACAAACCTATCGTGATCTACCAGCCCTCTGTCACTTTTTTGTACCTAGACGCTGTAAAGTTGCTCCAGGCAAAATTCACCCTTAACATTGTCCCTCTGTCTGCTGTAAGTGAAATTACACCAAGCATCAATCTAACTCCACATGCTGCAGAGTTTTAGGGAACCAAAGGTGTTCCATGAGGCAAGGACAGCCCAGCTGAATATTTGTTCAAATGCCCTCAGAGAAGCTCCACAGCACTGCATGGTGCTGTCACATTCTGCTCTGTATGACCTTGGTGGTCTGTGGTGTCAGACCACTGCTGTTTTCTCCTTCTCTGCTATGGCCTCCCCCAGATCCAAAGGGAGTGTAAATACGCCCATATTCCTTCCTTGAGGATAGATTAGTCACAGGCTTAGAATACACACTGTAGGTGTATTCTCCCTTCCCAGTCAGTGGTGGATAGGGCTCTGCAGAACTCTTTCATTCATGTTAGTCTTCAGTATAGTATTTCTGTCCTTTGCCAGCTGGGATCAGACTTTCCATCATTTCTGGTCTCCAGTACTCTGTGTAGAGCACGACTGGATGCAGGATGTAGCAACAAAGCAGTTTGCTTGGTAAAATGTGTGTCTTGTTGGCCCAGTCAGATCATTGCATCAGCTGAACTGCTACAATGGTAACAGGAGAGATGGAAAGAGGTGCTGCCAAATTTAAAATCAAATGGCAAAGAACAAAATGGTCCTGTTGTTTCTTCACAGAGAAAGCGATTGACAGTATTGGTGACCTGCATTTTAACTCTTTTTGTGATAGCATCTGTCTTTTCCATTTCTCAGTGCTTACATCATGGAAGCAGGTTAAGCCATTTCACTTCATTTCTTGTCTTTCTTCCTCAACAGTGTGTGAGGGGGCTGTCCTGTGGCTGTGAGCACCACAGGGAACATGTGACTCACTTTCAGGAGACTGGAAAACAGGCCTCGGGCTCCTACAGCCACTGGAAAGAGGCCATGTGCATGCCTGGGACCAGCTTTGCCCAGACCTGCAAGAAGGGATCATCTCACTGAGCTTTGGAAGCTTGTTTCCCCCTTTCTTTACCTAGCTGGGATTGTCTTCTGGAGGTGGTCTTCTCTTTCCCTGCTGTCTGGAAGGGAGGTAGTTTGCATATTAATAGCTACTGCTCCATTCTTGCTCCTGTGCTGGAGATCTCCTGTGGTGGGAGAAGGGAAAGGATGGTTAACACTCCCTGCTGGCACACCCAGGTCCTGGATAGTCCTCTGCAAGGAGGAAGGGATGTGAGGAGAGTGGGACTGAATGGCAGGATACAGCTTTGGAGCAGCTGCCCAAACAGAGTATCATTTAAGTTTTTACTTAGTGTCCTGTAATGTTCCCTGCACTCTCCTGTGCTGGCATCAGTGCTCCTGTGTGCAGGGATCAGCCTGAGCAAGGGCTGCCAGAACGAAAATCACCCCAATAAAAGTGTTGGGCCCCTCACCTGTGACACCATGATGCCAGCTCAACCACAGAGGGAGCAGAAGTGGAATAAGTGGCTGGAGGACAGGGGGACAGCCCCACTATAAGCCAGCAGAAAACAGCATGAAAACCATGTGTCTTGAGACAGGGAGAGCAAAACTGTGTATTGGGGGGTAGGGAGAGAGGGACAGCTGATGCAGCCAGCAGCACAGGGAGAAAGTGTGGGCTGTGTCCTCTGCCCTCTGCCATCCAGGGGATCCAGCTTAAAAGAGAAAGATATTGGAAAAGGGCTCCTCCCCCAGTCCTGTATTTACTGTATTAGAATTTTTTGCAACCCTGATGTGGCAGCAACTTTCACTGTGTAACCCTCTTCTACATTACAGTCTGGTATTCCCAGCTGGTGCTAAAACCAATGTTTATTGCTTTTTACTGATTACAAATGATTTCCCTACCCATTTTCACATACAGACTGGTTTGTTTCAATTCACAGATTCCCCCAAAGAGTTTCACAGCTGTTCAGATTCCAAGAGATGTCTTTTCAGGATTAGTTTTCTGGGGTTTTTTCCCCTCAAGATTTAAAAAATATTTTTATTTTGTGTGACTGTATCTGCTCTTACTCCATCCTTTTACAAGTGGTCAGTTACTTTTACTTTTTGCATACTTCAGTGTCAGTTTTCCCCAGCCCTTTTAGTTTCCCAGTGAATGAAGATAACTTTCTTGTTTGCCTACCAGCATTTATGAACCAAGCCCAAGCTCTGTATAATAGCCCTCGAAGAATGAAGACTGTCATTTCTTTCACAGCTGTGGAATCTGCTCTGTTTGTTTAATGGTAGTCATCTATCTTTATTCTCCACAAGTGTAACTCCTCAAGGGCAAGGCTTTCAAGCATGCAGAAACAGAGGGTTCTTCATTCAGAAGCAATTATTTCATAATGCACCAAAATAAGGGACTCGAGTGAGGACTTAATTACCATTTCACCAAAATCCCTGGATGCTCAGGCCCTTCCAACATAGCAATGCATGGTGAAGGCTTGTAGCAAATGGAGCTAAAAACAGTGCAGAGCAGAGCAGTGGTTCTGCACAGAAATGCCATCATGGGGAAGTTGCCTTTCCTTTTCTATGTGTCTATATCCATACACGACTTCAATGCAAGCCTCTGACCACACTTTAGACCTGAGTGCTTTGTCAGCTCTGCTACACCATTTCCCCCCGCCCTGATAATAGAGATCTTGCACAGCTGTGTGGTCAAATGTCAAATTCAGACCCAAATCTCCTCACTTTGCCCCAGACTGGCTCTGTGGTGACTGCTGACATACTCCAGCGTGAATTTTCAATTAAGTCTACAAAGGCAGGTTGCTCCAATTTTTCAGTCTTATTGTCTAGTATAAGTTTTCCACTGGATAGTAATTTTCAGGTTGGTTGTATTTTATGCCTAAACTACATTATAATGCCCCATAAAACATTATGTTAACTGAGTTTTTGATTACACCATTTTGTCTATGGTCTAGGCTAAATGGGGTTATCCCCAGGCAAACTTCAGATATCATTTCACTTTCTGCCTGGTTTAGCATAACACAAATTGCTAGTGATTAAATTTGCATGACTTAAGAAGTTATTGGACTTCAGCTGGTAGTTGCTGTCTCTCAGCTTGAATGTGATTCTAGCAAGGCCATTTCACTTGACGGGAAAGCAACTTCCAGCTGTGGGGAAAGAGACTTCTAAATTTCACTGATAGTAGCCAGCCTGGCTGGAAAATCTGAATTATTTCACTCTTTACATATTTGAGCTCCTTGACAAATACATTTTCAGAGGACAGTTCATGATACCTAAAGCAGGAGACACTTTCTCTGTTGGTGCATGCCTAGCATGAGTACTGATGCTTCATGATAGTGTTATACAAAATGCAGAGTATTTAACTCATTTTCCAGTGTACATCGTTCTAATCAGTGACCACTTACTCTGTGTTTCCAGCAAGGATGCATCCTAACTGTCATAAATGTATGTTTCTAGATTTTGTTGTCCACCAGATTTTGCCCTACCACTCTGTTTCAGTGGATACATTCAACTCAAAGAATGATGTGTTTGTAGCTATTGCACAGCCCAGCATGGAGAACTGCATGGTGCTGGAGTGGGATCACATTGAAATGAATTTCAGGAGTTACGACAATATCACAGGTATATCAACACTGAGATTCCAGCCACTGATGAAGTGGATAAGATTTGTAGATGGGATCAGTTTATTGAGTTTTGTCCTGAATCTCTGTTGAATTTGGCTGATTGAAGTGAGTGATGTTTGGACATGAATGACTCCATGGAGTAGTGCATCTTGTTAATACATGCACATTTAACCTTACAAACTAGGCTTTTTTTTGTCCAATATTGTAAACTTTTCTGAAGGCATAAACACTTGCTATAAATGTCATACCTTGGCCCAGCTTAGCATTCACTGCCTCAATCACACAGCAAGTTAAAGCAGAAGCTGAAGGAGCACTTGATCTTGCCAAAGTGCCTACAAAACAAAATATAAAAACAATCTATTGCATGTTGAAGGAAACAGGTCTGAAGGATGCTTGTAGGGTGAGCTGACCAGGAAGACAGCTGAAAATATTTAAACTGTGATTGTTACCTAAAGAGATGTGCTGTAAATCTTCAGCATTTACTTTCAATTTACAAATATGCTCAATTAACTTCTTGGTCAGATTACTGACCAAACAAACAGCCTGTGTGGATGCCAGGTGGTGTTCTAATGCTGAGTTTCTCACAGCCGTTCTGACCCTAACCAACACTTGTGGTGCTCAGTCACACCATGACAGCAGAGTCTTCAAAGCTGTTTTCTGCTGCCTGTTTTCCCAGATACTCCAAGCCAGAGGTTTTGAATACTCAGGAGCTAAATTATCAAAGGAGCATCTTTTCCTCCTGTCCTTGTTGTGTGTGATAGATTATTTTTTACCTATATTTTGGGAGACATAGAGTATGCTGTGTCCTTCTCTGGTGTGGAATTCTACAAAGGCAGCAAGCACTTGCCTCTCAGATCAGCTGTGTGTGTCACTAACAAAATCTTACAAGAAGCTACCCCTCTGTCACGAAATTTTTGAAACAAAACCTGTTGCTTTTTTAGGTTTCATTGTGTTTTGGTAGATTAGGGTAAAAAATGTGCCAGGGATGTAAACTGAGAAGTCAACAGCTCAGAGAGAGCTAAGTGAGCCCTAGAAAATCTCTGGAAACTAAGTTGAGAGTTTGACTCATTTGCAAAGATAGCAAACACTAGATACACACTTCCAGGTGTATTTAATCTTCCTTTGAATGATTTGATTAGGAGACATTTCTGCAAAGGATTTTTGTCCTAGCTCCACACCCAGAGCTTGCTCCTGGAAGGTCTGAGCTCTGGACTCTGAAATGTACATGAGCCTGATTTTTGCCAGGGGACACAGGAACATAAAGAGCCTCCTGCAGAGACTGAAGAGTGTTTTGTAGAGCTCTGGAGCCAGCTCCACAGAGAATTTCACTACTTACCATATGCTTGGCATTTGGATATCTAAATTTAGCACTTTTTACAATGTGGGGTTTTGGAGCTGAGCTAGTTGTCAAGATTGCCTTTAGAGTGAACGTTAAGAGAAAAGCATTGCTGTCCTCTGCAGAAGGAGACAGGTGAAAGCTCTTCTAGAGTTTGTGTTTTGACTAAGTTAGATCAGAAGGAGCCTGGATGATCAGCTTGACCATTCATGCCTGTGCTGCAGATCCCTTGCTGTACTTGAGGTGAAGGTACACCCAGCTCTCCTACACTGCGAGGGTGGCAGGTCATCCCAGGCCAGCTCTGAAAGCCACAGGTAGGGGACCAGCAGAAGAGCCAGGGTAAATCTCCTGTAGCGGCTGACCAAGGATGCACTGGGGAGCTTGGGCAGCTGTAGTTCTACTTAAACTGTGTGCTTCACAGAGGAATTCCTCTCTGCTTCCAACAACACCTATTGTAATAGTCTCATTGTTACGTTTTTGATGGGGTTCTTTTTAGTGCAACTTGACATTCTCAAGACAGACCATAACCTGATCTGATCTATCTGGCAACTGCAATATTGCTAAATATTTCTAGTTTAACAAAATCTCAAGAATACCTAGCACAAACTACAGAGTGAGATTTATCTTTTTCATCCTGCTGTCAGGGGATATATCCACAAGGTGCATAAATATTTCTATGTACAGTAGCAAAAAGCTGACTCTAACCCTTCTGGAGCAAGAAAAATATATTTCATTCTTCTAGTTAAGACAGAAAGATTACAAGAATAAGAGAATTTCAGATATCTGATGAATGACAAGATAAAAACTCTTGTCATTTTTAATTAATAAAATTTAGCTTAAATAATTGTTTTGGATACCAGGGACCATGTGCTTGAACAAACAGAGAAATAAAAAGTATTTTGCAAAACAAGGAATTAGGATTTTATGGTACATCATACTTGCACACATTGCAGGGTGGGACAAGTCATCTCTCCAGTTATTGGGAAGCAAAAAGCTTGAGAAGATGCTCTGATGGCATGTAGCAGAAAACAAAATTATGAGATGGTGCAGGTGTAAAAAAAGGGGAGGGGTGATTTGGTAATAATGTCTGTGGTGTAAAGTGTGGCTTGTGCTGTGCTAATACATGTGTTGTTTTGTTTTCTTTCTTTGGGCAATAGGTCAGTCTATAGTGGGATGTAAAGCCGTTCTTGTTGGTGACCAAGTCTTTGTGGTGGTGGCACAGCTCTTTGGTGGCTCACACATTTACAAGTTTGATGAAAGCTGGACGAAGTTTGTCAAATTCCAGGATATTGAAGAATCTCGCATTTCCAAGCCAAACGATATAGAGCTTTTTGAGATAGACAGTGAAATGTTTTTTGTCATAGCAGATAGCTCTAAAGCAGGTTTGTCAACAGTGTATAAGTGGAATAACAAAGGATTTTATTCGTATCAGTCTCTTCACGAGTGGTTCAGGGACACTGATGCTGAGTTTCTCGATATAGATGGGAAATCATATTTAATCCTCTCTAGCCGTTCCCAGGTACCCATTATACTCCAGTGGAACAAAGCCTCCAAAAAGTTTGTCCCACACGGTGAAATCCCCAACATGGAAGATGTCTTGGCTGTGAAGAGTTTCAGGATACAAGATGACCTTTACATCACACTCACAAGATTCATTGGTGACTCCAGAGTTATGAAATGGAATAGCAAACAGTTTGTGGAGATACAGGCTCTTCCATCCCGAGGAGCCATGACGCTGCAGCCTTTCTCCTTCAAGAACAATTATTACCTAGCCTTGGGAAGTGACTATACCTTCTCCCAGATTTACCAGTGGGATGGTGAAAAGAAGATATTCAGATTATTTAAAGAAATCTATGTGCAAGCACCACGGTCTTTCACAGCTGTGTCAACAGATCGAAGAGATTTTTTCTTTGCCTCTAGTTTTAAAGGAAACACTCAAATATTTGAACATATCATCATTGACTTGAGTTTATGAAAAGATGCTAGAGTGAAATTTATGTAGAATGACATTTATAAACAAACAAAACAAAAAGAGACCTTTCCAAAAACAGGGTGCACCTATGGAGTATGATGACATTTTCTGAACTTTTCAAACTTGCATATTAATCAGGGACTGCATTTACTTGGTTACTGCATGACATGTCCATTTTATCCTCTTTCAAAGACACTTTGCAATCTTCAGTCATTCAAAGAGGAATGCAGTGCATTAGAATTAATGTTGACATCTAAGAAAATGATCTAAATTTAATCCAGGAAACTACCTTGAGTTGAACATCTCATAAAGAAAACAAAAAGTGAGCCATACAAAGCATAAAAATGATCTTGACTCCTAAAGTAACATTTTAGTAGTGTAGTTTTAATATTAGAGCCTGTTCTTCGTGGTTGCTGATGAATTGTAAAAGCAAGCAGGAATATTCTAGAATACACTGAGTTCTCTCTTCAAAATCTTTCTTTCTGGTTCACAGTAAATCCAAGACATCATTATAATTCTTTGCAGACTGAAGGGAGAGTCAAAATCTATTGCCGTTTTTCTACCATTATTCACTTTTTTCAGCAATAAATTGTGCATAACAAGTAGCCCAGCCCACAGTAAACAGGCAGCTAGGAATAGTGTGTCTCTTGAGGACCATGAGATCTTAACAAGTTATTACAGATAGAAAATGTCAGAGGTCTGCATAATGCCATGAACAAATCAACTACAAGTCACACCCACTCTCTGTTTTAATAGGTATTTCAGAAATCCATTCCATTTTGCCCTAATTCATATTTTTCCTGATTTCCAGTAGATTCTGAGTGTTTAACATATTACTCCAGAAGGCAGGGCTTAAGCTTTGCCTGAAACACATACTGACATTGATGCACCCCATGTTGTAGCTCCTCTGGGCTCAGTGAGGTGATTTATTGCCTAGCATTTCCCACACAGCACAGCTCATTAGCAGTAAATTCAGGTTTGGGACATCAAAGTTGTATTTATGAAATCCTCCTTCTGGCTAAAGTCTAACTGTGACTTCAGTATCACCAAGTCATCTGAAACCAAGCTGTTGCAGCTGTTTCAGACTGGAGCTAATCCTGCCTCCAAGAAAGATTTCCACTGGTGAGTCCAGGCTTGCCAATCCATTGAAGGCTAAAGAGGAGCATGTGGGCAGACTGTGCTTCATTGGTGTTTTGGGTGGTTACAGACCAAGCCATTCAGCCATCCTAATGACTCAGGGCATTCCTGCCACACAGAGCCTCTCTCAAGAAAACAGCAGGGGACTGTTTTCCGGGAAAGGGTCTTTGCCCCTCTTACCCAAAAAAATTGTGTATCAGAGCTCTTTTTTGCTCACTTACACAGGATATTTCTTTACATTTCCATACCACTTAGTCTACTAGGTTGTTTTGTCATGTCTTGCTGTTGCATTGCTGCCTTGGATAATATGGAGGTCTTGCATAAAGCAGGAGGAGCAAAGGAAACGATCCTTTATTCCATCATACTTAGGCCTATCTCACCATCCTTCTGCTGAGCGAGTTTGACATTTTATTCCTGGACATGGCCTATGATCATAAAGAGAGATGTTCTCATAGGCTTTCCAATATCCAGGGTGTGAAGTGTGCTGCAGAAGAAGATTATGTATAAGAGCTCCCATGAGGGGTCATAACCTACCAGTGACCTGGCATGTCACAGTCTTCTCCAACTTTTGCCACTCTGCTATGAAATGAAGTTATTACTGGCCTGTCAGAGACATAACTCATCCTGATTTTCAGTTATGTGTTAGGGGTTTTTTTTCCTACAGAGTTGTTCAACCTGGTTTTGTTTTTAGCTACGCTGGCAACCTGGCCCATCCTACCCTCTGAGATACTGAGTGCTGCCCTCTGAATCCCAATGGGGTCTCAGTCCCAGTGGTTCAATCAAGACCAATAGATGCAAACCAACACTCTGCAATAGGGTTTAGCAATACCTTTCCTAGGATTAAGCTAACAAATCTGACAAAACAAAGATACTCGTGTCTGCCAGTGAATGCAATTTCTTCCTATGTTTCCAGTTTACTTTTTAAAGTGGATATAGCTGGCAAGCAACGTTTATTTAGCCTATGTTGTGGGAAAGCATTTTATATTGCTTTTCTGTTAAGCATGCAAGTTTCACTAGAGTTAGATATTCTGATGAGAGTGGCATTTCTCAGTGCACCAGCACTTTATTTTAGGGCTCAACTGTGAGTTCTAGTGACTCAGGAAGGGGCATCAGTCAGTGTGAAAAGCTAGTTTAGAGAAATAGGATCCTTGAAGGGAAGCAAGAGGATGCTGGAAAAAGGCTTGTGTATTGAATACCGGGAGATTGTACTGTTTCAAGAGCCAAGGGGATTTTGAGACTTGGCTATCAAGTTGGATTAAATTAAAATGGTAAGCAGAGACAGGCTTAATAAAGAGGATAAGGTGATCCACAGGAGTCTAGCTCATTCACATGGGACCAGAAGAAGAGAGTGAGGGAAATTAATTCTGCGGGCAGACTGCTGCTTCTGTAGGGTAGCTGTGTTGGTTGGTCAGAAAGCCCAGCTCAGCATCTCTCCCAGCCTCAGGAACAACCTGGAGCCAGACACTGGCCTGCCTGTTCTGCTGAGCTCATGCACAGGAGGTCAAAGCAGCTAAGAGCGAGGACAAAAAGCACCAGTTGAATTAAGAAAAGGTTATGGTACCTTTCACAGGATTAAACAAAGGCAAGACCTCGAAAAGAGCCTTGTTCTGCTCTTCCTGCTCCCAAGGAAAAGCTGCAGGATTCAGGCATAAAACAGAAATTGTTAATCATTGAAAATCCTTTCTGCCTTTCCAAATGCAACCATGGTTTTCTCCATTGCCTATATTCTGTAATAGAAATTGTTTTGAATAGTAAATAAAATATGCATATTCATAATTCGTTAAAATGTTAGACCATCAGGACAGTGAAAAAGGATAACAGAACATGCCACTGATAATTTTTAATGTATTCTAAAATACATAAATTATGTAAAGTTCATTAGTTTATATAAGCATTGATTTAATATGCACTAGCTATAGCAGGAGCATTTTAAGGTTGTATATACATTGAGCTTTTTTTAGTAAAGAGGAGCTGATGCAATCTATGCTACTGACATGTGTATGTACTCTTTCAATATATGAATAAAATGCAGTTAATGTGACTAATAGTGGTGTGTCACACATGTTAAAATATCCACATTGCGAAGATCCACACTGCCAGAGGAATTGACAGAGTGGGCAAACGGGTCCCTGTCTATTTATGATCGTGTTTGGCTTTCGACAAGGTGGAGAAAGCCATGCTCAGATTAGTTAATCTTTCTTCTGTGCCTGAGATAGTTCGGATTTCCAAGGTTTTGCTGTTCTCTGATTTTCCCCTTCACTCTTTCCTTACACCCCATCTAGTGTTAGCAAGTAAGTAACGCAGCTATTGCTATGAGTTTTGTTCATGAGCTGCTCTTTCTTTCCACAAAGTAAAGAGATCTTGATTTTCAAAATAATTTTTAAAAAAATACTTAAGTGGATTTCTTACATGCTGAGTAAATAGGAACCAAGTCCTAAAATTACTTCCAAGATTTTCAGATCTATGCTCTGGGCAAAACAAAATCTTAAGATTTGTTAAATTCTACTGAATCATTGACATTTACTCTGAAATTGAAAAAAAAGTAAATCTATCAGCAGTGAATACACTTTATTTAAAGCAATCCTTGAGTGTTGTCCATTGATCCTGCTAGTCACTAAGACAGAGGATAATTATTTTGTTTCCTCTTAGTTCTTCAGAAATAGCACAACTCTCTGTAACTAATTATAGCCTTGTGCAATCAAAGACATGTCTGACATACCATAATGGGATGCAATTGCTGGGATCATTGCTTTCGTTTTGGGTATTCCACCTTTTTATGAGTCAGCAGCCCTTGTGGTGTGGTTCACTGAAACTCCATCACAGCTCAAACATCAGTAGCAAATCAGCACTATCTACCTTCCCCTGCTTTCTTTGCCCTTGCTAGGTGAACATTTTTTCCCATCCATTACCACATTCTTCAAATCTTCCTTGGAAAGTATCTATTACTCCTTGAAAGTCATAGCAAGATACCAAGAGAAAAGCATTCCTAAAAAGTAATGCAGGATGGACACTCCTGCAAATTTCTAGGGGAAGACAGAGCAGGGTGTTTTTGAAAGGTCAAGCTAAAGGCAGATGTGCAAGAACAGCTGTAAGAGTCCCACTCGTCCCCTCAGTCCCACTCTCTCTTGGCCCACAGAGATGAGCTGCTACCACTGCTCCCTCTTGGCAGCAGGAATTACTGAGATTTCTTTTTCACTCCCTATCTCAGTAGCAATGGAGCTGAGCTGTTATAACACTGGTTGGGTTTCTTTTTTTACTTCCTAGCAAACCAGGCACTTGATAACTCTTGCATTCCACATATAGTCAGCCTTCTTTATGAGAAACTGCAGGCTTGATGATCTAACTGACTTCAAAACTGACCTTTGGAATCAACAAAGCCAGCTAGCCACATGATGTTAGATCCCCCGCAAAACAAGAGACTGATACTGTGAAAGTTCAAATAGCTACCACAAAAACCTAATCTATCCCACACTACCTATTCCCCCACAAGCCATTGCCATTCTTGCCCCAGAATCATGTGATGAGGAGTCCAACACACCCATCATTAGCAGGGACATCTTCAACTACACCAAGTTGCTCAGAGCCCTGTCCAACCTGACCTTGAATATTTCCAAGGATGGGGCATCCATCACATCTCCAGGCAACCTGTTCCAGTGTTACACCACCCTTATCTTAAAAAAATTCTTCCATCTACTCTGAATTTATGCTCTTTTAGTTTAAGACCATTACCCCTTGTCCTGTTGCTACAGGCCCTACCAAAAACTGTTCCCATCTTTCTTATAGGCCTCCTTTAAGTACTGAAAGGACACAATGAGGTTTCCCCAGAGCCTTCTCTTCTCCAGCAACACCAACCCTCTCATTGTCTTCATAGGAGACATGCTCCAGCCCTCTGACCATTTTGTAGCCCTCCTTTGGATTTGCTCCAATAGGTCAATGTCCTTCCCTTGCTGGGAACCATATAGCTGGTGGGGTCTCACTGGAGCAGAGTGGAGGTGGAGAATCACCTCGCTCAGCCTGCTGGCCACATTACTTTGGTGCAGCCCACGATGAAGCTTTCTAGGCTTCAAGCACACACTATTGGCTCTTGTCCAGCTTTTCAACCTCCAGTGATCCCAAGTCCTTCTCTGTAGGGCTGGTCTCAATCCCTTCATCCCCCCACCTGTATTGATTCTGGGGGTTGCCATGACCCAGGTACAGCACCTTGTGCTTGGTCTTGAACCTCATGGGATTTCCTTTATCCTGCATCTTGAGCTTGTCCATGTCCCCCTGCATAACATTCTGTCCTTCAGTTGTGTCAACAGCACCACTCAGCTTGGTGCCATTGGCAAATTTGCAGAGGGTGCATTTGATTGCTTTGCCTATGTCATTAATGAAGATATTAAACTGTACTTGTCCCAGTAGAGACACCTGAGGGACACCACTTCTCGATGATCTCCGTCCAGACATTAACCCATTGTCCACAACCCTCTGGATGTGATCATGCAACCAATTCCTCATCCACCAAACAGTCCACTCATCAAATCCATCTCCCTCCAATTTAGAGAGAAGGATGTAGTGGGGAACCATGTCAAAGCCTTTACAGTAATCCAAATAGGTGGCATCTGTAGTTCTTCCTCTGTCCATTGACACAGTCACTCCATCAGAGAAGGCCACTAGGTTGGTCTTGGAAAGACTGGATGAGAATTTCTATAGGCATCTCCTTATTCCAGTTTTGCCATGTCAGTGAAGTAGACTAGGTAGAATTTGGTGGAAAGCAAGGAAAGCAGGTGCCAGAAGTTTAATATAAGTAATATTGAAGTAGAGATTAGAAAACTAGAGATGGTGAGGCTGTAGACAAATGTTTAGTTACCTTGAGGGAAACAAATCACATTTTCTAAGCACAGAGATAAATCAATGTGAGATCAGGGAATCTGAGTGAATAAAAAATATGTTTCTAAATAAAGGAAAGGAATAAGAGTGATAGCATATGAAGTGTGAGTTTACGTAATTGCTGTGTAGAGAAAGTTATAACTGTCTTTCCAAGGTCACTCAGAGAATGCAATCCACATCATTTTCCTTTCAAGAGTCACCCTAGTTTATGCTTAATTAAACTATGCAAGCTCTGCACACTCTAGAAAATGCCCTTTTTATTACATTGTAGGCAATTTGCATTTCTGAAGGGCATTTGGGAACCATGACATCACCAGAATGAAGGGCTTCTGGTAGCATTCCTCCCATTTTTATTCATTTGTAATTGTTGACTTCTATTCCAAAGTTCATTTCTATTTCCTGCTTGGACATTAGCACTGGATTGTACAAGAATGCTCATTTTCCAACTTCAGTGGCTGTTTCAGTTCTTCTGACTCAGCAGCCCCTTGGGGCTGACTCATCCTCCAGTTGCAGGTGTGCCCTGACACTTACTTCTTCATTTTAGTCCCATGAATGAAAGGCCAAGGGGTCAAGAAAGTACTCACCAACCAAAGCTGGCAGGGTCAGTGTGGATGGAGCCTGGGATGGCACATGGATGGAGAGAGCTGCATGTGGATTAATCTCTCTCTTCTGTTTCTTTCTTTTTGGTCTTGGCAGTATGGAAAAAAGTTTTTCCAGAGTTTTATTGAAAACAATGAGGACAGGATGGTGTAGGTTTACTTGGGATGCTTCTGAGAGCAAGCTAGAAATAGGCAGAGGAAACAGAAGTTAAATCAGCAACTCTGGTTAATGGCATCTGCCTACTATTTATTTGCAAACTCTGAAGCCCAGGAGTCTTCTTGGATCCCCATATTCTCCTGTTCTTGCTGACAGCATTTTCTGACTCTGCTTTGTTTCATTAGCATCTGGGGAGAAAACTGCAGGCCTTTCATTTCAGAGGAAAGTTTATTACAATTATCTGTGCCTCTGTCACCTCAGGATCTGATTATGGTGCTTGGGTTGCACCTTGCAATCGTTACAATTAAGACTTAATGAAGTGAGTAACTACAGAGTTCTGCAGTTACTCCCCACAAACTTACTGCAGCTATCTCTATCAGAGGAATAGCTACCACCTGATTTTTATGATTTGTGATATTTGGAGCTTGTCCTATAAACCCCCCCACAGCTGGGACTGTGAAAGCCTGGCCAGGTCTCCCTCTCTGTTGCAAAAACAGACTGCATGAGCTTGGAGCATATTTCTGGCTGAGGATGGGTACAGGTAGAATTAAAAAAAAACAACAAACCAACATTCACTGCTTTTTGAGCTGTAAAAGGATAAACAAATCCTGGCTGACAACTGTGTGGAGAGGGCTGTGCTCACACCCATGCTGAATTCCAGTCCCACCCCACATGATGGAGCAGTTACAGAGGTGCAGGCAGCTGGTGTGCCTGAGCCAGCCCACTCCAGCATTGCAGGAGACACATGGCTCTCACATGGCTGGTTTCAATGTGCATTAAGGATGTACCTGACCTAAGCCAAGAGAATAAAGTAAAATACAGAATAAACTGACACTTTAATACCTTTCTGGCACCCTTGGCTTAAAACAGAATGCACATATGTGTGGGCACACTTGCCAGTCCTGTGCTGCCTTGCTAGTAACAAATAGTGATTGGTCCCTCTGCTTTTCTCAGACATGGTTGAAGACAGATTTGGGGGCAAAATGAAAGGTAGTAGAGAATATATCTTCTTTCAATTTTCTTTCTTTGCCTCTATCTTCATAATTGCTGGGAGATCATTATGTCTGAATCATCAGACTTGAAGAACCATTTGCCATTTCCCCTTAAATGACAGCTGAGATATTTATCTTTATTGTTGTAGGGTGTCTGGTAGCAACATCTGCAGGTCAGCTGAGGATAATTTGTCTTTTGATATTTTTGATAGACTATCAGTGAGGGCCAGCTGGAGCCAATCACAACCCTTTGGTGCGGTGGGCAGAGGAGAACAAAGTTTCTTGTGCTTTGGCAGCAGTTACTCGCTGATGTGCTAACAACTGTAGGGGTAGGGGGGATGAGAACTACCTTTTGAATTTGGGAGTTTATGAAGATGCTGAAACCTCAAGGCTCCAAATGGAGCTGTACATGTCTTTGTCATCTGGCCATAGGCACTGGGCCTTTTTAGGGAGATCCAATTCAATGAGAACTGAGAGGGAAGGATCCATTTGCAATATGTGAACTGTAGAGAGAGCTGTGCTAATCAAGAAGAGCTCTCTGCAGTGAGAAATGCTGCACATTTACTGCAGTCATCAGTAGAGGCACACTAGATTCCTTAGGAAAAAATGCAGGAATGTTCACATTTTCAGCCGCCATTCAATTCCTTATGGGTGCTGTCTTTAGTGTTTGCTTTACTGAGAGGCCTCTCTAGGTTTTAGTTAGCGAACTGAATATTCATTTTGTCTTCTACCTTTGTTGTCCATGTTGGTCAGACCTGTGATTGGAAGGGTCATCAGAGACAAGACATTGTATAGATTAAATCAATTCCATGTCATTTGCAGCACCAAAGTGTTCCTAAGTATAGACCCAGCTTAGTGACCTTAGTGAATGTCAGCAGTCAGTTAAGTCACCACTCAGCGCTGACACTGGAGCTATTTAGGAAGTAATGAGTTGGCACAGCACACTAACTTCTGGAATAACTAGGAGCTTGCTAAAGTCTGATGCATGCCCCACATAGTGGTATAATTTAGCGAAGAGGGTGAGTCACTTCTGCTCCCAAGTGCAGCCCAAGGCATGAAGTTTGTCTTCACTAAAAAGGTCTCAGGCTCATCTATGGGTACCCTGCTGTATTTCACCTTCACTTGTCCACACTGACAGCTAGCTCAGGATTTACCCTTTAAGCTGAAGAACACCAACTATCTGTACTTATCCATGAACACTGACACTGAGGTGAACACTGACACTGAGGTAAACACTGCAGAAATTATCTAGAGTCATACCAACTGTAAAAAATGGTCTTTCAGCCTTTTATCTGAGGTAACTCATGAGTTGTTGACATCCCCATGGATGGGCTGAGGAGAATGCTTATCAGGCCCTCTATTATTTGTAATAGCTTGGGTGATAGGAGAGCTCAACCCTCCCCAGTACCAAGGGGTGGCAGGGTCTGGATCCCAGTCCTGGTGCTCTCCAGAGCCCACACATGGAAATGAGAATAGATAAGCAACGCCCTTTCTTTTTCGGAAGTGATGGGTGGCTATGCGACACAGGCAGCATCTGAGGGTGCCAGGTCTTTGGGGAAAAGACAGAATATAAGCAGTGGAATTAAATTCTTCCAAGGAACAGAAAATTGAAATGGGAGCTCCTTGGGGAGCAGCTCCTCCCACCTGGGGAAGGCACTAGCGTGTGGCAACCGCTCCTCTAGCTTATTATGTACAAATATCCGTCAAAGCAAATTTCCGTCAGAAACACCTAATTTACCTGAACAATTCAGCAAGATTAACTGGGAGGAAGGTTGTTCCAGTTGGTACAAACCCCAAGGATGGGATTTGGGCCTTCTCTTCCATTGCTTGGTAAAACCTGGCAATTGTTGTCACTGAGAAACCAAGGCACAGCACAGTTACACACTATTTTGTGTGGGAAAACAGATACCCAGATGATCACAGTGCCTTTCCACACTCCCTGCTTTTTGCAGCATGATCTTGACTAGGCACTGAAATGTGCCACCTCAGTGTGCCAGTGTGCCACCTCCAGTTACAGGCTTGACCTCCATGAGGAATCAATCCTGCATAATTCCGTATTTTTGTTTGTGCTCTCAAATCAAAATACAGCTTCTGAGCAAGACAGACTACTTCTTTCACCGAGTTTGTTCTCTAGTGCCAACAAATCAAATCTGAATTTGCTCAGTTTAAACATATTTTCAGAAAAATTCACTGTTGGATACATCCTATTACACAAGTGTCTGAAAATCATAGGAAAAACTATTAGGAAATTATTCTATCTCCTGGTTTTTTACTGTTTCTTCTCTCTCTGAAATCTTTCACATGCAGATGTTGATGGTTTGTCAAGCACACAAAAAACAGCTCAGTTTCTGCAGATGCAAGGAAATAGAATATCTGAAGAAATTGCAAAGAGTAGAAGCAAATGAAAGATCTTTTTCAATAACGTGCAAGGTTACAGAAAACAAAGATATTCATGAACCCTCTAAAACTGAATGCAAAGCAGTGAGATTGTATTTACTCTAACAAGAGAGATTTCTTTTGTCTCTTTGTGTTTAACCTCAAATTACTAACATTGTCTCCCATGGTAGCAAATTCAATCCTTTGGAAACATATTTGCCTTTTGCAAGTAATATCCATTACAATAAAACATATGACATTTGTTGTCAAGACTTATATGGGTGTTATAGATGGAAACTGAAGGTAAAAAAGAGCTGGTTTATTATACCATGAGCACACCAAACTACTTAACCTCCTGTCTCTAGTCTTTCACTCTTCAGGTCAGCACACATTTGAAATGTGGCCAAGATTACATACTCCTTTTGCATGGACTAGAGACTGCCCAGCAGTGACCTCTGTGCCCAGTTAAAGTCTGGACTAAAAAATGACTGCATGTTGCTAGAGATTTCTGCCTCATCCTGCTTGGCTGCCTTCTGAGAAAGACCATGCAGGTATTGATTTCTAACAGGTTGTTAAATATATTTCAAGAAATAGCATGAAAGAACAGCTTCAGCTGGTGCACACTGTGGTGGGCTTTCTTCAGGCCAATGGTTATGTAGGTGAGACAAACACCAAGAGCAACATGCTTGATCCGTGTGATTGCAGCACTGCTGGGGACCAAGAGGAATGGGAGACCAGGGAAATTTGCCCACTTGACAGAGGTTCATGGCTGAGGCAAAGTGTTGTACCAGCACAGCACTTCTGGACTGCTAGATCCTCAGGTCTCAGCACTGCACATGTTTTTTTTGGGCTGGGCATCATTGCACTGCACACTGATGCAGGTGTGCCGCTGTGCTTTGGTGACTGTAAATTTGGTGTCTTTGGCAGAAAATTCAGAAGTGAAGAAGAGGTTCTCCTTTTTGCTTTCTGACTCTTTGAAATGAAAATATTATTTCAAAGATCTTTCCTTCCCTATTTCTCAATTCCTCTGTTAACACCTGAGATTTATGACAAGCAAGACAGGGTCATGAGCAGCTCAGGTAGTGGAGGGAGCCAGTTCTGGAGACAGTGGTGGTTTCTGACCAGGCAGAGCACACATTGTGTTAAGTCATCTCTGCTCCTCTCTTGATGCAGCCCAGGCCTAGAGACAGGGTGGGGTAAGCATGCAGACGTGTACCACTGCTGAGATGATGCTGGCTGGGGAGTACAGCAGAGCTGGACTTCAGAGAGGCCTCAGCTGTTTAACTTCCAAATAAATTGCATAATTATGGTAGGTCAAGAAGTGACCTGCGGCTCTTCAGGTGGGAAACAGACCTGCAAATACAAAAGGACTACTGCTGAAAATTATGAAGAGGGAAGAATGGGTGGGAAGGGAGAGTGGCCAAAGAGGTATTGTCTGCATGGATGGGAAGGAATCTAAACCACGTATCAAAGAGGATGGATGTTTTGCTCTTTATTTGTTCATGCTTTCCTGCTGTGTTCTGAGCTTGTGACTGCATTCCCTTCCATCAAGCAAGGTATTCCTCTTGGTAAACAGCTTGGTAAACAGCTTCAGGGAATATAGTCAGATGTTTTGAACAAATGGGTGTATTCGGTCTTCTGGGGTTTCAGGATGCAGGTTTAGCCCATTCTATTACTCATTTGGTTGCTCTAAGTACCCCAAATCATAACAATCTGACAGCACGGCAATGTAGTCAAATATTCCCAAAACAGTATTGGAATACACAACATATGCTGTGAAAACTTTTTCAGAGTTCAGGCACTGCATGTTTCCACCTAAGACTTGCATCTTACCCCATTGTGTGGTTGAGGATAATGAAAATTTAAGACAATGTTTTCCAGCAGTTTATCTTCTAGTATGGCTGTGCAATTGTGAGAGGGCTTTTCACTCTGAACTCTGCATAATATATGCCCCCACAATTGCAAGAAAAATATGTTTAAGAAAACCAAAAAACAGTAAATATTGGACCTTCCCCCCTGTGATTTTCCTCACTATTGGTCTAGTTTATGCTTCCAAAGACCACCCATTTATTTCCTCCTGGCTGTTAAAACTCCTTTTCTCTCTTATTCCCTCTTCCTACATCTCTTTCACCCTACAACTGGTGTGGACAGCTAAGATGAAAGAAAGAAAAACTGAATGGAAAAAGATGAAAGACCTCTACCAGGAACATCTAGAAAAGGGAAATTTGAGGTATCTCTGTGATATGAGGGTAAGAAGATATTTTGAGATGTCTTCCTGACTTTGTCTTTATTGTCTGTCAGACAGACAATAGCAGAACTAAAGTGTTAGTCTGATATTGTTCCTGGGACTATGTCCCTCAAGCCTTTATGGGGTGGTAGCTTTCAAATGGGGCTGACTTTTCCCAGTCTCTGCCAGCCCCATTTGAATGGGAACCTCTCATCCCATTCCCAACAGCAGGCTGAGCCATGTGTGCATTTTTTCAGCAAAGTAACCCCCACGGGCACTTCTTGCCCCTTCTGTGTTGATTTGATTAATATGCTGGACTGAGCAACACCACCTTCTCAGAGAAACCTGATGTCACTGGGAGGGTGCAATGGCTGCTTTCCAAGCCCCGCAGCAGGCAGCACTAGGGCATAAGAGCTGACTCACAGAATTGTCCTCATACACAGTGACAAAGGAAGCAGGGACATCAGTCACAAAGAGACCAGGGCTTTGACAGTGACACTTGATGATCTACAGCAGCTGCATTTAGTTTGCAGTCAGTTCATGCTGGCTGGGGAGCAGAACTTCAGATGTTTATGTGCCTTTTTGGGATTTTTTTCTCTTTTATCATATCCACGGAATTATACACATTGTTCCAGTTGCTGTGTATATTCCAGCCTGAAAAATTGCTCTCTTTCAAATCCCTGGTGGCCTGCTAAAGCCCCAAAACAAGCTGCAAGGATTAATTCCTCCCCAGATAAGATTTTCCTAAACCCTAACAGATAATTTGTTTGAAGTTTAATTTTAGTCTGTTATTACACACACGGGCCTTATCTTCATTCAGAGTCGTTAGCAAAATTAAACAAGCCTCTGCAAACAGGAAAGGGAAGCATGAAAGAGCCCTAGCACATAAGTGACACTCAGAGTTAAAGGCACTGATGGTATGCTTATGCAGTGCTGGCAAGTCTGAGTCCTCAAGGGACTGGTGATTTGTCATGGTCTTCATGGCCCATGAAGCAGGGGTACATCCTCCCCTCTGGGACCTCAAGATGTTCAAGCTGTGGTCCATGACCATGCCAAGGTCCACGACCTGAGCCCTGCCCCTCCTTCTAGTTAACAAGATGCCTCACTCCACGGTTTCCCAACTCTTGCCCTTCTCCCTACCTTGCAGCAGCTCTGGGTTTGCTCCTGTAGATACTGAAGAAATTACAGCACATGTGCTCTATGGAACAAAGAGAAGAAAAGCAAGGCCATGTCACATCTTGTGTAGTCCACTGAAATGTTCACTGAATCAGTGAAACACTGATTGAAATCTATCCTAACTGCTTTGCGTGGTGGATCCATATCCCCACCAGTGGCCTGAACTCTTCCCTTGTATTCATGATGACACAGGAGCCAGCGGGAGAAGATTGTCTCCCTATGGCACCGTCCATTAATAGGATTTGGGCCCTCAGTCTCAAGGTATAGAAGGGTGTCTGAACATGTCAGCACTGTGATCAGGGTGATATTTAAGTGAATATCTAGAGAGCTGCCACATTTGTGCTATTTCAGCTCAGCCAACAATGCCTGAACCAGAGCTCAGCTGGGAACACTGTACTTCATATATAGTTTGTCATTACAAAAAGCAAGACTGAAACTTTCCATTCTCTAACTGTAGTTGTATAAAAATTCCAGATCTAGAAAAAAGGGACTAGTATTACTAGTGACTGCAACCAACCTGAAAAAGGAGCTTCTGGTCTCTGCCTTTAAATAATTTATTTTTTTTTTTAGCACTGCTATGACCCCCCAGGTTCCCCTAGAGAGTGCACGAGTATCTCTAGTGCACTGGAGCTGAAAGGGACACTTGGAGCTCTTCAACTTCAGCATACAATTAGGCCTCAGGTTAGGATGTTGAACACCTGAGTTGTATTTTTTACTCTTCCCCAAGTCCATAAGTCCATGATCAAGTCACTTAGGACTAGACTGACAGGAATATCAGCAGGATGCCAATATGTCCCTTGAGCATCCAGCCAAGCAGGCTGCCCTGACCTCTTCCACTGCTCTTAGGTAGAAGCAGGCACCTCAGAAGAGATAAGAAATTGTGGCAGCCTTTGCCATATTTCCTAATCATCCAGTATCATTCAGTGCAGTCATCTGATTTATTATTTTCCTATGGGTGTAAAAAATAATTATGATTAATGGAACTGTTAATTTTAAAAGAAAATATTATAATTCAGACTCTCTTTGTAACTCAGGTGAACAAAAATTAAGCAAACCAGTCTAGATTAAGGTTGTACAGTAATCTCCCATCCACACGCTCTACCTATATGTAATAATATAAAGGCATTTATAACAGTTAACCAGCTATTTCAGTGGTTACAGGTTTGCCACATATGTTTTAAGGAAAAAGTAAAAGAGAATGAGTATCACTAGTTCCTCATATTTCTCATAAATATGAAAAATCCAGTGTGTTTCTACCACTGAGATGAAGACTTGTTAATCCTTATAAAGGCAGCCCTGTGGCATGGGAAATCCTGTATCTGAACACCAGTGTGATGCATCAATAAAAAATATTGAATTCAGCCATTATTTTTGTTGATGGAGAATCGACAGTGTAATTTAATTTAAGGCAGCCTGCAAAAAGAAGCTCTAATGGCCAGAAAATGTCTTCATTCTCACTGCCTTGTAATATGGGAGGACTGTGTAGAGTTAGACGGAACAGAGTACAATATTTCCTCTGGTTAAGTATTACACAGAAAAGAACAAGAGGCAATAGACACAAGTTGCTGTAATGGACATTCTGGTTAGATAGAATCACAGAACAGGTAAGGTTGGAAAGGACCCCATTGGGTCATCACTTTCTTCTATCATCAGACAGAAGGAAATAAATTCATTCACTGTGGGGAAACACTGTGTTGCCCAAGGAAGTTGTAGGATCTATGGCCTTGGAGACACTCAGAATTAGACTTCACAAAGCCTTGTAAACCTGACCTAACTTTCAATTTCCCATGTTTTGAGCAAGGTGTTGGACACCAAATGAGCTCCAGAGTTTGTTTTTATAGTTCTATGATTTTATGATAGACACAAAAGTGCTTTTGATGCATTAGTTGACAAGGTTTTTTGTCCCAAGAGGGAGCAATATGTTTTAGTTCACGTACATGAATACACACACTATGCTGGAGGACTAAAGGCAGGACAAAAAGTACCACATAGGCTTCAAATACCTAGAAGCAATTTCACAACTTCAGAGAGCAGCCTCCTGCACTGGGTCATGAGTGTGGCTGTTCCCTAGACGTTAGACCACGTCTTTTGTAGAGAATCTGATAGACCGAGTTCTATAGGTAAAAGTGAAATTGGAAGTAATTTAATCAGAATTATATTTTCTCCTTGCACTAATTTTTAGAACTTTTTCCTTTTTTTTTTCCAGGAAAGTATATACTACCTCCAAACAGCCTAGGTAGTATTATGTTCCTCTAAGAGGTCACTAGAATCGGGCCAGTTCTTAAGACATTATTGGCAGCAGGTCACATTTATTATTTCCATAACATTTTCATAACATTATTTATTTCCATAACATTTTCCACAGATAATTTTGAGGGTGTTTTCTTTTCTTTAACAAAATGAGCTATTTTGATAGTAAAACTATTAAAAAATAGTATATATTCAAGTTTCTGTGAAAGCATTACAGCAAATCTACCACTGCATGTGTGTTCCTCCTCAGCTTGCACAGTCATGCCAACGTATTTGCTGTAAACAGTAACAGCATGTTGTAACTTCATACTGGGAAAACGGAAAAAGCATTTTCAACAGCAGTCTGAGTAAGATTGTAAACAACATAACAAGCTGAGGAAAGACTAAAGTGATGCTCTCTTCCTGAAAAAAAAAGACCTCTAAACACAGATAAGCAAGGTAAGGTACCTGGGTACCAATATGGCTAGTGCAGATAGGGGCTGAATCTGCATTTCTCTGCTATGGAACTACACATACCTGTGAGATGCAAAACATGCTTTTCATAGACTGAAAGCCATTCTGATTCAAACTAAACATTGTAACCCACTCTTATCAGAAGCAAGTTAGGTAATTTAGACTAGTCTCAGGTAATTAAGGTCTCTTGTTCAAGTGTTTCACTTGAACACTTGAAAGCCAAGGTTCAAGTGACCAAGGAAGTCTTCCTCTGTTTCAACATCTTGCTTTCATATGCCTCTAAACACTTGGAAAATGTGAGCTAGTAGAAACTCAGGATTCAGAGACAAGGAGGCAGAAAACCCCTCAATGTTGTGACTCTGGTGAGCAGATGACAGGGCAGCAGGGAAATACCAGATATTTGGATTGGCAATGGTGTTGGTATCAAGACTGATTTCTCTTTACTGCAATCACTTTTTATAGAATTTTTTTTAAAATTCTGTACTAGTTATTTAGAGTCATAGCTAAGCTGTTAGTTTTTGTGGGGAATCTGGTGCTCGTGGTGATAGCACTGGACAACCAACTACGTTTTCCTGAAAGCACACTTCAATAAATCTTTATGCCAGCAGAGCTCTGGGATCAATCAAACCTTCATACGCTGTCCAAATAAACCATATTTTCAGACCTTCTGGGCTTGATCCAAAAGAAAAACAGTGCTTCAAGCACCTCAGATGTTTTGGGAGGTAAATTCAAAACACTCACTCTAACGTGGGGTCACCTTTAACAACTTTATTTATGGAAGAAAAATTCTCTCTGATCAAGAGAATGGTCCTGAAATCTATAATGGGATCTGATTTGTGTGGTTTGCTTTCTTCTGGGATTTTAGGACTGTTGGTTCTTATTTTTTCATGTACTATTGATTTGTGTTCCCTGACAGAAGAAGCACAAGATTCGTTTACATTAATAACCCCTGGGGCTTGAAATGCCCCAATACTCTAACAGAACAACTCATTTTTATTTATTTATTGTGGCAGTGTATTTTCCCCCACTGGTTACTAACTGCTCTCACCCTAACATTATGCCAGTATAAAACCTGGGAGCCAATTTATATCACTGCCTTAAAAAGAAAAGACAAATGGTAGCTGTACAGGCAGGCATGAACCCAACAGGAGATGCAATAGGGGAGTTCACTCCCACATGGCCTCTTGCTGGTGTGGTAGTCATGGTCCAGGTCACAGAAACCAACACAGCCCTGCTGCCCACAAGATGTCTGTGGGAGAACATCTCAGGTACAGCCTGCATGGGACAGGACAGCTCTTTGCCTTTTATGCAGATAAGCCATGGGGTAAATGCTATCCTGTGGACTGCTCAACTTCATGAAGTTTTTCCATCCTTTTATCATAATTTGCTTTTTCCCGTGTCTTCTTCTACCTTGCTTAGTAAAATTCAGAAAAACTATGATATAGGTGGAATGGATCCTTGAGCAGGGAATATTTAACAGAACTGTCAATACTACTGCTGCTCACTTGGAGCCCAAAAATTATGAATCAGACCCTTGAAAAGTCACAAAATCCTGCCATTTTTCACTTACATGTACGATCATGTAACACCCTTGATTCTGTGTGTAGTTTGCACAGTGTGCAGCTTGCTCTTCCATGCCAGGACCACTCCACATGGGCTGGGAGCTGAGTAGCTTTGTGTCCAGCATGCTCCTGAGAATCTGCCTCTCCTCAGCTTTCCTGTACTGTTTTCTCCTGTTGCTTGGGAGCTGTTTAGTGCCTGCACTCAGACTTGCTTGCTGGCAGGTAATGCCCCAGTGCTTTGACTCTGCTGCTTTCAGGTCAGCTTGGTGTTGTCCAAGTTCTTTTTGCACCCTTTGTAAGTTGTTAAGAAGCTGATTCTTTTAGCTGTCAGCCTCTGTTTGGCTGTGTTTTAATCTCTAAAGGATTAAAACCACCATTATTTTCCCTGTTCCTCTGCATCATGCCTGTCCTTCATGCCTTGTGCTGCTTGGCTAGCAGGCATTCCCCACTGAGCCATTCTGCAGCTGCACACCAGCACCTCTACCTGACCTGCTCCCTGTGCTTGGACTGGCCACACTTTGCATCACATGCTTGAACACACCCCTTGCTGCTGTGAAAAGAGGGCAGTTCAGCTCCCACAGCCAGGACATAACACACCAATATGTTCATCCTGGTGTATGAAGGCAAGAACCACCCCCTGGCTTTCCCCAAAGTAATAGCTTCCTTTTCTTTTTAGCCCTTTAATCTTCCTTGATTTCCTTGCTGGTTTGTTTGGGTTTTTTTCTTTTTTTTTTTTTTTTTTTCCCTGGTGAGGTAGAGCCAGTATTTGTCTTCATATGTTCAACTAGTTCCTTTTGTATTCTCAGATGGATGTTCAATGCACATGGCTTAGCTCAAGTCTATACCTTTTACATCCCTGGCTTTTTATGGTAGGTATTCATCTTGTTTGGTCCATTCCTGTGCTGGCATTAGTTGACATTTTTTGAAGTCCCGCCTCATACACCCTCCTCACAAGGAGCAGAGTGAATTCTCTTTGAGAGCCACGGATTAGTCTGCTGGACCCAGCTCTTGTGTATCTCTCCTGGGAAGGTGATGGTCCAACAGCACGCTGACAGACCCACGTTTGTCACACACAGCCTCTGCTTACACCCTGGTGAGCGTGGGGCTCGTTCTGCTGCCAGTAGTTACTCTTGTGGTCTGACTTTATCCTTGGCTTGTGTTACTGGAGGCTCGTGTAGGATGTGCTGTAGTTCCTCACAAGTGCTCTGCAATGGCTTCTGATCCAGCTGCACATGTAGCTTATGCCCAAAAGTAACTATCAGACTTCAACAAGAGACAGTGGTGCTCACTGTCCTTTTTGAGAGTGAGACTGGAACCATGGGTTGGCCAGTGGTGGATCTGAGGATTCAGGGAAAGCCTCTCCAGTCTGGAGTTTGATAGTTATGAACTAGTTCCTCAGTCAGACCCTGCTCAAAGGCAGGCAGACACATAAAATAAAGTCAGATACAAAAATCTAGAGTCAAAGAGCACAAAGAAAAATAAATACAAAGAGAGGGAGAAAAATACAACACAACAAAACCCAGGGAGATTTAGAGTAAATTCATTGTAAAGAGGGAGAGGATGGGAAATAGAAGCTGAAATCTAGAAAATTACTCAGTAGGCTAATAAAGAGCCTGTTCTCTGATTTTAATTGTTCTTCAGTTAAACTCTTATGCTTTTATTTAGAGTTAAGATGAGGAAGGTGGACTTGCCAGCACATAACAAGCTTTTTTTTTTTTTTTTTTTTTTTTTTTTTCTTTTCTCTTAGATCTTGCAGATCTAGGGATAATATTTTCTGTATTACTTGTGGGTTATCTCTATCGCACTCAATTCTATGTAACCATGCCATAGAATGCAAAAACTTTAATAACTCCTGTCTCAAAAAGAAGAATTGAAACCTTGGCTTTTCTAAGGTCAATGAAAAAACTATTTCACTTCAGTGAGAATTCAGGATTTCATCTCAGACATGAAGGTTGTTCAATATTGAGAGTTCTCTGAACTTCAGGTCATCACTAAAGCCAAACCTTGGGATTCAGGTATTTTTTTCCCTAGAATCTAATGTAAATTGGCAGGAGTTTCTCCCATTGCTCATAAAGCAGAGAGGCTGTTCCAGGGTTTGTAAAAAATAAGCTGCAATTCTTCTTACTTTGAAGAAGAATTTCTCAGTGTAGTGTAGCAGGCGTAGGTTTCAAAAAGGTGATTAGAAAACAAGCATTTGTACAGAGGACTTTCAATGAGGATGTTATCTCCTCTAATCCGAGAATTCTCTTTTTTCCTGGCTTGGGGGAGCAGCGCTTTACAGACAAACACAAAGGCAAAACAGCCACGTGCTCTAAATAACTTATATTCAAATTAGATTGACAACATAATGAAAGCTGAATAATGTTATATTTGGAAGTCATTGATAGAAATCATCCTCAGCTTGTATCTTGAGAGGATAGTAGGATGAGTGGTTATCTATGCCTCTGATACTCTGCTTCTCCTTTCACAGTCATTTTCTTTCCTCATCTTGCCTGGCACTCTTCAAAAATAGCCTCTTTAAGATATGAAATTTATCTTTATTCTTAAAAAAAAAAAAAAAATCTTCCTAACTTTCTGGATGGACCCTTATAATGCTTCGATAATGTTTTAGAGTTGGTGTACTCAAATCCTCACTGATTTCCAGGATGGGTCTTAAATCATACATTATATACTCTTATCCACCAATACTCTGCTCTGGATTTACAGTTCCAGTAAAAGTTAGATCTGGGAAGGAAGATGACATCTCCTGCTCCCTATCTTTTTAAAATACCAAATCGATTTAAGGGTTTAACTTATTGTTATAGTTTATCCTGAACCTTCTGAATCAGTTCATTGAATTTTAGCTGTAGCTATATAAAATTCTATACACTGAAATTGTTTGGCCATACTGAGAATGTCTATGCCATGATCCATCACTGCCACTAACTGCCAACAATAAAGAAATCCTCCTTTATTCTCCATTCATTTAAGTGAATCTCTAAAACTACTATTGAACACCAGTAGTATATCTTACTAGATTTTAATTTTTTTCTTTTTCTTTTAAGGAGCACTTAATATTTACCTGAAAGGCATTTCATTGTTTAGTGTCTTCAGCAGCTGTCAAAAAGAGACACTGGGAAGACTGAATGAAATACAGACTTGTAAGACTGACTGTAGTAGTGAGCAAGATAATGGAAACATTTATAAGGCAGATTACAATTCATTTAGGAATGTGATTTAGTAAAGGGAAAGCTGCCTTGTTCTGCTAAAAGAGGATCATGTATGACAAATGTATTAGGGTCATTTCAAAGCACTGCTGAATTGATAAAGATGAAATAGTTGACATAATTCATCCAGATTTCAGGAAAGTATTTGTTACAGACTGTACAGGAGATCAATTTACAAGGTCAGAAAGCAGAGCATAGGGGACAACTTTTGAAATGGAATACAAATTGGTTGAGGCACAAGAAACAGATGGTGTCAGTAGAATGAAACAATTCAGGGTGCGATGAGGTACAGATTTGCCTGAACATGAATACCAAATACCACATGATTTAGGTCCCAAATCATTTGTTGCACTACAAATGTGGACATGGGCAGGTCTTCACTGCTTTGGAATGAAGAGACTTGCAAGCCACTCTGGGGTGATTGATTGAAAAAAAAACATGAAAATGCAAATCATGGTGGAGAAACCCATGCAGTAAATGCACTTCTCTAGTCCTCTATGGACAGCAGAAAAATGCCTAAAATTCACAGGTAATTAACCACTTCTACCTGCTTTTTAACACCATCTGTGCCCCTTGTTAAATATCAAATTGAAACAGATACATTTTCCTGGTATGTCAGAATCTACCCAACCACTAAAGTTGAAAAAAATGACATTGTGCTGTTAGTGAAACCCATGCACAATGCAGAATTGAAAGTACAGAGCTCACTCTCCATCAGCAAAATGTCCAAGCAAGTACCTTGACAACCAGGCTTTAATTTCTTCTTACTGAGTGGATTTTTTTTCTCCTTGTTTTAGGAATAGACTGAGGAACAGCCTAGAACTGAGTACAAATATGACTGAGAACAGCAAGCTCATAGGAAGGTCTTAAAACTTATGTTCCAATAAAGACTCATTCTCTGTGTACACAGATTGGCTCAAACAAGAAATGAGGGACCACATAACTCAATACACTCTGTTAGATTATATGTTATTGCTTCTTTTAAAGGAGAAAGGCTGCACATCTTAAAGTTTTGATGGGAATTAGGCACTTCATAGCATTTAAAGTTCCATCATGGAACTTAGCTTTTAGCCTTGAAGTTGCCTGAACAGTTTGATGCTTTTGGACCACACCTCCAACAATGAAAGCATTAATTAATTTTATTTATTCCACCCTTTAAATGTTTTTCTAAAAACAAAGACACTTCTACTTAATGATAATATTGATTTAAACCTTGAAGTCTGTGCTAAAGAAAACTCTTCATGAAGGAAATATTTTTGGCAAAAGCATGTGGAGTTTGACTTATTCATCTGAGATCTGAGTGTCTTTGTCTCCTTATTCTTGGATACCACACCAAATTGCTAGTACACACCCACAAAACTACTTCTTGTGCTCTGCTGGCAGGTTTCAGGAATCTCACTTTTAAAAGATAGTAGATGTAAAGCAGATGGCTAAAGAAAGTACCAGAGATATGCGTGACATGTACAAATTGATTGAAATCCACTTTTTTCATTCATTTCAGTATGTTTGGCTTAAATTGTGATTCAGAAGATGTTTCATCATTTTTATTTCTCCCTACAAGTTGTCTCTGGAGAACAAGGCAAGGGCCAGGGAGAGACACTTCAGCCTGTGATTTCTGCCCACTGCTGAATACAAGTCAGAGCCCTCAGCCACTACCTTATCTAGTTTTATGGAGTTCTTCTTGGTACCAACTATTTGATGCCTCCACGATTTGTCAGAGTGAATAAGTAAACATAGCATCCACATATGACCTCTCACTAGGACCAGAAGATTATATTTTAAATTGATTCAGTTGCCAAAGAGCATGAGGAAAAAAACAAACATTCTCAGTGAAAGTTAAAATAAACAGTTACAAACCAAGAACAAAAAGGAAAAAAGGTATTAAATTCAAAGGTAGATCAAGCAGTAATAAACAAATTAAATTTATAGATCTACTTTCACTGCAATAGTAACTTAGTAAAATCATAACCTCACCCTAACATTACAACTTTTACATATCTACTTCTTGTCCAGAGCAGCTAAAGGGGAAGCATACACTTGCAAAATGCTCCTAAGCTACCTGGTAGTACTAGGTATAAGAGCAATTATGTGACACTGAACAATTAGAATTCACAAAAGAAAATATGCAGAAAAGAGACTCTTTTCTCCCCATACAAGAGAGCCGCAGGGGCAAAGAAAAGAGACAGTCACTCTAGAACAGCATCTATTCCAATGGTTCTTGTGGTAATTAGAAGGTTCTGTTTCTTTCTATTTGATTCAAAACTGGAGTATATAGACCCTTTAATTACTTCTATTAAATCTGTAGTACTTTTATTACTAAGTATTTATGTGAAGAGAGAGAAGTTATATCCTTTCTACTACAGTCTTTTCTGGGATGAGAAATAAAGCTTCAGCTCCTTGATTCAACTGCTTTTACCAACTGGACAAGTTTCTAGGGAGGTAAGAGAATGCTCACCAAACTTCACTTAAAAAAAGGCTGAGGCTGAAGTCCCAAAAGTCTGTGTAATTTGAACATAAACCAGGCAAACTTAGCTCAGTGCCATTGCCATTTGAAAGCATACAGTCAGGGTTTGATGGGAAATTTCCTCAAGAACCCAGAGAAACTTCACACTAAAGCTGAGAAATTTTGGGTTTTTTTCCAGACAGATATTTTCAAATGAAAAATTATTTTGCTGTGATATTCTCAGTAAGTTCTGGTTCCATTCCATTTTTTTGCTATTTGCCAGTGGGCTTTCTTTCTTTATTCTCTCTAAATTGACTGGAAAGAACAGGATCAAGCTGGCTGTACTTTACGTATCCCATCCTGTTCTTTGCTTACAGTCTGCTGAGTATTGACCACATATGTAAAGTGACGGTCTTCGTGCTGAAGAGTCTGGTCTGGTCACAGCAATAAACATCACTACAATGGTCTGACAGTTTTCAGGGATTTGACATACCCCACCAGTTGAAAATTGAACCTACAGGTCTGAAAAATCACTCATATGTCAGATTTGATGACAGCACTGCGTCACTCTTCAATTTCATAGTAGCAGAAAGTAGCGTGAATTTACCACCTGGATTTTTAGTAAAATGAACTATTTTTTAAATTTTGTAGTGCATTCAGAGGAAAATAAAATTTAGTACATGTTTGCTTAGTATCCATCAGTTGTGCCTGTCTGAGTCACTTGACAAAATATTTTCTCTGATCTTATACTCAATTTTTAGTTACATCAATACCAAGAAAATTTTCAGGAAAATAACAATAATGCAGGAGGGCAGTGAGAGACTTTCAAGTCTCTCTTGAGAGACTGTCTTGACAGGAGGAATTTGATGCCTCTGGGAAAACAGAACTCATTTACACTAACTCTATTCAACTGTAATGTCAAGACTTAAAACAGGTTCTGAGATGTTGTACTTGTTTTCTTTACCGCTATCTTTTAGTTCCTACTGAGTTTTCCTTATTCTTATGGTGCGGGAAGAGCCACAAATTCTGCTGGTGAACATAACTTGTTATTAAACCCTACATGGTTATTTGCTATTACTAGGACAGACAACAGTGCCAAACTTTTCCAATACAGTCTGGATCAAACCTATTAATTTTATAGGTGCTTTTAGAGTACTTAGAGCCTTCTTGTCCAAGTTGGGTTTGATGCCACCAGCATCTTGCAGAGCCTCATCCACAGCCTGGTGTTCCTGGGGGACTCCACTGAAGACTTGGTGTCAGGCTAAGTATGTCCACAAAAGAGAGTGTTTGAACGGAACAGTTCTATGTAATGAATGTTTGCTAGCAATTTTTAGGGGCTGATTACCTGCTTTAACACCTGTGCCCACCATGCAACCCATTTTTTGAGCATTTCCACACTAGGCAAGCTAGGAAGAACCTAATCAGCTGTTTTCCAATGAAGACTTTGGTATTTAGAGGCCAGAGGTTTCTCTAGACAGAAGTGTGCCTAAGAGTTAGATGCTGCAACATCATTGGGCTTTGGAGAAATTAGGCTTTAAAACAAAATTATTCAAAGCACTTGCATATGAAAAATATTACTACTAGAAAATCTATATAACAGAACACTCTTGACTTTGGATTTTCAGTCATTCATAAAATCTAAAAGTTAGGACAGTTCCCTTGTGTTTGTTCATTTCCAAAATAATTTTGTTTCCAAACTTGCAGTCTCTCCTCTGTCTCACAATCTTACAACTTTCCTCTCAATTCTTTCCATAAGCATCCTGCTCACTACCTGCACTCCCTGCTCTTAACTGCTGCTTTGCCTTGGTTTTCTCCCTTTGGCCAGACCTCAACACCAAGTTTCATCCTAGAGTTGGTTTGTGCAGATCATAGTCTGTTCCTGTCTCTTCCCCAAAATTATTTTTTCCACTCTCTCTCTAAAAGAGATACTCTACTCTAAATTCCAGTATTCAGTTGCACCAACTAACAGTCATAAGATAGCTTTAAAAAATCAAAAAAATAATAAGAAAATAAAGACTGCCTTCAGTTTTAATGCTACAGGAAGCATCTAATTCACAAAGGAAAGCAATATATTGAAAGTCTGAAACCATTGAAAAGGAAAAGAGAAACACCATCATTTCAGTGATCTTTGTTGTTTACCTAAGATGTGTCCTTCATGGACTTGACTGGCCACAAAAGGATTCAACACAAATTAATAACTGCTAAACTGCTTCTGATCTGCAGATCATATTGTCCTGCTGACAGATCATGCATGGTGAAGTAGAAGAGCTGATAAAGGAAAGTGAAACCAGAAATGAACCTGAGAAAATTGAGAAGGTGTAGCTGGAATATAAATGGACAAAACCAGCCTCTAAAAAAGGAAAAGCAAAAGTAAAGGAAAGAAAACAAATACGGGAACAGACAAAACCTAAAGGTAATGGTAACCCCAACAACAAACACATTCCTCCAAAATGTGTGCATGAAGTTTTGAGCATGTGGTTATCGTCAGATTAGCAAGCACATGAAATAGAATAATGCCAATATAAATTACCAAGAGTAAAAAAATGATTGTTTTATCTTTGATAGGTTATATTCTCATTCAGAGGTATTTAAACCCTGATTAAATGGAACTCTGAAACATCCATTGAGAGTCAGATTGAATCATCCTTCAGGAGACAAGCACTACATGTTTTCATTACATTTCAATTATGTAGCCTGTCCAGATCTTAAGGATTTACACTGGGTTTTTACTCATATATTTCCTTACAGTTGGACATAGATATAATGATGGTGTTAGTGCAGCAGACAAATGTTGACAAAAAGAGGCTGCAAAATTTGAAGCAATCCCTTCATTTGCTTACCCATGGATACAAACCCAGGCTATTTTCTTTCTTAATTTATGACAAAGATGCTGATTTCTGAAAGCTGTGTTTTAGAAATGTTGATTAAATCTCATACAAATGAAAACCACTTAAATCTCTTACATATGTTTACCTGAGTACTTGCATCAATGAGACACAGTAGCTTAGATTCTGAATGTGTAATTTGTCCAGGCCAAAAAAAAGTTTTTCAGAAAGTTTGGAGCTTTCTTAATAAAATGTAGAAAATGCTTAGAGAAGTGGAGGGTAATCTGGTGAAAAGACAGATGAAATCAAGATACTAAGGGAAAGATTGATCACAAAGCAGAATTGCAGAGAAGGAAGATGAAACACTAGAAGCAGATAAGTTTATCTAGTGAATGTATAGAGGAAGAAAGAGAAGATAACAGATCTAGAGAAAAGACAACGGGATGGTAGCTAAAGAGGAAGGTTGAGAGATGATTTTTTGTCTCAGGCATTCACTGTGTTCTTCTAATACTGGCAAGGCAATGGTGCAAAAGCAGTTACTGCAGCAGGCAGGAGAAAAAACAAGACACCCAGTTAGTTTTGCAGTTTAAACAGCAGACTAGTACTAATTTTGCTTCCTGGTTTTGTTTGAAATTTCAGTTTTCTTGGGCAAGGCAATCACTAGTTTCTTCAGTTTCCTATTTATAAACTAGGGTGATAGTATTTCTTTTCTGTCATCTTCTTAACTTGGTTGCCTGAGTTATGACAGGACCCATATCTCAATCTGTTCCTGCCTAGAGGCTGGAAAAATAGCCTGCTTCCAACTGGGACTGTTTCACGGGGGTTTTGCAGTAACCGCGGGTAAGTAAGGCAGAGAGGAACAGAAAAGTGAAAGAAACTGACAAAAGTTTTGATATCAGGAACTGAAAGGGACTACTAAAAAATACATATTTGGGTCCTTTTCTTTCTGATCCTATCAAAGGTACTCAAGGCACATTTCAGCTTATTTTTAATTCATTCCCTTGAATCTTCCTTTTACTTCAAAAGAAAGTGTTTATTCTCATACAAAAGCCTGGGCTTTCTGAAAAACACCAGCTCTCATCAGCCTTTTGATAAAATCATAAGAGCTGAAAACATTGAGAGTTCCTTTTGTTTTAATAACCTTTCTTGAATATTTACTTCTCATTTGAATACTTATCAATAAAAATTAAAACCTTACGTTTGTGAGGAGTGTGAGCATATTTGGGATTAAAATGAGTGACATCCTTCAAAAATGAGGGCTTTTGAAGGGTTATCTTTCTTAAAGCAGTGCTCTTTCTGCAAGAGTATTCTGAGTCCAGCATATTACACAACCAAGAAAACAAAGGAGAGAAATCCTGTAAATGAGAAGCAGAATTGGGAAAAAGATTCTGTTTGGTTCATCTGCACTAGCAATTATATAACTTTAACTATTAACAACATTAAGAAAATGTTTGAGTTTCTAATATAATTAACAATTCTTTCAAGCAGGGATTTAAATTATAGTTCTTGTTAATTTAATTTTCATTATTTGCTATTTGCCTGTGCAAATAAGGTGTTGTTTTCAGAAACAGTTTGCTGAGAAGCTTGCAAGGAGATGCAGGATTGGAATATATCACACACATGACAATGTAAACCACAAAAATATGGACGAATAGCAAAGACAAATGTACCCTCTACAGCATTAAATTTACAGAATGCCCAGACATGAGGAAGAGCTAATAGAGGAGAAAATGGTTCATAATTTGGAGAAAATGTGTAAGTTAATAATTTGCAGGTGAAATGCATGAACTTTGTAACTATCCAGCTAAAGTTCCACACTAAAGCTAGCTGCTCTTCTGGACTTTTTTCCCCCCTTTTTAATATGGAGATAACCACAGGCATTTATTAAAATTTATATTCTTCCACTCAAAGAGAGTTCCTGTTGAGTTTAGGTATGGCCTATGTTTCTTTCTATATAAACCTTTATTAAGCACCAGGAACAGAAATGTTCTCAGTGGCAAGGCCAAGGCATCACATGCTCAAAGGGATGTGAAGTTGTCAAATGAGGCTCTCCAAGCCATTTTAGAGAACAGAAGGACATTGTGCCTAGACACCAAACCACAAACAAATCTTAACAATGGGTAAATTGTGGTAAGGAACAAGGCATGCATATTTTATCAAGCTGTCTTGTGCTGTTTGTGGTGTTATTTAAAACAAAGCGTACTTGTGGGTTAAACTGCTCGAATACTCCAAGCTTGGGTTCTGCCTGGAAAACGTAAGTGCTGGGGATACTCGCCGTGTTAGGAGTACAATAAAGATCGCACATGATGTGCCTCACGGTAACCAGGTCTGGGGGGATGCTGTACCCGCGGGAGCTGCGGAGGGCACGGCTGGAGCGCAGGCATCCGGAACGTGAGGAGCGCTGTGTGGGCGCCGTGCCCGGGTTTCAGAGCTGATGGAGGAGCGTCTGTGCTAACCGGGAAATAAAGAATCCAGAGCGAGTCCTGCGTCATTAGGTTATTTACACCCCCGTGAACTGAGCAACAACGGAGATCTGCGCCCAAAGTGGGTAGTGTTCCACTGTCATGTTTTAAGAAAGTGGATGCCTTGTCCTCCCGCTGTGGTTTACAATAAACACAAGTGTGTACATGATTTTGTTACACACGTATATAATACTAAAGCCTCCCTGATGCCGCTTCCCTCATGGACCAGTGCTCACGGAAGTCTGGCTGCCCAGGGCCTGGGATGGCAGCAGTGCCGAGCTGTTATGCAGGAGGCGCACGTAAGGAGAGGAGGACCCTTCTCTGGGACACGCACCGCGGGCACTCCCGCACAGCCCTCGGCAGGTGCCGCTCGGGCCCCACCGCTCTGCCCCGCGGCCCGGCCCCGCCGGCAGCTCGGCCGTGCGGCGAGCCGGTCCCGGCGGCGCTCGGGGCCAGGGCGGGCCGGCAGAGCTGGCCGCAGTCCCCGCCTCTCCCGCGGGTTGCTCGGCGAAGGCCGGGCCGGGAGGAGCCGCTCACCGGCGCCGCGGCCTGCCGGAGCCATGAGCTCCCACCGCAGCGAGAGCGACTGGCAGGGGCTGCTGAGCGAGGTGAGGCGGCGGGGGGGCCGCGGGCCGGGGCACCGGGCAGCGAGGAAGAGCGGCGGGCGGGCCCGGCTGCTCCCCGCGCCTCGAGGAAATGCCGGGGAGAGGGGCACAGCCGCCGGCAGGGCACCCGGCCCGCGGCCGAGCGGGCGGCAGCGGCTGGAGCTGTGCCGGTCCCGGCTGCACCGTGTGGCCACGTCTGCCGCTGGCCCTGCCCTGCTCGGGCTGCCGCCGCGGCCCTGCCCTGCTACGGAGCACCGCAAGGAGGGCCTGCCAACCTGTCTGTGTATTAACTGCCCTGGGGCTGCGGAGAGCAGCTTCTAGGTGCTGCTGCTGCCGCTGCTGCTGCTGCGGCTGATTTGAAGCCGCCGAGGATTCCCTGAGCTGCGGGGATGGCCGAGGCCTCGGGCCCGGAGGAGCAGAGCAGCCCAGCCCGGCTGCGGCACCGGCCTGGGTGACTGGGCTGCCCCTGTGCCATATGCTTTGTGTTCTTACTTCACTTGAATCACGTATTAAAGGGTTTTGAGACCCATGGTGACATTTATACTGTGGGAGAAAAGAATGTAGTAGCGCCCTGTCCATGAGCCTCAACAGGTGGAGGATTTGCCAGTTACATGAATAGAAATTTTATTGCCCACTACATCCCCGTTAAAGCATCCACAGCGTTTGCAGATACACATTTTCACATAGGGTAGGTTAGCAAACTCAAACCAACTTGAGGTCAGTATCATTTAAAAGAGTATTATTGAAGATAAATCTGTTTATTAGCCAAACTCATGAAGCAGGCTGGCATGCTGATTTTTACATTGCATTACTGTAAAAATAGTAATTTTATGCTTGCAGCTAGCATAAAGATAAAATTTCTGTGCAAATGGCATTCACCCGGGTAAACCTGACTGAGTCTACTGTCCTAAAATATGATGCACACGGGTGAATTCACTTGTTTTCAGGAGGGCTTTGCCTCCATTATGTTAAATGAGTGTAAGGCCTGAAGCCCTGACCTGTAAAAAAGATCTTTGAGTTTAGGGTGTTGAACCTGTTACTGCTCTTGGTGCTTTCAGTGGGAGTTTGTATGGGCCCAGATCTGTGCTAGTACAGCACATCCAGAATTGGAGACTGTCTGTGAATACAGTACTTCCAAAGACACAGAATGATCCAGGAGAAAGTGAAAAGTGCACTTCTAGTAGTATCCTGGTTGTGCAGTGTTAAATCTTACATCTCATTTATCAAATAGAGTTTTATTTGGGATAGGGGTGATTTCAGATGGGAGGCAAATCACAAGGTGTGTTCAGAGGAAATGTTGCTATTCCTTGCTTTAAAATGTCATTTAGAATTACTTTGGAACTTTTTTACTTTTTATGTAGTTAAATCTAAAAACTTTATCCTAAAATTGAACACCTACTTCAGTTTAGGGGCTTCTTGATTGTAGTAAAGTTTAATGACTGTGCTATCCTGCATTCTTGTAGATACTTAAACATACATATAATTTCTTTTTTTCAGGAAAAATTAGATGCATAGTGACTTATATTCCGCCTTTCCTTCCTTTCTCTCTTTTTCCACAGCAGGCTTACAGCCTGTTGTTCTGGATGCTGTCAAGATACAGGTTTTCTTCTTTTGCCTTCCTCTTCCTTTGGCTGTTGTGATTCACTCCATGTGTTTTACCCATTAACTCCAAATCCTAATGGGTCTGTGAGAAAGTGGCTCAGACTTCTGAAGTAATAAGGTTTTTGAATTTACCATATCCCTCAGTGGTACACATTTTCTCAAGGCCTCCTAGCTTCAGTGTCTGCTGGGTGATTTTTTTCCCCAGTGCATTTCATAAAAATCTTGAAATGCTTTCAAAATACAAGGTAAGACAGGCAAGAAAAGCTCTAAACAAACACTCTCCCATTGCAGGTGGTAGACAGTTAGAACATAAGATGGGATTAAAAATCTTGGTGTAAAAGACCAGAAGCTGATGGGTTCAGGCCTGTGGTCACATACGTTTTCATTTGCATAAGCTAAATCTTCCCATTTTGAAAGGTAGGAATAATTGAAATACTTGTCAAAGCAACTCTAATTTTTAAAACTATGGTGCTACAGGTGTTAAGAAAAGTGGTAAGGCTGCATGTTTGGTCCTTATGCACAAACACTTGTACATACAGCATTTATTTTTGTAGGTTGTCTTTTCATTTTTCATTAGAAAAGAAGAAAATTTTTTGTCTGTTTCAGTCTTTTTCTATATTTACTCTTCTTTTTCCTTATTACTTTGGTTCTATTTCAGTGCCTTTTGCTCTCTACCCTTTCATGTATATTTCTCTGTTTTTATTATGCTCACCACTAACTTCTTGCTTGTTCTTTTGCCTCCGTATTTATGTATTTTTCCACTTACTTTACAGCTACATGTATTTCAGGCCTAGTGTGCACCTGGTACTCTGAACAATCTTTGCACCACATGTACCTTGAGCATTCTTTAAACTAACTGAATAGGGTGACGTAGGTAGGAATACTGGGACAAAGCCAACTTAGCAAACACTGAAGGAGCATAAAAGAGTCATTATTTCCATTGATGATCTCACAAACTGGATGCAGAAGAACTCACTTCAGGAGCAAGAATCCACATTTTACCTGTTCTCTAGCTAATTTCATTATTGGTGATGGATGTGTGGAGATATATATATATATAAAATATATACATATATGAAAGATTAATTACTCTGTTGAGTTACCATGTAATGTTTCTGCTTGGACTCTTGGTTTTCATCTAACGTTTATGTCACTCAGTAACCCACGTTTAGAGTATTTAAAGTTGGTGTAAAGTTGTAGGGTAAAGACTTAGTCAATAACTGCTGGTTTGACACAAGTGACTGAGCTGTAGCAAGAACTTTCTTGCTGGTGGCCCAAGTCCTCCATAAACCAGTGATCTTCATAAATCCCAAACTACTATCCCAAGAGTACATGCCATTCCTCATCCTCATCCCTGGAGTTAAGGCCAGTTTGGATGGGAGTCTGGTTCAAGCTGGACTAGTTGAAGGTGTCCCTGCCCATGGCAGCAGACTCGGAATTAGATGTTCTTCAAGGTGCCTCAGATTTGCCAAACTTTAGAATTAAATCCAATGTCAAAATGCTTCTCTTTCTTTTGTCACCTCCCACACATTACAGTGTTTTTAGTGTGTGCTGTTTACAACTACTCATATGTGACTGTGCCTCCTACAACTAGTTTGAAGAGATGTAATTTCCATTTAATTTTCATTCACAAGTGGCTAATTCTTGGTTATTGACTGTGTATGGTCTTTAGCAGCACAGAGGGAGGTGATGTGCTTGTCTCTTGAGCTCCCTTGCCTAGTAATTTTGGACTTAGCAAACTGTTGAGCAGTAGTTCTAGTTGAAATAGCTAGATTTCAACATGATTTCCAGACATGAGTTCTGAAGAGATACCTAGCCTGCTTGTAATTGGCAGAGCACAATTTTCCCATTGGTTGCACAATTTTTTATGTGGGCAAGAGAGAAGAGGAAGGAAAACTGGTGAGATTTTCAAGTTCATATTCTCTCTGTAACATTCTGTCATGTTTCCTTCTCAAACAAAACATGAAATGTAATTTGCCAAACCTCTGTGAGGGGACCAACAGGCTTTGGAGCCACTAGTTTAACAGCTTTTCTTAATGTGCACAAATGCAGGGGCTATAGGGAAGAACAAAGTGGAGCAGATACTCTAAGGTCTCTGTTTGGTTGAGTTGGCATTGTAATGACTTTGACATTTGAAAAGTGAAATGAAAATGCTAAAAGAACTGGCATTGTGATTTACTGTGCTCCAGAATTCTCTGGAGCTGTGGGAGAGTGCTGTGAAGACCTGCATGCTGGACTTTTGGGCAGCAAAACAAGTGTTTGCTTTTCGTGTTTCCATGTTTCAGGTTGGACTAAGAGACTCGCAGGGGTGTTGGTGAAACAAACAGAGAAATTAATAATGTTGTCTGATGCACAGCATACAAAACTTCTGAGGGCTGGGCCACATTGCACACTAATTTTAACTACTAAATTGTGGTATTTCTAAATGGCTGGTGAAGATGGTGGGGTGTAGCATTGCCATCAAGACAAGACATGGTGTTCTGAGGAGCTGCTTGTATCACTTCTGTCATCAGTGAATGATACCAGCCTGCTTTGTGCTTCAGCAGCTGGAGGCAGCCAGTCAAGCAGGAGCTGGGCAGCAGGAAAAGCAGAGTCGATACGGTGGGATAAAACCAAGGTCACTGCATTATTTCAGGTTTTATCAGAGATAAATCACATCAGGAAGTGAATAGCAAGCAAATGGCCAGTAATTTCTCTAGGTCTGAGTGCTTGACTCTTCCAGATAAGTTAACAGTTTAATCTGAAGTCAGGGGGAGCAACATTATAGAAACACAGTCAACAAACATCAACAGTGAGATTGCAATGCGTTTTGGGATCCTTCGGTTTCTACAACAGAATTGTCTGCAAGACTACAGTCAGGAGAAATTTGATAAAACTTAAGGTAGTTTGGTAGCAGTAGGATCTCTTGTTAAAAGATGGTGAGTAGACTTCATGGTTTCTCAGAGACCATGGTAGATGGTAGGTTTCAAGGCCCAATGTAATGTGGTAGCCCTTCAGTACTGAGGACACAAGGCCCTCAAGTGTCAAGAGAAGACAGAATATGATCCACACTGATTCCAAAGCACAGACTGGAGATAGTATCTCTGCTTCTACTCTCAGAAAATTAGATGTTTTCCATGACATTAATTGTCATTAAATACCAAAATATAGGCCAGTAATTTGTACAAATTAAAAAAAAAAATCTGATAGGAATTCAGTGTGTTTGTTGGTTTAAAAAAAGAAAGTCTAAAACCTTGACTGTGTCCCAGCTTCATCAGATTATTAGACCATGTCTACAGCGTCATTAATGAGATCTACCCAGATTTGTGACTAAAAATAGCAATGGACAAATAGTAAGTGTTCAATGTAGAGGGTCACCTTGGAGCAGTTACACTCTCCTGTAATGTCAGTCTCTTTTTACTCAATTTCACTAAAGTAGTCATCTGGCTGTAAAGCAGTTCAGGCAGTAATGTAGGATGTCATATATATTACTTTAATTATTATGTTCTTCCTTGTAGCAATTATAATTTACTTTATTGCAGATAACAGCACATTGGTAGATAAAAGCCACTAGACAGATATGAAAAGTTGTACATTGTAACTTTTAGATTGAATGTATAGCAGCTTGTTCTCATTTAACTTTGTTTTTTGAATTCATAGATTATTTTGTACCAATAATTAAAAAAAACAAAAACAAAAGACATTAAGAATATTTCATAGTAACTATAGTGCATAACAAAATTCACTTGTCTCGCTGATAAACAGCACCTGAGACGTGGACTTTCCTTCAGTTGCAGGAGAAGAAGTCTCTTCATGAGTGAATGCCAGAAGCATCTACTGAATACTTTTTTTCAGACTGTTTGAAAAAATTCAGACTGTTTGAAAAAATTTGCCTTATTGCTTTCATTGCTCCAAAACTACTTGTCACACTCCCATGTTCTTTTTGACAGCATACCAATTTTGTTGCACTTATTGTCTATATAAGGGAAATCGCTGATGGGACTCAGTTATTTCCCTGACTAGATCCCATTTCTGGTATACAGCTGTTAGGTCATTTTATGGCCATTATTGCTACATTGTTTTTTAACATTCAGAAACAAATATAATGAATAACCTCTTTGAGGTCTGTCTTTGTGAAATTTGGTTTTTCCTTCAGTAATGGTAATGGCAACTGCAAACATAGCCCTGTTGAATAATCAGATTCTACAGAAATGCTCTGGCTTTATTGTTTCTTGTACCATAAGCCCATGGAAACAAATTATTATGTTATTACTGGTTTTATTCTATTTATTTGGGAAAGTCAATATGTGTAAAAGGCAAAAATTACTTCAAAAAGTCTTTTATGTGGTCATTTTTATAGTAAAATCCAAACAGTACATTGGGGAGAGATGCCAATATCATCAGTATATAGTTTGTCTAGTTAAAACAGATTTTAAACAAGGAGGCCATCTTTATTCCTTTTCATTCAGACCCTGAACATTACTGTCCCCACAATCTGTTTGTGGTTCATTATCCTCAGGCTAATAGGTAGTGGAGAATTCCCCAGCCCCTGCCAGTGCTGCTGTAAAAGGTGAAGCCTTCTTGTATGCTTTGAGTGTGTCCTTTGTAGAGGGCTGTGACTCATGGCAGAAGCAAGATTTGTTCGCTGCTAGGTCTATATTTCCTGCTGGGTAAGTACTGGGTTTTACAGTGTAATCCACATGCTCTGGTTCACTCCTGACTCTCATACATGGTTTCATCCAGCAGCACTTGAGGCAGAGCTTGCAGGCACCTGCAGTACTGTGGGTGTATAAGGCAAGATGTTTGTTTTCTTTCCACTCACATTGTGTGTGTGGTATAGGGCGCTCCACTCCACATGGGTGTTGGCTGGATGGGCCAGCTTCATTCTTCATGGGATTCTTCCTGGTAAAGGAACAGGACAGGCTGCTTGGTTCAGGGATTAGGTTTTTGGGTTGGGTTTTAAGTGATTATGAGGTGTGCTTTTACTCATTTTTATTTGCAACTACTATATCAGATTTAAAAATAATTTAGCAAAGGCTTGCTTTAGAATTACTTAGATAGGGGATGAAACAGAGGAAAAAAAGAAGAAAGATTGACAAATATTTCACTGTAAGGGAAGGAATTACTTTATCAAGTTTGAAGCAGTTTACTATAATCACTTACTGACAATATTAAAGTTTAGCTTCTCATACCTTTCAGTCCTTTATCAGGGGATTTGACATTTGTGTAAGGTATCAGTAAGGACATAAGTACATAGGTACTTTGTTGATGCCAAGGCATCATAATCCAGAAAATTTATGGCAGGATTTCAACTTCAGTATTGCCAGAAATAAAATTAATCCAAGGTGGTAGTGTCCTTTTTGAGGGTTCAAATCCTTCTTGGAACTGCTTTTCTCATTTCCTTCCCACTTTTTTGCAACTAAGCATTTACCATTTTTGGAAAAGGTTGTCTGTAGTAGTATACCAAACTCACTTTTTCCTTTCTCACTGATTTGAAATTGAGGTTAACAAAGTTAATTCCAGGCAAGTAGTACATACAAAGAATGATTTTTGTCCCAAAGAACAGCACTAACTTGAACAGTATGGAAGTGCTGATGTTGTTGCTTTATGCAAGAGCCCACCCATAACGACAAAGTATTCTTGTCAGGGGATATAATGAAACTGTAACTTGTTTTCATGACTGCTGTGGTATTTGGCCTCTTGCAGATCACATTCAGAAAGTATTTAGAGCCACGTTGTATGTCAGTATCATCAGAAATGGAAATACATACTTTAGCATGAGCAGTGTGATGGGTAATAATCTGCTGATCTAACATCATGTTAAATGAAAAAAGTTACCTGAAAGTTCTGATAGGTAACATTGAGGATGACATACATGTTACTCTTCCTGTCAGTGTGGAAAGGCAGTGAAGCAGATCAGACTAATGCAGAACAGCTAAGATTTGCAAGTTCTGCTTTACTTAGTGCATGACCCCTTCACATGAGAAATGATGGATGCAGGGGAAGGGTCATCTCTTTTAGGTGTGTTTGACATTCCTGCATTATTTCCCTTTTTTTTGCCTCAAATGAGTATGTGCCTGTAGTATCACAGCATAATTAAGTTTCTTTTATGTGTGGTGTTAGGGCATCACACAGTAATTGTTTCACATTCAAGGTAAATTTTGGTTATCATTCATACAGCCCCTTCTGCCTGCTGTAACATAGGCCCATTTCAGTGTCCAGCTGGGAGGCTGAGCCCAGAGTGTGCTGCTGGTACTGGGGAGAAGGACGGCAGTGGGAAGCGAAGCAGGAACGATTGGTTGCTACCTGGGAGCTGGATATTGTGAACACATGTAGAAAAGGGATTTTGCAAACGCTTCTTCCTTCTAGCAGCCTTGTCAGGGCTGCTGGGCAAATTGCAAGGTTCCTCATGCTATTGCATATAAGGAACAGAATGAGAAAATCAAATTAGTAAATATTTCTAAGTCACAGTGGTCAGGTGAACATGTGGCCTTACAGATGGATTTCAAGCTTTCTATGTGAGATATCTTCCCTGTGATTGTAATTAATACGTTAAGATGACTTGTGGCAGACTTTGATATTGTGCAGTCTTCCAGCTTTTCACAGAAGACCTTGAGCCTCTTGTATTCAGTACTGGCTTGGGTAGAAATGGCTTGTTACATGTATGGGTTTTTTTCTCTTCTGCAGTATCTGGTGTGCAAAAGGAAACTCGAAAGTAAAAAGGAGGCATTGCTCATCCTTTCCAAAGAGCTGGACACATGTCAGCAAGAAAGAGACCAGTACAAACTTATGGCCAACCAGCTGCGGGAACGACACCAGTCTCTGAAAAAGAAGTATCGGGAACTGATTGTAGGTTGTTCTTTATGAAGACTGTATAACTGGGGGACAAAGGTGAACCTCAAAAAAAATTGGAAAGAAGTCCATAATGGCTGCTATAAAAATGTTTAGGTACTTGTTTGCAGTAGTCCTGCAGATGCACAGTCCTGATCATATTATTACTCATTCGTTCTGCAGTGATGAGGCAGTGCTCGTTATATAGGACACAGAAAAGCAGTGCATGCACTGAGGAAATTAGTTTCAGTGATAATTCCATTTAAAAATTGACTGTGGTATTATTATTCCACAGCAACTTAATGTACCAGTATGAAAATTAATACACAAATTTGTAATGAACTGCTGTTCTAGTAATGTAAACAAGTCTTCAGCTTTAGAATTTTCTTTATGTTAAAGTTAGTATTACTGGTATTAAGAAGCAGTATTTTCAAAAAAAATTTATAACATTTTTTTTTAAATACATGTCCTACAATTAGATTCACAGAATTAATATAGTTTCTGGTTTCAGAAATAAGCTGCTGATAAAATATATCTGTTTATTTGTAGGATGGGGATCCATCACTTCCACCTGAAAAGAGGAAACAGGTATGAATTTTTTTTCAACTGATGTTTTATTCACCTGCTATGAAAGTACTTTGCAAAAGAATAAAAATACTAATTAAGAGATTTGGTAAAAAAGCAAGCATTTCTGAATATTGAAAAGCTCAGTCTTTAAATGGTGAAATTCTGCTTTTGTCTATGCATTTCACTGTGAAATACCTGAACTGTAGAATATATGGCTATTGCTTTCATCTTCACTTGAGACTGAAATTGGTCAGTGTACAGAGACTTGAGGTTGTTCTCCTTTTTGTTTATTCTTCCATATTGAGTCCTAAAGTGGATTTGTGACAGGACTTCTCGTACTTAAAAGTAAGCTGGGAATTGTCTGCAATTGGGAAGCATTGTCTGCTTTCCATAATTGTTAATTTATTGTTGTGAGGGCTGTTTTCCATTAAGTATTCTCCCAGGCCACTTGACTCTATGAGTTAAAATGGTAAAACTGATAATTGCATTTTATGGTTCCTCTGAAAAACTTTTTGCCTGCTCACATGCATTTTTGTTCCTGGATATCTACATAGTGTGTCCCTGTTGTGGGATGTTGGTTGTCACATCTTAAAATTATCTTAATTTTTAGAGAAAAATGGCGCCCAAAACTCAATGTGTAGAGCAGGGAGATGAGGACAACCTAAAAGAACAAAATTGTTGCTGTAATTGCTTGTTTTGGGAGTCTTTTAACTATGTTTAAAACATGGTTATTACATTCTGTTAATGGATCAGAAGTTTTACTCATAACCCTTTCCCTGAGAATTTTCATGTAGTTCTTGCTATTTGCTTAAAATTTTACGGCTTAGGGTTTTAGTTGCTTTAAACTAAACTTCCAGAGGCAATATAATTACTCCTTCAGGCACTTAAACAAATAGCTGCCAAGAAGTCAGTGGCTCAGTGTAGAATCATTTAACTTCCTCATTATTTAGCATAATTTATTTGCGATTCTGTTATTTCAACAGAATTCTAATAAAACTTTATGACCAGTTACAAGTTTGTGCATTCTGAGTGTTGCTGAGGAATAGGCAGTTGAAAGAAAAAACAGAAAGCAATGTATGGAAGATTTGCCATCCCATAGCAAATTCATCTTTCATCTATCAAAACAAATAAAACTGACAGTTGTTTCTAAAATACTAGCCAAATTCAGTCTAAATTCAGAAGCTGTGATTGTATTAAGTTTTGGCAATTTGTCTTACCAGGGCAAGTGCCTCAAAAACCTTTAATAATCTACCTGGGAGTCTTTTTGTTTTTTTCCTGAGGAAGTTATGTATTCATGCTAGGTAGCAGTGAAAGAAAGAAAATGGGATCATTGATAGGTTTCCCACCCAGAACAATATATATGTTAGGTTGTACAGTAGTAGACTGCTAGTGCACTTCTTGAGTTTTTATTTTCCTGAGAAATGTGTCTGTAGCATACAAGGTGGATAACCTAGAGTAGTTAATGCAACCATTCTGAAGAGTATAGTTTTGTTTTGAGAAATGCATCAGAGAATAATAAAAGAAAGTTATGAATACTTTTCCATTACTACCATACATACATTTCTTAGCATTTTCTCACCTAAGAAAGAGTGAGGTTCTCTCTTGCTTTTGTGCTTCCTCCATTCCCTTTTTTCCTGGAACCCTAGATGCACGCTGGAAGAAGTTTGTGACCTTAGTCACTTTATGCAAGGAGACCCTGATCCTCCAGTGAATTTTACACAACACAAAAGTACATACTGTTTTCATGGTCAGAAATAAGATGAAAACACAATATGCTTAACAGTTTGCTATCTGTTGCATTTGTTTGCCACAACTGAGAAATTACTGCTTATTATTGAAATTCCAGTCTAGACCCTTAAATGTAATAGATGGGTTGGAATTGCTACTGTCTTCTCCTTGTCTTCAATTTTCCCCTTTATTATCAATTATGTTTGGTGACTGCTTAAAATGTCTTGTTTTCCACCATGCCTTCTCATCCTGTTTTCCAGCACAGAATTTTCACGTTTTTTATGGAAATATCATGTAACCAGGCATTTTCTGTCAGCAAGCAGCTAACTCAAAATCTGGTTTTGTAAGATTGCTACTTAAAGGTATCTTAACATGCAGTGCTCTGTAGTGTTTTCCTGCTCAAAGCTGTGTTTGCGTCTCGGATCTTTTCCAAATGAAACAATTCTATGATACTATGATGATTCTATCCAAAGATTGCTCTGTGTGTATCACATTCTGCCAACCAGCAGAAGCAGAAAATGAGAAACGCTGCTACAGAAATCTCTATTTCTACTGTAGATGTTTCACCATTAGTGTTGTTCACAGCTTGTGAGTTGTAAGTGCTTTCCTGGCTGCTCATGCTTATGTGGTTGAAGGTAGCTTTATGTCTTATGATGTCAGATGTGGAGTAGTTTTTGGATAAGTAATGGAGGAGCAAAATGTTTCAGGACAATAGGAATTAGGAAGAGTGGATTTTATGTTAAAATTAATTTTAAATTTAATTTACACATGTCTGTAATGGTTTAATCCCAGCCAGCAGCCAAGGCCCATGCAGCCCCTCACTCACTGCCTTACCAGGATGATCAGAAAGAGAATCAGAAGTGTAAAAGCTACGGAACCTGTGGGTCGAGATAAAGACAGTTTTATAGGAAAAGTTAGTTTGCTCACACAAGCAAAGCAAAACAAAACAAGGAATTTCTTCGTGACTTCCATGGGCAGGCATGGTGTTCACCCATCCCTGGGAGAGTAGGGCCCTTTCAAGCATAATGGTGACTTGGGAGGACAAATCCCATCACTCCAAACACTGCCCACCCCCCACCATCCCCTTTCCTCTTTCTTCCCCCCACTTTATACGCAGAGCATCATGTCACATGGCCTGGTCATGGTCCCTTTGGTGAGTTTGGGTCACCTGTTCTGGCTTTGTCTCCTCCCAGCCTCCTAGGTACCCCCAAATTCCTTGCCAGTACAAAAAGCAGAAATGGCCTTGGTTTTGTGTAAATCCTGCTCAGCAAGAACAAAAACATCTCCATATTATCAGCCCTGTGTTTAGCTCCAATCTAAAGCATAGCCCCATATCAGCTGCTGTGAAGAAAATTAACTCTACTCCAGCTGAAACCAGCACAAACTCTGGTAAACAGTAGACACTCCCCATTTGAAAGACATGTTAAAATGTTTCTCTGTATACATAGCGTCTGCTGAGCATCCTATATAAATAGAAATTCTACCATTCTACAGTTCTGCAATGATACGTATTCATATGCGTTAGCTGTGATACAGGACATTTTAATGGAAGTTTACTAGGTGTCTGTTGGCCAGTGTTGCTGCGCTGGGAAACTTAAAAAACCGTAGATTTGATTTCTAGCATAATGTATACTGCTTGTTATTTTCATCTACATTGCTTAAATTTTCAGCGTAGCTTCAGTTTGGGAGAAGCTTTGCCATTAAAATAGCAAGTCAGTGAATCCTTTGACCTTCTATATGAAATGGAAGTTCTTTTCATACAAATGAGATCCTTTGAATAAGCAAAGATGAAGTAAAGTGCTTGGTTAGGAAAACAACTGTGTGGAGCCACAGTCCTAAATATGCTTTCCTTAATTTGGTCTCAGTGAGACCACTCAGTTGGAGATAGTAGGTTTGCACTGGTGCTGTGTGTCAAGAATAAAGTTGCAATGCATATGTCACTGGGGAGGTCTTAGATGTGGAAGATTCCTTAAATGTATAAGGAATCAAATTAAATGGAAATGAATGCCACAAGACCACAGAAGAGTTAAGGTGGGAGGACACAACTCTTGAGGTCAACCAGTCCAATCTTCTTGCTCAAACACAACCGCCTAGAGCAGGTTGCCCATTTTTGGTGTGGTTTTGATTCTCTGTGACTCCACACCCTCCCTGGGCAACCTGTTCCAGTGTTTGAGTGCTCTCACAGATAAAAGGGTGAGGGGGCAAGACCCTTCCTCAACTTCTTGCTGTCCTTTCTAAGGAGCATGTATCCCTTCATCAGAGCACTCCAGCTGTGTGAGCTATCCCACTGATTCTCCATGATCCCAGAGTTTGTTACCCTGTAACTGAGCACAGTCTTCAAACTCCTCCTCTCTATTCCCCCTGCTGCATGTGTTAGAGACCTTGGAGGGGCATCAGAGTGTGCTGGTTCTGTGGTACAGTCTTAGAGCTTTCCTACAAGGCTATTCTATGGCAGTCTCCTCCTGTACATGCCTATGGTCAAAGGAATTATACTTCAGCTCACTTGCTTTGTGAGTTGCTAAGTCCTTTCTCTTCCTATTATTCCGGTCTCTTGATTTGCCCACCCTGTCCTAAGCTTCCTTATTCCCTCCCACATAATTTCAAGAGTAAAGCTCTCCTTTTGAAGTTTTTCAGCCTACTGGCAAAGCTTTTGCCTCATGTAGTTAAGAGGATCCTGTGTCTCCCAAGCAGCTGCTGAGCCTTAGAGAGGATCCCATGGTCACAGAACCATCTTTGAGGCTCCCAGTACCGAGTCCCATAATGTAATGATGATGTATTCCTAGTACAGAACACAGCTTGATGGTTTATCTTCATACTAGCCAAAAAGGCCCACCAGAGAACCTGAAGGTCATGGCCCTTAGTGCTGTTACAGTTATCTGTGGATATCCCAAGGCGATTCATTCAGGCCAAGATTCTGACTGCTTCCAGGGCCGTTGGTATCACAGCAGCGTGGTACCCACTCGCTGAGATGTTGGTCAGACAGCTTGTCTCCTTTTTTGGGCAGGCATAACATCAGAAAGACCAGAGGTTCCAGACAGGATTATGCTGAGACATACCACAAATGGATCCATTTGGATCTGTTTCATTTCCCAGCTTCTAGCTGAATGTACTCGGCTATCACAATTCATTTCTGAAAAAAACTTCAGGGATTACCTGATGACTGTTCATGACATGATCATGCATAGTGACTAATGTGGCTATTTCTTGTAAATTAATGAATTCACTAAGTTTTGCTAGCCTTGTGTTAAGGTGCAAAAGCTGCATTCAGAGTTTTATGAGATAAAATCTGTGGATAAAATACTCTACAGGGTAAGGAATAATTTTGTATTTATCTCACAGTGGTGCTGTGAATATTAATGTGATTTTCTCCTCTCTGCAAGGGGTTTGAAGATGAAAAACATTATGCATGTGCCGAATGTGGACTGGTGTACTTTGCTTTGGTTTGTAGGTGCATATGTTTGACTCCCATAGCATGAGGTAGTAGTTGGGAAACAGTGACATTGTTTGTCCTTGCAACACATAGAAAGCAATATTCCCATGGATTTCAAAATGTGCCAGCTCCAAGAGCATAGCCAGTTGAGAGACTTTTGTTTCTGGACACAGAAATCTTCCATTCCATTGGTCAGAGCAGGTGGTAGTATGTAAAACCTAGAGCTTGTTAGCCACACTAGGAGTCATGTTTTGTGAAGTGACACCATTGTTTCTTCAACAAATAGGTTTCACACTGACACAGAATCATAGGATCATTTCAATTGCAAAATATCTCTAAGATCATCGAGTCCAGCCACTAACCTAATGCTGCCAAGTCCACCAGTGAAGTCTAGGAGACAAGAAATGTTCATTCTAATAGATGTGATAGTCCCTCAGGTCTGATGTGTACAGCAATTTCTTCTCTGGTTGCTGTATCTTACCTTAATGGAATGGAGAGATACTTGTGCACACCTCTGCACCTGAGTACTCTCAATAAATATTCCGTCAATTAATTACAACACTCAAAATGTTTAAGGGATTTTGATTATTTTTGTGCATTATCTCAAAGTTTAAGATATCTTCAGGAGCTCAAAATATTTAGGAGAGGATTTTCTTCTCTTGTTCTATATCAAGTGACTGCTTGACAAAGCTTTGATTTTTGGTGTTGTTTTTCAGCATGGAAATTCAACCCATATTAAGTGTATTTTGGTTTGTATACCCAGGATCTGTAATTTTAAAAGTCTTCTCTGGTTTTTCATCTTAAAGAGAAAAATACAATAATTTTGGGATTTTATTGCAAGGAAGCTAGTGCTAAGGGCAGTCATCAGTTTCCATATCTTGGAGTGAACAGTGGTAATTGGTAAGTAAAACAGGTTTTTCTGTATTAATTCAGCCATTGCAATCATATGAATTCATTGGAGGAGAAACTGCACTTAAATTTGTGATCAGTCACACCCATCAAGTGTGCTGAATGTTTTCTCAAACTTTTTTCTGTCAGACCTACAATTCAGTGTTCTTCTTTGTTTGAAGGTGTGGGTGAAACAAACATAAAAGACTGTCAATTGCAATATAGGAATGTTTGTATGTAAAAATACTTCTAAACTGTAAAGGTATGTTGGAAGTTTCCCCCTCGTGCCATATTACTTTTTCAGGGAGTACTCTAAAGGCAAAAAGTTACTTTTTTTTTTTTTTATTCCCTTTTTTTAAGTGTTGGATAAGATTTATGTGCAAAAGAATTGAGAGCTGTATTGAAGACTGTTACTATCCATCATTTTTAAAGTGCTGTGAAGAAAAGTAATGCTGTGTGTATGTGTAGCTAGATTTGCAAAATTATCAAAGGAGCCAAACTCCAGTGTAGTGCATAATGCCAGGGATGACTATTTGGAGTTACTGTTTTTTTTCATCAGGCCATTGGTCACTAGTGAGCAAAGATCTGTTGCTGCTTGACGAGTATTTACTGACTTATGTTAATAAGTATTTATAGATATTTATGTCAGTATTTTTGATGCTCATCTGTAGCTAAAAGTGAAGTTCTTTTCCACCTTTTGTCCCAAAAATATATTCTTGCAAATTTTAACAAAGCCTAAGTGGAAAAGGAGGAGGTCTGTAACCCCATCCCATTGAACCTTTGGCTCTCTGGTCTGTTCTGATCTATCATGCTCTTATTCCTTTATGTAATAAAGGTAGGCACTTCCCACTTGGCACTCCCAGAGCCATCTTCTTCTCCTTTCTTCTTAGCTTCTGATGGGATTGTTGGCTGTGGTTGCACTTGCAATTGGTCAGAGTCAAAAGAATATGGGGACAGTGTATTATGTCTAGCACTGCAGTGGGGGTTCAGATAGTGCTCAAATCATGCTCCCCTGGGAAGGTGGTTGGGCACTTGAGCAGGCTTCCCTGGGAAGTGGCCACAGCACCCAGTCTGCCAGAGTTCAGGCAAGATCTGCACAACACTCTCAGTATGTGGGTTCCTTCTGGGACAGTCCTGTGAGGCGGAGGCAGTTGGACTTGGTGATCTTTATGAATCCCTTCCAGCTATTCTTTGAGTCTATGATACATACAAGCTTCCCATAACAGGTGTGTGTAAAACAAATAGCTTGTTGTGCTGCAGAGGCTCCTGAGAACCTGCCAGAAATGGAATGTGGCTATAGCTCTGGAAGCTTGTCTGACACTGGCCAGCTACAGAGATGGGGCTGAAGCAATACTTGTTATTTTGTATTAGAAACAGCTGCACTGAGAAGAGGGTAGGAGAAACAGTTTCCACTGCTGCAGGTTGTTGCAGAGGGAAGACAGGATAAGGCAGCAGAAAGGTACCCTCTGCATCTTTCCCTTCTTTATTCATGGCTCAGAAACTTCTCTTCATCAGTATTTTAGAGTTAGTTTTGTGTAGTGTGAATGAAAGAAGTAAAGTATTCTTTACTTCTTTCATTCACAGTTCCAGGAGTCTTTTAAAGGCTTCACCTAAAATCAAAAGAAACTCTCAAAGAAATTGGTTTTAGAGAAACTGAATTTGGCTAATTTACAGGGAGTTGTTCTCTGTTGCATGGGAAAATAATATGAGCATTATTGTCTGTCGAAGTAACTAATCTTGGATTTCTGAGTGAATTCTGTGTTTGTTCTATGAATATTGAAAGAAGTTGCCAAATGGAAAAATTAATTGCCATTGCCTTTGCATAGATTTCTCCCCTTTCCTCAAAAAATATGTGCTTGCAGGTTCACTAAGGCAGTCCTCCATTGTTAGTTTTATCATCTTTCAAGCATATGGTATGTTTTTCTATATATGCCAAAGAAATGGTACCAAGTCCAGGTATCAATCGATATATCCTCTTGGCTGGCTGTCCTTAAGCTTCATAGAGCACTTTGGAAAATCAAATATTTCTCCATCTACCCATATTTAACCAAGTGCTTTAATGAGGTCTTGCCAAAACCTTTGAAACTCATAACAGTCTAAATTATACATTGTATGGAACCTCTAAGCCAGGGAAATGAGTAATTGCTGGAGACTACTTCTGTGACATAGCTTGGTTGTTTCAGTTTAATAGAAGTACAATACAAGGCTTGCAGGAAGGAGCAAATCTTTACTTAGCTCATTGTAATGCTCTTGGCATGGTCAAACAAAGCTGGTTTATTTTGGTGTCTAAAAGTCTTTGTTTCATGTTTCTTCCAAAACCTGTGTCATGAGTATAAAGGTTTTTGTCACGTTAAGTCATTTATATGACTGACAAATAAAATTCAGCATAGAATTGCAACCCCAGAGAAATGGTTTTAAAGGAAATAAATCTGAGAAGGAAGATTTAGTATAGGCATGGTAATGCCTTTCCTGAGCCAGATTTTAACTACAGACTGCTGAAATCCTGGTGTTACGGTTGTAAACACTGATTAGTGAGATTGAGTTCTTTCCAGGTGTTGAAATTACATGTGCTATTGCAGTGTTAAGAGTTGTGCCAATTCATCATAAAAAGGAGCTTTATAAATAGAGGTGTTTCAGAGAGGTTTGTGCAAACCATATTCCTTTTAACTAACACAGGCTTTATTGAAAGTCAACTTTGTTTAAAAAAAATAAAAAATTGCATCTAAGCCGTAGCCATAGATACTTCAGTGTAAATACAATTTCCTGCAAACATGGGTTCTTTGTTTTCTTTCTTTTAAACTGCCATTAAGAAGTACTTTTCAAAAACACTGATTGAATGTGTTCTGAAGCTCCTTGATTCATTCATCCTGTGAATGACTATTACACTATTTATTTAAGAGGTAGGAAAAAGATCCGTCCACCAAAGCATACATGTGGAATATTTTGTATTGCTTGAATGGTTGTTGTCTTGAAAATAAAATTAGAAGCAGCGTAATTTTAGTCCCTTATTGGCTATAAATTGGCTATTTATAGGGGTTCTTTTGCTGTTACACTCTTCCCCCAAATTATTTATTGCAGTCCTCAGGTTTGTCAGTAGTTTAAAAAAATACTTTAATCTCTTCCAGAATTGTGTGAAATTTACCTTACTTTCTTCTGAACTTTTGGTCTCAAAGCATCAGAAGTACAGAAACTGTAGCAATGACTTAGGCTTCTTGTTGATCAAGTAGGATGCTGTCAGTTTCTTGAGTTATTTTTCCTATTTAAAAGTTTGAAGATACTACTAATTTAGACCAATTGGAATTTGGAGTTATTTTCTTCAATAGTAATGTACAAAAGTTCTACTTGATGTTAGCTTAATAGTCTAATCCTGCAAATGGTCATATGCATGCACAGCTATGTTCATGTTACTGTTCACATTCATACATTCCTCTTAGTAGTCCTCTTAAATGTAAAGCAGGATATGTAGAAATAGCAGTTGTTAGTGAACAAGGAGCAAGATTGCTGTAATGGCTATCAGATACCTTGTTGATTTGACAGTGTGTGAGTTGTAAAGATAAAATTCATTAAAACGTCCTATTAGACTCAAGTGGTAGTAGAATCACTGGGTAAAAGAGTCAGATTGAAAAAGAGAGATGTCAGAATAGAGAAATGGAGGAGTTGAAAGAGAAGCACAGCAGGTAGGGAATCTAAAACTAAACCTAAAATGCCAAAAAAGAACTAGGAACAGTCACTTGATGAATTGCCGTCAGTTAATGCATTGGCCTCAAATCCAATCCAGATGTGTAAGGGTGGCTCAGAGACACTGACCCTGATACATGAGGCTTTACTAAGTCATACTTAGCAGATACAAACATTCTTTTTAAATTTCTTTTCATACTCTTGAGATTTATGGCAATGGATGACGCACCAAGTTGTCCATAGGCAATGTCTTGAAAGGTTGCACCTTATCCACTATGATTCTAACTCTCTTAGAAAAGCTGTCATTGGTAGGCTTTTCCTGTGTTGAGTCGATGTTTGTGTATTCATGAGACATTTTTAGGGTAAAAATGGAATAAATTTACCTGTAGTGTTTGCTCATTTTCAGATAGCATATATAGAAAAAGAGCAGATTGCATTTATTTTTTTGTTAGTGATCAAACTGATGTAATTAAATGGTAAGATCATAAGCCAGACTGCTTGCCCTGCTAACTTAGCAGGTTAATGTGAATGACTGTTTTTAACTTGGATTATTGGGTGGGGAGCAGCATCGCTGGGTTTTAAACTCCAGCTTTCACCTCTGTTTTTCCAGAATCTAGGTGATACCTAACAACAAAAATCAGGTAATATTTGAAGTTTTGCAGTAGTAGATATCCTTGGTGTAGCTCCATACAGGGTCAGGGACTTTGGCTGACAGCCTCTTTACTGGCTGGAAATCTGCTCTAGACACTATTAAGGACTTTCATTGTATCATAATTCTTTCTCAACTGTGCCTTTTGTCTAATTATATGCAAGTTTAAAGCTGTTATTTTGGCAGCTTTGTATAAATATTGTCAAAGTATTCTGAATTTCATTCTTCTCACCAGCCACGATACTGGAACTAGTGTAGATGTTTTCACTTTGGCTCATTTGGGGTTCTGGGAGTCTGTATGCACTCATGCTGTATGTATTTTCTACTATATAGAAAGATAAAAAAGCCCAGGTGACTTTTCTTGTTATCTGTCTAATGAAGCATGAAGTCTGGGTACCACCAACAATAAAAGTAAAGATTGTTGGTGGATAAGGAGTAATTCAAGGGTTTCTTTTCAAGCACTACTTACACTTCTCTCCACAGACACTGACTTCTGACTGATGTTTACTCCTTTTCTAGGCAAATCTTGCTCAACTACTGAGTGAGGCTCAAGATCGAAATAAACATCTTGGAGAAGAGATTGGAGAGCTTCAACAGAGACTGGGAGAAGTACAAGGGGACAATAAGGTATTACAAACTGCCAGTAAATGGCATGGGATGCGTAAACTGGGCTAGAGTTTTGCCTTTACTTCTTAGGAAAACAAATAAAATAATGGGTTGCAGAATTTCTAGAATACTTTAATTGCAAGAGTGCTTAGAACTGTGAAACTACAGTAGCTGTAAAGGATACCGGTAAGTGATTCTTATTAAGTATTATGCTCTGTTGTCCTTAACTGTGTATTTTGTATTTAGCCTTGCTTTAATGCTCTCAAACTTTCTATGTTCCTTCCTTGAAAAAAAAAACACAACCCATATTTTATTATTGGTCGTTCCTCTTACAAATAAGTACAGGTAAGCATGTGTTCTACATGTGATAATTTCCAGGTTTTTTTACTGAACTGCAAAATTTTAGATGACGAAGGAGCATAATTTTTTCCTTAAAAAATACGGAGTAGTTGATCAGAAATATGTGTAGTGAGCTTTCTATTAAGCCCTCATCCCATTACTCTTACATAACCAATTTATTTCATTGCTAAATTTAGCAAGCTGTATGGAACATTGCTTAAAATCTGCCATTTGGTATTAATCAAACTCCTGTTGTCTCCATTAATTGAAATATTTAAACTCAAGCCAAATGTGTGTAACATTCACAGCTGGAGCTTTATGCGAAAGTACATTCAGAGATCAAACTAGTGAGAGGTTGAATTGGAGAGCTGAGGTGGTTAACAAAGTAAAAAATTGAAACAAATAATTATAATTTCCCTCCCTCAACTACAGTTTTTAAATTATGGCATTTTAAAATTGGAATAAAAGTGACATGGCTTTAATTATTCAGATGAGGTTTGTCTTTTTCCATTTAAGTTTATTTTATTTATTTTGTTTTAAACATAAGCATATTGTGATAATGCAAGATTTTTCACTGTTTCTCACAAAGACCTCCCTTCAAGGTGTTCAGAGACCTGGGAAAGGTTCAAGTGAAACCTGAATTTGTAGTATGCGTAGCATTCAGCATAACTTGCTCAACTCTTTAAAGACCAGATTTCCCACTGATTATTTTCATTTGCATTTTACTGTTTGAACTGTATTACAGTGTAGAAGTCAGTGCCTTTCAATTCTCCAGTACCAATATTATGCCACACAGCCTTTCCCAAGCCAGTCCTAAACAGATAGCAAGGGTTTGTAAGTACAAACAGAAAACAAAGGTAGGAAAACTACAACACATTTAAATATCAAGGTTATGTACCTCTTGTACTTCCTTATGACAGTATATGATCTTGGTAACATAGAGCCTCCTTCTTTGTGTATGAACTGGCACTGTTTAGGTTCACCTTTGTGGGTTAACATGGTATTAGCTAGTTATCTTTGTGACATCTGTATTCTCAGCTTGAATTTAAATTCATGATCCTCAAAATGAATGGAAAATTACAAAAGGGGTTATTCTGCCCAGTGTGCCTTTCTCTGAAAGGTGCAAAATAGTGTATCACTAAATACAGAGTGGGAGGAAAGAGCTGCATCAGACACAGATTAATTTAGGCTAGGATTTTCATTTTTGGAACACATTCTTCACTCTCCGAGTAAATGAGAAATAGAGCTTATTTTAGAGTCAGGTTGCTGGTTTTCAAAATGCCTAAAAAAGCATTGCCATCTCTCTGAGGGATTTAACACTCTCCTCCTGTGTCAGATTTCTCTCCCTACAAGCTTCAGTGATAAAATTCTAGGCTTGTTCACAAAGCCATTCTCTTCTGCTCATCAATTCTTCTGTACTGGCAGCTGGGCTACCTCAGGCACTGGAGTCCAGATAATTCATGGTATATACAAAAACAAAAAAACCCATAATAATTTGCTTGTTCTTACATTTTTCCCCTGCATTCTTCTCAATGCTTTTTCCAAAGTGAGGGAGGGCATCCTGCCCAGCTGGTCTACGTCAGCCTTACTTCTGGCAAGAGATGAACAAACAGCTGCTTTTGCAGCAAGTGAAGCTGCTTATGGATGAACAATTCTGCCTATGTCTGAGCAGGGGTGACTCATGCAGGCTTTGTCACTGAGTGGCAAGAGCTTTGCAGGACCAAAAAAGAAAAAAAAAATCCCTCTTTAAATATCACACATTAGTTCTATTGATAAAGAAATGTTTTGATGGCTTGGCTTGTTTTTCACCACTTTAATGTTTGCTACAAGTAGGATACAGTCACTTGGATTAGCAAGAAAACCTTGAACCGGAGATATTTTACTTGTTGAAATCATGTTAAACACATCATCAGGCAATAACAAATTACTTGAATTTGGTTTAACTGGAATAATTTTTTCCTCTCATTTCAAGTAGAATTCTGTTGGCACAAATAATAAAACTTCTTCAGGCAGTCTCTGGAAGGATTTGTTGCTGCAGTTTGAAAAATACAGCAGTAGTTATACTGCAGCATTCCAGTGGCAGATATCTGAGGCTATTTATTTTTATGATTGATCACAATCTCACAAGTTCTGACACATGAGAACTCTTCTATCTTTATGGTAGTTATTTGTAAATCTTTTTTCCTTCCTAATGTTTTGGCAGCAATGCTTGGAAACAATTGCTAAAACATAGAAGGAGATAGTTAAAAAATCTAATTCTCTCATGTGAAAGGGTAAAAATGGAAAGCTTAAGAGAAACTGGAGACTTCTGCAAGACAAGATGACTCAGTTGCCTTTACCTGAACCCCTACCCACGCAAAAAATTGCTTTTGTAAGCTGCCAAGAGCAGTGCTGAGCAAGAGGAAGGTGCATGGGGAACAATGGCTGTGGTGTTACTGTCAGTTCCTTATTGCAGGCAGACAACTATTCATGCAGCAACAGGGAGAAGAGTTAAATGGGTCGTGTGTGTTTTGGCAGAACTGGGACTTCAGGTAGCATATTAGTGAGTTCTGGTCCACATTTTAAGATTTTGTAAGAGATCATGGTGAAGACAATTGCTGTCACTGTGGCTAACATGATGGTTTCTGCCTTCCATGAAGAATTGGTTGTGCTTGTTTCCCTTTTCTTTCTGCATGTTTTATTAATAATCAGGAGTGTCCAACTTTGGTGCAGGCATTGTCTATGGACTCCTAGCCTGCACAACACTTATCCCAGTGATGCTGGTTTTAGGCATTGTGGGGCTGATACAGTGCTGCTACTTTGTAAATCATTATCATAGCTGAAAGTGATGTAAAAAGAAGCTGTGGTATTAAAATAAAAAGACTGTGCTTGCAGCAGTGAATTATTTTGGTTAACAATTTATAGGTTCTTAACAAACAGGAGTTTTCTCTGGGAAGGTGCCGTGAATTTAAATCCATTCAGCTGTGAATGCTGTTCACTGAATCCTGAGGGGTAGTGTTAACCTAAATGAAGTTGAGTGGTCTTTTCGTCAGTGATTTCTGAATGACAGAAACAAAAATACCAGCAGCTAGAGGGCAGGTGTATAAAGTTTATAACAAACCATTAATATATAAAATAAACCCTTAAACCTCTGGTATAACAGTGTCTCTTTGGGTCACAGCATTTTCAGGGAAGAATTTTATAGCAGGTGGTGCTGCCTCATGAGACATTCACAATGCAGAATTAAACAGGGCCTGTTCTGCCCTGTCAACTCTCTGATTGGCCAACTGTCTGGAAGAAGCACTCTGTTGTTTTATGGATTGATATTTTACTGTATTTTGTGTATGTTAATAATGCTGCTTTTACTGGATCAATTTGGATTTTTGAAGCATTCTTTTCATAAGACTTCATGTTTTTTGGGGTTTTTTCCCTCAAAATTGGTAGTAAATAAATAGTTTTCCTTTTATTGACAGACTGTTTGACCTTGCAAGTTCTAATTGCTTGCAGTTATATCTTATGCCTCACCCCCTCCTGGGCTGGAGGAGAGTTGGTCATAGTGCATGAGTGACAGCTTTGGTCCAGTTCCCAGCCTGGTGCCAAGCGTTACACAGAAGTTTTGCTCTGCTGCAGGCATTGGAGACATTAATAAAGTGTGATTCCTCTTTCCATTTCCAGGTTTTTTTGAACAAGATTGAAACCTCAAAATGTTATTGCATTTGTTTTGTGTGGTCTTTGTCACTAGAGAGAGATTCTAGAAATTAAATTAATTTTTCTGAATTAATGACATGACTTGACACCTTTTGTTCATCAGCACTGTAGCATTTAAAAAAATCCAATAGCTATGAGGCCATTCTAGGGTTTGCTAGTTGCCTTTTTGACTCGTTTTGATAAAGAAATTAATAGGAGTTATATCTTTTAGTATCCTCTCAGCCCTACTAACTATGCAGTAGTTTGCACTTCACCTGTGGGGATAGTGAAATATAGTTTGCCAAAACCAGTTACTTTTGCAGCCACAGCTTCCCCTGAACAAGTGAACTTCTTATCAGCACTCATTGTACTAGCTTCAGTGACTTGCACTGAACTGGAGCTGAAATAAATGGGGAGGATGATTTTGGTAGTCTGTCTTGCATCAGCAGGATTTTAATTGGCACATTGTAGCTATGGTGACTGGCATCCCATAAATACCAAAGATAGATTTTAATGTACAATCTTCTACTTCAGAAGATTGATTTTTTTCCCTAACTCTGCAATATAATGATGTGCATTAATTCCTTGGTGCAGTCAAAGATACAGGGAAAGTCAGGCTGGTTATTGTGGTGGGTTTCCCTGGTCTCTGTGGAGCTCCTAAAGATGAGGCCTAGTTGTACAGAGTATAAACAACTGTAAATGCTGAATGCCTTATAGATTGGTATTTAATACTCCATGATCCTTGAAAGGTTTTTGGTTTTTGCTTTGGATATTGAGTGTAAATGTGTATTAATTCAAGCCAGACTATTTTCAGCAGCCACAAGCTCAGAAGTTCATTAGCTAGCTTGAGCATTTTGGCTGAATCTATTTGTTGTTGGCCCATTTTTTTTTGCTTTTGACATGAATTAGCTTATGTGAGTAGACTAAAAAAATAATGCATAAGCAAATGTATTAGCAGCTGTTAATACAAATTCTGCAGTGATGTAGCACGGGGGGGGTTTTAAGTAGTGTCAGTAAAATAAAGCTGGACAAGCCACTTTGTTCCTTTTTATTAAAGAAAGACTTCTCTGCTGCAGAGAATTTTAATATTTACATATTTACAAAGAGGCTTTCTCATAATTCTCTGGTTTTAGTCTGAGTGGATTTAGCAGATTTTTCTGTCACTCCTAAAAAACATTGACCACATGTCTGTGTTTTCAGTCTTTCACAATTTGTATACTCTGATGACTGTTGTTGCAGGGTCTGACTGAATTCCTATGGAAGCTTTGACTGTTCAACTGGATTTTTTCACTAAAAACTGGATTTGAGCCTCAGCTCAGAAGTCTCCCTCTGATTTAAATAATAGCAGCTGTTTGGCCTGGAAGAGCTGAAATCTAAAGCTGACAGCTTTACTCTTTCTAATACAAATATACTCTGCTGCTACAGCCGAGGTTTTCTTGCTTACCAAATCCTGGTTTTGTCATGGCAGCTCCTTCGAATGACCATAGCAAAGCAAAGACTGGGAGATGATGAAGTTGGGGCTCGCCACTTTGCAGCACATGAGCGGGAGGACCTCGTTCAACAGTTGGAGAAGGCTCGAGAACAGGTAATAATTAAATGCTAGTAGTAAGTAAATAATTTCTGTTCTTTTTGAAGGGCTGATTGATGTTGGAAGTAATGGTTAGAGTGAATTCCTAATCTCTGGAATTTTTTGTCTAGATTATTGATCCTCCTTTTCTTTTTAATGCCCAGTAACAACTTGTGACAATTGGATATTTTCAGTGAATGTCAATAAAAGGTACCCTTTAGTGAAGGCTCTTGCAAGTATTCAGCACAGTGTACAGTGGCTGATGTACCTCTGAATCTAATTTTCTGTAGAAGTGTTGTTAGTGTCCTCTTCCTCCTGCCTTCAAGCTATTTCTTCTCCTCTTCTGAAAATTCTCACATCAGACCTATTTCCCTTCCTTAAGTCTGTATGAATGCTCTTTGCCATGCAGCATCAGGCCTTTTCCCTAACACTGATACATAAATTTCTGGACAGTTTTGCAGCTCTGCATTCTCAGTTTTTCCCATGCTTATTCCTACCAGTGTCAGTTTCAACTTGAATGAGCCATTCTGTGATCCAGGAATTTCTAGTTTTTCAGTCTTCCCTCAATTGCAGCACCACTGTACCTTACTGGAAAGGCTGTTGGTCTTCTTTCAGTGTGATCCTCCCTGCTAACTCTGTTACCAAGCTTGTGTTCTTTCTGTTCGTCACCCAGCCTCTTTTAAATGGTGGTCTGTTGTCCTTCCTGGCTTATCCATGTTTTCTAGGGTGTGGGTGGAGACTTCTGTCCCTGCCGAATTTTCTCACACTCGGTTTCATCTCCTTGGAAGTTTGAAGCTCTCTGTCCTTGAGTATCTTTCACACTGGACTTCTTCACTCTTTTCCTTAATAGCACAGCTCATCCTGTTGCCTCCATGATTGCTTATTTTTGTACTTTTTCAGTTCTTATTCTATGGAACCTCATTGCTCAAGTCCCATGATTAGTGCAAATTCCCGCTTACAGGCTTTTTGACAAGGCTTGTTGACTTAATTTTTGGAGTCCTAGAAATTATATGATATAACCACCTCAATATGTTTGTAAAGCAGAATTACAGTAGGGATTGAGATTTCTTTTGCTGTTACATTTTAATTGTTTCCTAGAATTTTTTTCAAACTAATCTAACTAGTAAAGTTACTTTAACTCCAAGTAAATGAAATTGAGTAAAAATACCTAGGGTTATGAGCTTTGAAAAGTCTTTTGACTGTCCAAAACCAATACTGTTCAAACATGTGCTTGTTGCTATTTTCAGGCTGGGTCCTATGTTAGCTATTTTTTAAACTCATACTGATACAGCTCTCCTTTCTTCTCAGATTGAGACTCTGAGATATGATCTTCAGGCTGCACTGGATGAGTTACAGGATGTGAAAGAGGAACGCTCTGTTTACCAAGATAAGTCTGACAGACTAAACCAAGAGTTGAATCATGTCTTAGGAGGGCATGAAAACCGTATCATTGACATAGATGCTCTCTGTATGGAGAACAGGTGAGTGCATTACTGTTTCCCTAGAAAAACAGTGTGTTGTTGTAATAGGAGTATCAGGAAGCCAATCACAACAAAGAAAATATATCCAAGAATGAAAGTTAAGAGATTTTGGAAATTTGTTTTGCCTGTTTTGTTTATACTGTAACTAAGCATTAAATAATATTGAGAAATCTAGGCTACAGGAAATTACCAATGTTGTATTTGGCTACAGAGATGCCAGTGATGTTCCCAAATAAAGCTAAACAAGGAAAAGGAAGAGAAGACCTTTTTATTCCCATCACTGTATGGCACCAAAAGCAAGAATATTCAAAATTTGTATATTCAGAAACTCCCAGTGAAATGTAGTGGACTAATCTTGAATTGGAAACAGGGACTTTGAGTACCCTGAATTGCAGTTACAGACATAATTTTCTCCACAGGGAGAGGTGTCAGCATGGAATGATTTGCCAACAAAAGTTGCTGGTGAAATCACCCATGTAGATATTCTTGCTGGTTTCTTGGGAAAAGAATGTGTTTATGGTCTCTACTAAGGATGACAGGGAGGAGTCACTGACAGAGCCATAGCAGGTATCTCCCTTAATGTCAACAATTACCTTAAAGTGAAATAGAACTTGTAAGAGAGTTTCCATTTACAAAACCTATGCTTTAGGCAAGAAAGTGTGCTGCCAAAGGCATTACTTCTTCCCCGCAACTTCAGGGGTTTTTTTCTGTTTTGTGTGGCCTACAGAGTTCTGCATCAATTTAAGCCCCCTGCTCCCCTGACAGTGATGTGAGTTTTTTCCTGTGAAATAATTAAATTGTCATAAACCCTAATACAGCTACAGTTGTAATACATGAAAGAAGATACCTTATAAACCCTTTATTCATAAAAAAAGATATTTTCCTAGTTGGAAATAACTGTCTCATCCAAGTGCATAAACTCTAGTAGAAAGAACTGTACTGTTTCATTTAACTGTGTACCATTTTTCAACTATACTGTTAAATTTTCTACTTTGTGATTGCTAATGAGAAGTGCCAAGTAAGTGATGGATATTGCAATGCAAAAGTTCTGCATAGCTGAGTCTTGTGTTGACATATATACAAATCTTCATGTGTCCATCTCACAGACCTTCAAGCACAGAGGGCATACATAAATGCTTCCTGACTATTTCCTCTAGACATAAATATATTCTTTTAGCTTTCTTGCCCAGAAACCTGATGACCAATACAAAATAGTTGTGCAGCATGCTTGACCAATCTAACAGAAGGGCAGCCTCCTGTTCTGATGCAATTTGTTTCCCTACTTTAAGTTTTATGGGGTCAAGAACAGTAAGATTTTGTTATTTCATCCCTCAGAGAACTGCAGAGGGAAAAGAACTCTCACTAGTTCAAAGAGAGGACATGCCAAATAGTAAAGAAGACTGCTTGAGGCAGTATTTGAAGGTTCCATGAAGTAAAGGATTATGTTTCTTTTTCAGGTATCTTCAAGAGAGATTAAAACAACTTCAAGAGGAAGTCAACCTTCTGAAGTCTAGTATTACTAAATATAAGGTAAGATCTTCTCAGTGTATCATCTAAGCTGTGCTTCTTTGTTCATGGAAGTTAGTCTTCATTTTCATGTTAAATGTATTTGAAGAACAAATTTGTTCTTGAAAGAAAAATTGACACTCTGACAATATTAGTGTGTATTCATATTACATGCTCATTCTTCCTTGTAGGCTTCTTAGCTGAGGGTAGTACAAAGGGATACCTTTTAAGAGTATTTTGAAAAATTAATTAAATGTATTTTTTAAGTTCTGTGGGGGAATCATCAGTCTGCTGAGGGGCAAATGATCAGCCTTCCAGCCAGCTGCTAGGTGAAAAGTAGCAGATCATGCAGTGGTGAATAACTGCAGCTGTGTTGCTGTCACAAAAAGATTGTGTCTCCCTGTTCTCTGGTGGCTGTGCTATTTCTTCATGTAGTGTAATGGTAACTAAGCTTTCATTGTTCTTCTTTAATTCCTTAAAAGTTATATGTTATAACTTTTAAGTTAAAGTATATGCTGTTTTACATAAAACCTTCAGGACTGATTTTTGCCCTTCGCAGAAGATGTGCACTCTTATTTCCTTCTGCAAGTCATTTTGGGGAGTGGGAGGGGAGAGCTGCTTGTCAGTCCATGAGAAGGGTAATCTTAGGATTGTCAATAGGACTTCTTCATTTAGCTCACTATAAAGTAGTCACAGCCCTGATTGTTTTTTGTGCATGAGTAAAGCACCTCAAAGTACCAGCTTCATTTCAGTGTCTGTTCCCGCTTGCAGCTTGAGTCTCTTGGAGTGTGAGTTTGTTGGTGAGAACTGAGTATCTTGGTGGTCCAGTGGGTTTCACAGAACTGTAATTGAAGGATTTGGACTTCTGTAGCAGGACCATTCTGCTTCTAATTCCTGAAAGTCAGTATTTGGTATTAAAAGGCCTTATAGAAACTCTGATAGAGGAATTGGAACTTTCCCTTTGAAACCTATCCAAAGAAATGCTGGGAAAAGTCTGCTTTTGTTTCCAGTTGATGTTGTCTACAGCATACTGCAGTATCTTCACTGGCAGTCAGCAGATGATTAAAAAATAGGCAAGTCTTAAATATACATTGGGGGGAGCGGGTGGGAGAGACTGCAGTAAAGTGATTACAATGAGACAGATGAGTCTTTGTAACATTCCAAAGATTTTAGGCTAGAGAATAATAATCTTTGAGAGTTACACCCCCATAGTTTATTATAGGTGTAAGGTGTAAGCCTTGCAGAGTTGCTCTGAGACCAAAATCCAAAGTTCCAGATTCTTTCTTCCTAATGACAGGATTTGTTTGCTACTGTTTTTCTAAATAAGATATTTGTTGTTTCCCTAGAATGCACTAGAGAGACGAAAAAATTCAAAGACTCATAGTAGATCCAGTAGCAGTGCTCTGACTGGAGTCCTTTCTGCAAAGCAAGGTATTGCAAAAATGCAGGATGATGTTGCATGTCTCATTGAATTCCTTTCATCTAACCTTTTAATTTCAGTAGCCCTTTCCTTACCAACCAAACCAAAAGCTCTCTTCCTACTCCCTGTTTATTACTATGTGCTAATTCTGTCCTCTTCTCAGTTGACTTTACAATATAAAATTTGCCTCTGGATTACTGCTTCTTCTTTTGTTAATTCTTTTGCCAGTCATTCTCTCCCCCATTAGTTTTATCAAATATTTCTTTACTCTCTAGACCCTGACAAATCACTTCTTTATTCATCTCTTTGCTCTGCTAACAATGGCAGTCACAATTCGCATTCCAATGAAAAGTAGACTGGGTGGTGGAGGAGGGGCACTGTCAGGTTTTCTGCTACTGTTCTTGGAAGCTTTTACATTCAGATGTTTTACAAGAAATCTTTGAGCCCCATGTTTCTTCATGGGTAGCAAAGTAATCTCTTTTCCCCATTTCAAAGAAAATATCAAGATTAGGAAAGAAAGGGAATGAGAAAATTCTTTGAAGCAAACAGTATAACTTGCCACCCTACTGTTGAAATGTAGGTATATTCATACACACACATGAGGTCAGTAGTAAGTGTCATGGTAAGTTGAAGCTCATTTTTCTGGTTTTGATTTCTCTTTTCTCCTCTTCTCCATGTACTTGCATACATGTGTATATATCTCTATATCTATATCTATATATGTAAAGAAGCAGAGCCAGATTCTAGATTTTAATGATACTAGTGAACTTCCTGATTTGGCTTGAAGGTACAGACTCTGTGTTGTAGAGGAAGAGTTCATGGGTGACTGTATTTTCACACCAGTCTTAAATAACCTGAAGGATATAATGGTTCTAAAAATTAGTATAAAATATTGTTTGGAGGCTTCAGTTTTAATGACCAGTTTTTACCACTTTGAGGGCCTGTAGAAGAATGATTTTGTATCCTTCTGAACACAAAGATTTTTCCAAAAGCAGAATCAAGTTAATGTAAGATGTGTCTGCCTATACTTGTTCTGGTTATTGCTGTGAATAACAATCAACTTGGAAAGCCACCATATTTGTGCCAGCTAGAAATTACAGTTCTGATCTTTTGGCTTCGTTTTGTAATTGAAGGAAAAATATATGTATTCATTTAAGTAATTGGAATAGTTCCTTAATGCTAAGTAAACGTTTGTGTTGCATTTCTGTGCATGAGAAGCCAAAACTCATTTGTGTTTTTAACATTATAGTCCAAGAGTTGTTGTCGGAGGATCATGGATGTAGCCTACCAGCCACACCACAATCCATTTCAGATCTCAAATCACTGGCCACTGCATTACTGGAAACCATCCATGAAAAAAACATGGTCATACAACACCAAAGACAAACCAACAAGTAGGTGGCATGACTTCTAAGTAAAATATCAAGCTATGGGAAAGTTAGTTTGGGGAAACATTTAGGGCAATGGGAAGGAAGATTCATTTTCACAGAAAATTCATTGTCATGGTTGAGTGGTGGATTCTTTAGTTTTTAATCAGATTTGTGATTTGAGAAAAATTACATTTTCATCTTAAATTCTGAGGGTGACAGAGACCTGTCTGCCTCTGCTAGGCAAGGACTGGTTTGCTGCTTAGGTTATTACAAACTGTAGTAACTCAAAGCAGACTTCTAGCAGGAAGTCTGTAGGAACAGCTAAATAAAACCTTCTGGGAGGAAGGACACTCTTGAACTGGAGAGAAGATATTGGTTGTCAGTCTAAGAATTTTCTAATAAGTTCTGATGAGGTTAGTAAGTGTTGCTCCTAGAAAAGAGTCTGAAAGGGTTAATGTAACATTTGACAAATGCTCAATGGCCTGTGTTATTCAGATGATACCTGTTGCTCCTATAGTTACTTTGCTAAAAGTTGAAGGAGATAAAACAGTTTGATTGCTACTATATGGGTTTTTTTAAAAATCTGAACTGAACTTTAAAGGAGGATTTGTTTACTCTTAGCTGTTCTGCTCATCAATAGAATTCTTTGTGGCTTGTACAGTTCCTATCATGGCAGACTATAAAAAATTTTGACACATTTTGTGACATTCTGATATTATTGTCCTTATACAGTGTATAAAAATCAGAGCTAGGAAGTGTTTCTTGATTTTGTGCTCAATTTCACCCCCTCTTTTTTTGTTGGTGAGTTTTTTGTTTTGTTTTGTTATTTTTTTTAACCCTGAGTCACTGCTGGTAATCAGAGGTTATTCAGGCTTCTCAAAAGCACATCAGGACCAGATGCCAGCAACAGCCAGACATCTTTCCTGAAAAGAAGTAGTACTGAAGTAAACTGTATTACACTAGAATGGATGATTCACTTTGAAAATTGATAACTTAGATACTAGGCAGACTCCATTGCATAATTCTGAGTGATGTGGCAATAGAATAGCCACTTTTAATGCTTTTGAGACATGGCTAATCAGCTAAAAGGAGACTAAAGTAGTGAAAATGTAGCCCAGATCTAACTGATGGCAGCTCAGTCACTTCTTGTCCTGTGATACAAGAGGAGTTGCTGCACAGAACAATGCCAAGGAAGGGCTAACAGCTGCTTACTCCCTTCTTACTGCTAATGTAACATCAGAAGGAAAACATCCAGAAAAAACTTTTGTTGTTCCCGGTGTAACCAGACCTTGCCTTTTACATCCTGATACTGTATCATTACCCAGTGTTTTATTTTGCATAACTTTTTTTTTTTTTTTTTTTTTTTTGGAAAGTTCTTAGTTTTGTATTCCTCTTTGGCGATTTTTTGCATCTCTCAAATATTATTGCAGTGATAGTTTTCTGATACTACTCTTTCTGCTTTCAACTACTGAGTATGGGCTGTCTTGAGATAACCCACACAAGGAGATGTGATCCTTATGTCTGTGTGCCCCACTGGTCACATAAAGCCAGCAGGGTATAACTGGGTAAATGCAAACTGCTATTCTATGGCCAACAGGAGATCAAGGTCTTAGAGGGACGTGACAGTCCATATCAGTCCAGGGTCAGGAGTGTTTTCTGAACTGTAGTGTTATACTCAGTTCAGGATGGTTCAGGGAAAAAAAAATTGATGAATCCTGATCAAGTTGAGTGAAGAGCCTCCAAAACATTCCTTTGTAGTATTCTCATTCTTTTTGTCCCTTTTGACTTTAGGTGGATTAAAGAAGCTATTAAGGAGCTAGGAGGAATGGGAACCACTACAAGTGGAAACACCTAAGACATAAAAATTTAATGTGAAAAAGGGAAGTGCATGTAGGAGATCAAGGAAAAATACCCTTTATTTGAAATGCAAATAAACGAGGGCCCTTATTTGCCAAATTTGTAAAAAGTTAGAAGTCTGCTGACTTGTGAAAATGGGAAAGAAACTGCCCACCTGTCAGAGAAGGTTAGATGTGAGTGTATGGTCAGTGCACAAGTTAAACAGACAGGGTCATAAACTGGTACTAGTAGAAGATGCATTCTTTTGTTGAAGACATTTCTCCATTCAAAACAGAAGTTGAGAAGGATGTGAGGTGTGTAGTGACAAAAAGTTTTACATAAATCACAAGGTAGCAGTCTTTCCCTGTGCAAAGAGCATGTTTGGAGGACACATTTACTCTTTCAGATTGTTGTTTGAAGAAAGTGAGATTTATTGGGTAAAGAACATGAGATTTTGGGGTGGTTGTTTCTTTTTGTGGAGGAAATTCTGCATTTGATATTTGATGGGTGAATGACCTCGTAGTGATTCTCTCACTATCAGTAAATGAGATTTTTCAGACCATATGAACTTACTTTCCCCCATACACTTAACCTACTCTAAGGTCTAGACCTCTTTGGTAGCTTGCAGATTGAGAGTTGGCTGTATAAGTTTATTTACAATAGCAGAATGGTGGATTCGCTTTCTGAATAACTGAAGCAATAACAAGACAGTGGATTTTTTAGTGTAGATTGGAATTTGGATGTTCTGTTGAAGTTTACTTTCTGTTCTTACACTGTTGTTAAAAAAATCCATTGCCACTTGTTCTTAGAGAAGACACACTACTATTATTGCCACTCTTCTAAAGATGTGGCATGATAGAAGGAACTGTGGGAGTATGTGCCTAGGGACAAGTAGGCTAAATCTTGCCTTTATTTTTTATCCCCAGTTTTCAGAAAAAAAAAATAAAAAAAATAAAAAAGTTGTTGTGGAAAAAACCAGATTGTTTTTCCAAGGTGGTTGGTAGCTACTAATGCTAAGTTCAAGTAACGTCCTGTGTTTTTCTTCACAAGCCCATTAGCTTAATTTGAAAAGGCAGTTGTAAATTAATTCTCTACGCAGTAGTGTGTTGCAAGATTAAACAGTTCCATAAATGCAGAACCAAATTGTCCTAACTCTGCTTAGCAAATGGATAAACATCCTTTTTTTATTCTACCAGCAATAAACCATTTATTAGATATTCTTTTCAGTGCAATTTGTTCCTGAAATTGCCAGCACTTGTGCAAGCTGGATCAGCGTAAAAGCTGCTGTGGTGCTTAGATATATCGCACTAATTTTAACATTTCTAACTTGGGCAAGTTCAGTCATATCCAAAATTACAAAAAGGATTGTGTCAGTCTGTAACTTGAGCACATGTTTCCGTACGAGGTGCAGAGCCAGATATGGGACTGTGACATTCCTATTTACAGGCATTTAGGTGATGGTGTCTGTATGAGGGTGTATGTCTTCTGCAGCAAGAGCTAAATTAAAGTCAGGTGAAGGGAGCTCAGGTGCCGTAAATCACCACAGCTCCCTTCAGATCCGTGATACGTTGGAAAGCCCGAGAGAGCCAGAAAGAGGCTTCTGAAGTCAGGTGGGGCCATTGCTACTGTTGCACAAACAACAGATTTCTGTAAAACCTTATCCTGGAGGGAGGTTTGTAACAACTCCCTTGTTGCATTAGGCACAGGACCAGAGAACAACGGAAATAGCTATCACCTGTGTCTGTGACATAATCCTTCTGTTTTAGTTGAAGGATCTGGTTCATGGTGTCTAGAAATAAAAAAAAGAGATTAGGGAATTGGGTGCTACCAACCCATGCAGCCCCTTTAAAAATATCCACCCAGATAGGCCTACCCAGGCCACTACAGCTCAGTCTTTCCACAGTATGTATGGAGGTGGCAAATTATCTGGAGATCTCAGGGGAAAGGAAGAAATGTGATAAACCACATTGTGTTCAGAATAGCTTGCACGTTTATCTTTCAACAATTTATTGCTATAAGAACTTGCAGCTTTATTTAGGTTTTACTTCTCCCATACCTGTCTTGGGATAATGGGTTTTTTTAAGCAAACTAGAATCATACTCATCGCTGAATGTATTTTACTTTCTTCCTGAATGAAAGGAGTGGGGTTAAATATTGTCCTCTGCTGTTGCCAAGCATTGTTCTGAGACACAAAATGATCCTTCTAAATGAGAACCTGCAACAAAGGTTAAAAAAAATACCTCAGTGCCTCTTCAGAGGATTCAGTAGGTATTATCAGGATATATTCTCTCCAAAACCATTAGAACTAGTGTGGTACAGCTGATAAATAAATTATAAAATTTAAGAGAAGCAAGAGAAAAGTGACTTTGCTGTTGTTACCTGAATAAGAAGAGCAGTAGCAATAACTTCTTACAGAGGGTTGAGATATATGTAGTATGGCTGGCTGGCAGGGAGGGCAGCATCCTTCCCCTGTTTTCTGCCCTGGAACTAGTGGTGAACTACTTATGAAAATAATAAGGATTAGACATCAACATTGTTTTGTCAGCTCCCTGCCAGAACTAACATGATGTGGAAGTGTTACATCATGTCTCTTTGTTCCCCTCTAAGCCTGGGGAATTTCACGTTCTTTAGCTGACCCTTGGTGAGGCCTTAGGCAGGAAGGTGGGAAGGGGCTCCCAGTGTGCAAGGTGGAGTTTCCCCGAAAGCTTCTCCGTGCCTTTTGCTGTCAGCTGTGTTGTACTGCAGAGCCCAACTGCTGGATGTCAGGGTTATGAAAAGTGTTATTAAGGCTGAGTTTCTCATACCAGATGGAAGCATTCTGAAAGTGAAATCTAGACCTGAATAATTTTGTTTTTAATTGGAGAAGACAGTAGTAAATCCATCATAACCTTTTTAACCTACTGAAATACTGAGTTTCAATGGGGAAATAAACATAACTGCTTTGTCTTTTCTCCTCTGCTTTTGAATGTGATGGACTGTTCTTTTTAGTTCACACACACCCCTGTACCTCTCAGTACTTTCTTTGATGTTTATTATAAGCTTTCTCTTTCTGTTTTACATTCTGTCTCTCATCTTGATATTTTTGTAATCTTTAAAATACTTATAGGCTTTTATTGTGTCATTGCAAAGCCCTCACAGTAGAGATTTCAAAAATGCTTAGTCCTTGTTAATCAATTTTCCTAGCCCCTTTGATATTTGCTGGGAGTGCTATTCTTCATGTCCTTCCCAGAATCTGCCATCTTGCCAGTAATGACATTCCCGGTGTGCTCAAATGTCTGCACATAAAGCCCTTGCTGAGGAGCTCTCAGTGCAGTATTACACAGCTCTGGTATGCACAGGAAGATACTATTGCCTTGCTGGGGTGGGATATGCTGCTTCTCAGCATTCAGTTCAAATTTAACTGATTTATCCTGTTGCTGTAAATTGATGAGTAAAACTTGCTGTCCGTAATCTCTGCTGTCATGTTTAGAATTGCTGCCTTGTCTATGTTTCTCAGTCTAGTGAGTATTGTTTGGGATTTATTTAAAGATTTTGACTCTAGCAGTCTTGCTGTGCCTGTGGAACACTTGCAAAATTCATTGGAGAACCGAGCCTTCTTTTCAAGATAGAAATCTCTCATTTGATCTGGGGAGAGAATTAAGACTAAAAGTTAAATCCTGCACGAGAGCTGCAAATAGTATTTGTGTATGAAGTCAGATACAAAAGAAGACATGACCCAAGAAATACAGTGAATACTGAGTGGGTGATAAAGGCACTAAACAGCTTGAAGCTTTTTAGTGAAGCAGAAAACAGTTCAATTCTAAAAAAAAAAAAAAAAAAAAAAAAAAAAAGGTGTAATAGAAAAAAATATTCCTTGCCATTTTAAGCAATCTTAGTGATAGAGAAAATTCCCTGAATAAAGGACTAGCAAAAATGTGTGTCTTGGAACTTCAGAGTCAATCTAGGTGCTATCTTGAGTTTTCCATATTTTGTCTGTGTAGCTTTTACCTTCTGGTTTTAGCTATAAAGAAAATAAAGTGATATTTGCAGGCAAGGAGATAGAAATATTGTGAGTTGCTTTTCTTTTTCTTTGCTGCAAAGATTGAATGTCCAGTACATCCTAGGCCTTTTGCTTTTTTAAAAGCATGGTATACATTAGACAAATATATTTGATATATTATATTAATATTATATTAATATATTATATTAACATTATATTAATATATTATATTTATAATTTTCTTTTAACTCTGGGAGAGGTTGTCCATTGCTGTTAGTGAAAAGAGATGATTGTATACAGGTTTACTGCACTAGTTAAGTAGCAATTTAAAAATTCAACTGTAGTCATATAAGTAATTGGGCTTTAGTTACCTTGGTATAACAACTATTCTTTTTCCAAAGAATTCTAGGTAATCGAGTGGCAGAACTAGAAAAGAAATTAAGAACTTTGGAAATTGCTGGCTTGTGGAGTCTCCCAGGTTAGTAACATTTCAAGCAAATAGCTTGCAGTATTTAATTTTCAAGGGTATGTTTGCATTTAAGAGAAGTTTGGCCCTGATTTTTTTTAATGACAGTTACCTTGTGAATGTTCTATTCAGCACATTTGAAAAATTAGAAATGTCTAATAAATGTTAAGTGGAAAGCAAAAATCACTAGACTTTGTAAACTCTTAAGTCAAATAGGTATTGAAAATTACATGAAAAGTGCTAAAAAAAAGGTTTAAATATTGAAGTAATCAAATTATTTCCATAAACAGCAGGCAAAAGAAAAGTGAACTATTTTATTTAAACGTTGCATAAAATGATGCACAGGTCATTGGTCATTATGTTTTTCAACCAATTTTATTTATTAATTTTGTACTTCTTTTAACCATGGATTTAGTTTTTTACTGTTTTTAAATGCTTTTCTGTAGAATCATAAACTCCTAGAAATTGGAAACATAAATGGTTCTAAATTTTCTAGTCCATCTCTCCAGAACAGGCTTATTCCCTATAGTCCCTTAAGTATTGTATTTGGTTTTAAATTACTCAAGTAATGGGAGATTAATCTGCTTCCTAATAGACATCGTTGTTAGGAAAATGTGCAATATTTAATTTACATTTACTTTCTTGCTTCTTTTCTTCCCATTGCACCTAATTGTGTCTTCTGTAACCACTGTAAATTATGCTACTTTGTTGGTGGTGTTTGCATCATTAGGCTTTGTTGTTTACACATTCCTATCAGTGCTAGTAAGAGTGGGAAAGAGTGGCTTCTGCTTTTTGCATCTGGTTTTTCCATCTGACCTGTACATCTAGAAGAAAACATTTGACAGAGCTGAAGAGCCCTAGTAACAAACCTGTGCTGTTCAGCTGTTTGGCCTGATGTGTGTTTCTGCTTCAGCTCACCTTTTTGGGCTTTCTCAGTCCTGTTTGAGTCTTTCCAGAACTGGAGGTCCACATCTGTTTCCAAGGATTGCTCCACAGTTAGCCACCTAACACAGGTAGTGTACTTAGTGCAGTTGTGCCTCCCTGCATTCTCCAAAGGATGAAGGTGAAATGTTTGTCTAAGACCTTGCTAATGCAGTTTAGTACATTACTACAAACATGTCTCTCAAACTCACTGGTTCAAGGTATTGTAGGGGTTTGTTTGTTTAGTTTTGTTTTTCAAAACTAGTGTTCCATAAAATTTTTACACTAATAAATGCAGCACTTCACATGTTTGCAAAATGTATTTTAAAAAATGGAAGTGGGCACTTCTTGCACCATTTTGATCTATGTAGGTAAAGCATCAAATTAATGTTTATACAATAACAACTGTCTCTTTCCTTCCTTTCTTTTGCTGCCTGAAGGCCTGAGCTACAATGTCTCAGTGGGATTTGGGAGTAGGTTCTGCTTAACATATTTTTTTAGTAACTGATCCTAGCAGTACGTTAAATATTGTCATTGCATGTAAATAAATGGAAATGTTTTCTGAACATTTTTATATCCAGCAGATTAAGATGTTCAGTCAATTGAGTTAGATGACCACAGGAGAAATAGAGGCTGTTTTGCATGAAAGTTCATTTGTGTTATGGAAAATAGTAAGAGGGGATGATGGTAAATATTTTTAAAGGAATTTTACACTGGGTTGTGAGTTCTGTTGAGCCCTGTGGTTTTGTTGATTTTTTTGCTTGCCTTTTAAATCAGGAGTGCACTTTTGTTTCCAAGTGCACTCTAATCCTGAGGTGGTCAAAAAGAGCATTGCAACACCTGATGGGCCACCAGTTTTCTTTTCAGAGTGTGTAAAGCTTCCACTCCATAAAACAGCAATGTGTAACAATTAGTGTGGGAATACCACAATGGATTCTGCAGTTGAATATTGGCTTGGGTGAGGACCAGAACATGGAGAGTATCTCATCTAGTCAGTCTTAAATCCAGAGTGAAAAAGTATTATTTGGTTGTGAGTGGAATTTTTTGTCACTGGAAAAAAAAATGCAAAAAAAGCTGATGTTCATTCTGGCGCTGAAAGAAATGCACATTACAAATTGTAGGGTTTTAATCTGAAGTTAATGTTCCTACTTAGTCATCATTGTTTATATAACATTTATAACATACACTGTCACCAAGATAATAATATCTTCCAAATGCTGTTAATATACTTGATCCTATTGAAGAAAGATCTTGAATGCCTCTGTTTTTTTGTTAGGTGACATATTTGTCATCTTCTTTTTGAGAAAGCCATGAATGAACTATGGGGAAGCTAATCAACAGGAAGTGCATATTTAATTTTTGAGAAGGTGAAATTTCATTCCCTGTGGAAGTTCTGCCTACCAGACTTTATATTTCCCTGTTTGGAAAATGGTCTTTAGTTAAGTGAATCTCTTGTGAGGTTTGTTTTCATTGCTGAAAAGAAAGCAAGTTTGGCCATAGATTTGGCTTTGATTTTCATTTTATAATCCTACTTCCCTTAAGAAGGAAGCAGAGAATGTGATGTTCACAGAAGCATTTAATTCTTTGCTTTGTCTTGGCTACATTGTGGTTGAAATATGCACAGAAATAAGTTAAATGTATTCAATAACAGTACATAATAAACAGAATTTAATTCTTTTTGCATGATGTCACTAGACATTAAGATAGGTAATTCTGTATTTTTAAAATCTATCATTTCCTGAAAATTTCAGATTTCCACTGAATAAAAAGTCTAAGAAAGAGCCAACCATGACTCAGCCTACTTCTGTGTGGGATGATAAGAGAGTTTCGATGCTGCCTCTTGCCCTGCAGTAATCAGCGCAGAGCAGAGGCAGGGTAGAATTAAAGGGCTCTGCAGCTGCTGTGGCTGTAGCCAGTTACAGTGGTATGGGGTGCAGCAGAGGTTATAAGAAAATACCCAACCTTGGAGAAGAAAATGAAAAATTTACTATTACTGAAAACTTATATGTATTTTGAGATCCGTATACTTTTCACTATAGTCCTTGAAAAATTCATTAGAGGAACATGAAGCTATATAAGTTATGAAATTGAGCTTACACAGCAGCTAGTTGAAATTCTTTGTGTGTAATCCAGCTTCAGATCATGATTCACAGAATGTAGTGCAGCAGTACCCTATGTGCCTCCTTCATGAATGGATGTGAATCGCTGTTAATAAATAAATATTCATCAGACTCTTTGGGTCACATCTATTGTTAAGACATGTGGATACTGAGCTTAGCTTTATTTTCTGTAACCAGGCTGGTTTTCAGAGAAAAATGGGAAAGTGAATGTGTTTACTTTGTAAATGCTGGCTGGAAAGTCAAGAAGTATCTTTTGTGAAGCTTGTCTTGCAATCTTCAAGGACTTCAGCTCAGGCTTTACTTTTTTTATTAAATAAATTTAAAAGCTTCTGCTTACTACTTTCGTATTAAAACCGCTACCCATTTTTTTATTCATCATCTTTTTACTTCCTCCATTGGATTCTTTTGTATCTTTTTCGATATGTGGCTGCTTTTGACTCTGTGTGAATATCTGTTGGGTATTTTCATACCACAAGTTCCCTGTATGATTTGGTTCTTCCAACACAAAATTCCTTCACTGTTACGGGAAAGTACATTCATCTAGGAGCTTTTACATTTTGAAATATTGGTTGAATTTGCTTTGCATTTTGAAATATTGGTTTGATTTGGTTTGCATTTTTTGTGTTTTTAATTAATATTGTCTTACAGTGGGAGGATTGTCCTCTTTGCTATTAGTTAATGCTGTTTTTTATTACTGAGTCTGGTGAATGCAGAATTCTGATGCATGCTTGACAGGGGGATCAAATTTCCACAAGATCCATGCTTCAAAAGCATTAATTGCAGTCATATTGCTGCAATGTATTGCCCAACATGGCAAGGGTATAAAAAGATCATTACTACCTTCAGGATTAAGGTATTTGCAGACAGTGCTCTTAAAAGGAATTAGGAATTGGAGTGGTCCAGTTAGACTCCATGGGAACAGCTTGACTTTCATTATTCCTTCGTATGCACCAGAACTTTCTCAGAGCTGGATCTACTCCAGGTATCTCCTGACCTGGTGTTCTCTTGAAAGTCTTTGTCTTGGATGGGTGATTAGATTTAGGATGTTGCCTTAAGGTGAAACGTACTAACAGATTTAGAGGGGCGAAGTGGCTCTTACATAAATGTCGGTTCTCATGGAGATAAATAGAGCAGTATCTTGCTGCCTCCCCAGCCATTACTTATCAGTTGGCACTTGTTCTGGAGGCCACACAAACACCACGCTTAGCTGATCTTGCACATTTCCTGCCTTTTCCCCTCCAGGTTTAAGGTAGTGTCAGTCACTAAAAACATGAGCATCCTGAATAGTGGAGGACTTCCTAAAGGATCTGCAGGTGTTGCTTTCTGCATTGCTAAAATATGTAAACACTAAGCATCTACAGCAGAGTCCTCAGATGAAGGGTTTCTTGCACTATGTTGTCTGCAAAAGAGCTGGAAAATTGCATTTTTCCATTTGGTTAAAACTAAAATGCTCAGAAATCTTTTGGGAATTTTCAGATTAAAATCCCTCCTGTTTCTCAGCAATGTGTACTTGTTTGCTCCCTCAGTTCTTAATTCTGTGAAGTTTTTAGGGTATTTTTAAAGAAAGCATTGCAGGATAATATGTAAATCGGAAGCATAAAGCTACATAATGATGAACCTGCTTGTATCACATGAAACAGACTAATAGAGAGTAAAGAGTCAGTGCTGAACACTTGCTGGTAATAGCATGCAAGTGATCCATTACTTTGGTGTGATCCGATTATTACTATTTTTAATTGAATTCTAATTACTAATTCAATTTACTGCATACAGCACCTGGTCTTTCAAAATCTGGCCTTTACTCAGTACTGCAGATAAAAACATACAGCTTTTCTGCCTTTGCTTTGCATATTGTGGCTCTGGTACAGAGGTTTTTTTTCCATGCTGTGAAAGGATCATTTGAGATGCTTTTCGTGTTCTGTACTTCTCAATATCATTGTTAAAAATTTGTGGGGAACATCATTGATGCACAGTGGTTGTAATTGGTGAAGCAGCAGTTCTAACAGTGTGATTGTTCCAGGTGGGAAGGATACGATAACATTCAGTGACCCAGCCCTGCCTGTGATACAGCGGTCCAGGTCACCGTTGTTAGCGTTTGCTGATAAGCCTCAGAGAGCTGAAGTGCAAGGTGAGCACCTGGGACGTAAGAACATGATGAGAGCTGAGCACTCATTTCTTTCCAAATAAAATGTAATAAGTTTTCATGCTGGGATAGCAAAAGGCAAAGTTTCAGTGACCACAGAGATTGAATACATCATCCACAAGTAAAACAGATAGATGGTCCCAGTACAAATAGCAAAGAAATGACTGAAAAGTTACTACTGAATGGATTGCTAAGGCTAGGGATCAGGTCTTACACCTCAGAGAATTTTTCTGCCACATAACGTGACACTGTGTGAAGTTATTCATGCCATCTGTGTTGCAGTTAACTGATTCCTGCACTTTTCCCCTCAGTTAAAATGCACAGTAGGAAGCAGTCTGTGGAACTGGTTTAGCACTTTCCTGCATTATAGGTGATGTCTAGATGAATGGCTTCCTGATTGCACATGGTAAATTGAAATACCCAACTCATTTTCCCAGAGAAATTGACTGCTTTTTTCATAGTCTTACATGTGTTTTGTTAAAAATCCTTCTCCAATAGCAAACTTTAACATCTTTCCAAAGTCAAGCTTAACTTTACTTGACAGTTACTGATAACCTTGTTTTGTTTTTCCTTAGTTTTTCATAATAGATAGGAGATGGATTATTGTATTTGCTTATTGGCATTTGTATAAAGTCCTTAATGGGCATAACATTATGATGTGCCCAGATCTTTCTCAGCTAACCATGAAGCATCATAAACAATTTATTTGTCAGTCCTGAAACTAAATAGATTGTGGCTTAATTTTGACTTTATAGTCCATGTCATTATCTGATAAAATGTGACAGCGAGGCTGATCTTTTTTTATAATCTTGATCAGCTGATATTTTTGCTAAAAATAAGAAGTGAAACTGTAATGAATGGTTCTCTGGTGAGTAATAATAACTCATAAATATTCATTCTTTTACCTACTTAATTGTTGATTTTTAATTAAATCTGCAGTTACTGAAAGTATTTACTTGGTGGCATTATGCTCTTTTCTTTCCATATTTGTCCTAGGTGAGGCTGATATTACAGTTGTGATTAAAGACTGATCAGACAGGCAAGTCTGATCTGCCTGTCATATCTCATCAGACCCTCTTGCTGCTGCTTTGTAACACTGCCAAACCTTAACTCTGGGCTGAAGCTTTCCACATTGTATTTTCTATGTCAGCTAATTTTTTTTTTAAGATAGCCATTTTTTTTCTTTTAATGTTAAATACTGATGACTACGTGGGGTTTTGGTGGCATTTTTTGTCTGCTGTATGTTTGAATTTGGGTTGTTTTTTTCTTTTTTTTCAAATATGCAAGCATTTCCTTTTGAAATCTAGGGAAAAGTTTTCCAGCCTGAGGAGGCAGTCTGGAGTTTCCGCCTCATTCTACATGATTCACTTACAAATCTCATCTGCTAAAAACAAACAAGGTATTCTGTTGAGCTTACTTTGTGCCACCAGTGGTGGTAAAACTCTGTACACACCATTCATTTGAGAGAAAGTAAACTTAGAGGGAAAAAAGCCTGGAGCAGAGTGGGAAGAAAGGCCAAGATCAGGACTCTGAAGTGGTGGGAAGACTAGAGTAGATGGGGTTTGACAGAGTCAATGGAAGTCTGAGTGAGGAGGGACTTGTATGTGGCTGAGCAGAGGTCAGAGCACAGGAGTGAGGAATCAGAACATTGGCAGTGAAAGCAAGATGTGATTAAAAAGTATTGAAAGGTGGATGAGAAATGGCCACAGTGAGTACAGGGACTGGATAAACAAGGGGATATGGAACAGGAACAGGAAGATGGGCAGGGGAAGAGAAGAGCAGAAGTAAACATCCTTGGATAGGAAAGGACAGACCAGGATTAGACCTGTGGCAGTCATAGGAAGAATCAGCTCCCAGTAGGTCATCTCCTTCTTTTCTCCTCTCCGTCCCATGACCATAATGAAAACCAAGGTTAATCACAGAAACTCTGTCATCAAACTGAAGCAGGTTAAGAAATTACTGTTCTGCCTGCACAAACAGCTTGGGTTTTCTATGTCCCAATATATACTGCAGAAAACCTGCAGTGAGAACTGAGAAAAAAGTTACCTCTGTGATAATTAAACTGGGCCAACTTTTTCGTGACACAAATGAGCACATTTCTACAACCTGCTGTGCAGGGAACACCATAGTTTTTAGCAGTAGGTGATGCAAGAATAACCTATTCTGCTGCTCCCGATGCTTTTTCTGAAGGATGTTAGGGGCTGCCATTTTCCCTTCAAAGCCTGAAAAGGAAGCAGTGTGTTTTCAGCTGTGGGGCATATCCCTGTGCTTGGAGTCACACTACTCCTCTGCAGTCAGTATCTGTATGGGTATGACGTCTGGGTACGTTTTGTACCATTCTGCACAGAGAGAATGACTGCTGTTGAGGTTTAGGAACTTGGTGCATATTGCAATTTTTCATCTATACCATGTACCCTCCAAAATCTGAGGGACCTTGACAACTGGGAAGAAAAGAGGAGTGTGTTCATCCACCATCATTCATGAAACAAGTATGCTCTTGGTTAAAGTGCTACTGAAATAAAAACAAAACCACTCTTATTTTCCTATTCATTCAATGATCAGTTGAGTGAAAACAGTTGATAACCACAATAGCAATGAAATTCTTACTTACAGTTTTATATTAGATCTCATGTCACATTGGTCAGTTATGGTCTTTTAAAGAGTAGCACAGATATTTGGTGCCTGTTTGACTCAAGAAATCTTCTTAGCTTTTGAACAAACACTTATTCTTCAACAGAACTTTTTATAATGCATCAAGTGTTGCTCTAGCTAGATCTGTAGATAATCAGAGGGCTTTTGCAGGCTTTTTTTATTCAATCTGCTTACCCTAGTCTCATCAAAGCCTCCTTTAATCTGCACTTGTTATCATTGTATCAGTTAAGCTGGATGGTGGATGTCTGTAGGATCTACTGTACAGTTCCTGTGTGAACATGCATAATGACAGAGTGCAATCATATGAATTAAAGCCTGTCTTGTGCCACAAAATCTCACTTTATCCGATGCACAGGATGGATAGTGTCATGGGATGGACTGTACCTGAGCATCACAGCTGCTAATGAACAGCTACTCGGGGTTGTTCCCCTCCATTCTTGAATGCTTTGTCCCTGCTGTACTGCCTGGGTGCTATTTCAGGCATTCCCTGAGGAAAACAGTGCTATTCTTCTATGAACTTTTCTCTGGTGATTTAGTGCTTTGAGACAATTTATCTTCAGAAGATTGCAGCAAGGTGATAGGTTGGTGTTTTTCTACTGTAGGAGGGAGGAAACTGAGGCATGCAAAGAGAAAGGTAGAGTCCCTGCTAATTTCGACTGCTAGTTTGAGGTACATACATTTTGGCTCATTTGGAGCACTTTGATGTACAGCACAAGCAGAGCAGTACTGCACATCAAGCTCCTAGTTTTCCAGATGACTTCTCAGATAATGAGGCTTAGGTCCAGTGGGTGATCACCTTTTAAAAGTTAATTTATCCCTGCCTTTTCCACAGACTTAAATTCCAGCTCTTCAGAGTTGCATTCCTAGTTTTGTTGATGGCAGTAAGTCTCAAGTAAGTTCCCCTCGTGCCAACCCTGGTCTCATTCGCTCAGTAGCTCCCAAATTCTAAATGAGGCAGGTATGATAGAGACAGTAGGCTGGTCCTCTGCAGCCAGGCAGTCCCATCCTTGTGTGAAGCAGGATTCCTGTGAGAGGAATGGAGTAAATTCTTAAATACTAAAATGTAATACGTCTGCACAACAAGAGTAATTTTAATCTCTCAAGGCAGACTTATTTTTGGCATTTCCTAATTTTTCTTACTTTACTTTGCAAGCTTATTTTTAATGAGGCTTCCTGTCCTTTAATGGACACATCAAAGGACACTTTCACAAGGGTGTTTGTTTGCACATTGATTTTTTCTTTATTTTGACTCTTTGTTCAGTGTTTGCATTTTAGTGTAATGTTATGCTTAAAATTCTTGTGCTGCTGCTTTGTTTTATGCTGTTATCCTAATCAAAATAATTATTTATGTTTGGAGAAATGTTGCAGGACCAATAATAAAACTTCATTATTGGACAAAAACCTGTGAAAAGCTCCAAATAAATGGAGCTTGTGTTATCCCCTGAAACTGGTAGTGATGGGGGATTAATGGTAAGCTGTGCCAAAAATTTCCATAGCTAAGTGCCTTGCTTGGAGTTGATATTCCTCTAGAAAAGTTTTCCTGACCTTGCTGTTCTACACTATGGTACTGTCTGACTTTTAGAATTGTTGGTATTAGGGAAAGATAGGTTCCAAAACAGGGCCAGGTCCAGCAAGAAACTTAGTGTTGGTTGCTTATTGTCTAAGAAATAGGCCTGGGAGGGATAGGGAAGCACTCTTAAAAATTCCTTACTGAGATAAACATCTCTGTGGTCCAGCACTGTTAGTAATATTCTTCAGATCAGATGTATAACAAATGCCTCCAAATGACTCGAGTATCCTGCTGTTCCATTTCTCTTTCAGCAGAACAGAAGGGAGAACGTGATGAAACTTACGCTGTTGCAAGTGAATCTCTGGCTCCAGAGGGAACAAACTTAAATAACAGAATCCAAAATAAACATTTTTACCCTTCATTACCCCAGCTACCTTCTGAGGAAGAAGACATAAACAAGCTTGGAAGTCAGATAATTAAACTGACAGTTACAGAACTGGAAGGGAAAAGAGGAGGCGCTCCTGTGGGGGAGCAGAACGTGGGAGTTGATGCAGAACTTAATGATTCATCAGAGGCAGAGTTCCCACTTTCCAGCCCTGATCCATCTGACCCTACAGATCCCTCAAATGAGAATGAACAAACAGGTGAAACTGAGGCCCTGAAAGACAATGACAAAACCTTAGAGAGAGATTATGAAATTCCAAATGAAAGAGAGGATCAAAATAGCAGCACCATGGATGTGGTGCATACTGAGAACGCTGGAAGGCATGGAGGGCTCAGTGTTAAAACTGCAGACACAAATACCAGCTTTGAGGAGCTCTCTGAATCTGAAAACAAGAAACCATCTGATGCTGCTGAAAACCGTGAATATTTGGATAACAGTTTGGCTTGAGGTATGAAATCCAGGCCCTCAAGCATCTCACTGTAATCCTTGTGCAGTGTCTGTGCTGCTGCAGATATGATCAGTAAAATAATCTGCTGTAGGGTTGATTATTTTATACTGAACTGTTAATAATTCTTTAAAAAATATGTTTTCCTGTTAGTTCTGGCTGTAATGTACCAAAATTGTAAATTACATAAGGGAAAGAATTAGTGATGAGGTTTAGTCATGTTGGGTTTTTGTAATGATTTGAAGTTTCTATATAGATTGATGTAATTTACATTAGTGTAGGAAAGAGGCCAGTGATAATGATTTATCTTGTTATCACTAGGCTCCTGAAACATGTATGGTCCTAGTGCTGGACTGTATTTTAATGTTGAGAAATGTCTCTCAAGGATGAAAAATTTGGAGTGATAAATTGAGAAGTATCTTAAGGCTGCAAGCTTGTGCTTCTTTCTCAGACTGTGTTCTGCTTCTCTTTACATATAGTGACTGTCAGTCCATCCGTAGCATAAGATCGCTGTTCCCTTACAGGAAGTTTCTGAAAACCATCCCTGCATGTATATAGTTCTCTCATTACAAACCTTTATACCTTTGTATTTTGTCAACTGTGCAAAATTTTTCCTTTCCTCTCCCAGCTCATCTCATGAAAATGAAGCAAGTTATTTCACCAGATACTGAGAGCCCCATTTAATGAAGCTCCAAAGGAAACATCATCAGTGAAGCCGGAGTCTTACTGTAAGAAACAGCAATGCTGTTCTAAAGCAGAGAAAACAGCAAGAGGAGAAACAGTGATGTCCTGTCCAGCATACTTGGCTGTCAGTTTCTGGAGTTGCATTCCTCTACTTACAGGAGCTGGAATGGGCCCTCGGGCTTAGTTAATGGGTGATAGGTTTCAGCCTATTCCATCTGTGCTCTCCTTTCTAAAGGAATTCTGTGTCTTTTTTATTTTCTTATTACTTGGAATTAAGGATAACTCTTCCTTTCCTCCTCATTTCACCAGTCTATGGTATGATAGAAGGGTTATTTGCATTGTTGCCACTTTTAAAACTTCTTCTCTTGAAGAGGTTTAGTCATAGAAAAACATTCCTATAATAACTAGGGGGAAAGGGAGCTGCTGTGTCATTCCCTGGCTTGGTCCTGGTGCTGGAGCTGTGCCAGTCTGCTTCTAGGAAGGCAGCAACGAGGGAATAGTTAAGGTTGTAGTTAGCAGCTGTTGGGGAAGGGGAGGCAGGTCTTTCCTCTCCTGTTTGTAGCATAAGGAATAGTCTCTGCAGCTGTGGAACTTCTGAGGGCCAGCAGCCATCAAGGCAATTTTTCTGCTGGCTTGGGACCTAATTTTCTATAAATGTTCATTTCTCACTCCTAGAACTTGAAACCAATCAGAGAGAATTAAAGCAAATTTAATAAAATACTACTAATAAAAAGGAAAATCCCTCACAGACTGAGTACTTCTTTGACAAATAACTGCCAGCTGCAAGTTTTTACAGCCCACTTGTCAGCTACTGAATAAAGAGAGTTTATATTAGCAGTACTGACAAACTCTTCTGTATGTGTAAGATGAGGTAGCAGGTGCTGCCATAATCAAGGTGTCAGAGCCCATGAATGGTTTGTATTCAGCAGAAGAAAGGCTGTATGTAAATTATTACATATAAATATAAGGAGTGATAGTCAGAGGGTGAAAAATGTGGCTTGTCTCTGTTCTCATGTGTTTTCCCTAGCAGGTGCATTTGTGTAACCCTTTCAGTGTCTGTCTGCAGGATACAAAGCCATACTTACAGTGCTCCTCAAATATGTGTACTTTGTCTTTAAGGGTAATTGGACATTGCAGCATTCCACTGATGTGGAACAGCAGTCCTTAGGAACAAAAGTTATATAAATAGTTAAGCGTATTAGGGGCATGAAGCAGTAAAAAGTTTTTATTTTGTTATCTTGCTCACCATTAAAATTCCTCATTACCTGAAAAAAACCCAAGAGTTTAAGTGTTTGAAAGAGTGTTAAGATGTTCCCAGTAATTGTAACTGACTGCATTTCTGACTCATTTTCGTGACAGTCAGAAGAAAAATAGCTGTAGAATCTAAAATCTCCAGGAGAATGTGCAGGATTTTTTCCTCTAATGCCTGAATGTCACATGAAGTAGCATTTTGTTTGAGATGTATTATGTCCATCCTTCACAGATTGATCCTGCACAGAGCTAAATATCAATGCAGTCGAAACTGAGGCAAGCAAGTAAGAAGGTCCAGATTTCATGTGTTGAGCTCAGAAACATTGAGGGCCTTTTACTATTTCCCTGCCCTGTGTCTCTCCTGACCCACAGATGTGTGAATGAGTATTTTGCTCACAGTCCCTTAACAGCCAGGTAATGCTATTAGTTGATGAAGAGCTTGGTGTAAGGTTGAAGCAGTGCTGGGTCAACAGCTTTTAATGCCTCATGTGCTGATTCTTTTCAGAATGTCTTTTCTGTGAGAGCATACTGATGTACAACCCAACAATTAGGGAATCTTGGTAAATGTCCTCACGCCATTCTCCCTCTTAGATGTAATTTTTAAATCTTTGCAATCATTAAATTCCAGTAAGATACATAGATCTCTGAAAACCTCATTTCCAGTGTGATGCCACTGCTGCAATACTGGCTCTCTCCTTTCTCTTGTAGCAAATGTGTATTCTAGCTACATTTTCAGCTTTCTCCCAGGAACACAAGACTTCAAAGCAAGGAGACTTGTGAAAGTAAGACATTGTTGCTGCACTAGGTAATAAGTAATTAAATTTTCTTGTAAGTATCTTCCTTGGATATTGCTTTAATTGATATTGTGCTAATATAACAATGATTTTTTTTTTCCCCCAGTAAATTTAACTAGTGTTTTTTTGTGGACTCAGCTCTACCTTAGATTTGGAGGGGTTGGTTTTGTTTTTTGTTTTTTAGGACCTGTGTTCCCTTTTTCTGCTATGTTAGATGTGCAGAAATCACAACCAGACATGTAAGCCTTTTTGGTGTTGGGCTTTGGGGAAGCAAACTGGGAAGGGAATTTTGTGGCAGCAGTATGGAGGAGCTGCATTTCACAAACTGATTTTAAGGAGGTTGTCGTACCTAAAGGTGAAGTCATGCATTATCTGTGAGAAGGATTTCATTTGAAAGTATGCTAATGTGGTTATTGGAAAAATAATGTTCATTGAGTTTGTAAAATAAGTGTGTGAAAATGACAGATTAAGAAGTATCTTTTAGAATGCTGCTTCTTTTCTAAGTAAGTGAGACTATTTTTAAGCATATGGGAATTTGTATAATAAAGACAGTGGAATTTCTTTAATCCCTATGAGCTCAGGAATGTATTTCAAAATCTTAACTGAGATTAAGTTGAAAATCTGCTGCATTTCTAAAAGATAGCATTTTGTTTGCCAGCTTCTGTTTTGTAGTTTGCTTTCTAAATTATGCAGTTTAATTTATTTGCGAACTAGTCTTTTGTTGCTGCCTGGATTAACAGCACAATGTGGTTAAACTATATTAATAAATTTTGTCATCTTTAATAAAAATATTTACTGATACACTTGTTCTACCTGCTTGTTTCCTTTTCTCTTCTTAGTATTAGATGAATGATAGCCATGGGGTGGTGTTTTAATATTCTGAGTTGTGTTAAATTTTAAAAGTAAAGCCTTACTAAATGAAAGTTTCAAATCTGAAAATTATCTTACTTAAATATTTTCACTGTCACTTCTCCCAGCCCAAACTCACTTTGTTCATACAGTTTTGTATGAAATAACACACTCAGTATTTTTTTTGCTTTGAAAATAATATTTCTCCCTGATCTGCTAACTTTATCATCATTGCCTAAGCAGCTTTACAACTTTTGTATATAACTTTGTTACTAACAGGCACAGACTGGAGACTTACAGAAGCAGAATAACATAATAGACCTCAGGTTCAACACAGAAATTTCTGTACTTTCCCTTATTTCTAGGGGAAGTCCGCTACTAAGGTCTTGCAACACAACACGCAACACTGTTAACAGCATAGAGAATTTTCTGTTTTCAAGTTGGCACCTAACTACAGAAGAGTGTCTAATGAGAGGCAAATTCTTTCTTTTTTTTTTCCTTTAGTATCTAACAATCCCTTAAAATACCCTTGCAGTGCACAGATTCTTTAGCCCATGCACTCTTGCTTACATGCATTCAACTTCCAAACTGCACAAAAGGGAATCTTTTCTCCTTCAAGAAAACACTCACAATGTTGAGCTGATGCTGGTTTTATTGATGGGCTTACATAAAGGAAGCTCTACAAAAGTGATATACATTTCATAGAGGAGCAAGCAAATAGGAATCCTTTAGCCATATATCTTAGTGGGCAACAGCACAGCCTGAGTTACTTTGTGCTGCCCAGGCTGTAGCTGGCATTTTGGACTTCATCTAAGCCTGGTTGTACGTTCTTCTGTTGAGCCCTCTCTTCTTCTTGTCCATAACCTCCGGCAGTTTCTCTTCCCACAAGTTCTTGTTGCTTATCCCAATCACACAGCAAGCCAGACGTTTCCCAGCATTTCCATTTTCCAGACTGGCCTTATTATTGCCCTTGCCCATGTCATCTTCCTGCTCATGGATCACAACAGATCTGCCCATGATGGAATATGGACCAAAGACGGTGGCAAAGAGGTTTGTTTTGTATTTTCTGATTTTGCCTTCTCTAGGAAGAAAGTTGCCAAAATCTCCTGGGTGGCGAGGGTGATTCACTCTGAAAGGGTTATAGTGTCCCCCTGTAGAATCACAGCCATTGCTGAGGTCTCCAAGCTCGTGGATGTGTATAGCTCTGCTGGATTGATTGTTATCCAATGGAAACCCATCCAAGTAAAATAAGGCTTCCAGTCTTCCATATGAATAACTCTGCCTGAATAAGACTTGTCCAGTCACTTGTGGCTTGTCAGCATCTATTTTGGAGCTGGGCTTCATTTCACAACTGGCGTAAATCATCCCATCCGTGTCATTACCACGTGTTACTGGGTAGAGCAGATTCTGCCAGAGGTCGTTCACTTGTTTCTGTATTTCATGCAATGACTCCGTTTCCTTGTCTGTCATGACACCAGAGGCAGAGAGGGTGAGCCCAGTGACCAGAGAAAAAATCAGAAACATCTTGGCAATTTCGAGCCTGCAAAAGATACAGGAAGGTACAAAGAATTCAGGGCGTTTTGCAGCAGAATGGCTGGAGAGAAAGACACACAGCTGGTGGGGAGCTGAGTGAAACAGCTGGAACGTGGTCCCAGGGGACTGCTGCTTGCTAAACCTGTCTGATGTGATGAACTGAAACTCAATCAGAATGCATATGTGTATTTAAACACATACAACTGGCACCCATGACTAAAAGAAATTCTAGTGATTACATATTTTAAATTAGATCTTGATCTCAAAAACTACCTCTGTTTCCCTGCAGGAAGCAAGCAAGCCAAAATGTTTTCAAAATCTATTTCTGATTTTGTATTTTTGTATTGTAGAAAAGTAGGCTTTTCTACTTCAACAAATTCCAGCAAGGCAGTTTGCCAGGAGTTTTTTCTTGGTCCATCTACTTAACCATTAGTTAGGCATTACAAACAAAAAGCAAAAATCCAACAAGTTGATTACCTTGCAGAACCCCTCAGTAGTAGCTCTTCGCCTCTGCTCCCCTAAACCAAGATGTGACTGGACAGAAGGCCAGAGCTGCTGGAAGGCGATGCTTATAGAAACTGCGTGTTTGTGCAGAAATTAGGTAACGCTGGCTCAGGACAGGCGGGAGGCTGTGGGAGGGGAGGGAGGCGGGGACGGAGGGAAGAAGGAAGGGAGGGGAGAAAGTTCTAGGCATTTTTGCTTTGGGCAGGGTGAATGCTTTATCCTTTCCTGGTGAGTTTGTGAGTCTGACTCTCGGTCCTCATAGACATTAAAAAAAAAAAAAAAAAAAAAAAAAAAAAGGCACAAAACTTTGAAATTAATCTGCCTTTTGGTGACTTTATGCACTCATCTAAAACAAGTGAACTTGAGCAGGAAGGGAGGGGAGAGGAAGAAGCTTTATAAAGGCACAATTGGGCAGTTTGCTCACTTGTGTGCTGGTAGTCTGGGAGTAGTTTGCCTTTTGAAATTGAAATGGAACCTGGTGCTTGGGCAACATAAACTGTTCTATATGGATGTATACAAAAGTTTTTGTGGATTTAGAAACCGTTTAAAGAGTAATTGTTGAGGTACATGTCAATGATGCCTTTGAAGTTTTGGGGTTACTTAGCATCTGCTCTTCTATATCTGCTCCACTGAAGCCCTTCTGCTTTTTTTTTTTTTTTTTTTTTTTTTTTTTTTTTTTTTAAATAGCAGTGATTTCTTTCCTAAGAGAGAAATAAGCAGTACTGAGGCAGTGCAACATCAGACTGAGGTGCAGATAAATTGCTCAGAAGCTGGCTGGAGCATGGAGGGTTCACATGTGTTTCATCATCCCATGAACTAAGAAATGCTCTCCTCTCAGGGGCATTGTCCTGCCCACAGCACTTCCCACTGATGTAGCTGAAATGTGGATTGTCTGTCACAAGATCAATTTAACAGGGTGAGATTTCTGTGGAGAGAAAAGAGTATCTCTTACTACTGTGGAACAATTCTCAGTGCAAGAAAATTGCAAAGAAAATCCCTTTTCTCAGTTCATGCCTTCTGCCAGCTGGGTAAGGAATGGGACTGTCAGCTTCTGCAGTGGTAAAATCGTGTGTGTTAATCGTACCAGTGTCATATACTACATCAGATCCAAGATACTCAGTTATGTGAGAGAGACAATCTTTTTTCTTTATATATGAGGAAGAGTAGAGCTAAAGGAATGCCAACTACTCGGATCATTAGCCAGGGAAATACAGAATTAACTAACTTCATTTTTGAATATTGGGATATTGAATGTGTTACTTTACCTCTGGGCTTCAGTTCCTAATCTGTGAAACAGGACAAGTGGTATTTCTTCAGGGTATTTACAAGTTTTTCAGATCACTGTACTCCTGGGCACCGTGCAGTGCTCAGAGAGAGCTGAACTCTCGGAGAAGCTGAGAGCCAGGATTGTCCATCACCCCCAGCCTACGCCGCCTCCTTTGCAGCTCTTCCCACCTTCATTCAGGGGCAGTCTCTGAGCTGGGAAAGGCCGCACATGCACTGTGGTAATACAGTGAAATTGCTTGGGTTTAAAGCATTTGAAAGTTTTATAATCAAGTTTTATAAATAGACACAATAATGTTCAGCTAAGATAAGCCAAATGCAAAAGTTTAAGTTTGTAAAATACAGGAAGCAAACATCCAGTCTGGATACTATTAGAAAAATCACATCTTAACAGCATAAACCATTTTCTAAGGGGTCACAACAAGTGGAAGGAAGAAAGGAGCATTCATTCATTGTTTACTCTTTGAGTCACAAAGGAGTGAACTGCAATTGAGTTTAATATTTTTACAAGGAAATTCCTGAGCTAGCAGTCAGTACTCAAAAAAGATAATTGTAAAGCTTGTATTGAATTATAAGGCATTTTGAAATACTTACTAGGGACAGAATTTTAGCTGGCTTAAATACAGCAATGTTTCTGACTTCAGTGGCATTTGTGCTGTCTACACCAGCTGGGATTCTGTCCCTGGAAAAACCTACTTGCTGCTCTTTTTTGATGTACTGCACATGAGGGAGAGCAGCAGAAATGCAGAAGGTGTAAAGGAGATGATCAAAGGGACAGAAAGGACTGCAGCAAAGTGAAATGATGTATTTGTAGTGCTCTGCACTTCAGAGAATGAAAAGGAAAGAGTAGCTGTGGACTGCTGTCAGAAAGATGTATTTTAAAAATGAGAAGGGATGATAACCACAAGGAATGCAATTGCCAGGGTGCTTTGGCATTCATTTGGAGTCTGAAAGATGGTCACTGAGTACTAACCAGGTGTATCATTAAAGTCTGTTGTTACCCACTGCCTGTGTTTTAATTTTCTGGTTACAAAGAGGTGTGAATAATGGGCTTGACAGCCTTTAAAGCAGACAGCACTTACTGGGAAGAAAGCCCACAGTGACCTGACTATGCACTTGTGTTACAATCACTACTCTAAAAAAAAAAAAAAAAAATAGACCTCTGCTTTTGTTCCAGTTCTACCAGATCTTTTGTATCCTGAGTTTCAAGCAATGTCCTAAAGATACTTAGGCTATACAAGGCAGATTAGTCAAAACAACTTCTGCAAGGCTCTCTAGACTGCATAGGATGAATTTTGTTCTACAGCGAGCTTTGTAGCAGACTCTGCTCACAAGCTCCCAGTCCATGCTGTGACCTTCGTGGGTGGTTGGCTGGTGGGCTTGGTTTGCAATGACACCATTCCTATTGCATTGCTCTGCTGTTTGACATCACGTTGTTTGATTTGTCCAGCACAGAGTTAAACACGATGGGGAAAACACTGCATAGGAGAGAATCCTTTTATAGCAAGCTGTTGCCTTTCTTGTGTCTCCAGCACTGGATCTGCTCTCAGTGGTTTTTGATGGAATGGTTTTCCATAAAAACAACACCCAGACAAAGAAACTTTTATGTCTTTGGGGTAAGTGATGGAGCTGACTGCTTTTCTCCACATATGGTGGTGGCTGGAGCAGCTGAAAGAAAGGGGACATTTATAGAGGGAAACAGTCAAGATCCTTGGGCACCTGATCTGCTCCTTTGGTTTTGGGCACTTTCTGCCATTTCTGAGTCACGGGAGCCAGCTGTGCTGGTGGGTCATCAGGCAGCAGCATTTGTGTGGAGTTAGAGACTGCAAGGCAGCAAAACTTCCACGTATTGGTGAGGTGTCGGCTGTGCTGCGTGCCCCAGCCCCGTGAGACATCGGCGTGTCCTGGTGCCTGCAGCAGGGTCTGCGGCCAAAGCCTGCGGTGCTGGCCTCCGTCTGCAGCGCTACGGCACTGCGGCCAGGGGATGGGACACGGAGAGCAGCAGGGCAGAGAGAGAGGGGACAGGACACGGAGGGCAGCAAGAGAGAGAGGGGACAGGACACGGAGAGCAGCAGGGCAGAGAGAGAGGGGACAGGACACGGAGAGCAGCAGGGCAGGCAGGGTGGCCGTGAAGGCGCCGTGGCTTTGGCCATTCTCTTTCGGGCTGTGAAACTCTCTCTGTCTCTCTCTTCTCTCTGTCTCTGTCTCTGTCTCTCTCTCTCTCTCTCTCTGTCTCTCTCTCTGTCCCTCTCTCTCTCTCTGTGTCTCTCTCTGTCTCTCTGTCTGTCTGTCTGTCTGTCTCTCTATCTCTCCGTGTCTCTCTCTCTCTCCCTCCCTCTCTGGCGGAGCTCGGGTGCTGCCCGGGAGGTTCTGCCGGGGCTGAGCCGCTTTTCCTTTGCACCTGCTTGGGGAAGACAGGGCTGGCACCGGGCTGCGGGCAGCACCACATCCCGCAGGAGTTATGATGGAGCAACTGGTTTGCAATTCCTGTGAAGAAAAAAAAAAGAAAAAAAAATGAAAGATTTTGCTGTAGCAAATGGAAAATATGTTGCCGGTCATGAGTTATTCTTCCTGTTTAATCCTGTTCCTTGACTTGGTATTTCTATTTAAAGAAATAAAAATATTTACTGCCTGAGACAAGCATCCATTTATAATATTATTACAAAAGAGCTATAAGCATTTCCAACTTTTCAGGGCATTACCCATAACAAAACTCAAATAAATAAACAAAAGGGAAACAGCACTGTTCTCTCTGGGGAATAATTTCTCTTGCAAATAGAAGCTCATGCAACTGTCAAACTACTCTGCATCAGCCAATTTGAAAAATTCTTGAAATTCTTCCTCTTTAATAGCTTGTGAAGAAATAATTTCATAAGAGTGAGGGAGAGATGATCTGTAAGTAAGCTTTCAGAACAAGCTGCATTCAGAAACTCATTCTAAGTCTGTCAGCCTAATTTAACAGAATTTCATCTTCACATGTGAATATAAAATATAAATAGGTAATGTGAAAAGTTGGGATGGAGCCCAGCTATCAGATAATTTAGGTCATTATTTGTGTTTGTATTTATTCCCTGATCTTTTATAAAATGTTTATCCTTTCCTCTTTGTAGCATTAATCTGATGAGGGGTTTGAGATGAGACAGGAAATAAACAAAGCTCAGTGCCCAATAGCCACAAATGGAAATATCTTGGGGTTTTTCAATTTCAAAGTGCACATTGCATACATTGTGCATATTTGCACAACTTCAGCTCTCTGTGTAGCTTCAAATTGTAGCTTGGGAGCCATAGGAATGCTGGCCCATTAGATCAGATGTATGAGCAGTGGTTACCTACAAATAACTAAATACAAATAAATTTCTCTTTTTGTGACACTTAATAGCAGCTGTCTCAGTATTCTAATGATCATCACAGATTAACTGAGCATGATTTTCAGATATTTCTATCCTTAGTGTACTAAAAGGACACAGCCATTGATAACAGGTCATACCCTGCCTTCTGTTCATGTGTGTCATCACCCCTTGGTTTGTATCTGTGCTATGGTCTGAAAGAGATTTACAGGCACCAGAACAAACCTTACCAATCAAGACTTAGTAAATCAAGACGTAGGCTTCTGTGTCCTGTTTTTAAAAGTCATCATTGCTGAAGAATCTGCCATCAACTGTGGCTTGACTGTCCTTTCTCTTACAGGTTTTTCAGCTCTGTAGCCTGGTTCTCACTGCAGATTGGAACCATTGTTTTGATTGTGCTCACTACAGACACGAGGGACAGATTATTCTCTTCTCTGCAACAGCCTCAGTCAGACTCGAGAGTTTAACTCGGTACCCATGGCTCTTCCATCTTTCAGCTAAACATTTCCCATTCTTTTAACCTTTCCTCTTAAATTGAGTAGGCTCCTGTGTTAAGTAGACCACCTTTTCCTATGGACTGTGCACCTCTTCCTGGAAGAGAAGTCACAAACACTCCAGTGTGCCAGACAAGCAGCAAGAACTACCACCATGCTTGTCATGCAGACTATATTATTCTCTACATCATAATGTGATCTTTGACTGACCATTTCCTGCAGAACTGCTGCTTATGCAATTATTTCCATTTTATATTTCAATAGCTGCTATTTCTGCCATGGGATTTTACGATTGTCTTAATAGAGTTACCACCTATATTTTTACTTTCCCCACCTCTTACTTCTCCAGGTTGTCATGAACATTTTGAATTCTAATCCTTCCTCACAGTGTATTTACAGCTCCTCCAGACTGGTGTCAGCTGTGAATTTAAGCAGTTTACTTTTTGTTCCGTCATTCACAGGAGGGCTGAATAAAGCTGAATAGACAAACTCCCGCACCCCAGGCAGGTTGCTCTCCCTCTTGGGAACTGACTGGTTCCTAAACTGGTACCAATTCCCACCATCCCCATACCTGCTTTATAAGAGTGTGATCAAGACTGGTATTTTCCCCAGCTCGTGTGTAACAATGTCATGTGAGATAGTAGTTAAGATATTTAGCAAAGTTTGTTCAGATAATCACCTACTTCTTCTCTATATGCAAGACAGATTATTCTGCTGTAGAAAGGAAATAAAAAGTTCCTGATGTCTTTTATCCATTTCTCTTTCTGGCCTTCTATCCATTCCCTTTCAGATGAGCGCAAGAAGTTTGCCTCTTTTAGAGGTTTTTCTGTTTCTGTGGCTCCTGTATTAAGCCACACTTATCATTACAGAATTTTCAGTTCTCATAGGAACCAAAATAATTTACTGACCCTATCTCAAAGAATCTTCATTACTGTTATTACCCTGGGAGAAGTAAAATGTCTTTGAAGAGCTGCCTGGCACTAAGTGGTGTCTGAAACCTCAAGCATACAAAAACTAACAAAAATGCCACCATTTAAGTGCACATCCCCACATTGCTTTCTCCCTTCTGCCAAAAGAGCCAATAGAAGTAAGGATTAGGTTAATTCATTCTAATAGGTAACCTACATAAATTTCCAGAACTTCCCATTTCTGACCCCCTTATTTCTTGCAAGCAGCACGTGTTTGTGAAAGTCTCCCAGTTCACCCATGTTCCTCACCACTACAGTACAATTGCCAAGACTGAAGGAACACCTTCACCAAAACCAGGAAAATTAAACCCATTCTTAAGTCTGCATTTAAATGTAGAATCATCTGTGTTGTAAGTCACTAAATAAAGTGAAATACCTTGATACTTTACTTACAAATTCAGGAGGACCTTGGTGCTCCCATGCCCCACATCAGAGACCCCATTAGTGTTTAAATTCTTGGTGGCACCTGCAGGCACTGTGGGCTCTGCTCTGCCCTAGAGCTCAGCAGGAGGTGAGGGCACTTGTGTTCCAGGAGGACAAAATCCCACCTGGCTTTAACACCAGGAGCAGCTCCTGCTCTGGTGAGAGCCCAGCAAAGGGCGCTGTGTGTGGAGGCAGGGGCTGTTCACTGGCTGTGGTGTTTGTGGGGACCCTCGTGGCAGTCACGAATCTGGCTCCACGTTCTCAGAAGGCTAATTCATTATTTTATGATACTATATTATATTAAAGAATACTATACTAATCTATGCTAAAGAATACAGAGAGGATACCTACAGAAGGCTAAAAAGATAATAATAAAAACTCGTGACTCTCTCCAGAGCCCTGACACAGCTTGGCCCCAATTGGCCAATAAGTCAAAGCAATTCACATGAAACCAATGAAACAATCACCTGTTGGATAAACAATGTCCAACCACATTCTAAAGCAGCAAAACACAGGAGAAGCAAACGAGATAATATTGTTTTCCTTTTTCTCTGAGGCTTCTCAGCTTCCCAGGAGAAAAATCCTGGGCAAAGGGATTTTTTAGAAAATGTGAATGCCACAACTGGGAGCCCTGGGTGGGGACAGCCCTGGACTCCTGTTGGAGTCAACACTCAGCAGCATCCAGGAGGATCCTCATCCCTGAACACAGCAAGGGGCAGGAGAGCCCTTGAACTCCTGGGGCTTTCTCGGAGCAGCAATTTCACCTCAGATGGTGTGGTATGCTACTATAGAATAAAATAATTTTTAAAAGGTATGGCTTATCTGTGTTGGATACCCACCTCCATTGAAAATTATGTGTAGTTCAGGACCTGAGCCTCTGAGTACTTTTCAAAGCATTTTGTTGTAAATCCTTTGAATTTGTATCTTTCAGAACTGCAGAAATTATAAAATTTGAAAAATGCAACCTTTTACAGAGTAAAAATAGTTTTCATGGTAAAGTGGCTCCCCACCTTTTTAGCCATATTTATCCCAGTGGTTGACTTTTGTAAGAATAACTGAAACCCTGAGAGACTCATGAAGCTTAACAATGTATGTTCATTATACCCAATTTTGTTCTCTCAGTGAAAACACAGACTCCTAAATCCTATTTAGACTCTGAAATTTCAGAGGTTCCAGCCCTCATCTGACCTTAACACCTCTTAGTTTTGTGCAGCTTCTGTAAGCCTGTGCACATGCTTGAATTCTCCGATGGCAAATGGTTTTGGAGATCAGATGTTCAGGATTAAGAACACAACAAGTTTTTTCCTTGTTAAAAATAATTTTGACATTTTAATGGAAGTCATTAAGATTGTTTTATTGTACACTCAAATGGGCCACAGTGTGAGTGAGCCATTTTTAGGAAAATTACATAAAAATATTTGAATTGCTAAATTGCTCACCTTGAGAATGTTAGCACAAATATTTTGAAAACTCTGAAGGTTTTATCTGGGGTAAATATTTGTACCTGAATTCCTCCCCTGTGAAGATTAATTCACAAATAAATAAATTATTAAAGTCAGGGGCCATTCTGAGTAAAAGCATGTTGGAATAGTCACTTCTAGCTGAAGATGCTCTTAGTATTGTTTATATTTACATTCTTTTTTTTTTTTTTTCTTAACTGTGGAGTGGAATAAAACCCTCCCCAAATGGTGCCAGGTTAAAGGATCTCCACAGAGGTGCAGCATGGTTCTGTGGGTTCTGATTTCCAACCAGGAGAATCTCACTAATTCCAGCCCAGCAGCACAAAGGATTTGAGCATCTCTGAAACTGGATGTTTGGCTCTAGAAAAACAGAGGATAGATGGGAGGCAAACACATGAAGGCACTCTGTTTTTATCAGCTCCAATGTCTGCATTAATAGGCAAGGCTGAGAATGCCACCTGCTTACAGAAAGGCTTTCAACTCATAGGGCATGGAGTTCTTAATAGTATTCCATTAGATATAATGAGGTATGCTGGTGCAGATTTCCCCCCTGAAGTTTGCACGCATTTGTACAAAATAAGGCTCCTGCTGAGGTGTTTTATGAACGTGGAGTCTTTCAGTTCCAGTTAAATAGGATAACCAGCTGTTTTCCAGGGCACATGAAGAAATCCTTGGACTGGTTGTTGTCGCTACTGTCGGCATTAGCATGCCTGCAAAAAATGAATAAAAACACAGAAATATTTTACTGTAACCTTCTTGAAGGGAAGACAATCCTTTGAATGCAGCATGAATTGTTCTCATAGATGCAGGGGGGAAAAAAGGATAAAAATCCATTTTCTTTGTCCCTTCATTTTGTTACAAACCTTCTTTGCATCTTCAGCCAATAGGTCTCCCTCCCACAAGTTGTCATCTGTGTTGTCACTTGCAAGACTTTATTCCCCAAACCTGCAGATGTTATTAAATTTGAGGATTATAAGGTTATGTAGGACGTGGTAGGAGCCAGATATGGATTGGATGTTTTTATTAGAGGATTACCAAATTTTGTTAACAGGAGTACGCCTGAGTAATTCTACTGGAAGCTCTGCTGTGCTTGTTATGAAACATCTGATCCTGAAGCAGATACAGAGCTGCACTGTGGCAGGGCTCAGGTTTCTTACCACGCCAAGGACAGGTCATGTTCATCATGTGTTAAGCTGGATCAGTGCAAAGGATGTATAATGATTGCACTGGGAAAAGTGTAATGGTCATGGCAGAGGTATCTCACCATAAAATCCCAAATATTCCAATGACTTGTTCACTTCAGAATCCTTTTCCACTGCTGGTACATGTAGGCAACAAAATAAAATCAATATACGAGGTGTGTGCTTCAATGTTAGTTTCAAATACAGTGAAAATATCTAATGCTTTTTGTAGTTTTTTATAACTTGAACATTCCTAGTATATGACACCAAGATCTCAAACAAACTTGTTGCTCCTAAAGCATGAGATTATGATGACATTGACTCTGTAAATGTCACTATACTGGTGTATTTGTGAGTGTATTTGTATTTGGCTAACTAGTAAGCTTAAAGCAAGAAATCAGACGAGAATGTTGATGAAGAATAAATAAATAATCTGACCCTGGAGACACCATTTTCTCACAGTGATGAACTTGCCCAACTAAGGTCACCCAAAGGCTACTGAGGAGGAAACTTCTCTTCTTTCAAGAGGAAGGTGAGTCAGGAAATTTCCAGAAGCTATGAACAGTTTGCATAACAACTTGTACCCTGCTGTGGTGTGTACCCTGGTAGGAAGCTCACATCCAATTTGTTCCCCTTCAACAGGAGGGGAGAGATAATTGGAAGGGCGAAAGCAGGAAAATCCATGGGATGAGATAAAGCCCGTTTAAGCAGAGATGGGAAACAGGAGCAAAGACAACCTGTGATGAAGAAGCAGTCACTGCTCACCAGCAGTCAGTGCTCACCCAGCCCTGTCTGCAACAGCATCTCTGGAGACACTTTGACCCCTCTGTTTATTGCTGAGCAGGATGCCACAGGGTGTGGAATATCCCTTGGGTCAGTTGGGGTCAGATGTGCCAGCTGTGTCCCCCCAGCTCCTTGTGCACCCCCAGCCTCCTTTTGCTGGTAGGGTGGGATGAGGCAGAAAAGATCTTAACTCTGTTGTAAGCACTGCTGAGCAGTGGCTAAAACATCTCTGTGTTATCAGCAGTGTTTGGGCCATAAATCCAAACAAAAGCACCATAGGGGCTACTTTAAGGAAAATAAGCCAGACCCAATACCCCTGGAAAGGCTGGATGCTGGCATAGCCCTGTACATGGAAGAAAAAGAGAAAACAGTATTTGAGTCACAGCTAATGTGGTTTGCAATTCCAAGAGAAAAGTGAAGAGTATTGAGGATGGAACTCGTGTGGTGCTTCCAGGTACACCTTTCCTTCTGCTACAGGGATGAATTGCTGGGATAATAAAGTCCACTTGATTTATATGAGCAGACTCCTAATCACTTAATAAACCACTCAAAAAGTTATTTGGTAGAGTGGAAAATTATTAACTGGCTGAATATCCAGCAAGCAGCAGCTGTTTCATAGTAAAAACTTGACTGTGAGAACTGGCCCAAGAATGCCCATGGTCAGTGCCAGAAAAATAATTTTTTCTAGTTTTAAAGTTATTCCCCTCTTGGATCTACAAGGAAAGGGAAAATGCAGCTCCATGTATATAATTTGAAATTGTAATTAGTAGCATAAATGAACATTTGCTGTTTATGCTATATTTATGTATTTCCTAGCTGTGAATTAGTCATAATCCTGTTCCACTCTGAATCCCATCATCAGTTTGAGCTTCTCAGAGACTCATAGAATAACCTGTGTTGGAAGGGAGTCACAAGGATTGCCCAAGTCCAACTCCTGGCCCTGCACAGGACACTCCAAGAATCCTACTGTGTGCCTGAGAGTATTGTCCAAATGCTTCTGGAACTCTGTCAGGCTGGTGCTGTGACCACTTCCCTGGGGAGCCTGTTCCAGTGCCCAGCCATCCTCAGGGTGAAGAAACTTTTCCTGATATCCAACCTAAACCTCCCGTGAGACGGCTATGAAGTCTCCCCTGAGTGTGGCTATTCAGTTTATTAAAATCCACTTGCCTGTCTCTGCAGGAAGGATGAGTATCTTTTGCCTTGGCTATGGATGTTTACTCATGTTTTTGACTGGATCTAAGAAGGCACAGTAGGATTCTTAGGGTTTTTTTGATTTAATAGGTAATTGTTAACGTCAAGATTGCTCTTACAATATTCAGCTGGGTGAGGATTTTAAAATCAGCTTTGGGAGAGTGCAACTAGAATTCCACTATGAAATTTAGATTTTAAGAGACTTCACATTAAAAGGTAAATCTCTCTACAAGGTAGAATAGAGCATGCATACTATGTAATCACATAGCTACATAGTTCCCCATTATAGCCCTGTAGTCTCATTTTTTCAGCCAGCAGAAGAGAATCTCTGTGTTCTGAACACTTCTGGTGTAGTGCGACTACATAGTTTGATAATTGCTGTATGTAGCTTCATCAAAGAATATTGTCACATCACAAAAGGAAATATGCTCCTAAGACTGAAAGACAGATTCAGATTCTGGAAGCATTTTAGTCTTTCTCTTGACATGGAATAAGGAGTCTAGCCTCCTCTTACCTCCAATTTGCCCTTCTTCAAAATGTTGATAACGATGACTCACTTCCTCATGGGGGTACTTTGAAGCTTAGATGAAGTCTGAGTTGTTTCTGACACTGAGAAAATTGATGTCAGAAACTGCAATATTGGAATACTAATCTTTCAAGGCTAAGATAAATAATTGTCCCCAAATGAAAAGCTATTCTCTGCAATTTTTTCCCCCTCTCTATAATATTCTTTGAGTTAATAGAGTCCACACTTAATACAGACAACAGAGGAGACACTGGACACTGCTTGCTTAAGTAAACAGCAGGCAGAGCCCAAATTATTAGTAAATACCAAGTCTTCATTTAGGTTGAATAACGCTGCAATCCAACAAATAAATGAGCCATCAAGTTTGAATTTATGTAGCATACGAAACACATTAAAGCCATCTGACCATGACAAAGGCCTTTTCTGCTGTGAATAATGAGGCAAACACATTAGAATATCCTTTAGATGAAACATTAAACCCAAGGTCCTTTCTGTTTGTCTTTGGTGGCTCTTCAAGTGGAAGTTAAAGACTCCATGGCATTTCACTAGAACCATAGAAAATCTCTGGCCCCCAGAGGTATTACTTTCCTAGTAAAGAAATAAATTAAATTTAAAAATTAGAATAGCCAAGGCTGTGTATGAGATGCATATCATCAAGGAAAATGCCAGTTTCCCTCTCCATGAGGACAGTGAGGAAAGTTCTCTTGTTTCATGGAGAGGAAGGTGAGTGTGCCTGGTATAAATACAGGTCTTTAAAAGTCCTTTGGGATTTCGGGAGTGTAAAGCACAGAAAAATGGTTTGTACTCATCATTAACAAAAAGTGTGGTAAAGGAGAACAAATCCAGGTGATATATGATACCTTTGCATGTGTCTATGCTTACATAACTAGACATGCACTTTTACATGTGTAATTTCCAAGAAGTGGCTTGGAGACAAACAGAAAATATACCAGGAAAAATTCTTTACTTCAGCCTGTACATGTGTGATTCATTTTATGAAGTCCATCTCGATTTTCAGCTTCTTTTGTGTAATATCAGTGATTTTGTATCACTTGAGATAGTTTAGCTATGCCTTTAGTCTGAGTCTCAGTGAATGTTTATCTACTTAGTGAAAACCAGGTTCTTGTTCCCTGCATCGTAGTTGTGTAGTTTCACACCAGTTTCTTACCATTAGACATTAGAGGCATAAGAGGTCATGTGAAAGGTAAATTTCAGACTCCTCTCGTAGATGCAGATATACTATTTTATTGTTATCAAGCTGACTGAATTCACCCATTTGAATTTAAAAGAATTATACAGAGAAGAATCCTATTGAAATAAACACAAGAATTAGGTTAAAGCTTAACCCCCTTAGCAGTAGAGATAATAAAGCCTTTCATGAAGAACTGACTGATGAATCTGGGCATCATTCAATATTCTGAATAATGAGCCACTTCTTCTGTCTTGCTGAGAAACATATGGGATGTGAGGAAACCAGCTATAAACCCAGCCATGTCTGTCCCATCCAGCATCCTCCCTGCTGGAGGCAGGGAAGTGCTGCCTTATCAGGAAAGGTGGTTTAAGGGAAACCTTGGTATTCAGTAAAAGCAAATTCAGTCTTTGTGAATTTTAGGTGGCTTGAAGCCCCTGTTCTATCAATGGAATGCCTCAGAGAGCTGTGGTGCTTGTCCGACAGGGATTAATGCTACCTGGTTTAGGGAATCCATTGTGTGTCTTGTTTTTAGTGTGTGGCTACTTGAAACTTCTGACACAATGGAAATGTCCCACAGGTTGTGCTTTACAGCAGAAGAGAGAGTGGTAACAGGAGAGCAATTAAATATCTAACATTGACACTTCTTCAATTGATTTCATTGACTTTCATTTCATTCATCCCCACGTTAGGGGATAGGAGGTCTAGTAATGAGAACTGAAAGCACATGCTGCCTTTCTGACTAGTCTGACACACAGAGGGGATGCATGCACCCTATGAATATATCAAATGGATTTTTAAGCCATGCCATTTCTTTCATGACAATAATTAAAGATGCCATTCTAATCAGCCTGTCCTATGTGATGGCCACTTTGCACGAGGTAACTACAAATCTTGTAAGTAGATTGTGTGGTGTTCAAAGCAACATTGGAGTTTTCTTTTTTTGAGGGTTTCTTCTAGACCTAGATGAACATAGAAAAGAATTTTCAAATTTAGCTCACTAACTTCTAAAAAAATTATTTTAGTGAGCTGAAAATTTTGTCTAGCCTTCCATTTGATCTGCTTTGGTATGATTATGGACCCTTCCAGATGTTACCTGTAGAGCTTTACTTGATGCCTTAAAATATTTTATATTTTCAACAGGTGGTATTCAACTTAAAAGGTTTATTTTAAAAGTTACTGATTCCTAATCTTCATTTTCTTTGTCTCTTTAACTGTTGTCCAAAAAAACTGGAGGCAGGCTGCTCCCAACATAGAGTCTGTGATATATGAGTGGTTTGTTTGGACTCCATTCAGAGGAAGGTGATGATAGACATCTGCCCAAATTAACGGCAATGTATTTAGAGAGACAAAATAATTCGGTGGTGATTTACCACCTCCAGAAAGAGTTTGTCTTAGAAACAGTCTTGTTATTTGTTGTGGATTTTTTTTCACATATTTTACTCCCAATTTTCAAGAACTAAAAAAAAGAAAAGTTGCGCCATATATATATTTTACCATATAACACAGACAACAATACGTAGAAGTAATTAATAGGGACATTTGAAGGGAAAATAGGGTCGTACCATTAGGGCCTAATAAAATGCATCAGGTTTGATGAATTATTTTAATGGGACAGAATGACAAAAAAGGGACTGTTTCACCTAAGCAGGGACAGCTGGTCCCTCTGACAAGGATACATTGCTGTCTTGTGGAGTCTGCCAGCCAGCAAGGCTGAAATAATAGCACTGAGAGAGGTGTGAGTGCTCCTCGTTCACCTAAATGGAGAGGTAATAGGGAGTCTAATTACGAGCACTTGGTATTAACTGCTTCGTGTCTGAAGGCAGACAGCAGATCAGCTGCCCTCCATCACGTCCAGGAAGGTCTGCTTTGATTTTACAGATGGTTGCGCATCCCGATGCCACCGTGACAGCTGTGCCAAACAACATCCAGCTGACAACTGTCCCTAACAGAGGGTTTTCATCCCTATTTCTGTTCCTGGGCAGTGGGAGCTTGGGACAAATTTTCCGCCTGGAGACCAAACTGCGTGCTTCTCAGAGCAGAACTGCTCCCTTACGGTAGCTGGCAGTGCCAGACAATAGCTGCGGGGGCTTTAGGGGCTGTACCTGCACAGGAGATTTCTGTGCCTGCACGGAAATCCTGCACAGACCACGGTGCAGGGCAGTCCTGGGAGCAGGGCTCATCCTGTGGCCTCGGTGGCCTCCCTCTGCTGCCAGGGACAGGCACCCGCTGCGGGGCTGCAGGGACAGCCACAGCCCATCTGCCAGGACCAAAGCACGACAGGTGCGGCCACAGGATTTCGGTGACTAATTGCAGAATTTACTTTCATACAACATGTTTGTGTTAGGGGGAGAGAGGTGGATTAATTTAACTGACAGACATTTCTCCAGTTATTTGAAAGGTGGTTGTAAAATGGCTATTTATTCTTGCATCTCACCTGCTTCTGAGAGTAAAAGTGCTTAGATTTAAAAATATTATCTAGATGGGGATGGGATGGCACAGGGGACTGAGACTAAGGCAGCTGAGGCTTCATTTGTAAGTCACACAACCAAGGCTAGTGAGGAATGCAAGGCACTGACCCTTTGCTGGCTTTTGTGAATGGGAAACCAGAGTTCAATTCCAAAAGAATTAAGGACCTGATCCCACTTTCACTTAAACAGTGGTTCAAGCACGAGTCTTTAGCACCATGTTGCAAATCCTCGGTGCTAGTTTTAGCAAGTGTCCTGGCACCAAGGAGATGAAGGCAGGCAGGATTGGAGAGCCAGTGTCTGGTGCTCCTGCAGAGCCAGGCTGAACTGCACTGTCACAGCACCACTAGCTCATCCTGATGCTCATTTTCAAAAGGAGGAAGTGGGGATCATCTGCTATGTGCAACAGTAAGGAAAAAACAACCCAAAACCTAAACCAAAACACAAACAAAAAAAGCATGAAAAAGGGAGGGAAAGGAAAAGATGGATGGAAAACAAGCTAAGGAAAAACCAAAAGAGCAAAGAATAAATAGAAAACCCATGCCAAAACCAAAGCCTTTGGTCTCCTGATCAAAATAACTTTGACCAATGTATCTATTCTCAGAAGAGCCCTATTTCAAAAAGCAGCCAGCTTTCTAACAAATAAAGAATTACTCTGTGGTTTCCTTCCAAAGCTTAAATTCAGCTTTCTAGAGTAAGATGAAAAGCTAATTTTCTAGAAGTTTAACGTGTTTGTGTAAGCATGTCAGGTGAAATAAATGACATTGATATTCAGTGTGTATATAGGTGGCACCAGCTCCCAGAACTCTCTCTCTTTTTCATCTTACTGGAACATTAACTTATGCTCCTGAGGGCTATGTAGAATGCAGAGTGAGAGTGTGAACTTAAAAGATAATTTATCATAGCTTTCTCCTTGTATCATTCTCTTTTCCTAAACTTTTCCATATCAGAATACAGAGCAGGGGGAGTTTACTTTTGCCTTAGCTGCTTCTAACTACACCCATGCAGGCTCCTACTCAAATCAAACCTTTGCATATTGCAGATTGATTTCTCAGCGTATTCCCTTGGTAAGCAGAGGAGTGGACATTTTACCATTATAACTGGGTCATAGGAACCTTAAAATTTGATATTTTGAATAACTATAGTAGCTGCAAAGCATATCAAGGACTATAGTAAGACCAGAGAAGGAGTTTCATAGGAAAGTATCTCATCCAGTCCAGCAAGAGCTGGTGACAGAGGATCAAGGAACACCATTCTTTACTCCTTGTTCTAAACAACTGTGAGCAACTGTTGCCACATTCTCTTCATAGAGAAAAGCAAGGCACAATTCTTCCCAGGAATATTTCTGGCTTTCACATTCTCTGAACATCAGAGAAAGGGAAAACACAATTCTTATCTCTTGTTGTGCTTGTGTTGTGCCAAAGCAGAATGCAATATGGAGATTGTTTACCCAGAGTGAGGATGTTTTGTTTCCTTGGCCTGTCAGGGCCAAGTGTGTGTGTGTGTGTCGGGACTGTCTGCGCACAGTCACGAGATGGTCTTGAGAGAATCAGAGAGGTGAGTGCAGTTCTGTGCAGTTTTGTGCAGAGTGAGTGTGTGGCAGATTCAGTTTAGATGCAATGTATATAGTCTAGTATAATAAAGTAATTAATTAGCCTTCTGATGAGCCGGAGTCAGATGCATCATTCTTTTTCCCCTCGTCAGAGTCGCCTTTGATTTACAATAAATGACAGCTCTGGAAAGGTTTGGACTCTCTTTTTATTATGCATTTATATACTAATTGTGACAGAGATGTTCTACTAAATGTGCTACAAAACAGAAATGTAACGTTAGTCACAATGCAGGTTAGGTACTGCTGGCATCCAGTTTCCCTCTTCTGTATTAATATTCATAAATTAATCTTAATGAATTACTTAAACTTATAATTTGACTTTCTAGTAGAGCTCAGTTTTTCAATTCACATTTTGCAGAATGGAAAACTGAGGTGTACACAGGTTATGTGTCTTTTTTCTTCCTGATCTACTGTTGAGTTAAAAAAATAATAAATTGCATGTTACTGCACCACAATACTGAGCTGCTTTTCCTGTTTTTCTTTTTTTCTTGCTGTTTTTTTTTGTTTGTTTTGGGGGGTTGGTTGTTTGTTTGTTTTGGATGGGGTTTTTGTTGTTGTTTGGTTGGTTTTGGTTGGTTGGTTTTGGCTTTGGTTGGTTTGAGTTTTTTGTTTGTTTTTATTATAGGAATAGCAATGTTTTAATGTCTAATGTTGCTGATAGCATCAGCATTGTAGATGTCTGGAGATGGCAGATTCCACAGCTTTATTTAAAAAATGAAGTATTCTTAAGTGTGATGTATCACCCTGTATTTTAATTTTCTGTTCTTTATTTGTGCATTATGTTAAAGGTCAAAGTAGGATTAGCTGAAGAACAGGTAGCAATCAATGAGCAGGAGGATGCCTGGCCCTTCAAGACACGTGATTCTGAGTGCTGCAATGCCCCTGAAGTACTGAAATCCAATGTTATTGTATATTTGTCTTTAGCTCTGTTTATAAGAGAATGAGGCAGCACTTGCCGTAGGAGCACACCTTGCAAATTTGCTTCTAAGGCCTTTACTTCTGTCCATCAGAGAGCCAAAAAATGGAAATTGTCTTAGACAGTTTTTTGGACAGTCCTGAACCCATATAAACATGCAATATGTGGGCAAAACCAAGGACAACAAAGAGAAGTCTATGCAACATAAACTGATCACGCAAGGGGCTAAATGATTATATGCAGACTGAGGGCACCCACAGTGCTGAGCACTGCTCTTCCACCCATAGCTGGGTGAAAAAAGCCATTTCACTTTTTCATTTCATTTGCCTTAAAAAAAGGGTGCTTGTTTATATCCAAGGACCTGAATTGACTAGACCCTTTATAATGTAATCACTTTAGCGTGCCTTAATCATCCTATGTAAAAGTTGATTTCCAAGGCAAAACTGGTGTCCATATGCAAGGGGAGTCTAAGAAAGAAAGAAGTCTCACACCATATTCTCACCCAGATCTTTTGCTGTTTTTTTTCAGCCCTATTGTCTGGCTTACCAGGAATCATTATGCTGACCAAGCGAAGAAAGAACCAGGGGTGTAATATGTCTATCTGTGTCCAGAAGGCAACCACCACTCAGCTCCATGGTTGCTCTGAGCTGGCAGACGAGGCTGCTGCCAGTCTAACAAGAATCCATTAGAGTTGTTAGCTTGCTAGGTCTATAATTATTATCTACTTATCTATCATTATGGTGGAAATTTTACAGGAATTATAACAGGAATCTTCATGCATGCACTTTTTTTCATTCTTTGTTCCCCACTATATTTCTGGTAGCATCAATACCTTGTTAACTAGAATGAGGTTGGGGCTTTTATAGATTCATCTCTGAGGAACAGTATGCTCAATGCCATGAAAATATGCCAGAATAATAACCAGCAACCTTAGAAAGTAAAGTCCAATGGAGTCTGAATGTCTTCATCACTATACTCTCTTGTGCTAGAGGTAACAAGTGATTTATATACTTACATAGATAAAGCTTGATTTGAGAACTGTCTTGGGACATGTTAAGTTCACTTCAGCTACTGCCTAAATATAGTGCCCAATCTATTATCAAGGTGTAACAAGGATAGCCTTGCACCTGATGTATGCATACAGCTTTAAAGCATCCTTGCTATAGATGCTCCTCTGTTCCAGGTGTTTGACCTTCAGGGTGGCAACAATCCACAGCATTTGAAATCTGACTTAGATTTTGTAAGTGCAGGTGGCAATGCAAAACTCCATGGGGGTTTCTTATATGAAGATGAAGTATTGGATACTATGGTCAGCTGGCTTCAGTGGCAGTTTCTATCTTTTCTCCTTTCAAAGCAATGCAGTTTTTCTCTAAGGCTTCCAACCTCTATGGTTATCACACTAAAACTGAAAACATTTCACCCTTGCCTGTGCATAGCATGAAATCTTGTGGGCTTCAGCGAAGTTGCTTCCTGACTGGAAGGTACATAAAGATGTGCAAGGAGACAGCATGAATCCAGTGGTGAGCTGACCAAAGAGGCACTCACTCATTGCCTCTTATGTCCAAGGGTTGCTATGCCCCAGTCCTTCTCTGTTCTCCTGGGGTGATTGGAAGATTATCGTCACTGCCTGCAATACCTTCTGCTGCATGGATATGACAAAATAGGCAGTGCATTTCCTCCTTAGCTCCCATCGCATGAGCTAAAGCAGCAGCTTATGGACTCATGCATTAATTTCAGCCTCCACTGCACACATCCAAGGCAGGGATGCCAGATATTTTCCACAGACCACAAATTACAGCTGATTCTCAGTCACTCTCTAGAGTTCACTGACACCTTGAGAGAGGATAGAAGCACAGCTACCACTAGAAGAGATTCTTTTCTCTGGTAGAGGACAGCAAGATAATTGCTACAAAATATCCTCCAGAGTGACGCTGTTGGTCTTGGTAATGTGCTTGGATTTTCAGTGTTACAGAAACTTGCCTCCACGTGTCTTTTTTCCTTCTGTAGGACTTCCACCCGCAGGTCAGCCTGGATACTGCAGCTGAAGTGTGACCTGCACTTTGTGGCAAAACTAGCCAGAGCAGCAGGTAAATCCTATATTTCTGGCAGAAGGCAATGAGAAATCTGGCTTTACTTTGGCAAGGTTCCCCAGAGTCAGGGACAGCTGGGGAGAGGGCCCATATCTGAGACACAGCCATTTCAGCACAGGAGAGAAGTGCAGCTCCTGGCTCTGTATCCCTCACATCTGGATTCATCTTCTCATGGGCATAACATGATGTACCCATAGTTATTTTAGCCATGTATCTTTCAGAAGACAGCAAAAAGCTGGAGGAGCTCACCATTTACAGATGTGGAAACCATTTCTGTAACCATCAATGTGCTTTGGCCTTTTCTTATTAATGTCTTTTGATAATCTCCTTCAGAAATCAAACAAACTGGGTAAGGACAGAGACAGTGCAGACAAGGAAGATCATTTGCAGCAACATTCACACTGTCCTCCTTCCTAGGCTTTAGAGAGGCTTAGTCATTAATTTGAAGGGGGTAGGAGAGGCTCTCTTTGCTGACCTGCATTGTATAAAACAAAACACAGTTAGTAAAGTGGGATGGATAGCTTCACTGTAAAGGTCCAAGTTTCTCTTCTCCTGTGTTTGATAAATGACTGTCATCAGAATTACTGCCCTCCCCTAAAGTAATTAGTCATTATTAGATGATCAAAGTATTTATCAAAACTTCAGGTGCAGTGCTATTGATCTTCATTTGGGTTGGAAGGGTTTCCTTGCTGGATTTAGGAGAAGGAATCCATCAGTGGCACAGCCATCAAACAGAAGGCAGCAGGTATATCCTTGTCAGAGAGATACATGACTGTGCAGAAATTCCAAAAGGTGCCAAGAAGTGCAGCTCAGTAGCAGAGGTAGCTACTGTCACCTGGCAAAGCTGTTGGGTTTTAGGAGATAGAAAGATCATTTAACCCACCCACCTACATCAAGACTGTCATAGCCTACCTTAGAGGAATTTTAATTTAAGGATTTATACAACTGTGGAATCCTGAAATCCTCTGAGTAATGTTCAGCGGTCTGAGACGTTCCTGGTAACAAATGGTGCTCCAGTATTTGCCACATTAAGCACCTACAGAGGAGCTATTCCAACATAAGAAATCTGATCCATCTTTTACAGAAAATTTAAGTTAAGCAACCTGGATCAAAAGTAACCTAAAATGTCATTGTATCTGCCACAGCATTGTATTCGTGAGCAATAGATGCACTTGAGAAGACTTCTCCATGGCAGCTCTTGATCTTAGAAAATGCCTTTAGCACCAGTGAAAGGTTACTGAGCTTTAAAATATTTACTTTCAAGGTTTTCTGGTCACCTGAATGGTTTGTGACTAGACATAGTGCAGAAACCCTCTCTACATGTTAACTGCTCTTTTCATATGTGAAAGAAGTAAATGCTTACTCAGGAAAGGCAGCTTTGCTCCTCAAGACACCAGTTTCCTCTTGGTATCCAGTAATTCAAGTAAAAATAAATTAAATCCCCATCTGAACTACAGAAATACAGAACTATAAGTGGGAATTGCATTTGCAATTTGCCTTCCTTCCTTCCTGGGGCAAGTATTGCAATCAAAGCACCACTCATTTTGACCATTCAATGAGCAGGCATTTTTCTTTTTTTCTAATTAATCTCTTTCTTTTCTTTCAATTTTTTTTTTTTTTTTTTTGTCCTACCCATTATTTATTTAAGCTAGAAGGGGCCAGTTTGGGGCCATTTTTATAAAAACGGTTACAAATTCAGACTAATCTCCTGAATACAGTTGAGTTACTCTGGACTAGCAGTAGTATAAATAACAGCAGAACTTGTCATGGTGTTTCCAAATTAATAAACCTAAATGTTTTCCAACTAATGAAATGGCTTGAATATGATCAAGCAGATTTTGCTTTTAATCTGTGAAAGAAAAATGTGTTTGCTTGACCTGTAAAGCAAATTATGCCAAATTTGATCATGAAACAGTGTTTATGACTAATTTTTAATGCACTGAAAACAACTGAAGTGGGAAATGCTGATACACCAGTGTAACTATGACTGTGGAAATTGAACTAATGTAATAACTAAAATGAATGGGTGTAATGAAAGAATAAACCCATGGAGGTTGGTAATGCCTTAAAATGTTGTGATTTTGAGACTAATGTTTATGGAGCAAATGAAGAAAAAAGTCAGCAGCTACAGCATGTGGCAGGAGCCTTTGCTGACATTTGCAGAGCGTCGTGTTGTGCCAGCACTGTTACAAGGAGTGTCTAAGAGCAAGAACATCACAGAGTAATGAACTCTGAAGCATATTGAAAAACAATTTCATATGTGGGCATAAAGCATATTTCTATTAAAATTGGCACCACAGCTGATTTAAAAAATAGGCTCAGAGTTTTTTCTTGGTGACACACTGTATCTTCCCATTTGCTATATTTAAAAAATAACAAAATTCAGTTGGGGACATATATTTTTGACAGACAGCACAAGTGATGGAGTGCTGAGTCTGCATATCTCTGAAAATTGAAGTAATTGCACTGCAAAGTAACACCAGATAAATGCAGAGAAATTACTTACACTGAGGGTGGTATTTTGTTCTGTTTTGAAAGTATCCTTTGAATGCTGTTAATAGATCTTAAAAAATCAAATATTTTGAGGCTTAGCTTTAATATAGTACTAGAATTATTATTAGAGAACATATGAATCATTGCTATTCTGTAGCACAATTAATTTTCATTGCTATGTTTGTGACCTACTTACAGAGACCACAAACACTAATCTCACTGGATAATTAAGAGTGTAAATACCATTTGTCCAGTCCCTGATGACTGGTCTTAGAAATCCAATGAGCTCTCTACATTAAACTTGCAGATAAAAAATCCTCAGTTACATATAGACTTTAATTATCACATACCACTAATGACTCTTAATGCTTAATTTAATATTTTACACTTAGAATAATACAAACTGTATTTGACATGCAATTAAATATTTTCACACATAAGTTTATTTTTCTAGATGTAGCATTCTGATGCAACAGGATATAGATACATTTTGTAAAACAGGAAAATACATTTTTCTTCTATTTAGTCTTGGATAAAATTTCTGTAATATTTTTGTTTGCGTAAATGAGGTTTTCTTTAAAACTTACTGCTGGCCTTCTAAATATAGATGTATATTTCAGGATTAGACCAAAGAAATTACTTTCGCTATCAGGAAAATATTTGCTAAAAGCCATCCTGATTGAGTGATAAAATAAATGTAGTCATTAAAAATCACACATATTGGTTGCATGTATAAGTATAATAATATATGGCATTGTGAGTCATAACAAGTGGCAAGTGGTGATACAAATAGACTGAATGTTACAAGCACACAAATTAACAAGAGAAGCAAGACACAAGGAAAAAATCCATTACACTGAATGATAATTTTGTAAAGTATAATAGGAATAGAACTCCCAGCAATGCTATAATTTTGTAACTACCGGAAGATAGTAAAATTGTGAATAATTATGGGGAAAGACAAAAAAATATTTAATTTTGATTTTGGGGCTTCTGTTGGAAAGAAATTGGATGACATATTTGTTTAACATGAGTTGATTTCAAAATTACCAGTAAACTGTGAATACTGTAGTCAGGCATACTTGATATGTCTGTATTACATGGATAGCTAAATATGCCTTCTGTCCTTAAAAATACCTCCTGAAAGTATTCCAAAGACAGACCTTGAGTCCTGCTGCATGTTGGTTATTAAATTACTTAAACAAAAGATAACTCATTCTCTGTTAAATGATATATGACTGTTATAGATAGTTCCAAAGATCAAAGATCCATAATAGTAGTGCTAAAGTTGTAGGAACCCCAGTAAATTCCAGGAAATATAAAGTTAGGGGTGAATCATGCAACGGCCTTCAGTACAAGACCTCAAAAGGGGGTGTCAAGACAGTTGTTTTTGTGGTACCCTACTGTGCTGTTACCAGAAATGTTTCCTTAATGCTTCCTTAATCTACCTGTAATTGGAGTCTGGGTACCAAGCAATCACCATGTGAGTAACATGTTCTTTACCACTTTTTCTTTTTTTCTTTAAATGTCTGGAATCAGAACACATGAGTTTCAAGACCAACTTTATAATTTGGTGCAATTGAAAGACACGCAAACTTTCAATAGAGAAACCTGTGAGAGCTGCTATTTGCATCTCCTTCTCCACTGTATACCATTTTCTCCCTCAATTTATCCCAGTTTTCTGGTCCTCCCTACTCTCTTTACCCCTGGACTAACTATGCATGTTTGAAAGCAATGCCAGCCAGGCAGGTCTGGTGACATTTTGGACATGGATTTTTCCACCTATAAGGTCACCAGCTAAAACCAGCTCAACTGAAGAATAATTAAAAATTAATCTGTAAGCGCTTCTGTGTGAAGAGACCAATACAGGTATTGTTACACTAAACACTCTGGAAGCTCTTTAAACTAAAAATTGGAAAAGGAATTGCTTCAGCTACAGGGGACGTTTTTACACTAGGAAGCATTGCACAAGAACTGCTCTCTATTTAAGCTTCTGCCTTACTTTGTCCTGGAGTAATGTTTGTGTGTACATAAGCCATTAGACCCATCCATGAAACCCTTATTTGAAATATTCCTGCCCCTAAATCATGCTATTATTATACTATGGAATAATTTGCAACCTCATCAAGAAGGCTGCAAATTGCATCAGTCCTGGAGGCCAATCAGTTGTCCCCAGGAGGCACATCCTTCTTAGACTGGGGAGGAGCAATATAGACATATCTGTATCTGTTGAAAACCTTTCTTGTAGATAAACAAAGGATTTAATTCAAAAGAGCTATTAGCTAATACTTATAATTGATACTAATTTATTTTTAAACTGATGTCTGTAATTGTTCTTATATATGTAAAACAGTCTATTTGCATAACATATACACAGAGCTACACAAAACACAGCAACCTGAGGTTCTACATCTTCTTTCCCTGACCCACTTTGTTATCTTTAATGTTTCTTTTGACTCTTTTTAGCCTTCTCCATTCTCTTTTTTCCTTGATAAAAACATCCTTATCCTTTATCATGCTTTCCTTACTCTTTTTTTTTCTTTCCTTTGTTTCTTACTCTCTTTTCCATGAGGTACAGATATTGAGCAATAGTCTTATAATCTGGCTGGCCAATGCCCTAGTGGTCCCTTGCTTTCATGGAGAGAGTGAATGAAACTCCTACCGCACCTGATCCCACAGAGGAGTGTTTCTCCTGCAATGATTGTCCCCAGACACTCAGTACTGTGATAAGGAGCAACATTTTAGATGTAAATAAGTCTTGCCATCGTAGGCTTTTCAGGCCCTGGGTTTTTGTTTTATAAGACCAATGAAAACAGCCTAGAAACTATTGCTAACTATTGCAGATAAAAATAAGGTAACTGATTAGGTTTCATCACAGTGCATCGCCCTCAGGCTTCTTTGTCTCCAGGACACTTGTTACCAGCCACCTCACTCCTATAAGTTTCCCTGTCATTCTTGGCATTCAGTCCATCAGTAGAAGTGATGTTTAGGCTCATGGACGCAGCCCTATCCTGTTCAAACCATCAGGAGCTACTGCTCCATGTCCTCCATCTGCCTTTTAGTCCTTCACCACAAGTGTCCAGCTTGCCACACCTTGTGGCACTGCAGATTCAGTTTCTTCCCAGTCCCATTTTCTCTTCTTGTTTGCCATCTTTGGAGGCAATAGTGCTTCTACTGGCTAAATGCACAAACCTGTATCAGTACACTATTGGCACATACCAGTCAAATGCTATAAAAAGGGCATGAACTCTTTCTTTTACTTGATCAGTGATAAAAGTCAAAACATTGTTATGTGCATTACTAGTTTCCTGCATGGCTGTCTTTATCTAGGTTTTAAAGGGGAGTTTATGAAGCACTGAAATGTCATCTTTCCCTACACAAAAAACTTAGGCCAGCTTTCTAATAAGAGCAAACAGGCTGACCCTGCAAAGATATTGACATTCTTCCAGACTCTAAGCTGAAGTGAATGCTATTCACTGGAAGAATGTTATTTGGCCACAACTTGCTGTTGTCATAGCTCCAGCAAGAGTAGGCTGCAGACACTAACCTGAGACAGTAAGAGCAAACATGTGGAAATTACCATCAGAGACTGTTCTGAGAGAAAACTGACTGCAAGCGACACAGGGAAATCTGAAAAAGGGTTGCATGAAATGAGATTACTCTTCAGCATGTGGCATGCCTAAAGTGAAAAAAAAACCATTATTTTTGTATGATTTCCCCCTGCATTTGAAGAATTATTTTAGCAATTAAAAAATACTTCTTTACCACGTACATGACTTAACATTTGGTAAACAGGTTTTCTTCTAAACTGCCTAATTAAATTTGTCTTGGGTATAATGCAAGCATAATAAATTTCAGCTCTAAAGGTCACGTTTTGGAAACTTTATAAGCCACTTAACATCAGAAGCTTGGAAGGAGAATGCTTTCTCAGCCTTTATGACTGCCTTGCACTGCTGTAATAGCACTGGGACAGCAGTATTGCTGTAATTAAATACCCTTTGCAGCAGCCTGGGGAAGCAGAAACACTCTGGTCACCCGAGATGTGGAGCTGAGCAGCACCCTTGGGACAGAAATGTTTATAAGGGTTAACTCTTGCTTTTTGTAATGTGACAGCATCAGCTCCCACACATACGGCTCAGCCAATAAGCTTGTATCGATATAACGGCTGAATTTATACATTTTATTGGTCCAAATTTTTTGATTGATGGAGGATGGAATTCTTAAAGCTGTCTGCTGAGGGATGCAGGATATCTAGCTTTAGTCAGTTGAGACAGGTCCCCTCCTTACACTGCTGCAGCTACACCCCAAGGGCAGAGACAGGAGGGTGGGAGGTGCCATAGTCAAAACAGCAGCTACAATACACCTGGGGCACATGGGTGGCAGAGGCACACAGAGGGTTCCCATGGGACTTAAGCAGCCTCCTAGACAGGATGGAAAAGTTGGCAGACCAGGAACACCCAAAATTGTCCCAAATGAATCCTCTTGAGCCCATCTGTCAGGATCTCACCATTGCAGACACTTCATGTTAGAGAAATCTGCTACTCAGCTGCTCCTCTCTGTCTTATGAGCTACAGGTTTTTAGGCACAAATCTGAGAACAACAGGTACATATCCATATGCAGTATAGCTTCTGTGCTCACTAAGGATTCCTTGGTGACTAAAGGACAGGACAGACTTTGGGAACTGCTCACTATGATAACTGACATTCTATTCTATGGGAATCAACTGGCACACAGTCACAAAATCCTTATAATTAAAAATATAGCAATAGCATGGTTTCTACAGTGTAAAAAAAACAGCTGATGGATAAATTGTATACCTTTGTCAAACAGCCATCATTTTGGCTGAAAGCAGTTTGATCCTTAAGCAAAACTAGGAAAAAACTACCCAGCCTGCAACAGCAAACTATGAAAGTAAAATGTATGAGAATAGCATGCTCTCTGGAGTGACAATGTAGAAACACATTTAGGAAAGTAGCTTTCATATTTCCTTCCTGCATGTTCATTCTGCATATCTCTATCCCACAGCAGCTTCAATCTACCAGTAATATTTTCTTCTGTGGTGTCTCCTTGACTCACACAGAAGGTTTTCGCTGTTGCAAGCAGAAGTTTTTAAAATCTGAGCTTAAAAGTGAAGCTAAGAGGTTTAGCTGAGACCTACAACAGTCATACTCTCTGGTTTGGGCATAGATGACATTGTACAATTCATACTGACCACTGAGTAATACTTGTACTGACTTCTTCATTGCATTTCATGATTTGTGTTATATTCTGAGTCTAAATAGCAACAAAGAATGGGACTATAATATTTTAGTAAGTTTGTTTCTAAGTGTTTTAAAAATTAGGATTTGTTGGATTGTCTACAGTTTACCTGTGCATTTAATGTATTGAACATAAGTTGCAAATCTCAATACAGTATTTCTACATGCTACTGAAATGCAGAAAATTCTCTCACTATATATTCACATTTCTTATGTCTGCCAGATGGTGTGGAGCAAATTATTCTAGAACTCAGACCATGTGAATTTTAAGCAGATGAATATAGCAGTCTGTGCAGCACTTTGCCTTCTTTTATCACTGACTAGTGCTGGCCTGTTTGATCATACCCTAGAACAAGCAAATCTCATTAATCAGTGTTTCCCTTTTTTTTTTTTTTTTTTCCCTTGGCTGCTTTTTCCTTTCTGTTCACTTATGGAGAATTTCTTTGGAAAACCTTGTTTTTGGAAGGACATAAATTTTTCAGTCTGCTCAGTGCTTTTGTTTAAAAATAAATTTCGCTCTAAGGAACAGTGCTGGCAGGATAAAACTGATCAAGAATGCAGTTCCTGTAAAAGTGAAACTTGGCCTGGACATCTCTGATGTAAGTTATCCACTAGTACTCCTCAGCAATTTACATCTCTAGAGTTGAAAGGGTAATGTGATTTAAAATCCATGTACTTTACATTACTAAAACTCTTACTGAAACTGCCATTGAAGATTCTGAATTATGCAATTCAAATATAGTTATTTCACCACAAATGTCAGTGACACCAGCCAAGGAATAATTCGATGATGTTGCTTAATTTACTTTGCCATGACTGAACTGATCTTGAAGCACTCCTGACTTTTTGTTTTATTTTTAGTTCACAGAGTCATAAAAATATTGGTCAGAAGGGACCTTTGGAGATCATCTGGTCTAACCTCCTGTGTGACTTGGGACTCTTGCCAGTGCTAGATTAGGTTAGCTGTGGCTTTATCCCTGTAAGTCTTGAAAAGCCCTGAGGATGGATTTCACTGTCTCCCTGGGGAAATAATGGTATGCACCTGCTCCAGTGCTGTAGTGTCCTAGCCAAGTCCAAACCTGCCTAGCTGAGATCCTTGTTACACTGTCTGTTAATATAGAGGAGAGTTTTGCTTCATCACCTTTGTGACTCCCCTTCAAGTGCTGTAGGCTGCTAATAGATTACTGCTTAGCTCTTCCTTGGCAGAGTGAACAAGCCCACCTCCCTCATTCCCGACGGCTGACCGCTCCTTCTTGATGCCACAGCTGTCTTGGTGACCCTCAGATGGATCCTCTCTCTACTCTGTCCACTTGCCCTTCAGAGTTGGACACAGACTGCAGATATGCCCTGGCCAGTGTTCCTCACTGACAGTGTCTGAATGAATCACACTTTTCACTTTTCACAGCGGAAAACTGGCACTATTTAATACTGTTAGCTAATGAGTTCCTAGAGTAGTTTTCCTGTATTAGGACTTTGAAACATAAAAACCTTTATTTCTTAGAGAACTATTGTGGAATACATAACTTTTAGTACTGCGTTGGTTTTGCTTCTTGTCTGTACTTGGGCTGCTTACACTTTCAGGAAGATCATTCCTGTAGGAAGTTTATTTGGTAGAATGAATATATTGTCCACAGTTCTCCTCCAAGCTAAGAAATAAGGTAACAAAGTCAATTTGCAAGGCACTACCAGTTGAGAATATTTAAAATAACTATTGAGCAAATATAAAGTCTGGTTTTCCTTAATAACTTCTTTGATGGGGATGGGAAAGAGCTGAAGGTTTGGTGCTTTTTGTTTTTTTTTTTTTTTTTGGTTTGGTTTGGTTTGGTTTGGTTTGGTTTGGTTTGGTTTGGTTTGGTTTGGTTTGGTTTGGTTTGGTTTGGTTTGGTTTGGTTTGGTTTGGGGTTTTTTGGGTTTTTTTTTTGTAAGTAGGGCATTTGTAATGTTGGTTGCAAGACCTAAATTTAATTATGTGGCAATTTTTTTAATGTATTTCTCTCACTGAAGACATATCCAGAAATACAGAATGCATGCTGGGAGGAAGCCTTAATCTCAAAGGTACAAAACCAGTGTAATAAATGATAAAGAAACCCCTACTTATCTCCTCTTCATAATTAGAAGTGCTTGTAATATTCCAGCACAGACCTGGTTTACAGAGCTGCTGACAACAGCAGCAGATCTGTTTGAATTGAGATGAAAGCTGATGGAAGAAATAAAAATACAGTGCAGCAGCTCAGTGTGACACACTGCACTGAGAAATGGGCAGGAAGGAAGAAGCACCAAGAGCAGCATTACTGCAGCCTGGGATCTATTGAATCACAGGCATCTCAAAAGAAAATATGATGGAATTCAGAAAGCTGCATTCACTGAACAACAGCAAGGTCAGAGCTTAGGCTAACACTCTCTGGTCTTGCCTCAGTTTAGGGTAATTAGATTTAGGTGGCATTTAAGACTAGGAATCTTTCATTTCCTGTTTCTTCTTTCTTCCATATTCTCACTTGCCTCAATGACAAAGTCAGAGCTGCATTCCACCTAACATCTGGGCTCATCTCCTGGGAGATCTGTGGTGTTGTACCTAGAACATATGGCCACTTTGCTCTTTCCCTGACCAAAGTTTCATCTGCAACCTTCTTTCTAAATTTGTTCTATATTCTTCTTTTCCCTCCAATGAAATATTAACTCTGCTCCTTCCTCCTTTGTCATTTACAGTTGGTAGCTTGCAAATTACTTGTAATTGAAAGTGAATGTTGGTTTGTGGGTGTACCTGTGCAAGCCTATGCATGCAGCAGAGAGGAGGAGTGCTAAGGACAGGCAGAGCCACCGGCTAGATGCATTTTAGAACACTAGGATAACAGAGGAACAATGGAAAGGAAATGGGTCTGAGGTTTGTAATTTCATACCAGTGTGCTTCCACATTAAATGCTTGATAGGGTCTTTAAGCCAAAAAAAGGTGATAGCTTTCCTTTTCCTTAAGTCGTTTGTCTTTCAGTATTACTTCCTGTGACTCTTTGTCTTCACTTTAAATCTTTATCCCTTTAGAAAGTCTGAGAAAAGGCAGAGAAGGCAGCATTTTTCTTCTTCTTTCTCCTGTTTCTGCTTCTCTTTCTCTTTTCCCTGTCAGCTCTTATGTTCTTCTCTCTCTTTGCCACTACTGTTTTTCCCTTGGCATGCTCCTTTTTGATACACTCTGCTCTTTTTCCTTCCCCATGGGGGAACACAATGTTGGAACTGAGATAGACCTAGAGAAGTAGTGTTCCTCCAGGGAGCATCGAGATGATAGTCATGAGCAGAACTGGATGACTTTGTGAATGCAAGTGTGCATAGGACAAACTACAACTTCCTGCTGAAATAAATTAGGATTTTGCATACTGACCCTATGAAATAGCACAATTTTTGGATCAAGTCAACAAAAGTTTTTGAAAGCAGTGACACCAATCTCAGTCTTAATTATTGTGGAATTGGCACAGGAATGTGATTTGTTTTTAAGACATGACAAAGCAGATTATGGACATGTCTCTTAGTTATTTCTTTGTATCAGCTACTGAGAACATTTTAATTCAAAGGTATTAATCACCATGGCATTAAACCAGGGTGACATTTACTCTCAATCACAATAGAGACAGTAGATGCTGTGGTTACAAAAAAAGCTACAGCAGACCACCTGCAGAATCCATCCTGGTTGTTGTGCAGTGGTATTCATAAATCACAAAGCAGCAAACCTTTCCTAGATCCATCCTGGGGATTAGAAGACATTATTACCATCAGCTTCCTAGAAATGTCCCTCTGCTGGACTGTTAATACTTTCCTGCTACCATAATCTTCCAAGAAAGCAATTTATGTAAGTATTCCCTAAGTCATTTCTGTCCGGATTAGAAAGGTTAACTTAAACCAATGCAAAAAGCAGCTCTTTGTTAATGCAGTTTATTTGACAAAAGTAGATCAAAAAGCTTATAAAAACTACACCTATGGGAGAACTTTAGAGATAAAGGATGTGTGGGAGGGATATTACAGCTTTCTTCCATATGAATATCTATCAATGGACAGTTTTGTTCTTGTTCCGTTTATTTTAGGGGGTTTTTTGAGTGTCCAAATAGATACACTGTTAAAAAGATGAGTACATATAGTCTCATTTGTTATAAAATCCTCTATAAGGTCTACAGTGTTTTTACTATGTCTTGGAGGACTTGAAATGTTTTTTCTACTTTGCTGTTCCCAGATCAACATGTTTCACTGTATGCTTTTCATAGAATATGAACAATTTTCAGAGGGCATTTGTACTGAAGATTCAGTCCTTACCCCATCACTCTCCCACACAAGGTGCTAAGCAGCACTGCCTTCTTTTAAAGGAAAGTAAATTCTCTAGGATTCTCCAGCATAAACTTGCTTCCATTTATGAATTAGTTTCCATTGGAATCTATGAAAAATTAAGCTGATGCCAAATATATGAATATTTCTGCAAAAAATGCTGAATGAAGGAGCTAATCTGATTCATGTAAATGCATCCAAATCAGTCAAGATGTCACTTTAATGTAGGAGCAGTCATCAGGTATGTAAAAATGCATATTAAAAAATTGCTTTTACAAAAAAACCACTGTAAATACAATTCTTTGGTCCTGATTCTCCAAAGACATATTCAAGTGAACTTTATTCACTATGAGCACTGTCAGACTGCTATGTCATGGACTTTTTTTGGTGTTCTGGCAGTTGACAGTGTCCTGTCTCCAGTTGCTTGTCTGTGTCCCCATACTACTCCATCTGTTGTCCTTGTTGGGAATTCAAAGAGGCTAAGAAACTTATGTTGTTGTTGCTAGGCTGTTTTTTTAGCCATATCAGGTTTCACAGCCTGATGCACTGCATGATTATCCAAACAACTATGCCATAGTGAGCAAGAGGGTACTGCAGAGCAGTCAGCATCAGGAAGGTCAAGGACTGCTTAGGTCATGCTACAGCACAATCTTGAAAAGCCTCATTTACTCAGGGAGCTACCTGCTGCATGTTAAATATAACACAAGAACGGTCTGTGTGTTAGATATTGCATGAACAGTTGCACAGACAAAAGGTACTTTAAAGAAAATGTTTAAGTTGCAGAAGAAATCACTTCTTTACCTGTGATACCCTTAATTCTACCTCTTCTCTGATTACAGTAGGATTACAGTAACAGTAAATTATTGTATCATAGTGGAATTACTGCTATCATAGTGGAAATTCACATAGTATGTGAAAATACTACCCATGATGCCATATGAGACTATACACAACAGAGTGATATTGCACATTCATGAAATGCAAAACCAAGTTTGAGTCAGCATTGCTTTATTTTGGCCATCTAGTCTGAATAACATCCACGAAGCACAGATGAGTCCCAGCCATTCTCTTTTTGGGAGGAATCTCCTCCAATATGGAAATGTTCATTGATGCTCAAGATGGGACCCAAGAAAATGAAGTCTAGAAGCAAGGTGCTGCATTCAGAACAAATTATCTGCTTTGCAGTCCAGGCCCAAAGAGTCTGAGCAAGACTTTGGCAACAGCAAGTTCCCCACCATCCTCTTTCCCAGTACTTTCCAGATCTGGGCAGGAAGCAGCACTCACATAATAAACCCAACCCTCATATGTACAGATCAGCTGTCCTGTGTGCCTTCAGCAGGCCCAGTTACAAGACAAGAAAGAGGCCAGATACATAGCTCACCTTTGCAAAGGCAGAATATGTAGAAGACAAGGTCACCACTACTCTAATTACAAAAATAAGCCTAAGGGCACATAAGGCAGTTCTTGTTTCAACCTAGATATGACTGTTATAATTTAATAAATGCTGCAGGTGTAGCATTCTCTGGTTTTGCAGCTGAGAGACCAAGCTGCTCTGTCTACAAAGATCACTCACCAGGGAATTGTGTTGGTTCTTTCACTTTTACAAGGAGCAGCTCTAGCAGCACCTTCTCCTTTACCTTTGGGAACAGTCTTGCTCTTTAGAGACATCATTACATTCACAAGGCAATAGTTTATTAATCCCCATGTTCCCCCCAAAATCTCAATGTCTTCTTTCAGCTTCTATAGGAGACTTACATTGCTTTTCAGATGATACTAAAGCTGTTACTCCCAGATGGGAGCTGGCAGTAGAAAAATGATGCACACTAATAAAATAACCTTGCTTCTGCAATTCTGGGGGTTTATGATAAGAAGCTATAAAGAGGAAGGTTACACAGCTGCAGAAGTTTAAGTGCACTTTTAGTGTTTTCATCCGCTGCTGAGGATTCTTCTGCAAGTGGACTTTTAATACAGTTGGAAGAAAAAGAATTCATCATATGGGGAAAGAATCAGTAAGGCCATTTGTTAAAAATTGCACCCAGCTGGGTTAAGGTACAACTGCTAATGTTTAGGGTTTGTTATAGACCGATTCCAGGATATGATAGATTTTAGTGTGCTTAATTTTTCTGGCTATTATTTTGCAATTTAGTATGGAACTAATTTTGAAAATAAGGATTAGTATTTACCACTTTAGATGTTAGTAGCCCATGAGGTACAGGTTGTTAGATCACCTGTCTCACTGCTCATTAGCTTTTCTACAATCTTACCTTGTTGAAACTGTGAATGCTCTATATAGATAGCAGGAACTAAGCATATCAATTTCTTAATAATATAGCACATACTCAGAGCAAACAGGTACCACCGGTAGTTCCAGCATGGCTAATCTTAGGCATGAATATGAATGTTTTACATATTGTATTAAAGACGGAACTTTTTTAAAAATAGTCTTAAGGAGCTAATGCAACAGTGAATAAGAAAGAGATTATTGTCCTCAAGAAAAATGGAATGAAAAATGTATACTAATGTAGACATTTTCCCTTCTGCTGATGTGAAAACTTTGTAAAGAAAATTCAATAAATTCAATAACGAATCAGACTTTTGCAAAAGAAGTGCGAAATGAAAAATTTGCATTGGTTTTTCTTTTAATATTCTAGCACAAGATTAAACAACATGCTTGAAATTGTGATCTTCTGTGGCTTTAAACAGTTCTTTGTGAAACAGCTACTACTTCCTAAAAACACCTTCTATTTAGAGATCTTCTCACAAGATTTCAGACTTGGCACAAATTTTAAGGAATTTAAAAGATAAACTGCCTTCACATGCAACATATTAGCCTTTAGTTTCAGATGTTTCCAAATGCAGAAGGTATTAAACAATGCCACTTTAACCATGAAGACCTAGAAGTTATGAGAACAATGTGTGAATTCTGTGTAACTCATATAAATTAGATATATAATGTAATTTTCTTGGGGGTGATGGTTTGCTTTTACACAATTTCTTTGATTTCTATTCAAAGCACATAATGAATACCTGCTCTTGCAGGGTTTCTCTGAGGGGATTAAAGGTGATCATAAGGCCTTAACAGGTGACTGAGGGTCTCAGAATAGCAGCTGCTTGTCTACAATATGTTTCCTTCTACAGAATGGGACTTGTTTTAAAAAGTGATTTTTTACTCTAGTTAATGTTCTAGTAGATACAAAAGCTGCAATCTCTCTCTTCCTCTCTCTCTTTTTCTTCTTCTTTATGAAAATTTACTGAAGTTATTCAGACCTTTCTGACCTGCAGCTTCAGTCACAGTGGTGTGTTCTATATGGGATAACGTTTATTAACCATTCACAAAATTCAGAAGTGTGTCTGTATGGCTGATAAAGTTTGCTGTCACGGCAATAGTGCTGTTGCCATGCTGCCTTCCTGCAGCATACTTCCCAGAGCAATTTAAAGTCCTGATTTATATATACTTGAAGTGTTGCAAAGTTTAGCTTCTGTAATTACAGAGAAGCTGCCTCTTTTCTTCACTGCAGAAATTGAGATCAGTTGATGTATTCATCTTCATATTTTTAATTTGAACGATGTGGAAGTCTGACTTTTTAAACATGCTCTGATTGTGGGTTCTTGTCTCAAGGATCCTTTCCCTGATGATATGACAGAACATGAGGATAATATTCATTTATTCACATGGGCTTGGTGGGAGAGGATAGAATGAGAGCTCGTCACATTTGCATTTAAGACTCTTGGATAATTTTCTAAGGGTATTACCAATTTTTATATACATACATAAAATTTCTAAACAGCGATTGCAATTATAAATATAAGAATTTAATTTTAATATTTTAATTCATTTGCAGGATTTTTTAATATAATGTTTTGTATATCTATTAAAAAATAGGAGTTACATGTGTTTTTGAAAGGAAATTATTAAAAAAAAAAAAAAAAGTGGTAGCATAAGTGTGTCCATGGTATTGGGAGCATACATAGATTGTAACTTAGGGTCCTCTGCTTGCCATATCATAAAACAAACACATTCTACACAGGTTTTAGAGCTCTGACACACAACTTTTAGAAGATGTAACCTTTCTTAGCTGTCTATCTTAACACTCTGCTCAGTATTATGGCTTCCATTGCAACAGGGGTTTGTGGTTTCTCTTCACCATCCGCTGTTATAGCTTAAGCCAGTGAAAAAGGTGAGTTTTGACTAAGAAGCTAGAGTGGATAGATCTCGTGTGCTTTACAGACTTGGTAATCTCTAGAAAGGGGTGAAGCAATTAGCCTCAGGCAACAATAACCTAAACTGTAACACTGTGACACTAGACTGCTCTGTCAGGAGCCTCATACCACCCAGGTGAGGGTTCCAGGGTCTCTGAATTAGAGTTGGTCTGAGATTCATGCCTGTTCTTTAAGAAAGAAGGCAATGCACAATCAGGAAAAAAAATAGATGTGATGTTATTTCCCTAAGCCATTGTTTCAGTTTTAAGTGTTAATGCTCCTTTCAACCCCAATAGCATAATAATGCACCCATGGCAAATGTAAAGAAATATTCACTGAAAGTTGGATAAGAGGATTTTGATAGCAGTGATTTTAAAACTAGAGTAAGATGTAGCATTACAGTCCCTGGGTGGGCAAGGATAGGTTGGATTCAAATCTCCACAGGGACTCTCAGCCAATGTCATTCAGCCCTAAATGCACATGTATCACTGGCCAGAGAGCTGGATGGTGCTAAGAACTCATCGAATCACATGCGTAAGCTAGGGAAATTGGAGCTCCTGTAAAGAAGCTGTAGGAACAAACTCAAGGCTGTTTGTCACAAGGACCATTAGAGTGCGTGTCCTCTGTCTCCAACCCGTACTCCCATCATGCTGCAGTAAGAAACAGAGTAGAAGACTGGATAGTCAAATGGAAGCTCATACAAATGTGTTCTGTTTCAGTAACCCAAGATTTTTACTTCTATGGATGGATATAAAAGGCCTTGGGGGGGAAATAAAAAACCTCTTTCTTAACAAATGTCTTTGAAAAGGCAGAAAATATGCTTAAATGTGCCCTATTTTACATATTCCTTTCATCCTTTAGGCTTTTGACGTAATGCTTATCACTTTGCCATTATGTCAATTTGTGCTTACCAGTCTTTTTTACTCTCGTCTCATCCTATATTTAGGCAGTGATCCTGCAAACACTTACCTACATGCTTAGTTTTGCTACTCCTTCCTTGTTAATCCCTTTGAAGTTAAAAGGATTATTTGCATTAGCAAAATAAGGCATGTGTGTGCTTTCAGGAGGAAGTTCTTTTGTTGTAAACCCTTTGGGGTGGGACCAGATCGGTTATTGTGCAGTCAGATAGCTCAAAGCACGGTTGCATAGAGGATGAGTTCAGGAGCTTGTGAAGTTAACAATTGTTAACAGAGTGAACTGGTTTGTGGGATATGCCTGGGGCATAGCACACAAGTAGTTGTTCACCTCCAATCTTCTTCCCCTCTTTTCTGCATTCCTTGCTGAGCTGTAGCCTCAGATTTCACATCAGCTGAGACACCTGCTTTTTTTTCTTACCTCCTAAAGCAGAAAATTTCCTGATATTGGCCATAGGGTACTTTAGAGCAAGACGGCAAGTAGATTTATGCTGGTGTGCACAGGGAGGAGAAATAAAGATCTGATACAGAGCTGCAGAGCTCTCCATGCTCCCATCGTTGCACCCTTGCAGCCTTCTCAGAACCTCCCAGCACTAGCTGCTCATCCCAACTAATCCATGTAATGCTTTTATATTCTTACCATTCTTCCCACTTTCCAGGGAGACCTAGCCACTATTTTTTCCCCCTCTTAAATGTGTCCTATTCAAGTACTCTGTTTCAATGTACACTTGCTTTTGTTTAAGATACACTTGGAAAGATGTGTAGGAAGTCTTCCCTTAGCTGCAATCAGCCAAGGGAATGTAGACTACCACAGCATAACAAGTAAGCTTGATATTTGGTGTAGAGAGAATTACTCTGCAGTGTTTATCCTCTGGAAAGCACTGACACAGGTATTCTAGTGGTTTTTTTGTAGTATAACTTTTAAAATTATTTCCAGCTTTGAAGGAAAAGTTCAAACTCCAGTTTCCAGGACTATTTATTTTGGTTGATAACTCTAAGCAGAAAAATCTGTATTACAAATCAAAGGCGACTCCGACGTTGGTGAGGGAGAGAAAATGACGCATTTGACTCCATTATCAGAAGGGTAAATAATTACTTTATTATTCTATACTATATACATTGCATCTAAAGTGAATCTGCCTTGCACTCACCTTTGTTCCCAACTGCACAGCACTGCGCTCATCATCGATTCTCCCCTGACTGTCTCGTGACAGCCCGGACTCACACACACACTTGGCCCTGAAAGGCCAAGGGAACAGAACATCCTCACTCTGGGTAAACAATCTGCATGTTGCATTCTGCTTTGGCACAACACAGGCACAGCAAGAGAAAAGAATTGTTTTTCCTTCTTCTCTGCTTGTCTCACAGCTTCCTCTGTTCAGAGGGCATGTGAATACCACAAATCTTATTTTTATTACACTAACATCTAGAACTCCAGTAGAGTTGTGTGTGCCATTTTGTTATGTTATCTAAACCTAGGAAGAGAAATGTTCTTCTATTAAAGAAAATAACCTATGGATTTGTCTACACTAAATACTTTAATAAATATATTAAAGTAATTCCAACAGATCTTTGGAACTTGAATCTATGGACAAATCCCCACTTGCTAAGCTGGCTGTACTCGTGGAACAGGTCACTGCTGCTAGGTGATGTCTCCTGACTATTTTCATGTTTGTTAGCAGGTCGTTTATGTGCATGCCCCCTTGTCCGGCAGTCACAGCGGGAGCGAGCGCTCATTCGAGCAGCTGAGCAAAGGGTGCAACCTCGAGCAGAAGGACTGGAGAGGGACAGGGAGCGAGCATCGGCGAGGCTGCGCTTCCAGCACTGTGTGAGGCGCTGGAGTGTGATCAGAGAAGGGCAGAAAGCCTGTGGAAGGTCTAGAAACCGTGTCTTATGAGGAACGGCCCAGGGGGCTGGGGCTGTTCTGCCTGGAGAGGAGGAGGCTCAGGGGGAACCCATGGCTCCCTACAGGAGGCTGTAGCCAGGTGGGATCCGGTCTCTTCTGCTGTGCCTGCAGCGAGACGGCCAGAGGAAATCGACTCAAGCTGCGACGAGGGAGGTTCCGGTTAGATATTAGAAGAAATCTCCCAGTGTGAGGGTGCTCAGGCACTGGAATAAGCTGCCCAGGGAGGTGGTGGAGCCACCATCCCCCGAGGCGTTCAGGAGGTGTTTGGATGTGGCGCTGGGTGATGTGACCTAGTGGTTACAGTGGTAGTGCTGGGTGGACGCTCGCACTGGATGATCTTAGGGGTCTTTTCCACGCGGTGACCCTGCGAGCCCTTGATCCTGTCACGGGGCTGATCCCGGTTCGGCCTCAGCCCGCTCCCCTCGCGCCGCCGCGGGAGCGCGCCCGGCGGGGCGGGGCCGTCGGCCGCGCGCCCAGGGGAGGCTTTGGCCAACGGGCCCGCGCGCCAGCGCCTTGCGCGGTCCCGGCGCTTCCTTCCGGCCGCCATTTTGTCGGCCGTGCCTCGCCGTGCCGCCGCTCGGGGAGGGAGCGCAGCGCGCCCGCCCGCCGCACCCGGACGGACCGACTCTCAGCCAGACCGACCGACCGACCGACCGCCCGCCCGCCATCGCCATGTCCAAGCGCCACCGCCTCGATCTCGGCGACGATTACAGCTCCAGCAAGAAACGCACCACCGACGGGTGAGGGGTGGCGCGGGCGGCGCGGCCCGCGGCGGGGTGGGTGGGGGGGGATCGCGGCTGCTCCCGCGCCATCCGCGCCCCATCCCCGGCTGCGGCCGCTCCTCCGGGGCTGGAGCTCCCCGGGGCGCGGTGCGTCCGCCGTGCGAGGCAGGGAGAGGCTGCAGCGACGCCTGTTCGGCCGAGCAGGCCCCAAAGTGTCGCGGCTCCCCGGAGCGCTGGGCCTGGCTCGGAGTCGGGCGCTCTGCCGGCGGGCCCCTCGGGGGGGCGGATGGCGGCTGGAGCGGGCGGGAGGGCCTCGTGCGGCGGCGCCGGGAGGGGGAAGGGAGGAAGGCGCCGGCCCGGCCGCCTGGGCAAGGGGGCCGGGCTGGGCGCTCGTGGCGGGGCTGGCGCGCTGCTGGGCCCGCGCCGCGCTTTGTTTGCGGTTCTTCGCCTTCGTGTTTATGTTGACCCTCCCTACTCCTTCTCCCCCCTTCCTTTGTACTTGTTTACTTATTCTCTGCCTTGGAAGGTCTGGCAAACGTGGGCCTAGAGGTGAACACGAGGTTTGTGCAGCCCGTGTTGTTAGTGCCTGCGCTGGTGGGAGCGTTGTTCCTTTGTTAACGTCTTTCACCCAGTCACCCTCGGTGATGTGCTTGGTTTGAAGTAAGAATTGATGGTGAGGTGGGTTTTGAGGTAGAGGGCAGGGGAGTGTTTATTAGTGTTGCGAAGGTTGACACGCTTCAGCATATTTTTTGTTGAGGTTAATGTAATTGCAGGAACACAGACAATGCACTGGTGCTGTCCTTAAATTCAGCGTTGCTTTAGAGCTTTCTTTACACATAATTTTTCCTCTCTAGTTGGGCAGGAGAGGGAGGAAAGGCAGGCAGCTCTTGAAAGTAAATTTCTGAAGTTTCAAGGAGTACAAAGAAATGCAGTGTTTATCTCGTCTGGCCTTTATGGAGCACAGGAGGCTTCCGTGAATTAAACAGTTGCTTAAGTCCATCAGCTTTGTTTTGGACTATTTATCTGAGAAAAATCCTTCCGTTCTCAAAGGTTACAATAACTCTAATGTAGCAGTTAATATTCACTGACTAACAGTCTTTGCAAAACTTGCCATTTTTAGGGTAAGCTTGTACAGCTTTAGGTTTTAGCCCCTAGAGTTTGATTAATTTTTCTCAGCTAAACAAAATAAGCGTTTATTATTCAGCTTGCTTCCTGTCTGTAGGATCATTGTAATCACGTTTTTTAAAATATAATAAGCTATTTGCTTTAGTTAATGCATTTTTGTAGGCTTTCCCAGAGATTGAAATAGTTCCTCTGCGTGTACAGAAATGTTGTACATATACAGTTTTTCTGTACATAGAGGCTTTTGTAAAATTATCAAGTGGTTATGTCAAAACGGGGCGTTATTTAAATGTGGTACAACTGTTCCAGCTGGTTGTAAAGATAATCACTGGTCAGTATGTCCTTGTTTGTATGTTTTATAGTTTTGGTGCAGCTTTATTTATTGTTTTTACTTACCATTAATGCTATTCTCCACTCTTAGTCCTGCCATTTTGTACGTACTGCATTGAGTTCCCACCGGTGTTAAACCAGAAGACATTGACCTTTATGGCACCTAAAAACTGTAGAAGCCTTGTGCCCCTTCTTTGTTCTTTCCTCTACTGGTAAAAGCATTAAATGGTATAGGACTGAGAAAAACTCACTGTAAGAGTAATTACTGAGCATGATTTTTTCTTAGATGACCTCCAGTCTTGATTCATGTAGCACGAGTCATACTAACGTTACATGGTTGGTAATTTGGTTTTGCAGCTTGTGCAAGGCCGTAAGGAGGATGTGTGGAGTCTTGTTAAAAGCGTGTGTGTACCTGCCTTCCTCTGTGCTGAGAGTGCCTTTCTGTGGTTTAGGTGGCTGTGGAGCTGGATTAAGCTGGATGAGCTCCTCCAGGGTTACCACTTCACATTCACAGCAGTAATGTGTCTTGCATCCAAGCTGCACTACCTGACAAAATATGAAAGCTACTTCAAGCGAACATGTATTTTTTAGTTCCTCTTTAATGGAGGCCTCTGTTAGTAGCTCTACATGGCAGCAGTGCCACATGAGCTCTACTTGGCCGACATGTTTGTAATTGTTGGTGTGACCTTAAACATCTGCATGGCATCTGTTTTCTTCCAGACTTGAAGTATTGTCTGTGAAGTAAAAAACATTTTGGAAAAATAGAAATTGTATGGAAGGTTTACAGTGTTTCTGTGAATTCCATACACACTATTTTAAAATATGTTAAATTCTTTTCTAATATATTTGAGTTGTGTAACATCGGAGTTAGTGATCGAGTGGGATGTATCATTCAGACTAAGTGTATTTGGTTGATTTCTGTATAGAACAGAAATTCCTTTAGCATATTCCCTTTTTTTGCATCAAATATTGCTGTGTTTAATAATGGGGAAGAATACTAATGATCTCTTAGATGGGCTTACACTTTCACTGTGATGATCAGTGGTTTACCTTGAGTCCTTTGTTTCCCTTTTAATATGATTTCCAATCAAAAAAGCATGCTTATTTATTGATTGCTAGAGTACTTTTTTTGTGTGTATGTTCTGTGTTCTGTTTTGTTATCTGTGTATGTTCATATACGTTATATGTGTGCAAATGTAAGGAAGTGAAAGCAAATAGCAGACCAGACTTTTTCACTTAGAAGCAGAGCAAAAAATCCCAGCCCCCTTCTGATCATGAAGGCTGTTACAGGTATCAGGGGCAAGACAAATGTGATTAAGTTATTACTTTAGTGTAAATTTTTGTTTGAGTTCTGTTTTTTCTGTGCAATAATGAAAAAGCAGCTAAAATGTGACAGTTTATAAGTAAAGAACTGCCAGGCCACATATTTAGAAAGTTAAGGAAATTTATATGGCAGCATAACTCTCATTCTTCTTTTTGCTTGTTGACCAAGGGAGTGTGTGTCTGCTAAGCTTCAGTAATAATGGAAGACTGGTAAACAGCTTCAGGGAAAGAAAGTGCTGCTGTATAAGTGTTAGAGAGTAAGTTTGAAGGCATGTTGTATGTGGTGTTGTTTCTGTGGTAGGATCTGGTTGCCCCACTTCTCTTCTACTTTTTGAAAAAAGAAATAGACTCAACTCTTTTTATTAACACATAAATAGTTTTTACTTCTGAAATGTTTATAGAGCTTGGTAGGTATCCTTTCTGTTTGTGCAATATAAAAGCTGTAAGAGTTCAGTGAAGAAACTAAGAAATGGAGGATTAATGGCACTTTCCATGATGGATTGTGTTTGTAGTCCATTTAATTAGCTTTTTGTTCATGAGGTTGTATTTTTGTTTGCTTTAAGCCCACAGAGGTAACTACCGACATGGAAAATAAGTGCTACAAGGGAATGTTTAGGAGGCCAGATCAGAGATACTGATCCAAGTTAAAATTAACGCAGGTGGGAAGGTTGGTTCTTCACAAGGCTGGTGAAATGCTTGTGCTGACACCTGGGAAGGGTAGGCAGCAGTGGGGATCTGTTCATTTTAGCACTAGGGCTGCTTCATGGGGGCTGAAGCGTATGGATAGGAACACTTGATGGTCTGTAATGCAGAAGCTGCTGACATGATACTCTTTAAGTAAATGGTTGTGGAATAGATTTTGTTGGTGTGGTTTATTTGCACTTTAACTGGATACCAGTGAAGGATACAAATCCTTCAGAAACATACATATACAAAAGAATACTGTAAAAAACCAAACCTTCATATTAGTAATGTGGCTTATTCTACCTTTAGTGAAGTGTGTTGTTGCATTTTACCCTGGCTTCCTTGAATTGCTTTTATACCTTTATTTCTTTTTCCTGCCAGTGATGTTACTGTTTGACCATGCACTTGTATGTCCTGGTACATGTAGCTGTTTAGAAGGTGAATAGCCCATCAGCCAAGCCCAAAGCTTTGTTGCTGGCTGATAAATGCTATTAGACCTTTCTAAGCAGCATAATGGAGTCTCGTTCCTAGGGATAACTTCCATATGGAGAGTGTGAACCTATTGGGTTCTGCAGTATTTGCCTGGCATTTTACAGTAGGAAGAGATTTCTAGCTTGTACAATATTTAACTGTGTTAGAAGTAATGTTAAAGCTACAGTACAGAGGAGAAAAAAAAAGGCTGCACACATTACATTCATTTGTACAAGAAGAGTAGTGGTGGTTGTTTCCAAAGCACAGCATGTTTTGAATTAAAATTTATGGAATCAGTGCTAATATAATCTTCGTTACTGCATCTTCTCTATAGGTCAGAATTTGGTATTATTTGAGTAGTTACATTTGAATGCCAAGTGCATGTTTAAAACAAAAAACCTTTGGAGACGAGTGTTGGCAAGAGTTTTCTTTGGACATGGTCTCTAGACATGCCAGAGTATTGGTGAAGGAGGCAAGGTTTTGTTTTTTGCTTAATATATCCTAGAAATGTTTTTGTGTTCACTTGCTGTAAAGCTGGTGTTGACATAGTTTGTTTTGCCTTTTTGATGGGATTTCAGTTAATGTACAAAAAGGGACAAAGCTTTGCATATGCTCAGTTTTGCAGGCGAAGATGCCCCTAATCTTTTTAACTTGATCTAGTTTAAAATGAAATGGATTGTTTTTGTAAAGCAGGGCTTGTTTCAAAGTTCTCAATTGGGAATTTTTATTAAAACATGCCACTATATGTGTGAAAGTAAGGATTCTTTTCGAAGTGTGTTTGTAGGAAGAGTGGGATTATGTGCAGGAGCAAGCACATGGACTTGCAGAATCAGAAACTCAAAAAGACTGAGGTCAGAGTTTTAGAATACTATTTTTCTTTTGCACATGCAGTGAAGTTTTCTACTTAATATTTGGAACAAATGTAAATACATAAATGCTGTTCAAGTGTGTGGTACAAGGTGATACCGGAGAAGATACTGTGCAGCTTGGTAGTGTTGGGTTAACAGTTGAAGTCCATGATTTTAAGGGTCATTTCCAGCCTATATATACTATTCTGATTCTGTGAGCTATAGTGTCTATAGAGCTTTTAGGTCTTAAGTTCCAGACTCAACCTGAGTATCAAAGTTGGAGTCAGAATTGTGTGTAAGACTTGAAACAAAAATAAAGCTGCAGAGTAATTGTGGAATAATGAAATCAGACTTTCCTTCCATGGCTTGCTTACTCTCTTGAGTTAGTTTTCTTGGATGGGTATAATTCCTTTGGTAGGTAGGCAAAAACACTATTTAGCGTTCTCTTATTTTTCTGCAGCAGCAAGTGGGGATGGGGAGAGCTGAGTCGTCTACACTGCATAGCTGATTATTTATAATCATTAGATGAAGGGAGTCAAAACCTTCATCTCTCCACGTGATTGCTTTATTCAATCTTGCCTGTAATGAGAGGAACTGTTGTTGTGTTTAGGTACAATAAGTGTAGCTATGTCTATCTAATGTTGAGTATGCATCATATATCCTGTTACTCCTTGGAGCTTATTCTTCCAAGTAGCTGCCTACAAGACTTGAAAGATTTGGTTTGGGCACCTTTAGGGTTGCATTGTATTAAAATTCCTCCTCTGCATTTAAATATTCAAGTGTCTCATTTTCTCCTGTGTCTCTTAACCCATTTTAGGAAAGATCGGGACCGGGACAGGGACCGAGATGACCGTTCCAAAGATCGGGACAGGGATCGTGACAGAGATAGAGATCGTGACAGAGAGAGGGACAAGGAAAAAGATCTGCGACCTACGTCCAACTCTACTTATTATGCATCTGCTGGGCTACCAGCTATAAAACCAGCAATGATTCCACACAGTATTAACCCTTTCACAAATCTACCACATACCCCACGATATTATGATATCCTGAAAAAAAGGCTACAGCTTCCTGTCTGGGAATATAAGGAGAGATTTACAGATATTTTGATTAGGCATCAGTCATTTGTGCTGGTTGGAGAGACTGGGTCTGGTAAAACAACACAGGTGAGTTCATATCTGTACAATACTGCATTTTTTAAAAGGTTGTGGTTGTGTGTGAGAAATAAATTGTGTAAGAATACTTCACAAGCTGTGAGCAAAACTAATTTATATTATGTTAGATTTGCTTAATGAGTGCAAAAGGTGAGGAGAATTTTACAGCTTCTTCCATTTCAAAAATCCATTACTACTGCTAGGCCCCTGCTTCCATTGAGCTTTATAATTGGTAGGTTTCTGTTAGAGAAAGATAGAGCTTTAATGGTGGCACAGAAGTGTTACTAATCCACAAACTGAAGTGGTGGTTCCAAATAATTTGTTTACCTGTCTTTGTAGATGGCAGCTACAAAGTATGAACTTGTTCATGTTTTATGAAACTTACTGCTACAAATAAAAGGAATTGAAATGTCAGATACAGTTCTGACATCTGATTAGCTTTTTGTGATACTTGAACTTGAAAGGTAGAGTCTTGTGTTTCTTTGGTGCTGAAACTTCTCAGAGGTTGTAGAGCTTTTTAGTGCTGCAGTTAAAAATGACTTTTTTTTGGTAGACTGATGGCTTTAAAAGTCTTCCTCAGCACCAAAAGCAGTGATAACAGATAAGCAGAGCCTCCTTAAGCCTTAACAAAAAATTTGAGGACCAGTGAACAGGGAATATCTAATATACAAGAACACCTGGGTGTTTGTAGCAGGACAGACTTGTTCAAAACTTTATTCTCTAGTTTGATGTTTAAAGTCTGTGTTGAAAACTAATGTAAAACAGTTTTTTGTTCTGTAACCTGATAAAATCTTTTTATCTAGGCAGAAAATAAAAGCAGAAGAATATTTTAGTTTTTCTTTTAAATGGATTGTAGCTAACTTTAAGTCTTACAGCCAGTACATTTTTGGTCATACAATTTTGGATGTTGAGAAAATGTGAAGGACATAGTCATATATTTAATATCTTTTATAGCTGTGCCTGAAATATCTAAAGTTACAGGACCTTGCTGCACATTGTAGGAACCAATGTTATGTTAGCAGGTAGTGTTATGACATTATTTTTATTTTTCTTTTAACTGTATAAGCCAAGACCAGGGCTGTATAGAATTCTTCAGAAAGGTTTGATTATGTAGTTATTTGGAAGATGCAGTAGCCTGAATATTGTGTTAAAAAATGGTACTTAAATATATACAAACAAGATTACTTGTTGTGTGATCTGAAAATTTGAAGATCTAAAGGTTGTATCAATGTTATTCCTCAGACATGAAGCTTTTCCTGAATTATCTTCCTACTTTAACCCTTGGTTTCTGAAAGGGTTTAAGTAATGTAACACATCTTTGCTAAAAATCAGATTTAAGCTACCAGAAGCATGTAAGCTGTCTTGGAAGCTTCCCTGCTTCCTCTGAATTTGCTCTGTGAAGTTGCAGATACATTTTTAAACAACTGACAGTGTCTGTGTAGGGACATACCACTAAAAATTGTCCTGCTGCCACCTAATGAAAACTTCGTTTTGCATATGGTAGTGTCACATCATTTTTGTGGTCAGTTGCTGTCTTAAAACCTGTTTGGGGATGATTGTTTTTCTTCTTAAATTCACTGATCAGGGCAAGATTAATACTTTTCTGCAGCTAAGAAATCCTTTAATGCTCAAACTGCAGGTGTACATAAGCTATTAATGTCAACTTTATACAAATAAAAGCAAGCAATATTTGAAAAGTATTATTTCCAAAATTAATCTTCTTTGATTGTGATAGTAGAAGGCTATACAGTAGTAGATGTGTTTTTGATAGTGAGCTGCTGCCTCTCAAGTCCCTTCCCTGATTATGTATCCACACCTCTCTCGTTTAGACAGAATCGGCGGGGGGGGGGGGGGGGGGGGGGGAGGGCGCTCATTGTGGCCTTGCAGTATCTAAAGAGGACTTGGAAAAACATGGAGAGTGACTTTTTGCATGGGCAGATAGTGATAGGTCAAGGAGAAATTACTTTTAAACTGAAAGAGGGGAAATTTAGATTAGGTGTTAGGAAATTTTTTTCGCTGTCCGAGTGGTAAAATGTTAGAACAAGTTCCTGGAGAAGCTGGGAGTGCCTCATCCCTGCAAGTGTTTATGGCCAGGTTGGGTGGGGCTTGTAGCAGTCTGGTCTGGTGGGTGGCATCCCTGCCCGTTGCAGGATGGTTGAAACCAGATGATCTTTAAGATCCCTTCCACCTGAAACCATTTTGTGATTCTATGATTATGTGCATGTTTTCCCATTAGTCTTCTAGAGCACCCAGGATTGGAAATGCTTGGCTGAGACAATGGAAAAAACAGAAGATTAAACTTTTCTCTCTTGTTGCACATAGACTTAAACCCCAGAGTACTGAAGAAGTATACTGGAAGCCAAGACATTAATTTTCAGTTCTTTAGTGTTTGCAGTGCTTTGATTTGTAATTTAAACTTAACCTTTGAAGTTAACTGGTTTTTCTAAATGCACTGGAAACAGGCTCAGTGGTGGAATGGGTGTGCCAGATTTCTTTTAGGAAGGGGTAATTACTTATTGTAATTGCAGGCGTTCACTCTCTTTTAAATCTGGGATCATGTGGTTCTGGTATAATTTCACTTTGTTTGGTAAAGAGAATGGTAGAGTGGCATCTCCTTTGTGTATTGATGTAACATAAGTGATGCCCTTCTTTAGCAGGGCTTCTTGGCAAAGTCCAGAGCAAGGTGATATGAAGTATAGCTTAATCCTTGTCCTTTAGTGGGCAGGAGAACTGATACAGGTTCTCAAATAATGAAAATTAAGAGAATTCTACTATGTAACTTGTAACTGAGGAAGTTTTCAGGAAGTTAGAGGGGCTCAAAAAAGCCAGAAAGGGTGGTGCTCTTCTGTCTCTTGCTATGCATTCCTTAGAATGATGAAGTTCCTTTGACTTTGAATTAGTCTTTAATCCTTAGTCCTTTATCCTTGATCTTAGAGGCCACTGTATGTGTAGTCACTATCTCCTTGTGTTTATGGAAGTCATATTTGAAAATCTCTCTTACTTAAGGAAGTCCTTGAGATTAAATGGTGCTGATTAAAGCCATTCCTTCTGCTTTTGATACTGATAAAATGACAATTTTTTATAAGGAAAGTCAGGGATTTTGATGATGGTATAGGGTTTTTCTGTCAGTAGGATTAACTTTAGGCTAGGTTTCATAATAACCAAATGAAAGTATATTCCCAGACATGACTGAAGTAAAAAATGCAGTATGGCACAGCCCTTTTTCCCAGTATTTGTATGTCTTTGAAAGCTGGACAGGAAAAGTCTTCGGGTGGTTGTCTATATCAGCTTAGCACAGGGAAGTCTGTAGAGCACTTTTCTTTCATTTGACACTGATGCTGAAGGTTTTGTTGTTTACTGGAAAATTACTTTTAAATTGGTTTTATTTCATGCTGCAGTGGCCTGGCAGATCTGCTGGTTCAAAATTTATTTCAGGACTTGCTCTGTTTTAAGTCAGAAAGCTTCACCTAATATACTTACATATACTAATGTACTTAGTTGAACTATCACTAGTGACTTGGGAAGCAGGGGATGCATGCGTATGTTACAGGCTAGGGTTTCATGTTGCTGCTGTTAGTGTTCAAGAACTGCTATTCTAGTTTTGAATAGGATTTGCAGAAATTTGAGTTCTTCGCAGCAGTCTAGTAGCTCCTGTCATATATTGCTTTTGTTTGCTTTATTGTTCATGTATTTATAGTGGAAGTATAGTTTTCATTAAAAATGCTTTAGACTACACTGATCTGGTTATGTCTTACTGTTTACTTACGTCCATTTTGCTATGAAAACATGATAATGAAGAACTGACATTTTCCTTGTTTAAATTATACTACTTTCTCTATTATTCCTCATTGGAATGCCATGTATAAAGGGTATGTTTTCTTTTCCTCTTCGTGCTTTTAAGAATACTTGGAAAGTAATTACCAAGAATGAGTGGGTTTTTTTGGTCTGTAGGCTTGGAACTAGTTCAGCCTGGAGATGTCTCCTCATAAAGTGTCACACTGAGAACATGTTGACAATAGTCTATCTCTATCAAGCTGTTACTGATCATAGGAATTCTGAATAAAACTTATTTTGGATGATTCTTACTGTTTCCAGAGTCCTAATAGGGGCAGAAAATTACTGACTGGCAAATAAAATGAGTGCTAACACAGAAAAGAAAGCATAGGGGATTTATATCTTATTGATGAAACTTCTGAAGAACAGTAATAAACCTAAAGAACACAATTATCTGTTCATTTTATTTGTTGCACTTCTTGGCTAAGACAGTTCTTTATTACTAAAGTCATTCTTTTTGCTTAAATATATTATTAAGCATTACTTTTTCAAGACACAAAATACATTTTGCTTACTGTAAAACTTTAACTGTGCTGCTGATCTCAGATTTTGAGTGTGTTTGCTCTAATTTTGGTTGCTCAGGAGCACGTTGGCTCCCTACCTACCTGTGAAAGGTATTGATCTAACGCAGGTAAAATGTACCATGAACCTACGTATTTCTTTGATAACTTCAAAGCTAGTAATGTACACGCTTAACAAGAGTGTGCTTTACTTAGTGGCACTGGATCCAACTAACTCATCTATCCCTAGTCTAGTCTCTCCTGCTTTGGCTATTTTTGTGTGTGCAGTTGACATCTATGTGGAATTCTAACTGACTTTGGATTCAATACAAAGGTTACAGGTTCTGTGTGGCCATTTGAAGAGTGTTTATCACTGAATTTTGTTCTTGACAGATCCCTCAATGGTGTGTTGACTACATGCGCTCGTTACCTGGCCCGAAGAGGGGAGTGGCATGCACCCAGCCCCGGCGAGTGGCTGCAATGAGCGTGGCACAGCGCGTTGCTGATGAGATGGATGTCATGCTGGGCCAGGAGGTTGGGTACTCCATTCGGTTTGAAGATTGCAGTAGTGCAAAAACCATTCTGAAGTAAGTGACAGCTGTAAGATAAAGGTATAGCAGCATACTTGGAGGTGGGGGAACCACAGGGTAATGAAGGGTGAGGGCAAAGTTACGAAAGGAGTAATAAGGGAGTGACTCTGTGGATTGGTGCTTTGTTTCTGAGTGGGGAAGAGACAGGGGAGCTGTAGCATGAGGTGAGACAAATGTGAGGTATGAGGCATGAATAGAGTTGGAAATTATTCATTCCTCCTAAAGAAGACACTGGACCCTATAGAAATAAATTTTAAATGATCCATAAAGAAGGAGGTAATCTGAATAAGTATTTTATTATTAAGGTGCTGTTCATAATGAAGCACTTCAACATGCAGTTTCTCTTTGTTGTACATTCAGCTGATGTTTTATGTGTGGGGTCTTCTACTCAGGGTACTTCTGGTGAAGTTCAGTAGCTTATTTCAGTAAAGAAAACTTCGCAAAGATTCAAAACTGGCCTATACCTGGGTCTGGAACACATAGTCAGGAGTGTTTTACTTGTCAGCTGCTATAGATTGCTGTGCTGCCAGGAAACAGGTGCATTTAATACATCATTTGCAGATTACATTCCAAATGCTCCATTAAAAACACCGCAGTGTGGTTCAAGGATCAATGCTTTTCTATCCAAAGATGGCTTCTCTTTGGTGCTACAAGTATTTGAAGGGCTGGGCATAAAGTTATTATGGAAAAAGAAATGTAACAGTAGCAGAAAAGCAAGAAGTGAACAGAAGATCTGCAGACAGAAGAGAAGAACAATTGCAGAAACAGTATATCTTGGACTTCAGGGGGTGTTTTCCCCTTTCTTTTCCCATCTCTTGAGCTCAGGTTACTGGAAGTTTGCCAGTAATACTCAATAAACTATTGTAAATGTTACTAAACCTTGTTTGCCCCCGCCCTCCCCCCTTTTTTTTTCTTTTTAAGCTTTCCCCCCATAATTCCAGATTCCACTTACACTGTTTATATTTGAAAACGTAAAATGGGCATGTTACAGTGTTGGAAGTAGTTTGCTGGTGTTAGTTCATTTTAAAAGTTGATTAAAAGCTTAATTCAAGCAATGTAGTGAATAAGGAAGAGGACTCTGCATCAAACCTAATAAACAGTGTGAGTTGGAATTGTTTCTGTTTGTTCAGGTATATGACTGATGGTATGTTGCTTCGTGAAGCAATGAATGATCCTTTGCTGGAGCGCTATGGTGTTATAATTCTTGATGAGGCCCACGAGAGAACACTGGCTACGGATATCTTGATGGGAGTTTTGAAGGAAGTTGTGAGACAAAGATCTGATCTGAAGGTCAGTAATGATGAAGTCCAAAAGCATCTCTGTTCTAGTTGCAGTCATGCTGGATAAAGTATCTGTGTGCTTACCATTGGCTGATTTTTATAATTGTTTTTTCATCTGTGATAATGTATATTGGAAGGCTAACCCTAGGAAATCCTGATTGTGTTATGTATTGAGGAAGCTCCTAGAAACAATACAATTGTAGCTTAACCTTATGTATTTGACTTGGAATTTTTTTGAACCTTTGTAACAAGGGTGCTGTATTCAGGTAATAAAAGTGTTCTTATATCACAGTTAACAATTTCTTAAAATTACATGTTGCATGCATAAGATGTCACAAGTTCTAAACGTTGAGTAACTTTTTGTCCTCCAAACCTACAGGTTATCGTTATGAGTGCTACTTTAGATGCTGGCAAGTTTCAGATCTATTTTGATAACTGTCCTCTTCTAACTATCCCGGGTCGCACCCATCCTGTGGAGATATTCTATACTCCAGAACCTGAAAGGGACTACCTTGAGGCTGCCATTCGAACAGTGATACAGATTCACATGTGTGAAGAAGAAGAAGGAGATCTCTTACTCTTTCTTACTGGACAAGAGGTACGTACTTCTGTTTACTGTTCATTGTTCCATACAGAAACTGCTTCAAGTGACTTGTGTAGACTAAAACAGTTTCCTTTTCTAGTTTATTATTTGGATGACCTGAGGTTTTCCTGGTATACACTTTAGGTCCTTCGACATTGTACATATCTGTATTGTAAATGGTATGCAAGGCCTTTCTAAAATGAAAATTCACATCAACTTAAGTACTTCAAAAACAGAAACCCAGAGAATGAACCCTAGGTTTGTACTGATGAGAACGCCAAAGATCTGAGTACCTTAGAGCGTCCTTGGTTTTTATTGAAAAGATAATTCTGTTCACATCTGTACATGTATTGTACAACTTACCTGAAGAATAACCATTTTGTTCTGCTACTTAGCTATCAGTAGTAGCTTTAATAAGAATGTTCAGGTTTTGGTTTTTTATCAGTAACTTTGGATTGTTAGGCTGTAGACTTTATGTACCATAAGTTCAGGGAATTAGGTCTCAGAAATAGACTCCATGCCCTGCAAAAGAGGGTTGTATACGAGCACTTAAACTAAACTACATAAGGAAATGAGATTTTCTGGAAATTTTATTTTACTTGAAATATATTTTACTTTAAATAACCTGGGGTGTTTTTTTAGTCCTGGTCTTTCTTTGAAGCTCTTTTGAGCTTCATATTTGTAAACTGAGATGGAGAAGAGGTTAAAAACCTGTAGGTGTTTTGGAAGTTTGCTGGACTCAGTCAACCTAAATGTGTTTTTAGTAGGGGAAGAAGTACAGCTAGCAAAACCATTTTTCAACTCATTCTTCTTTCAGTTAGTACTCTTAAAGAAATACCTTCCAAGGGATGTGGAACAATTCGGTGTCTGTCTTCTAAGCAAACACAACCTTAACTATGACAAGGGGGGATAGTGGTACAAGTAACTTGTGATGCTAAAGGGACCTTGGTTTCTTGAGTAGACTTTCCAGCCATAAAGATGTGTTGCCTCTTGCATGAGTTGTAAGACATTTGACTGAAGTGTCTTCTGGCAGGTCATCTCTCTTAAAAAACCAAAGCAATGACTGTCAGTATAAAAGCAAATACTGACTTTTACTTTTGTCCTTCTTGGATTGGAATATTGCTGTAAGTTAAAGTTCAGGTAGAAAAAAATACTTTCAGTGATAGTGGCTTTGAAATCCACCTGGTTGGTTTTAGTTTGAAGTTGTAGTTCAGACTAGCTGGGTACTTAAATGTGTGAATTAGTGAAACAGCTGTTGCAGAAGGGTGAAAATTGGTGGCAAGAGAAAGGAACACTGCTGTCCTGCTGTTTCAGCAGATTTTATTTTTCTATCAACCTTTCACAAAGCACAAATACATGGCCTTCTGGTTTATGAATTATGTACTTGCTACTACATCAGGTGCTATGTATTACTCTAAATAACCTGTTAAAACAATCACTGCAGGGCATGGGATGAGTGTCTTCCTTTGGCAGATGGCTCTACACTCCAGACCTGCCAGTGCTACAGATGTACTATGTTCTTTTGTATGAACAGGTTATTTGATTTTCACTGGGTTGATTTGCAGGACATAATGTATTATAACTAAATTCTGAATAAAATGCTGCACACATGCACATACTTGCTCATAAGTAAATCTATATAATTAAGCATAACAGCATCTGACACTGTATTACCAAATCACTTTAAAACATGTGTTGGTAAGCTAGCATCCTCTGCTCTGGAGTCTGGAGTTGTCTGGTCCGTTTGTCACTGGATGGTACTACCCAGGGGCGCTGGAGTAGACTCTGCCTGAACCTAGTCTTAGTTTGGGTGGTCAGCATGAAATTCAATTCTGGTTTAGCTTCTGTAGTGAAGCCTAGAAATACTTTAACCCTTTTTGATTGATGACATTGTGGGGCCTCTGTTGAGCATCATAATGAGTCTCTGTGTGTATCACTGAATCTAAAGTGGTGTGACCTGCTGTACTCTCAAGAATAGGGAAGTGTGCTCTAGGTACCATTACCACTATGTGCTTCAGGTTCATTAGGCTTAGTAGCTAGGCTAAAATTGATGTAAGCAGGGCAGAAATGTGTTGTAGTTCTTTTAGATTCTTCAAAACAGTGTGAACAGAGTGCAAGATTATTTTTCTTGCCAGAACTGTGCATATACACAGCTAAATTAAATTATGGAAAAGGAACATGCTTTAGCTGAAATGGTGCAAATGTGACTTGTTGAGAGTTTAAGAGGCTGAAAATGAGGTGTAATTGCAGTGGCCTGTGGTAGAATAGGGTTCCTTATTGGCTACTGTCTTCTCATCCAAATGATTTTGAAGTAATTTCGTATGGGAATTAAGATGGATAGCAGTTAATTAGTACAGATTAGTTAAGACATAGAGAAGGTTATGAAACTTGGAGATAGCAAGGAAGATCCAGTGTTGTGATGCCCAGAAAATTAAAAGAAGCTTTAATGTGTTTGGAAAGTGAAGGAATCTTAATTGTATTAGCCTGCTACTGGATGATGATAAAATTGTTGTTAATGGTGTACAAATATGTGTTCAGTAAAAATTTCCTTCCTGAATCATGAAAGGAGCAAAAATACATTACATTGTATGAACTGCTTTTAAGTCCATTAATAACAAAAAAGGATGTTTAAAAGCAAAATTTACTAGGAATGAACATTTTGAAACAGGACTTGTAACAACAAGCTTTGTAAGGAGGAAAGCTCATTTGTTGATTTTTAAAACAAGCAACCCTCCGGTATATCAAGAAAATTTCAAACATAGTGTTCATGTTTAATGCCAGCGTTCAAAAAAGATATAACCTGGTACATTGGGTTTCCATGGCCAAGCTTTGGTAGCAGGGTGGCTTCTTTAAGGAGCTTCTAGAAGCTTCATCCATGCCCAGCAGAGTGAATCCCTGGCAGCTCCAAAGATAAATGTGCCACTGGTCAAGACTAAGCCAATGGTGGTAATGTCTCTGTGATAACATGTTTAAGAAGGAAAAAGAAACAACCCAACCTGTATTGAGCAGTTGTAATTGCAGCCAGAGAATAGCAGGTTGAGAACATGTGAAAGTAACAAGTCTGCAGACACCAAGGTCAGTGCAGAAGGAGGGGGAGGAGGTGCTCTGGGCACCAGAGCTGGGATTCTCCTGGAGCTTTTGGTGCAGCCCATGGTGAAGCAGCTGTGCCCCTGCAGCTCTTTGGAGATCTTTGAGGATGCAGAAGCCACCTGTGGCTCATGGAAGACAACCATGCTGGAGCAGGTGGATTTCTGACAGGAGGCTGTGACCATGTTGAGGGCCTGTGGAGAGCGGAGCCCCCTCTGGAACCACTGTCTTTGGTCACTCACCCTGTGGCAGAGTGACCCATGCTGCAGCAGCTTGCAGAGATCTGTTACTCACGAGATGGACTCATGTCAGAGACGTTCATGGAGACCTGTCTCCCGTGGGGGAGAGTCTCATGCTGGAGCAGGAGTAGGGCTCCTCTTCCTGAGAAGCAAGAGAAATATCTTGTGATCTTGTGAACTGACCATAACCCCAATTCCATATCCCTGTGCTGCTGGGTAGGAGGGAGGGGTGGGGGAGGGGGGAAGGTGTTTTGAGGGTTTAATTTTACTTCTCATTATCATGCTCTGATTTTGTTCGTAATAAATTCAGTTAATATTTCTAATCTGAGCCTGTTCTGCCCATGGTGGTATTTGATAAGTGACCTCTGTCTGACTTTATCTCAGTTCATGAACCCTTATATTTTCTCTCCCCTGTCCAGCTGCAGAGGGGAGTGATAGAGAGGCTTGGGTGGGTGTCTGGCATCCAGCCAGCAAATCCACTACACCTGGATAGCTAGGTTGCCTGTCATCAGTCATAGGCAAAATTGGAAACTCAGAGGGATTTTGTTTCACAAGGGAAAAGCATAATTGCATTTCATTCAACATGTCTTTCTTAGACAATAGGTGTTGTCAAACTTGTTCTCAGTCTTTGGGATTACAAGGTTGGTAGTCTAGTTGTGTAGATACACATTTGTTAAGCTTGCAGATCTGAGAGGCAACTGGTTTATTTTCTACTGGAGTTCTTCTAAAACAGTATTAGATTTTACACTCCATTAAGATCAGTAATCTGAGAGTAGGTGTAACGTACTTAAAGGTGAAACTTGTGGGGTGGGAAAGACAGAAATAATGACACAGCAACTGTATAGATCTGTCTTACATGTTCTGGTAACATGGGCATTTACAAATGCCCGTTGTATTCTCTGTCACCCTTTTATTTATAAAGCCAAATGCATTGTTACACATTCATGAGACGTATCTAAGCTGCATCTGGAGATGTGAAGTACAGATCAAGAGCATTCTTGATTGTTGATAAATATACTTAAAATTGTTGCTGTGATGTTCAGTATTCCCGAAAAGCTTAAAATGATATTGGTAAAACTGGTGGTTTAGAAAAGCGTTACAAAACGTTTTTGATGTTTTGATAGCAAGTTTGAAAAATGAGGATTTATTTTAAAGGCACAATATTTTCATCACTGTGAGACTAGTTGAACTATGGAATTGAAAGAAAACAGGGACTTTGTTATGTGCTAATAGAAGTAGAAATTGATAACTCTTTTGGTTTCAGTGGTAGTGTTTGGGTAAGGTTAAGAGTAAGTCTGTACTAAGAGTGAACACAAGTTGTCCTGTTTGGATTCAGATAGGAAGTATTTGGGGAGTTGGGCAGCATGAACTGAAAGAAGAGCTGTAATACTAATTTTGTTCAAATGCTAAAAGGAGGAAGGTTTTTTGCTCTTCATTCAAAAAGATGTCAGTATTTAATAGTACAAATTAATCAGATCAAAGAGATCCTGAATATGGGAATTATGCCAAGGCAAATTCAGTTTTGACTTGACAGAGCAATTTTAGTTATGGTCCAGTTGTTGATTTTCTCCATGTATTACTTTTGTTGTCTGTGTACATAATTTTGCAAAGTTTTGTTTCACTCAGTTTGTGTTCAGAGGCCTGAAGTGGTGCAGCTCTTGGAGCTGGTTCTTTTTACTGCAGTTTTGTAATTTTAGCTTGTAGCAGTTTGTTTTCATTTCTAGAAGAAGAAAGTGGAATTGGGGAAGTTCTGTGCAGGCTTTGAGGACCAAGACTGTATTTCTAGAAAGGTTAATGACATCAAAGCCAGATGTGACTAGCTGTGCCCTGCATGTGATGGAACTCAGAAGGGGACAGGTTAAGGTGTCTGCCACATATTTCTAGTTTGCAAAGTAATTTTTATTTATGCATTTGTTTCCTTTGCCCCATATTCATTTTCACAAGGTATTCATTTTTCAATGTTAGTTTCCTTTGGGGTTTAAGAGTTACACGTATCTGACCCCTGTATCCAAGATGAAGCTAAATCTAACTGTATAGTGTAGCAGCTGATCTTCTGTAGATAGATCTGTCATCTCCTGTTTAAAGTATGTTTTAACTGGAGCCGTCTGGGAAGTTTTGCTCATCCTGTGAGATTTTTCGGGTGTACCAAATACAGGGTCAGCTGAAGAAAAGGGTTTTGCAGTAATGTTCCCAAGGACCAAGTTTACAAAATCATTGAACTCTATTTTGCATGCCAAGTGCTCATATTGTCCCATTGAATGTGCTTGAGTGAGATCACTAGTCACCATCTGTTTGTAGAAAGGGTTTTTGTAAAGATGGGATGCAGTTTTGACCTTATAATTCAGTGGAGCCTGGCCAGCAAGTTCACTGGCTGTTTGCATAGACCACTCTGGCCTGTGAGTTGCCTGCATGCGGGCAGTGGGATCACTTTGGCTTAGGGTAGCTCACGGTCCATCATTCAGTAACTGCTGTTTAGTAAGAGTGTAATTTCACTGTACCTTCTCCATGGCAGTAGGGATGAGTCTAGCACACAAACAGAAGGCAAGGATGGCTAGATTTGCAACAGCAGTGTAACTCAGTAACTTGAGGCTGCAAATACTTTCAAAGGAGTGGGAAATGCTAAGGGAACTGGGTTTGTTCAGCCTTGGGAGAAGAAGGCACAGGGTAGATCTCATCCTAATGAGCCAGTATTTAAAGTGTGGCTACAACATAACATAGAGGCTCCCTTTTTACAAGGACCCAAATGAGAAGATGAGGGGGTAATGGATAAAAATTAATCCTGATGAGATTGTGGTTAGACAAAAGAGGAAAACTTTTCACAATGGGAATAATCAACCATATAATAAACTATCAGGGGAAGTGGTGGGTTCCACAACATTGGGCATGTGGGATTCAGCTGGACAGGGTGTTGGGCCATCTTTCCTAGACTGTGTTTTTGACAAGACAGGTTGGATTAGATGATTCCAACCTCTTGTTCTGTGATTCTGTGAACTGCACTGCTTGTCATTCTGAGTTTCTTTTGATGTTTGTGGGTTTTGGGGTTTTTTTTTCTCACCACTGAATGGAGCTTGTAATGGAGCTAGTAAGAATCATGTATTTTTTTTCAGCAAAACTTACTTCTTAAAGACATGGTGCACTAACTCAATAAGATTTGCAACTGCTCCTGTAATACTTTCCTGTTGTTCATGGTCTTCGGTATGAACACCTTACTTTTGACTACAAAAATACCATCAAGAAAAGTAATGGAAGGGAATTTCTACTGAGCATTCAGCTTGAACATGTAATAAAGACTTCATTTTCAACAGCAGAAAAAAGTAATGTGCATAATAGGCAAAATCAGTCTCTTGTGTGATTAATTTTATACAGCTCCTTTTAGATGAACTGCTAATAATACATTCAAATCCTTAGTTTTTGATGCAGAGCTAGGGTATGTTAGGTATTGAACTAATGAGATGATACAGGGCGGTGGAAATGTGTTATTGGAGGCAGCTGATAAGGTGTTGGCTTGTTGGTTCAATTACTTCCAAGTTTCTTTTTGCTATGTGTTTTGACACAGAGCCTGAGGAACCAGGAACTGGCACAGGCTGTCTTTAAAAGTCTTACCTGGAAGATTTTTAGTAATAAGGCTTTTGTAAGTTATATTTTCTTTAGGAAAAAAATAGTGAGTATTGCTGAGTATTGCTTAGTAATACTTTGCTCAGGACATGAACAAAGTCCTGTTCATGCTTTCAGTCTGGGAAGTATTTACTGGTATGCATCAAGGGTGGTGGTGGGATGAAGATTTAAGTGGTACTCTTGAAGTTAAGCCACGGGAAAACTTACAGTCCTCATGGTTTCAGTCCTGGCATTCTGGGAGTTCAGGACTCATTTGTTTTGTTAACAGGCTTCATGTGGAAAAGTTTGCTTCTGTGCTGGTGGACCTTGGCCTTTATGGTGGACCTTTTCTAGCTGCTCAGAAAAAACACAGCTTCAGTGAGAGGAGTACAAGTTGGTGATTCCAGGTGGCTTTGAGTGTTTTTTTAGGGACTAGCCATTAGCCTGCCTTTGCTTTGGAAAAGTGATTCAAGATGGAGTGAAATTCCTGTTAGATTCAGGAGGCGTAAAGTAACTTACTGTTCTGTAAAAATATTGATGGCTGCACTACTGTTACTAATAAATTGAAGGGAAACTGTGCACCCTGGTCTTGCTTTGTTTTCTAAACAATACAGTGCTAAGTATTGATTCCCATATAAACTTAGGTCTTGCACAAATGGAAGTTGACATTAAAATCCTGAAGCTTTTTAGGGGTCTTAGAATTGCTTACTGATACTTAAACTCCTGAATTAAATTCACCTAATTTGACAGATATTGTAAAGATTGCCTGTTGCCCACCAGCTATTTGAAAACAAAGCAGCCTGCTCAGGTTTTTGTCTAGAATCAGTCTTAATCACACCGATTTGTTGGAAGGAACACCATTTCAAGTAGCTTAAATTTGATTTAATAATAATAATCTTGATGAAATTATTTTCCAGATTGCAGCTTTTTTTTTTCTTTTTTAAGCTATTTTTACTTAGCTGTAGGTTCAAAATAAAAATTGTTTACTGTCACTTGCGTGTTGAGGTGACTGTTTTTCCTGGTTGAAAAATATTCACCACCCCATTACCTCATTGATCACTAGTACCTATAAAAATAAATAAATTCTCTTTACTGATTGTATTTGTTTTGGAAGCTTTTCCAAGGAAAATCACTTAAGGGGCTGATGGTGTGGAAGAATGTTGAGGACTCCATGTTAATGTTCAGAGTGTAGTACTCAGAAGTTCTTAACTGCTGCTTGATTCTAATTTCCAGTGTTGCGGGTTAACTGTAGCTATTGCCTGTGTATTGTAAATTTATTTTGATGGGATCAAGAGGAAGTTTCTGGAAGGTTTAAAGTTCTTAAGATGGCTGTCTGGGAGAAATCTGATTACTGGGTTTTGTGCAGTACAGGTGTGTTGTGACCCTTGCAGCTTGAGAAAAATGGGCGAATGCTAGTGTAATCTTTCCTCTTTTTGTGGCCTGCTTGTTATGTACCTTTTGGTAGTCACCTTTTTCTTAGCATGAGTGCATCAATGGGCAAGTTCATTGAATATTATTTTACTGAGAAGTGTTTCTCAAGTACTAGTCCTAAGAAGTCTTGTTTGTGAAGAACTAGGATCAGTCTACTAACTTCAGCATTGCCAAAAGTCTCATACTTTTTGTATGTTAGGCCTGTTCTGTTCTTTAATTCTGAAGCAGGTCCTTTTGCTGATGCACTGGGCATCATAGGTCTATGTGGGTCCTTTCATACTGTGTCTGTCCCTACTTCCTGTACCCCCTTACCCACTGTCTCAGATACTCAGCATGGTAGTTCAGGGCTTTGAGGAGTTTTTCAGGCATAATCCAAATACAATCCAAGTTCACTCTACCTTCTTGTTCTGCCTGAGAAGAAGTGTCGTCTTCTGTGCAGATTGTTGCAATAATCTTCATTCCAGGAAGGGATTTTATAATGAATTTGTTTGGAGTAGATGGTGTGCAAATATTTAAAGGTGTATGGTTTGTTTGTTTTTAAGAAGCCCTTCATACTTGAATCAAGTGAGACGATTGAATTAGGCTTCCTGAATCTTTAAAGAATTAAAGATAGGATTGTGCCTTCTACTATATGTGTTGTATTTCTGGATTGAGATCTCTTCATGTGATGCAAACAAATGTTGAACACTCAAAGATATCCTTAACACTTTGAAACTATTATTGCCGCACGTAATCCTTCTACTTGTGTACTTGGGGATACCAGTTTTGGTCATCATCTATCTGTGTGTGGTTCTACATACAGTTAGAATCATAGAATATCCTGAATTGGATATGCCAATGCTTATCCAATGCTGAATTGGCTTTTGCCATGCTTACGTTAATTGTAAACACTGATCAATACAGAAGTATTGTCTGTGCTTCTTTAAAGCATACTCAATGCATTTGTGCTGAGAATTTAAATGTCTCTAAAAACAAGTGAATGACCCAGATTTGGTGTAGATCTACCTGAATTTATGATTTCTAAGAGGGAGACTGCTTTTGCCTTTCAGATCACAGTTGAAAGCAGTCATTTTACAGAGCCTTTAGATGACGAGTTCCATATATTTGCTTTAGGGTCTAAAGTATCACTTCAGCTTCAGGCTAGTGAATGTGGTAAGGGAGGTCTCCCCTCTTTTCTCAGAGACTGTTGTAGTAAATTTTTTTTGCTTTTGCCTACTCTTGCTTTTTGTCAGGACTTTATTCTCCCCTCAGTGGTTCAGATGGAAGATCAATAGTTGGTCAGTGTGTCTCTTAGTTACACTAGCAAAGGCTCTGTTGTGATTTTTAAGTTACAGATAATGAATGGTGTTACTCATTAACCTAAATTTATGTGCGATCCAGTTTTCCTTAGATCTTGTCATAACTATTGGTCACCTAGCTGGCTTGAATGTAGTAGTTTGAAAATGAAATTAACTTAGAACAGTTGGGCTGTGGTGAACTGTTCTGTATGGTAAGCAGAAAATGAGCTAGAAAATACTGTGGTAGAAAAAAGCATAAAACATCTTTCATCTTCAGAGTATTTCACTGACTTTTTTCTTAAGCTTAAATGGGATTTCAGTTTATTTTAAAGTAAGATCTGAAACCCAGGATTGAGAGGTTTGGTTTTGAGTATCCATGTTTGTACTGTAAAGGTGTTTGTTCTCATTAGGTACAATGAAGCAAATCTTCCATATAATTGCATTAGTGATACGTGACATTAAAGCTTAATTGGCTTATTTTAAATATCTTGCACATCAATTTCCTTCAGATTGTGAAAATTGAAAAGGTCATGAGTGCAGTTTAATATTCCAGGGTGAGAGATTTCAATTTTAGTACAATTTGTAGAGATTTAATTAGGAAACATGACTAAAAGAAAAAGGATGTTGAATGCAAATTATGCTGTTCATTAGAGTATAGAAGCTGAAACATCTTGAAGTATTGTGGAAATTTGATTGCAGATTCAGTAAGCACCTTGATTGATTTTATTTATTTTTTAAAGTAGAAGTTATTGTGATTGTTCTTCAGGGTGTATACTTAATCTAATTGTCATAAGCACTCTAAATATGCTTCCTTTTTCATGGCATTCTCTTGTAACCAGTATTTTTGTTTTTCAGGAGATTGATGAAGCCTGCAAGAGGATAAAACGTGAAATTGATGACTTAGGTCCTGAAGTTGGTGACATAAAAATCATTCCATTGTATTCCACCCTTCCTCCACAGCAACAGCAAAGAATATTTGAACCTCCCCCACCGAAAAAACAAAATGGAGCAATAGGACGAAAGGTAAATACTAAGCTACGTTAGTATTCTGTTCTGTAGGTAGCTACTCATATGTGCTTGGGCCATGAAATATGACTTTCAGCTCCATTAAATATATTTCTACAGCAACAAGTACAAGGGGGTGTTTTTATGAAGCCTTAAAAATGCAGTATTTCACATTAGAATTTTTAGATAACTTGAAATTTGTCTCTCAGTACAAATCAAAGTTCTGTCATCTGTCTATACAGGGCCAGGATGTTGTAACAGTTTGATTTGAATCAAAATGACATTCATTTAAGTTTCTTACATTAAATATATTTATGTGGAGGATGGGATTTTTTCCATAAGTAATTATTGTGAGATGTGCTTTTTTCCCCCTTTTTTTTTTTTTTTTTTTTTTTTTTTTTTTTTTGTTTTCTTTTTTGAGACAGTTTGGGCTGTCTCTTAGGGGTAGATTGTCAGGCAGGTTTTATCTGTTTCTTAAGGTTTATGAGAAGGTGCAAGTTAAAACAAGTATGTTGAAGTTCAAGGTTTGTATTTTTGTAGTAATAAATGAGGAATTGAGGTTCTTTCATTAGGCAAAATCGATTGAGAAACTGAAAAACTTGAAATGGCACAGTGAATGTTCTTCATAAAATTATTATATCAATGCTCCAATAATCCACAGTAGAAGCTGTGTGGTTTTTTAGAAGAGAGTCATATTGAAGCTTCCTAAGACTAAAATTCTGCTCTGCAGAGCTGGCAGTCACAAAGCTAAGATTTTGAAGGTCAAAGCTGAATCATACTGTGTGCTCTAGGCAGGTTTGTTCCTTGATTATTTTTGGTTTTGTGCAGTACAATGCATGTATAATACTAGTGACAACTTTCTAGTGTTCTGGAAGAATAAATCACTTATTAAATTTAGTGAAATTATCTTCCTCTTCCTGCAGAAGTTGATTGCAGAAAGCATTCAAGTCTCAAATCATGAAACTAATGCTGCAACAAAATTGTATTTGCAAATGACTTAAATGAATGAAATTGCTTTTAAGTAATAAGTGATAGCTACGTATTTAATTAAATTTTCAGTCGTGTTTAAAACTATGCCTTTCAGAATAGGCAGGTTTTGGTTTTCTGCATAAGAGGGATAACAAGTGTAGAATGTAGTTTTTGTTATGTTGAAGTGGCGGAGCCAGTACCAGTCTCTGAGAGGAAGACACTCTTGGTGTAGCAGCTGTTTTACTACAGAAGTTATGCCCAAAAGATGCTTGCTATTGGGAAAAGCAGGCACAGCATGTAGGCAACAGACTTAGACCTATGAAGTTACTTTTTCTCTTTGGCTGAAATATTCTGGCTTTACTTTTTATCTCCATAACAAATCTAACTATGAGTGAAAGTGCATCTGTGTTGTAATTTTTTTAAATGTTGGTTTAGTTTTAGTTAGTCTTAGTGATCAAGGTATGTAAAGTAAAACTGTGGTGCTGTGCCTGTCTATTTAAGAAAATACCTGTTTTCATCCAGTCCTTTGTGGGAGTTGAACCTAGATTTTAGCACTGCTGAGGAGGGAGCTAGTAGGTGATCTGAATCCTTTCAAGGCTGTAATGGTCATACAAGTGTAAGTGAAGTGCTTGCAATAGCTGACCACATATCTCCTGAGCTTTAACCTCATGGAATGAGAGATGCTGGAATAGTGGTGCATTTTGCTGTAGTAATGATGGTAACAGCTGGTAGTCATGCACCTTGACAGCTTTGCACTTCTTTGTCCTCTGTGAGCTAAGAAAGCAGCTGTTATTGTGAGAAGGCTTAAGATTACAGCAGGAAGGGAAATCAGCAGTCACTGGCCTCTGTGTAATTCTGAACTAAATATTAAGGGTCTCTGCAGTTCTAATTGATGAACTGAAAGCAGTAACGACAGAATGCTCTGAAATTAGGAAGTGAAGGGTAAGCACTTTCAATGAAGTGCTGAACAGGTTTTGGATCTTTTCTGAGATAATATGTAATAACCTGATTCAGTGTGGTCAGTGTTAGGATGAGAGCTAATGGTATCCATAGCTTGTTACACTGCATCTCCGGACATAAAAATCTAAATGGTGGTAAATCAAGCCTTGGAACTCTGATAGTTACCTTTGCTTTAATTGTTGCATGTGACTTAACCTTCTGAAAGGCTAAGAGTGTAACAGTAAAGATATGTAAAGGTGTTTGAATATCTGATGATAAAAAAAGACAGTAGAAATTAGATAATATTGTTCACAATTGTAGCTGGAATGTGTTGGTAACAGCTTTATTTCAAACCAGATTTAAAAAAATACTGTGCTGGTAATATATGCAACTTTCAATTTAATATAATTTAACCAGTTTACCATGTTCTGGTTTTCAGAAAAAGGTAAAAAGCTAGAATTAATACTTTATGTTAAAGGGTTCCAGTATAACTTGTCATTTTGTACGAGAGATGTGAGAAAAAAAATTGAGTAGTGGTTTCATAAGTTAAATTTTTGCTCTTCTTTTTTTCAACTAACATTTGTTATGTTGTTAGTAGACCCATAGGGGAGCAAAAAACAGTGGATGAAAACTGCTTTCTTTTCACTAGAAGTTCCTCTTGTTGATTTCAGATCATCCTGTGAAATTGTTGGAGAGCAGCTCTGGTAGTGATTGATTAAGTGATGGAAAGTTTACTGAAAGTTGTTTGTGCAGAGACAGATTTGGAGCCCTTCATCTTTAGGATGAAGTAGTTTCATTTAGTTGTTTGGGTTTTTGTTGGTTTTTTTTTGACAGGTTGTGGTGTCCACTAACATTGCTGAGACGTCATTGACAATAGATGGCGTAGTGTTTGTGATTGATCCTGGCTTTGCAAAACAGAAGGTAGGTACTATTTTTTTCTCTTTATAGTAGGAAAGGTGATGGAATCTGGTTTGCTCAGGCTTCTCTTCCCTTTGCAAACACTGACAGGTTTTTTTACAGTTGAAGTCTTGAACTTGGTTAGTTTGGATTTGTTTTGTTTTTAGTTTATGATTTTTACAGGTTGCTCTTAGTCCGCAAATTTTAGATATAATAATTAAAAAAAAAAGTGAGGATTTGGTGTTTGACTTGGAATATAGTTTTTTCTAGATATTTTAGGAAGGGTGGTTTTGTACTGTTAGTCTATGCTTGAGGATGCTCAAGTAAAATGAATTGTATGAAAGTAAATAAAAGTTCTAGAAGCCTTCTCTTCTTTTAAGTCACTGTAGAAAACTCCAGCACTAAAATGAGAATAAATGATCCCTGCTGTTTCATGTCAGTATTTATCATGTACTGTTGCAGCCCTGAAGATTGTAATCAAGCTTGTATTGTGGTTCTTGGAACATCGTAGGGTGTTCAGAGGAACTGAGGTAGCTTTCCTGCAGTCAACCCAGTAACTACATAAAATAAAATACGAATGTCACTGGCTTCATTTGTTTTTTTCACTAACTTTATAACTTGGTTTCTTAGTCTTTTCCTTTAGTAGTGGTACACATTTTCAGCCTTTTTAACTTTTGCAAAATGAGACAGACATACAGCAGAATGTGAGTACAGGCAGTGTATTTTTATGCACAAATTTCAATCACCATTAAGGGTGAACTTTTTTCACAAATAGTTCTTTCTACAGAAGGTTTTCTTCCAGTATGAAAACTAAGGTTTCTGTACATATTTTATACTGAATCATTCCAGAAAGGTCTTAAAACTTGGACTGAAAATGTCTTCAGCTGAAACTACTGTTTGACTACTGCCTTTGTTTTCAGTGTATTCCTTTCCATGAGCCCTGTTGAGTTGGCAGGGCTGCTGTTTAGATACAGCTGCAGTGGAAGTTTTACACTAAATACCAGCAGATATTTTGGACTGTGATAGTCTGCATGTACCCTTGAAATACAGTTTTTTTGTCAGCCTGATCATTGCAGTTGCATGAAACATTAATGTTTGAGTTTTCTGATCTTGAATATGATTATTCAACCTTGTAGTGATGCCTAGAGAAGCTACCTGGAACAGAGGCTAGAGAGTGTTAAAGGAATAAACTAGGTATTTGTTAAAAGGCCTTCAAACGATACACCTTGGGCAGTACAGGAGCCTGGCTGTGGCTCTAACTCAGGTGGATGTCTGGTCTGAGTTTTGACACTTTCATAGATTTTGGTCCATTTACATATTGGGGTTAATTGTCCAATTATAGCTTCGGGTTATGAAGTCCCATCCTCTCAAATTGCTTTCTTCAATTCGCCATTGTTTACATTTTCTTGGTCCAAAATGGTGTCCTTGGTTCTCAGGCTGGAAAAGGATTGTTTTGTCTAACTAAACTGTGATGAGAACTTGCTAACACTTTATGTGAAGTTCAGAGTTACACTCTAAAGCAGTACAGAAACTGGAAAATATGAAAGCTAAAAGTGAAGACATCAGTAGTTACATCAAGACAACATATTTATGGGGTTTTTTAAGCACCATGAATGTTTAGCACTCTGTAGAACAAATTGGACACATTCCATTTCCCATGAAAATCTTATCTAAAAATACATTTAAGAACAGGGAACCTGGCAGGGGTTGCTGTTAACAGATGAGTAAAAAATGCTGTTCTCTAGGCAGTTGTATTTGAAGCTCTCCAGTCTTTCGTAGCCAGTTTTTTTTTTTTCAGATACATAAAACTTGTGCAGAAGCTGTGTTTAAAAATGAATTTTAAGCAGTTTGGGTAGTTGTCCTATCCATGAACATTGTTTATTCTTTTTCCTTCTGTCCTACTCTGCCTCCACTTTGAAATAGGTGTACAATCCTCGTATCAGAGTGGAGTCTCTGCTGGTGACTGCCATCAGTAAAGCGTCTGCCCAGCAGCGGGCTGGCCGTGCTGGTCGTACTCGACCAGGCAAGTGCTTCAGGCTTTATACAGAGAAAGCCTACAAAACTGAAATGCAGGTAAGATGGTGGTTTTTATATTGTGTTTGTAAGAATGTCTGATTCAGGTTGTTGAGTGCTGTGGTATTAAACAAAACAAGAAATTGAATACTTCTGTAGTATAAATTGTCTGAAGAAGTGTTACAAATTTTCTTTTTTTTTTTTTTCCCCTCATCCCCCCAGGACAACACATACCCTGAAATTTTGAGGTCTAACTTAGGATCTGTAGTATTACAGCTCAAGAAGCTTGGTATAGATGATTTGGTGCACTTTGATTTTATGGATCCTCCAGGTATCTCTTTCCGTCTTTACAATCTTTATTCTTATGACTACTTTATATAATGACAACATGGAATAAAGTCTCTCATTGTTTTTTTTCTGTTTTTTTTTTTTTTTTTTTTTTTTTATTGTAATCTGTAAGGAATTGTCTTTTGTTTATCCTTAAATTCAGTGCTCTGTGTCATATCCAAGCAAGCTTTTTCTTTCTGTGTAAGAGCTTTTAGTGGAACCAGGGAAGCTACTCAAAGTCCCTTGTCTTCAGAGAATAAGAGAAAATTCTTGGCGTTACAAAGCTTGTTATTTGATGTTTTTTATTTATCACCTTGATTGCACATTCTAATTGTGCAATCAGTTAACAACTGTTTGTAAATAAAATGGGCCAGCGTTTTCTAAAGCTGAATGCATGGTTTGGTTCTAACTGTAGTTTTTATGTATCTAAGTGTTAAATGTTTGTATATGCTTCAGAAATAAGTGGGTGATATTGCTAATCAGAAATGTAAATCAGTCATATATAAATAGGTGAATTGGTTGTTTTTTTCCCCTAAAATAAAAATCTGTAAGTTTTTAAATAGTTCTACAGAACTGTTAAATTCTTTGTTCTGTGTAATATGTATGATAGCTTAGCAGAAAGCTAAGCTTTCAATTAATTTAATTTTTTTTTTTTGGTGAGTTAATACTGACTGAGGAATCCACGATAAAGAGAACATTCTTACTGGCTTTCTGAAAGACTGTAGGTATCTAGAGTTGACATGGCTGAAATTTTAGGACTATTGATTTATTTAGTGTGGAACAAGGGAAGAAGTATCTGGAGGGAAGAGTGATATTACTGGTATTTAATATTTCACACTGCCACTGCTGTCTGAATTTTGAAAAGCAGTAATCTTCAAATATTAAAAGCTTGTGATTAATTTTAAAGCTTTTCTAAGTAAGTGTTCCCTCCCTGCCACCCCCATTCATTCAAGCTTGGGTGTGTAATGCTGGATTTGGCAACAGTTTTGCATTTGGATGCTAGTGAATGGAGAACCAAAAAAAAAAAACCAAAAAACCTAGTAACAGTCTGTGCTTCCTTGGTTTTTCCTGATTCAGAGCAGTTTGGGTAATGTGCAAATTTACATATTTTTTTTCTTTCAGCTCCTGAAACTCTGATGAGAGCCTTAGAGCTTTTAAATTATCTGGCTGCTTTAAATGATGATGGAGACTTGACTGAGTTGGGATCCATGATGGCTGAATTTCCATTAGATCCACAGCTGGCTAAAATGGTTATTGCAAGCTGTGACTACAACTGTTCTAATGAGGTCCTATCTATTACTGCCATGTTGTCAGGTAATAGCAGGAAAAGAGAAACTAAACAAATTGCAGATCTTCAGTTTGGGGAAAATTTAATATTCCCACATCAGGAAAATAACATATTTTTAATAAAATTAGATTTGCTTTTTAAAACTTCATATATGGGTTCAGTTATTATGGATTTATGTGGAGACCTTGAAGCTAGTGAGTAGTAATGTTGAAAACTAGTGCATAAAATGATCTAAGAGCTTGCTACTAACATCAGTTAAAAGTATAAATACTTGAATTGTTGGGGATGGGGAATCAAGCTAGTGGAACAGAAATTTACATTTAGGTTCATAGTCAGGCCTAGAATATCATCTTGACCACTAATTTTTAAGGCAGCAAAATCTATTTTGTATTGTGCGTTCTTCTGCACTTTGAAGAATCGCAGTCTTCCCAAAGGAATTAGTGTATAATTTGTATTAAATCGTAAGATGGTACATGATACACTTTTCAGTTACAAAATGGCAAAACTGGAGAGCACTCAGTGCTTCCAAAGGGAAAAAAGCTTGGAAGGAAGCTGTATCTTCATAAGAATTAACTGAGGTGTACAGTTGTACTTTGCCACTGTTACATGAATAGCTCTGTGTCAGTGCAGAGCTGCTTGCTGAGAGAGCTTAATGAGAGGAAAATGTTACCAAGAAAACCTTGTATTTAATGTTCCCCATTGTGTATAAGTGACTTTGTTTTTTTATAACTAGAGGTCATAGGACAAGCAGCAGGTTTTAATCTGTTATGAAAATGGGGGTGCTCATACTCATAAGAACTCTCTTAAGGATGTGATAATTTACCAGGCTCTCCACAGTGCAGGTGTATTGCTGACATGCTTGACTTGGTTGGATAGACAAAAAAAAAGTTTTGACTAAGTTTACAATCTGTTGCTTCAGTTTAGTTTTACAGTGTATTTATATGAAAGTTTTTATGAACAAGTTAAAATGTTTGTTTCAGAGTTATGATTGTTCAGACTCAGAGCAGATGGGCAGGGCAGAATCATAATATTTTTCTTTAATTAAATGGTAGGCGGTGGTGGTAGGTTGGTGCCTGTCTTTTTCTTCTCTTCCCCCTTCTCCCCCCAGTATCTACTATAGAACAAGTCTATTTAGTTTTTTTTGTCCATGGCCTTCAACTAATTTGCCTTACTCCTTTTCCAGTTTACCTTCCCCCAGGCCATGATACCTTCTTGGTTTTAAACCACAATTAATATAATGATAAATAAGTTTTGGGGGAAAAATAAAAAATGGATTGAAGCTGGTTAATGTATGGGTCATAACTAAAACACTACTCTTAAAAAACCCATAGTTGTGGTCTTTGTTAAGGCTGTTTCCCAAAGTAAGCACTTTAAACCAGCAGCATAATAGTATGTTTTGGTGCATTAAGTGCACATAAAGATTGTCAGGTTGTTGATAGCAATCCATGTATTTAGTTTGGACTGAATGGGAAACTAGGTGACGGAAAAGAGCAAAAATAGCATTAAATAAATGAGCAGATTAAATGATGGTGCTACATTTTATAAGAGCCATGCTGTGATATGGAAAGTGCTATTACTTTTTGAAACACTGAGTTAAGGCAGTGATAAAATAATCTGGATTTTGCCTTTGAGTTAGAAATTTAAATATACTTGATGTTATCTCTTTTTTCAAATGCAAGACCCATTATACAGGGTGTTTATTTCACACCTGCATTTCCGTTTTCTTTAATGCATTGGTCTTTGATTCACTGTTACGGTGTGATTTTTTTTTTTTTTTTTTCCCCTCAAGTTGCATCTGGTATTCAGCTCACAATATCTAGTGCTTTGGGGCTTCTATGCAAATTTAAAACTAAAGAAAAACTATATAACACTGCACAAAAAAGCCTTCATTTGCTAGGCATGCATCATATGCAAAGAGGTGTTCTCTTGTGATTGCAAGGCTTCAGTTAATGAGAAAACTAATGTAGTCCCAAGCAGCTGAAAAAATATAAAGGATTTTTAGTATTTAATAATTAATTTTATTGAAATTTAACATCTTAAGAATTACACTTACTTAAAACCAAACTGGTTATTTTGTGGTGTAGATCTACATGAAGTAAATCACAAAATGGGTAAGGACAAAATGGAAGGAATCACAGTGGGTGAGCTGGTGCAACCTCCCTTCTCCAGCAGATCTCTTATAACTACTTTCAAGATCTTGTGGATTGAGATCAATCTTACAACATACTAAAATGTTCACAGACCATGAATTAAGTTGGCTGCAATACTGCTTATGGTCTTTGCTAATTTTTGTCTGGAAAAGAGATGGTAAAATAGGATTTTTTTGGATGGAGATTAAATGAATCAGATGTATGTAAGAGAATATAAGGATAGAGAAAGCTCATCATGTTGTATTTTTTGATCTATATTTTTTATTTGAAGTAGTGCCAAAGGACGGTTTAACCTTCCACCACTACCGCTACCATCACAGCCTTTAGACTTATTAATACCTTCATTCACATGTTTCTGCATGCCAGTGCTGATAGCAATACCGTGTGGGAAGAGGCTTGACTGGTGTGTTCTGTCTAGTAACAGACTTGTGATAATCAAATCTCAAGTTGGTTTAGACTGTGCTAGTACACTACAGTTTCAGAAATACTTACTTTGTCTGTAGGGGCTTTCTGAAAAAGCAAATTTGCAATTCAAGTGTTTAATTCCATGGGGTACTAGCTCCTGGTAGAGCTATCAGCACTGGATTTGAACTAAGATTTGTTTAGCCTTCCAGTCTGTGTAGGTAACCTTGATGGCCTTCAGACGAGAGATTTTGATGCGTACATATAATTCTATTTAAATAATCAGGTACTCTGTAGCTTTGAAACCCTCTTGTCTTACAGATGTGGTTAGGTGTTGATGTACCAAATCAAGGTAGTAAACAGTCCAAGATGCAGTTGGAGGCCATCCTGCCCTGCCCTATGCTCTGTGAACTGACCTAGCTAGGCCTTGTTCCTCTATCTGTGAATGCGTGACTCATCGATATGGGCGTTTGTGTTGGGCCCATACCAACCTTGTTTAGTCCCACAGTGTTTTGTTCGCCCCACGGAAGCAAAGAAAGCAGCAGATGAAGCCAAGATGAGGTTTGCCCACATAGATGGAGATCATTTGACGTTGCTGAATGTCTACCATGCTTTCAAGCAAAGTAAGTCTGTGTCTGTTTTAGTAAAATTATTTATGCTTTGTGCTGCCACCTTCCATTTCTGAGTTCCAAGGACACTTGAAGGGCTTGGGTTTTGTTATTTAAGTGCTACTTTCCTTTGGGGGGTCAAGCAAAACCAAAAAACTACCCAAGCAATCTTGTAGTAAACTGATGAGCATGCAAATAAGCCAGGCTTTTAAATCAATGCTCGGTAACCTTGGACAGAAGGAAGCAAGTGTTCTTGTAATTAAGAAATATTGGAAGTTATCTAACATTAATTATAAAAAATAGGCATAATTGCTTAGTGATTTTTCAGGAAGAGCAGTGCAGAAAAAAACTGTGAATTTGAAGAAGGATATGGTCTTAGAACAAAAACCTTTTTCATTCTAATTTCTTAATGTAGTTAGGAATTTTGCAATAAAGCTTTGGAAATAGATTGAGAGGTGAAAGGATGATGCATCGACAAGAAGTAACATAGAACTGTATGATACATATGTTTCAATTATGTCATTTCTGTGGATGGAATTTAGAGAAAAATGTATGATCCTCTTCAACATAGCCGAGGTGTATTTTAGCAGCTTAAAGAAGCTAAGAATGAAGAGGTGAAGCTAGGAGTTCTCTTCAACAATGAGAAAGTGACCCACTTTTTTAAACTGACTTACATTGGTGGCAAATAAAAAGATTGCTATAAACTGCCAGCTATGTGAACTCAGGTGCTCCAGTTATACTTTCCTGTTAGCGAACAAAAAGCAAGCAGTCTTTTTACCCCAAGTAAAAAGAAATGCAGCTTAATGCCCCTTTCTGTTACAGGTTTGATTTGGAAATTCTGTATTGAAACCTTCTAAGACTGTCATTATATGACAGTCGAAAATAAGTGCAAAACTCAATAAATACATTCAATTTACAATACAAACAGTAGCTGAGAAACTTTATTAAACATCTGTAAATAAAAACATGCTTTGCTTTTTTTTTCCTGTTAGCTTTTTTGTTAATGGGATCCAGAATATCTGGCAGACAATTTGTGTATTTTTCTGGAAACCATTGCTTTAATACTCAGGTTGCTGAGGGATGGAGCTATTTCAGGAATAATCTTGTGAAATTGTGAATTGTCTTCTGGAATCAGAAGACAAAATGCTACTACTGTTTGTATATAGAACAATATAAAACATTTATGGGTTATCCATGATGCACAGTTCAGTTGGCTCAAAAAGTAGTATGCTATGGTACTGTACAGTAGAATCATAACTGTACAACAGCTTCATTCATACTTCATTTAAAATATATTCTGTAAGGTAAAAGTGCAAGAAAGAACTAGGACTTACCTCGACTGCCATAACCTTCATTCTTTTCAGTGCAAATTAAGAAGAGTCTCTTCTTTCCTAGAGTTACCTTAAGTTTTCATTCTTAAGTCTGGCTTTGTTGGATTATTAAACTGACAAAGATTAGAAGAGCATTACTTGAAAAGTCAGAGAATTGTTAGAGAGAACTGGGTTTCTTGATGTGAAACATGCATGTATTTATACTGACAGAATGGCTGAGACTTGCTGTTTGATCAGATTTCTCAGCGCTACCAGCAGTAGGAAGTGTTGGAGTACGGAGTTCTGTTACAGTGGCTGTGTTTTACCAGTCACATTTACTTAAACTGGTGTGAGGTGTGTCACACGTTGAGAACAGACTGTATAGCTCTTAGCTTTTACTTGAATCCTTGATTTAAGTAGGGTTTCATTTCTTAAATACAGCGTAGTTATGTACAGTTATCTTGTATGTTCATTGCATGCTGCAATTAAAGGCTGTGCAGTGTTCCTGACATCATGTTTTACACTTCAAGTTTGGAAGATGGTTTTTCTAGTTGCAGGATGGGATTTTTGAAGTGTCCAAAATTTAGTGGCATGGTATTTCAATAAAACAGCAGTGATTGTGGTGTTATATTGGTGAGGGGGAAAAGCCCCTGCTTTTCTTCTGTCCTGACCACGTGCTTCTTGAATAGAAAAGTTTTGGCAAGTTACCTAGTGCAGGAATTCATCGGAATAAAGCAAGAGCTGTTACCATTTATAAAAGTTTATGGATATCTCTTTCTGGTTCATCTGACTGATGAATTGGTTAGTTGCTATTTTATTTACTTGTTCTAATTTTGATTCATGTTTTCTAATGTTGCAGATCATGAGTCGGTTCAGTGGTGTTATGACAACTTCATTAACTACAGGTCCCTGATGTCTGCAGACAATGTACGCCAACAGCTGTCACGAATCATGGATAGATTTAATTTGCCTCGTAGAAGCACAGATTTTACCAGTCGGGACTATTACATCAACATAAGAAAGGCATTAGTTACTGGGTATTTCATGCAGGTATGTGTGTATTCTCATAGGGAAATCAGTTCAGTGTTTATGTGGCTCATAGTGTTAGTATTGTTGTTACAATTTACTAAAGCTTAATAAATGTTACTTAAATTACATGTGGCTAACTATATTACCGTGTTGTCTTTGTCAGGTTGCTAGGTGATGACTCAAGTAGGACATTCTTTAGTCAAATGGAAAAAAAGTTGAAGGCAATTTTATTGGTGTATCAGAATCTTTCTGGTATGAGCATTCATGAAATAACTACATACAACATTTCAAAGTAACTGCAGAATATGTAGTTCTAAAGCTATTTGTAATGTGATGCCAAAAGGGGAAGTATAGTGGTATGTAAATACGAAAAGTACGTGATACTTACAGAAAGAGTATTTTCATTTGCATGTTTTTCCATATTTATATTTTACTTTTGAATTACATGAGTCAGATACTGGAGCACTTCTGTAATCTCAAGATGTATACTGTTTGAAACGCATTTTCCAATTGAGCCAGTATGCTATGGAAGCCAGTCTCCACTGCTACCACCTGCATGCTTTGTATTTCAGGTTAAGCGTGCCCCAAGCTAGAATGCAGACTGCTTGGGTTTTTGTCTAATTTTTTGTTTGGTTTGAGTTTGGGGTTTTTTAGTATTTTTTCCCCTTAGTCCCATCCTGCTGTGATTTTTCTCTTCAACATTCATCCTTAGGACTGCTGGAGTCTCTTTGCTGGCTCTTGCAGATATAAACTGTGAATCTTCATCCTCATTGATTTTGGACTGTTGTGATAATGCTTTTCATAGCAAGAAAACATTTGACACGTCTCTGCAACATCTCTGCTAGAGCCTAAAACCTCACTTCTGGAGAATACAATCTTGTTATCTTTAGGAGGCTGACCAGTGCCCATTGCATTTCCTAATTTTTCTCTTGAGCTGCACTCTGGTGGTGTTGAAACACAAACCTTTGCCAGTAGGTCAGTGCTGTGCAGGTGAAGATGCCATGGGCCTGACAAGCACTGCACTTGCACACCTGAGCTGGCATGGACTTGGGCACCCTGTCCTTAAACTGCCCCTGCCCAGTGTTGTCTCCAGGGCTCAGCCAGCCAGTCTGCAGCAAAAGCATGTTCCTGGGTTTTCAGAATACAGAAATATCAATGTCAACAACTGCATTTCACTGTAATGCAAATGGAGATTAAGGCTGTTGGCTGCTTTTAAATAATTAAATGGTTCTAAAGCCTTACTTGCTGTAACCTTTCAGACAAGTAGGCTGTAACTGTGTTCAGTCCTTGAATTTGGGACATGTTGTCTGCATAATGCTTGGCAAATGCTTCAGAACACATTCCCGTCTACACATTTAATCTGTAAATGTTTTGAAAGACAAAGAATGGTTCTGCCCAGCATTCCATTTTGGGGCTCAGGCAGGTCTGAGCACCACAGCTGCACTTTTTGTTTGGCACTGCACCCCATGCCTTCCTTCACTTAATTGCACCTCTGGGGAGGCCATGTACTTGAAAGTTGGTGTGCTCTCAGTTTATTTTATGTTACTCGGAGCAAAACTCTCCCTGTAATTGGTGTTCTCCTATTAGAAAACACCTGTTCCCATGCACGGAGCTGCACCAGTGTTGGTGCAAGTGGATTTTTGTGTTGTAGGAGTTAGAGATCTGACTTAGTATTTTTGCTGTGAATAGAGTAGTAAGTAGGCTGATGCAGATGAAAATTAAAGCCTGTCCGGAAGTCTCCTTGGGCTTCCATGGTCAGTAGGTTGTTTACTGCCTCCCTCACTCAAAATGCCTAGTAGAGTTTTTGGGGTGTATCAGGATATAGGTATAGCAGACCTTTGAAACTGTTTGGAGTGGAAGCCATTTCAGCCGTTACTCTTCTGCTTCAAAGTGTTTCATTCTATTCTAGTTTGAGTTTCTTCAACTCTTTAAACCTCCATGATAGTGTGGTATGTATTTGACCTTGACTCTGAACCTTTTATGATGAATTCCATGTTGCTTTAAGAAACCTTCAGTAGAAAAAATTTAAATACTCAGATGTTATTTACCAGCAGCTGAATTACTTACGGTTGTAGTCTGTATACACATTATACCCTCTCCAAGCTAATATTCAGGCTGCAGCATTTGGGGGCTCTTGTTCAGAAAACCTTAGTAATGAAATGCATACATCATCCTTTGTCCTCTTAGTACAGAACATGTGTGGAATTCCAAATGTGGGCACTTGTGAAATGTGTGCATGTACTTTAGATAGCTTCTGCATGTGAAGTACTGAGGTGTGTGGACAGCACATGGCAGAAGTTGATTCTTCAAACTTTCTAAATTTAAAAAGGCAGTGTGAAGTGGAAAAAGCAGTGGTAGCCATTGTCTTGAAATACTTCTCATTTGCTGCATTGTTTAGACATTGGTAATTCCCTACTGTCCTAAAACCAGTAATAAAATTTCACTATAGAATTTTCTGTACTAATCAAGATCTGTGGTTTAGGTCAGGCCATGTAGGCTTGTACTGACAACTGTAAAGTACCGGTTATGTAATCAGTACTAACTAAGTACTGTATACCTACCTTCAGTTGTGTGTCAGAGACAGATAAATGTGGAATTTCTGCTGGTGATGAATCATCTCTTTACCCTTCATATTTAAATGCAAATTTGAATTCCAGTAAATCTGCCATAGACAAGCAAAGTGAATAGTAAAATAATTTAAAACTGTCAACAGTTCTGTGTATAGTAAAACTTCTGGAAAGATAGATATTGACAAGTTAAATGTCTTTTAAAATTTTTGTGCTATGTCTCAGATTTCTTCTAGTTCTTATAATGCAAAACTTTTTAAAATAACTTTCTGTATCACAAATCAGAATATGCAAAGGATATGTAAAATACAGCAAGGGTGATCTTTGCAAAAAGGGGAATACTGATTTCTCATTTACTTTGTTGCGAACATAGTCTGTCTTTGAAAGGGAGAGGAATTGGCATATTGTACAACTGTAATATATTTGTAATTTGGTAATAAATTCCAGAACTAGGTATAGATTATTTCTCCTACTTCTGTTAAGTAACTAAGCATACTTTATAGAAAAACCTAAATAGGATAAATACCATAGCTTAGTGTTGCCTGAATATCAAAGTAAGTCACAAGAATAGATAACCCCTTAATGGTTATCAGGCTTATCCCTGGTACCCATTCAAAAGTAAGCTTAGAACCTTTAAAGTGTTAATAGTACCTGAAGTAACTGTGTTTAAGATTAAGCAAAAAATACACTGCAGAAAATGAGCTAAGGAAGCAAATCGGAAAAGGCAAGCAAATTACTTAAGGATGGGTCATCTTCCTCTTGGTGATTTTGTTTTTTATCAGTTGTCAAGAGCAGCCTAGGTTTTTGTCATTGTATTTTCAATCTAGTATTGAAAACAAGAAGTGATAGTTGAAAATTTAAATCAGAATTTAAAGGTGGAATCAAGTCCTCTGTTCTCAAATAAAAGAATGGGTCAGGTTGGAAGGGACCACAGTTGGATTATCTGGTCCAGCCTCCCTGCTTAGAGTCATCCTAGACAACATGGCACGGGATTGTGTTCAGACAGTTCTGGAATATCTCCTGTGAGGGAAACGACAAACTCTCTGGGCAGTCTCTTCCAGTGTTCTGTCACTGCACAGTAAAGAAATTCTTCCTCATGTTCAAATGGAACTTCAATCCATTTCTGTCTGTTGCTTCTTGTCCTGTTGCTTGGCACCACAGAAGACAGCCTGGCTCCTTCCTCCTGCCACCCTCTCTTCAGATACTGATTAGGCACTGATGGGGTCCCTCTTCTCGAGGCTGAACAGGCCCAGCTTCCTCAGCCTTTCCTTTTGAAAGAGATGCTCCAGTCCTTTCATCATCTTTATAGCCCTCCTGTGGACCTGCTCCAGGAGCTCCATGTCTCCCTCATACTGGGGAGCCTGCGTCTGAAGTCTCCAGATGGCCCTCACTAGGGCTGAGTAGAGGGGCAGGATCACCTCCCTCATCCTGCAGGCAGTGTTGTTCCTAATGCACCCCAGGGTATCATTGGCCCTCTTGGCTAGAAAGGTATACAGATCAAGCTTGGAATTTTTCCTGGGAGATGTGACTTAGTCAGACACAGGCTATGTATATCATACATATATCAGGCCATGTATATCATGGTCACTACAGAGGATAAACTTAAATGACCAATACTGTACAGGAAGTTAGATGTCTGATGATTTGGCTTCTAATTAAAATCTCGTTCCTGATGCTACTCATTCTTTGGTGCTTATTTCTTGTATGGAATTATGTATATTTTGAAGTCTTTACATAATCAGGCTCCTACAATAATAGAATGGTAATAAAATAAACTTACAACACAAAGGTGGTCAGTGATGCATTTAATAGTATTCATTTTGCTCTTTAGAAATGCAGAAGAGTGGTGTAAAAGTTTTTAATGGATTCAGAAACACTCTTGTGTGTGCTCCAAGCAGAAATTTTGGAAGTCAGGCAACTGCCAAGGTTCCTTTGGTGTATACTAGCATTGGTTTGTCAGAAAGAACAAAGACCAGTAATTTCTGTAAACTGTCAAGACTACCATGTCACAATGTATAGCCTTAAATCTAAAAGGGCTGGATCTTGTGATACTGTTCTTGCTTTTTACCTTTCAAGTGCATTTGGATTTAGTGTTAATGTTTCATTGAAGACCCCTGACTTTGCCTTCTAGGTTCAGTGACATGATAGCTAATAAATAAGCACAAGCATACTTAAAATTTCAGAGGAGGGTGTGTAATTCTTAATAAAATTGTGGTGAGAGCTTGAAGTGAAACATTTTCCTCTTGTGGTATGTGCCACTGTTTCCATTTGGATTTGTCATATTCATAGAAATGTTACAATAGTCTCTAAATCATCAGCCATGTGGGCTTTCTGGGGCTGCACAGTAATTGTTGCAGAGATACATGGGCTGGCTTGGCACTTGCCTGTTCTTTTAGCGTTGTCTTCAAATAGCCTAATTCTTTGCTGATCTCAGGGTTCATGTGTGTTCTGTAGTATCTTGCTTGCTACCACTACTCACCAAAAAATGAACCTATTTCCTATCATACTCTGTATGATCCTGTGGTTTCTGTGGAAGCTCATGCTCTTTATACTCTGAAAAACATCACAGAATGGTTGAGGTGAAAGGGCCCTGGTCCAACCACCCCTGTATTTACAGGCACCAGTATTACTTGCAAGCCACGGTTTCAGAGGAGCGATATAAGCTGCCTCCCATTTGTCCTTGTTTGCTCTCTTATGTCACCTTGGTGCCTGCCTGAGCCCATTCTAAATTCTTTTCGCTCACTGACCTGGCAGGCCACTTAAAAAGTGGAAGCAGGAATGGGGTCGGTCAGCTGTGCTGGAATAGTGCAGGCCAGGAATGAGCAGGAAAATGCAGCAGCTGGCAGATCACTGTGGCTTGCTCTGGAGCCATAGCTTCACTGTGTATTTCCCCACAGAGTTGCCATTACTGACCCTGAAATTCTCTACTAAGGTGTGTGCAAGCAAGCACACTCGATGGAAACATCTAAAGAGGACAAATACTGCAACTCACTGTTACCTCAGGATTGAAGCCAGTCACAATAGTATGTAACCACCTAAAGGTGGCTTCTCCCTGATATCAGTAGTGTAAGGAAACCTTTTCTTTGTAATTGGGGTTATTTTTAATTCTTGTCCTTCCCTGGAAATTACGAGCTAATTAAGAGAAACATTTCTGTAGCATTTATTTTTCTTTGCATGTGCTTCAGAATTATGCAAAATCAGTAAGAAACATAACTCTACCATTACAAATTACATGCAAAAGAAAATTGTATTTGGGAAAGGTAGAGTATAAGACTATACTGTTTTAATACATATGAGTGAGACTGAGGTGCTGAAGGTAAATTGTATTGAATTTAACAGCACACTTTTCTAGAATGAAGCCTAAATAATGCATTGTTCTGTCCTTTTGTAAGAAGAAATAGAACAGGTAAAATAGATACTTTTGTATGCGTGTGTACTTTTGATCTGAGAAATGAAATTTATTTTTTAAAAAAGCCTTCCTTTGAAAAAATCATAATCCCATAGCAAGGTGTGCTGTGTTTGTGCTAGGCCTGTGACAGATGAGTGTCTAGTCTAGTCTGGTTTGCGCTTGAAATAAACTGTTATCTCTCAAATCTTGTGGAACAAAATTTGCAGACTGTTGAAATACTTTGTTCTACTCCTGAAACATGTTCTGGATATTAATGTCATAACGTTTTAAAGAGAAGTACACTCAAAGTAAGTAATTTTTTAGTGAAGAGATACTCTGGCTTAAAAATTGAGGTATTGCTTTAGAAGGCCTGGGACCTTTAAATGTAATAGGTGGAATTTGCTCTTGACTAGGCAGAAAAAAAAAGTTAAATATACCTAGGAATTCAAGAAAACAAGGAAGTATACAGTCTATATTAAAGGAAAACAGCTAATGATCTTATTAAAAGTAGGTCTTTTTGATGTCTTTCAGCCATTGCCCAATGTACTTAATCTTTTTACTCTGTGTGTGTGTATATATATAATGAGAGGAGGTTCTTTTCAGCTGCTGGTATCAAAGGGTTAATTTTAGTTACTTGTTCTGTTAGATTAGCTGTTCGTACAGAGGATATCATTTGAAGGATAACTGTCTGCTTTACCAGATCTTAATGAGCTAGGTATCAGAGCATCTTGGCAAAGCAGGCATTATTCCCTTTCATAGAGCAGGAAGCTTAGTCAGAGGGAGGTTAATTGATTTTCATCAAGGTCACAGCACAAGTGTGTCGCTGAACCTACATTTTCCAGCTCTGAAGCTCATGCTGTAGTGAGACCTCTCTCATAAAAGGATAACATTGTGGCTTACTGGCCCCACAGTGGCTACTGCAAATTAAATGCTTGAAGTAGATGTCTGTAGTAGACCACAGTTGACTTTGTGTGATGTTGTAAACCTGTCCAGTATATATTCCCTTCCTTTGTGTTTGCATTGCTGCTGTTCCAATAATGATTATTCCCTTTGGGTGATAAGTATTTTTGTATGTTGCTTGAATTGTGTATTAGAATATACACGTACCATGGTAGTTAGGAAAAACATCTGGCATCTTGATTGTGTCATAAAAAACCATGAATACTTGAAGTGGTCAAGTGACGTGCCAAATTTAAATGAGGTTTGAAAGTTGGGTTAGTTTGTTTTCTATAAAACACTTAACAATCAGCTTGAAATTGCTTCATTTAAAAATTGTCTGTGTTAATGGAAAAATGTCTTTTTATTTAGGTGGCACATTTGGAGCGAACAGGGCATTACTTAACAGTAAAAGATAACCAGGTGGTGCAGTTGCATCCCTCCACTGTTCTTGATCACAAACCAGAATGGGTGCTGTATAATGAGTTTGTCCTTACAACGAAGAATTACATCCGGACATGTACAGACATCAAGCCAGAATGGTAAGCCAAAGTATTGCAACAGTCGTGAGCTACTATAGAGTTCTTGTTTTGTTTTGTTGGGGTTTTTTTCCTTTTTTTAAGTTGAGGTAATTATTTTCACTTGAAGCTAATTTTACAAAAATGGTTTGAAGAATGGCAATGGTATGGACTTGAGATCTTGTAGATGACTAAGGGTTTTCTTTGTGGGTACTTGTGCCTTTTCATGGGTTTTGTGTTTAGACCTCTGATGCCTGGACTCTGTGCAGTGCACAGCTTGACTTAGAGCTAGTTACTTCAGTAAGCCTGGAGCTGCTTGGAGTTCTGAAGTTTGGGGCTATGTCCTAGCACCCACTTGCATACCTGAGTTGCAGTGCTTCTCTTCTCAAGATCTAGGACTTCTTCTGTCTGCTTTTTTCTGAAGGCTCTGGACAGCATTTCATGCTTTCTTAAAATTCTAAGAAAAGAGATGATACTAGTGGTACAACTTCCCTGTTATGATACTTATTCATCAACTAAATATATTGAGGAAATCAGAAGCCTGAAAATCTGCAGACAAGCAGAGATCTGAAGCATCTTGTCTGTCTTTAAGGTTGTACTTTAATTACCAGGTTGTAGTAAGCTCTGGGGACATGGGAAGGTCTTCAGTTGCTGTAATTTTACTGTTGTGCAGGAAGAGTTTAAAGATTCATAAGCTGGAAAACACAACATATGTATTTATATTGTCTGTAGTATCTTGATGGAAAATGTGTTTGAATCCCTGCTTAGAAACCTTGGTTCAACAAACATTGTCTAACCTAAAGCAGGATCCTGCGGCCTTGGTTGTACTTTTAAGTTTAGAACAGCTAAGGCTGTACTCTGACACAGGTGGTTGTTTATGTAGACTTCTGTGGCTGACAGACTGACATTAAGCAGAGGCTCTGGCTGTGTGGGTTGCCATGGCAGGTACTGAAGCAGCAGCAAGAATCTGTGAGGGGCACATGGCCATACCAGGAGCGTCTCATGAGACTCATGTGCATGCTTTTTGCTTTGAACTTGGACACTTGCTCAGGATGGCACTGCTATTTTAAATGTGTGTGCATGTGTGTAAATTTCAGTTAGTCTTAGAATAGCAGAATGAGCTGAAAATAATGGATAACTTTTGTTTCCTTCAGTTGTAGAATTTCTGTAAAATAAAAAGCATTTTAAAGTTTGAGTATCAGTAACAAGCTTTTCCTTTTTTGACAGGCTGGTGAAAATTGCCCCTCAATATTATGACATGAGCAATTTTCCACAGTGCGAAGCAAAGAGACAGTTGGATCGCATCATCGCCAAACTTCAGTCCAAGGAATACTCACAGTACTGAATTTATGCTTTGAACTGAAGTTATTCAGAGGACAGCTTTAAGAGATGAAAGGATTCAAAGTTCAAGTTGTGCTCTTCACTTTGGTTCAATAATGGCCTTTATTTGAAAGCTTTTTAATTTTTCTTTACAGTAAATATTCCATTCTGATTTCATAAATTAAACATTTATGCCTCCCTTTTGTGTTGACACTGTAGCTCATACTGGAAAAGCTAATCAATGTTTTGCAGTTTATTGAAAGTAGTTCTATATATAACAATGTTATAAGCATTTCTTTAGAAATGGTTGAAAATGCTTCTAAAAATGTGATTATCGACCATGGTATGCATGATCGTTGTAATTGTTGACATTCCTTTTAGAAGTTGTGAAATGTTACAACTTGTGCTTCTGTAGACACAATCTTCGGCTTCAGTACAAGGGTACTGACTTCAATAAAGTCTATTTATACTAATTTTGTGCCACAGTATGTCAGTATTTCTATTGTTTTGATTGTAATATGAGAAGCCCATTTAGTCTCCCATTAAACTGCTGTTTTGATTGACATGGCAGTAGTTTAATATTTTAATACTAAAAGTACAGGTGTTTAAGCAGCACAATGATGATATAATATGATGCATACAATGTTGATCCCTTGCAAACTTGTTAAAATTATTTAGGAAAACTCAAAATGCATGCAGATGTGTTAGGAGAATGCTTTCTTCCAACATAGCCCTAAATATTTCTCAGACAGAACTGTAGTAGCGTGTCCTATAAAGTGAAGTGTGTGTGGCCAGGTAAAAATTGCTCTGCTGGGCAGTGTTCAGGTGCTGTTTAGGATCAACACAAACAATAGCATAAGTGACACTGTAGATCAAATCACACTGCACTGTTGTAATTTTGTAGTGATTTTTTGTGAAATAGGATTTGACAGCATAATCCCATGAGGAATTTATAGTAAAATTTGATCACAGGGCTGGAGCACCTCTCTTAGGAGGACAGGCTGAGAAAGTTGGTATTGTTCAGCCTGGAGAATAGAAGGGGGGACCTTATTTTGGCCTTAAAATACCTCCAGCGGTTTTAGAAGAAAGAGTGAGGATTTTTACCAGGGCCTGTGGTAAAAACTTCAGCCAGTGACAGGACAAGGGCAAGGGTTTTACTCTGGTAGAGGGTAGATTGAAATTGAACATAAGGAAGAAATTTGTCACTGTGAAGGTGGTGAGGCACTGCAACAGATTGTCCAGGGAAGTTGTGGGTGCCCAGTCCCTAGAGTGTTCCAGGTCAAGTGGAATGGGGCTTTGAGCAGCCTGGTCTAGTGGAAGGTGTCCTTGCCTGTGGCAGGAGGGTTGGAACTAGATGATCTTTAGGGTCTGGTTGAACCCAAGCCATTCTGTGGTTTAATGTATTTGATCAGATTTCTGTTTTTCCCTCCCCCTGGAATGCACTGAGCTTTGGTCCTTCTGGCAAAGAGGAGCTGGGTCAGCTCTTGCTGAAACTGGTTCCCTTAGGAAGAGAGCTGTGCCACTGTAAGGCTGAAGCAAAAATAGGTTGCATTGCAGAGCTGATAACTAACCTCAGACTAATTTTAAGCACTGATGTTTGGGGTATCCTGTCCTATTTAAATCAGCAGTGGTCTATAAAATTACTTTGAATACTTGGAGAATTTTCTTCTAGTTTCAAATTTTTTTTAAAATTGCCATTTATATGATGGAGAGTAGAGAAGTTTTGAAAACTTTGTTAGGACCTGAAATGGTAATAGTGAAGATCAAAATGTCAGAAGATTAAGATTTGAGTGGATTTATAATATGCAGTGGGACTTGGGAGTCTGTCTTGGGTTTGCTAAGTGAGAGGGAGTGTTAGATGAGTCTGGACTTTGTTACCCTACCAAACCATTTTTCAGAAGGAAGGAAAGAGCTGTACTCTGCATAAAATGTCAAACTGGACTGTGTTTTCTGAGTGCAGTTAGAAGAGGTTGTATTTAAAACAGGGATTCTGAACTCCTTAAGCAGCTGGATTTCAAACTAGTATTTCTGAACGTGGAAGTTGCTGCTGTAGGATGACTTGGGCTGGATATGTGGCGTTTCCTGATGATTTGCTTATCCTCTGTGTGGTGAGCAGAGGGGGCTGCTTTGTGCGATGCTGAAAACTGGCTGCTCCCCAGGTAAGAATTCCTCTAGTATTTGTATGCAGCCTTCAGCTGAACGGTGTAGAACCACCTTCTGCATGACTTTGCCTAGGTCTGGCAAGGGCCACAGACAGTTCTTCACTTGAAATGCCTCAGGGACCCCAGAACCAGCTGGCATCAGCTGCTGTAGCTTAGGTCCTTGGGGATGAGGGAGCAGATGGCTTTGGCTGTGAGTGGAACTTGACACAGGAAAGACTTTGGCTTGTTTTTTGGTGATTTTCTTTTTCCTTAAATTGTCATACCCACAAGCTCAGCTTGGGCTCTGACAGCTGACCTGGGCTCTTTTCACTGTGCTCTGCCTTTGCTACGAGGAATGCAAATACTACTGGCCAAACTCACATCCTCTGACAGCTGTGCAACCCTGCCACCTCCCAATTAAGCTGGTGACACCTGGGCTTAATTGGAAGGCTGGTGGTGTCCCAGCTGTCACTGGGGACAGAGCAGGCTGGGTGCCCCCACCCCTCCTGCAAGCAACGGGAACCAGCTTTCCTGCTGGAATGCTGATGGAATCTGTGGGATAGTGCTTCAGGAAGACATGGAAGCCTTGACACCTGGGGAACCTATTGCATTTGATACTTGTGTGTTCCTGAAAAACACACCCCTTTATTAAAGAACTCACAAAGCACTTGCAATACTTGAGTTTAGGACTAAAGCATTTTCTTACAGGGAACTGTGTGCACCTTGTATGGAGCCTTTTGCTAAGAATTGAGTAATGGCCCCAGGGTTGGAGTGGCTTTGTGCAGTCTGTTCTCTGCCTGGTACTGATCTCAACTGAGGCTGTTCAGGAGTTCAGGGCAGAAACACAGACTCACTTAAATCACTGTGGATATCTTAGAGTTACTGCAAATCTCACTTTTGATGTAATTTTAGAGCCATATAGCAGTGGGAGGGGAGCCAGGTGTCTAAGGAGTCACTATCTATCTCTGAAGGAGTAATGACAGGGACAGCAGGGCTTCTTGAAGTAAGATGTTTCCTGACTCCTACAGGGAAACTATCAGGAGCCACCTCCTTAGCTACTGCTGTCTCAGGGGTACAGCAGATGCATGCAGAGGAACTTGGGTTTGAGAGTAGCTCTGGGTTTTTTTAAAGTTCAGTGTTGAAAGATAAAACCTTGTTCCCTTTTTTCTGATGGGAAAAATGTCAAAAAAGGTTGCCCACAGAAACAAAAGGAGACCAAAAAGGAGGCATAGAAATTAGACTGCTTTATCTATGAGTGTAGGGAGGTTATTGCCTCCCTCTTAAACATGTTAAAAATCCTCAGAGCTCTGCCCATTGTCAGAGCTCTGTCTGCTTATACTTAAATACTTACACAGCATGCAGTCAGTAAATAAAGGGAAAAGTTGGAAATCAAGAGTTTGCTGGTGTCAAATAGAAATTCAGCTTCTGTTTTATTCTGTGAAAAGCCACAACTGACTACATGACACTGGGGCTCTTTCTGCTGGTCTGTGGAGTGAGGGTTCCCAAATAAACTACAGAGCTGCCCCCAGCAGCTGCAACATTTGCTGTTCTGCTGTGTTCCCTACCTTACTGACACCACTTTAGAGTGTTCAGACTGCTAGTCAAGGGTGTACATGTGTTTTGGAGTAGAGTTGAACTGCTCTTTAGGATTAACTGGTTATCTGCTTTGAAACAATCTAAAAGAAAAAGTGATGTGTTGTTTACTTAGAGTGATCTTTTTATCAGAGACATTCTGGTGTTTTTTGAAAATATTTGGTTTGTATATAATAAACTGTTTATAGTGGGGGACTTTTGGAAATACAGAATATGGATTAGATGACAGGAAAACAGTACTAAGTGAAAGGAGTATATTTTTTGAAAAGAGGAAGTCTTCAGTCTTAATTGTGCTGCTGTGTAATACCTCAGAGCAGTAAAGGGCTAGTATCAGTGTGAGATAATGACTGTATTTAGGTTTGTTAGACACAGAGGTAGTTACTAATGGCTAAGTACATGTGGTTAGGTACATATCTTCATTATGGAGATACAAAGAAGTGACCAGTTAATACTGTGTTTAGATTAGCACTTAGAATTTTTGTCAGGGAATAGAGTAAATGTTGAGTCCATGCTTTGCCGTGTTCTGATGTCATAAAAGCCCCTGAACTCTTGCTTTTGGGAGATCTGTATGTACTGCAGTATTGAAGACAGATGCTGACATTCCTTTGGGGTTTATGGGAATGCCTTCATTCTTTGTACCTCTACCCATTCATGGAAGGTGGAGAGCAGCTGGCGTGGGCCAGCCTGGGTTGGTATGTTCTGTATCACTTTGGTCAGTTTTGTCTGATCACCACCTCCCTTTTTGGATCAGGGCTTGTGACACAGCATTGGTTTGTGACATGTAACTTGCATCCTGCACTGCTACATGGTGCATTCTGAAAACTGCTCATTATTTGCCATAAGAAATGCAGTTTAAAGCAAAAATGCTGACATTAGCTTTCACTATTGTCGTGGTTTCATTTGAAAAGGTACCGTAGCAGAAGTCAAAAGGCAAAGAGTTTTCCTACCATCCAGTCCAGCCACAATTATTAATTTGTAATCAGATTGCTCTAGTTCATTGCTGATAATGTATAGCAATAAAAAGCCATAGCGCACCATGACAGTAGAAAGCAGAGTTATACTGTAAAGTACACAAATTTATTCACTTACTGTATTTCATGAAGATTAGACATTTATCTTGGTTTTAGAACAGCTGAGAGTTTTAATAATAAACATACTTTACTCTTAGAAGTATAATCTTACTCTGGTAGTTTGTTGACCTTTCAAAATTATTTAACTTACTCTGGTAGTTTATTGACCTAAATTTATTTAACCTTATGTCTATGTATGTGGCATTAGATTTATGTGAAGCAGAGGGAAAAATGATCTACTTGGTCAGCCTAGTTCGTTTTTCTACTAGTACCTCTGACACTGGTAGCTTTGTTTTGGGGTATGTATGCTTCCTGGAACTGTTTCTAGAATTGGGCATTGGTTCCCAGTAATACAAATGTCTCATATTTTTAAGCTTCAAACAGGCAGCTTTAAAACCAGAATGAAACCATTATGAGAGCATTTGCCCCTCTCTTCTCTATTCCTTTCACAAATGACAAGCTTGGGCTGCCTCTTAATTGGAACTGATGTGTTTGAGATAAGTGGTTGGCATCAAGGAGATCCAAGCTTCCACTATCAAGGGATTAAACTAAATATGGTAGCGGCAGTAAAATAACATTCCTGTAGATAACAAGACTAGTTCTGCTGATTGTAGGTGTTTGATCTTGCAGTTTCAACTCGAATATAGTGGTTTCTCAGGAACACTGAATGTATGTTGGACAGATGATAAAATAATTTTCATTTGTGTACATCTCAGCTCTGAGTGGTTCTTCCAGCTGTGAAAGCTATGCAGTAGTTTTGTTGTATAGAAAAATAAAACATAGCACAAATTAATGCTGATAATAAATATTTCTTGTGGCTTTAAACATGTGTTATTTTGGGTTGGTGTTATTCCTTTAGCTAAAGTAGGCCTTTTGCCTTCCATTTGAATTCAGTGTTTATTTTGTGAGCCTATTCCATTAATGTTCCCAGCCTCATTGCTTCCAGCAGCATAAACAATAAACACTTAGTGCATCAGCTCTTACCAGGCTCCACTGAGTGGAGGGTACTGGTGGATGTATTTCCTGAATGCTTTGTCTATGTAAATATTCAGCTGTGCAGTCAAACCACTTCTTATATTAGTAACCAGTTTTAACCTCAAAAATATCAACCTTTTCAGCTTTGTGAAGATGCTAGTGTTTGTTATCAAAATTCATGTACTGCTTTAAAGACTCACAGACTTAATTTGACCTTTCAAACCTTAGGATGATATCTCTGAGATTATTTCATTTTGCATGTTGAATAACAAGTAACTGATAAGCCTTTACTGTGACAGGGATAGTATCGTTCTTTTAAAGAAATAAATGCCCTTTGAACCCTTTCTGAAAGGCTTACAATTTGTACAGAAAGGCTTACAATTTGTGCAGCAGCAGCAGCAAGTTTGAAGCAGTGTGAGTCAACGACATGTTTCTCTAAGCAGCTGTCCAAGAGGGCATTGATAGCTTTTTTCCAATGTGTTACTGGTTATACAATATAATGGAAGTAAACTCAAATTACAGCTATTTCTACATACTTTAAGCACATACTTTGATTTAGAGCAGAAATCAAATACAAGAATTGGCAAGAATTTAAAATTCCAGACTTGATGTTCACAATATGTACCCTGTTTGTTGAAAACTGACATTTAATACTCTGTAAATTTATGGACAATGAACAGTTTCTCCTTGTAAGCAAGCCACTGTTAAAGTGGTTTTGCTCTCAAGCTCCTTGCTGGACTTGCTGCTATGTAAAAACAAACACTATTCAAATGTCTGTTCTCTACATTCTCAAGCATTGTCAAATACAAGGTTGAACAGTAATGTGGTGGTTCTGACTCTTCTGCAGCCTACAGAAATCCTGCTTGTTTCTGGAGGAGATTATGGAAGGAAAAATGAATAGGAAAATCTCACTTTGAGATCTCATTCACAATCACATTTGTTTTTCACAAAATAATTGTCTCTAATGGATATTATTTTTGCAAGTAAAGTTTTAAGCATCCAAATGTTTGTAGTCTAATGGCTTGATATGAGACTAAAGTTTAGATCTCTCATTAGGTACAGTGAAGTCTCAGAAATTAATTTGCTTTTATTTTTAGCAAACTAATTTGATCATAAAAACAACTCTATAAATGCTGGGTTTTCTAGACTCGGAGTGGAACTTCCTAAATGAGGAACAAAGTCAACAGCAAATCTTTGTTCTTACTGCTTAAAAAACTTCAACATTAAAAAACCTGCTTTAAGAACAGTTTATTCTTTCCCTTGATTTTGGCCAATATGTAAAGAAAAGGACTTGGGCTTACAAGCTGCAAATCATTTCTGGTACAAATGTGTGCCTAGGTTTTCTCCTAACAAGTTTTTTTTTTTTTTTTCTTAATTGGCTCCAATATGATATCACTAAAGAAATCAAAACTTAGTGTTCTGTCAAAACCCTTCGAAACATTTATCAATTATTTCTGAGGCTTTGCTGCCTCTTTGTGGTATTTCTTGTGTAAAAATGGAATTCTTTATTGATCAAAGCTTTTCTTGGGTTTGTGCAAAAGACAGTTAAATGCAATTTCCCCAAGTTCTACTACGTGTGGCTGGGAGTCCGTTTTCCTCCCTCCTCCATGTTCCTTGCCACGTGATACAGCATGTAGTGCCAAAGGAGTAGCTAAATATTGCTTGAGTCTGTGATACAGTTTGTGATGGGAAGGTGCTACTGCTCTATCAATGAACTTTGAACAATGTGCTGAATTAGGTGAAGCCTCCTGCCTTTTTCATTATCTGAGCATTGAGATCTCCTCACACCTTTCAGTACATCCATCCTTAGACAACATCTTTACCATGACCAATAAAATAATGCTGAGTCCACTCCTTTTTCATCACTCAGTACTTTGCTAATGAGCCAAATGTACCCAGGAGCTGGCAGAATAGCTGGGGGGTGGTTCTCAGATGTAAAGATACTTACACTAGAGGCAGGGACTCATGACAAGCTAACCATCTTGATTCCTGCTAATTTGGGTTATTCTAGGGTTCTCCCCCCAGCTCTGATTAGTTACTTCATAACTATAATCAAGCAAACATAATCACAGGAATGTTATTTTGGGGAAATTATAATCTGATAGGGCTTTAGCAATTTATTTACATTGTTAATTGGTGATGAGGCTATAAAAGTTATGAACTACCTCATAAGTTCATGCCTGCTGACATTTGAATGGCATGTATTCACTGGTTGTTATTTATAATTTTGGGGGTATTGAACTGATGGAGATTACTCATGTTGAAAAGCTGCTGGAAGGCCTGAACTAGGAATTAAATTATCATAGTGGCTTCATTTTGTTAACAGTCTCATTGAAAATATCTTGCTTGCAGGACAATCAAACTCATCAGTGTTCTGCTCTTCCACTTCAGTAGACAAAGTTTTAATCAGTGGCACACTTGATCTTGCAAAATTCAGGGAAAATAATTTCCTGCATTTTTGAGATGAGCAAAATTCATGTAATCTAGCTTTAAAACTCCTGTCACTTTTTTTTCCCTTTCTTTTTGAATAATCAGCTTTACTTCATTCAGTTGCCTTTTTCATGTAACTTCAATTATCATGATGACCCAGTGCTTAGATGGAATTAGCTCATGGATGAAGAGCAAGCAACTGAATCTGAACTCAGGCAAAGCAAATAATAGAGTGATGGTGAGATCAAAACATTTTGAGAAATGTACCATTTTCTTGGCGGTTGAGTATTTTCAACTGGTCTTTGCATTTAGATGGCTTTAGAGAACCTTGTTACTCATTTCTGATGGTCTTATGTAGCAGCACTGAAAAAAAAGTAGTTTTTTACTGTCCTTTTTTTCCCTTGGAGCTGCTATCCTATCTTAGCAGTCATCTAGCTTCAATTATTTTTTTAGCTTTTGGATGAAGCACAACAGCTTATGCAATCTTCACCATCTAGGAAACTTTAAAAAATGAGTTGCATTCCAGGCCTTGATGTTCTTCTTCAAAAGTTAAGCCCTGAACCCAGCTCTGGGCTTGGAGACCAGGAGTACCAAAGCCAGTGCCAGTGACCTCTTTGGTATAACTGAACTTTCTGAAATAAGGGTATCACTTGTTTTGTGCAGTAACCACAAGTATTTTTTAAATGGTATTGTGTAGCTGAAATTTGGGAGTGGTGTGCTAGGATACTTTAGAAAAGCTGTATTTTGAACAATCTTGAGCTGTTATCCTAATATTGGAAACTGCGCCTATAGCTCTTGTGGCTGAGGCTGCTGAATCGAATGTGCAGAAGCTGTTCTGGGAACTCCAGGTCTCTCAGGTATCTTGGAACTGTGCTGTGTAGCCATGTTAAGGTGAAAAAAAAAGCTATTTGGATTTTACTTAGAATACAGTGAAAAGCCAGTGGAAAAAAGGAACACTGAAAAGATGTTTTAGAGGTGACCACAGTTGCTGTGTTCTCATCCACTTGTAGTTTGATTCTCAGTTATGTCTAATATTACATTTTTGTACTACAGACACAAGTTATCTTTAAAGTTAAATAGACACCTAAACACTCTGAAATCTTCACTTATTTCTGCTTTAAGTAGGCTTTTACTCCTCTGGGGCTAATCACTTTTATAAACATTGTCTAACAGTGTTGCTTGACTTTTCCAAGGGTCCTGGTACTTACACTGCTGTTCTCCTCAAATATTAAAAAGATGTAACACCTAGCTCCAGAGGTGTTCATAAAGCCAAATAAAATGATTTGTTGGAAAGTGCTAAGGAAGCTTTAAGGTATTAGCCTAATAGAAAACCTACCAGTGGACTTCTAAAGCCTTTCCTCTTCAATTTTTATGGACTGTCTTAATTGACTTTTTATGCACTTATGAATAGGCTACAAAGAAAGCAGTTTCTTCTATCCCTTTTTCATTTACCTGCAAATAAGATAGATGGACAGCTTCTAACTTTATTTCAGAATATCTGGTATTATAGACTTCCCCTCTGAGAAGTGATTTTCAACTAATGAAGTCAGGTAAAGTTGCTCATCTGCTAACACAAGTGACAACAGTGAATAAAATAATAGCATTCAAAAACATTTTGAGGTGTTTATGTTCACAAGCTTTAAAAATATGGGGAACACAGCACTCAGCTTAGATACCACACTGGCTACTGGACACTAAGCTACCTAAACAAAATGTACAGCCATGGAGTTACAAAATCTTAATTTAGTGGCTACAGCTGAGTTCAACCTCAATTCCTTGGGATTGTTCTGATAATCTGTCTTCTTACATGGAACACATAAGTTGCACAGGGATGGCTTTTTTATCTCAAATTCTCCATATGCTTCTCAAACCAAAGACCTCTAGAAGCCTTCCTTGCTCTTCAAGAAATTTCTAAAGAGATCACTCCACATAAAGAAAAGGAAGATGCTCTGGCTTTTGCCTGTAACAATGAGATACTAGTTTCCTCTTTGTGAGGTCTCTGACAATACCTGGCACTTGGTGATACCTAGATAAAATCTATTTATTGTCTCAAACAACAGTCCTTGGCCCAGTCTTGTCTTGGTGCGTTTCATGGTCTAACCCCAGCCAGCAGCAAAGGCCCACAAAGCCATTTGCTCCTTCCCCACCTCCAATGGGATGAAGGAGAGAATTGTAAAAGTGAGAAAACTCCTGTGCTAAGATAAAGACAGTTTAACAGATAAAGCAAAAGCCATGTGTACAGACAAAGCAAAAGAAGGAATTAATTCAGCCCTTTCCATGGGCAGGCAGGTGTCCAGCCATCCCTGGAGAGCAGGGCTCTCACACAGAAGGGTGACTTGGGAAGACAAACACCATCACTGAAAACGTCTCTTTTTTCTCCCCCCAGATGTGTGTGCTGAGCATGATGCCACAGGGTATGGAATATCCCTTGGGTTAATTGGGGTCAGCTGTGCTGGCTGTGTCCCCTCCCAGCTCACTGTGCACCCTCAGCCTCCTCACTGGTGGGGTGGGATGAGGAGCAGAAGAGAAACCTTGATGCCATGTCAGCCCTGCTCAGCAATAACAAAAACATCCCTGTCTTATCAACAGTTTTCAGCACAAATCCAAAATACAGCCCCACACCAGCTACTGCAAAGAAAATTAACTGTATCCCAGCCAAACCCAACACAGTGCATCAGCCTCTTGCTGTCTGTGAGAAGGCAAGACCAGTCTAATTCAAAAGTTTCATTCTGATTCTCTTTTTTTACCTGCAAAATCTGTTTTGGGAATAAATTCCACCCCTCTCCTACTCCTCCAAGAAAAGTTTCTATCTTATTAGACTTTGAAAATCTTTAAGGTGAAAACATGGAAGCAAAGAGCAAAGCAAATTAAATTCTAGATTGTAATTAATAAGATGCTTTTCTAGTGCTTTGACAGTTTTTATCTAGTACCCTGGTACATTGTAACTGCACAGTATTTTGCATCTCTGAAGATATTTGAGTGATTTTTCTCAGTTCAGTCTGCACCAGGCCTTTTTTTTTTTTGTTGCCCAGCACCAATGGAGTATTAATGGTTATCCTGAGATTACTTTTGTTATTCAAATATTTAATGGCTTTTGCTATTGCCTCCACCTCTCACCAATCCATTTTCCCAAATTCTTTACAAGAGTTTATTTATCTCCACGTTACTTCTTCTTCTCTACAAAACTGAATACACTTTTAGCATCTTTTCTATAGAGCTGTTAGTGCACTGGGATGATAGACAAGAGCTATTTGTAGATTTTATCATGTTTGGTTACACACATCTAGTAATAGAAGTAGCATACAGTCAGTTTTTTTACTTCACCACCACCATCATGGTGACAATGATGCCAATGAGCTAACTCACACAACAGACAAAGAGATTATTGGCCATTTCAGTAATGGCTGGTTGACTGAAAACACTGCAGATGGTCTGCAGGAGCAACACATAAGGCTGTCAGTTTTCAGGTCCTGTTTTGCTGACAGCAGAAGTGTACTCTTCGAGGCCTTGAAAAGCTCGGGAGTAGTTCACTGCTACCAGCAAAGACTGCAACCAGATCTCCACTGGTGACTGATCACTGTGCAATTAAGCTTAACGTCGTACCACTGATGGTCCCCCAGAGGAACTCTGAAATTCAAATGAAGAGATTTGAGCCAGACCAAACGGCTAACAGCAGGGTGAGGAACAATATTTGAAGGAAAAAGATAAGAAAAAATCCCAAACAGTTAACAACCCATAATCTGTTTTAAGAGTTTTAAAGAACTTGGCATGACAGAAGCAGTATGTCTGTCACTAGAGCAGAGGGAAGTAAGGTAAAATGCTACTTACTGAGGTGTATAAATACATCCGATATTGGGGAAGAAGTGCAAAATTTGCCTAAATAGAAAAAATAGCTCAGAGGTCAGTCTATGCTAGAGTATAGAGTCAGAATAGTATGAAGATGAAATATGCAAAGTGAAATTGCTTAAAATTTTAGAAGTGAGATGCTTTGAACACTGACCCCTCAGACAAAGGGAAATTCAAGAATGATGGTGAAGTGACAAGGAATTTTATGCCTTAATTGTTGCTTCGGAAAAGCTGAAATAAATTCTTAAGCCATGTGAGTTTTGTGGGTGACTGCTGAGCAGCCTAAACAGGATGAAGCCTCTGAAAGCAAATACTGGAGCAATCTGAGAAACATACAATTGTGAACATAGTGAACACCTTGTTTCTGATCTGCTTTCTACATTTTATTATTGGGACTCTTCGTGCTGTATTTTTAACTGGTTTAGGGCAGGATGAAAGGCTCTTTGACCTCATTTGGGACAGAGCTGTCTGCCACAAATGTTCCTCTGGATTATGAATTCTTGGCTAGCCTTCTTTTGGACAAAGTCAACTCATGTGAAAAAGGTGAGTTTCTGCTATGCTTGAGTGTGTTTCACAGGATTCCATACTTTCCATACTCATGCCATAGTTGTTTTCTCAACAAATAGAATGACCAGAAGATTCCATGGGTTTTACTAAATGGTGTTTTCTTCCTAGGAGTGTCAGGTGAGGGGAAGTGAGGACTTTCAGTGGACTTTTGATCAGTTGTGCCACAAAAATATGTCTTTCTACTGATGTCTGTGTGCTGTTATGACTACTGGGTGGTGCTTAACAAACTACCCTCTTTCCCAGCTAAGCTTTGGAAGCAAACACAGTATTTTTTAGAAGTTAAAACCATATATTTTTACATGAAACAAAACAGTTATTCTGAAAAAAAATACCACCTATATTTTTTGCTTTACATTCACAATTAGCTGAGTTTTGTGATATCAGTTGATGAGGACAATGGTCCCCTTGTCACAGGTACTTGCTCGAAGTACTGGGTCTGCAAGCAGGATAAGGCATACTAAAGGAGCGGAGTCAACGTAATCCAATCTATTTCCGCTAATTTCCTGGCAAACACTTTAAGATCGTGATATTTTGCACGAACTCGCCGTGTCCGATGAGCGATTTAGCGACGGCTTACGGGCCGTCAGTGTTACCCTTCCTCAGGGCGGGAGGGTTCCCTGTGCCCCGGGCGCCTGTGCGGGGCTGCGGCGGGTGCTGAGGCAAACACCCCCAAAAGGAGCAACCAGCGGAAATCGCACCTGTCAGGACGGCTCTTGAGAAGTTTCCTGGCGGTTTTCCCGCCCCGTTCTCCTCGGGCGCCAGCGGCCGGGCTGCGGCGCCGGTGTCGAGCCCGTGCCCACACGGCTGCGAGCGGAGCGACAACTTTGGCGGCGCGGGGCTGCGCGGCGCGGCACGGCACGCCGAGCGGGGCCGGGCGGGCGGGTGGGGATGGCGAGGGCGCCCGGCGCTGGTGATCCGGTGCCGGGGTCTGTAGCGCGGCCCGTCCCCGGCGGCGGCGGCGGCGGCGGAGCGAGCGCGCGCACGTGACCGGCCCCGGCCCCTCGGTGCCGCCGCGAACGGCCGCGCTCACACACTCAGACACACGCGGTACCCGCGCCTCCATACCCCCACCCAGCCACCCGTCCATCTATCCAGCCAGCCAGCCAGCCCCGCTCCCCCGCACGCACCGCCGGCCGCCGCCAGCGCGAAGCTGTCGGCACCACTCCGCGGGGGCAGCGCCGGCGGCGGCAGCGACCGCGCAAGAGGCAAGAGTTTGCGAGGGCTGCTCCTGCCTTCCCGAAGAGGTTTTGCGCCCAGAGGATGGCTGGCTGCGGGCTGTCGGAAGACGCTTGCTTCTCCTCCTTCTTTTACAACTACACCTCCTCCTGGGAGACCTCCTACAACCAGGTAAGAGGTGGCCGGTGCTGCGCGCTCGCCGCCGCTGCGCCCGCCCGGCTCCTCGGGGGAAAACGAAGGTGGTGCCAGTGTGTGCAGGAAGGGTCTGGAAGTGTTTCTGTTCGGCATGTGTGTGTATAGCGGGTGGGGGGGTTAAATCAGCCGAAGAAAGAAATGAGAGAAAAGAGCCTCTTCCCGTGTGCCTTTCAGCCCCCTTCCCTCTGCCCCCTCCCCTCCCGTGAGGAAGAGGAGCGTGAGGAGGACTAAGGAACGAGAGCCGTAGCCCGCGGAGGGCTGTGTGTTGCCCGGGAGCAACTCGGGGCTCAACCGGGCAACTCGGTCGGAGTGCCCCGAGCCTGCCCTCGGCTGCACTGAGGGACCGCGCTGAGGCAGCCGTGCGAGTTGGCCGGGCGGGGGGAGCAGGGTGCGAGTGACAGGCTGCGTGCGAGAGGGACCCCCGCACCCGCCTCCTCCTCCCTCAGAAATGGCTGCATACGCATCCAGATCCGTAATTTCGGATCTTGCCTAGGTGGAAATAGTTCGGCTCACCCATCTGTCTCTGTGATTCACCCCCGATCCCCCTTTCACGCACTTAACTTTGATGACTGTGCAATGCGGAGCGCGCAGCCGGGTAGCGCCGGCCGGCTCCGTCCCTCCCGCCCGCGCCGGGGCTCGGGCAGCGGGGGGCGGCTGGCGAGGCGGTGGGGGAGAGCGGGGGGAAACCAGAAATCGCGCCTCAGAGGTAGAGAGCTATTCTGGGAGCCTCCGAAGCGCCTTTAATTAAATAACTGTTGTAGTCTGCTGCCCCCGCTGCTTGTCTGGTGAAAGTCTACAGGCAACTGTCATTTATAAACTACACCGGTGTGTGTGTGCGTGCGTGCGTGGGGAAGGGGTTTTCTGGCGCTGGCGTGACAGGAAAAGTTGGGCAGCGGATGGAAGCGGGCCGCGGAGCGGGAGAGAGGCGCCCCGGGCTGTGCGGGCGGTGGTGCCCGCGGGGGGGCGGGAGAGCCGGGGAACGAGGGGGGTCACTCCCCGCTTCCTCCCTGCGGGGGACAGAGCCCGCTGAGCTCAGGGGAAAACGTGCAGCCCTACGACCCCAGTTTCCAGGCGACTGAAGCCCCCGAACTAGCAGTTGACAGTCTGAGGTTACACCTCACGGCGAGGCAGGGAGAAGCCGCGCGCACTTCCCTGCTCCGGGAGTTGCAAATGCCGAGCGGCGAGGAGCGGGGCCGCCCTTCGGCAGCGGCCGGCCGGTGAGCCCGGGCGCGGTGGGGCTCCGAAGCCCTGACAACCTGCTTGTCCGAGGCAGCCGAATAAATAAAGACGTATCTCTGTGTCCCGGGTGCGAGCGGATCCCCGCCGGGCCCATCGCGGCAGGCGCCCGCTCGGTGCCGGGCGCAGCTGCCCGCCGGCTGTGCCGCTCCGGCCGGGAGAGCCTTCCCGGCGGGGAACAAGTCAGGCTGGCGTGCGCCGAGGACAGGGGGGCTCGTGTGGGGACCAGACACGCCTCAAGCGTGGAGCCAGAGCTGAAACGCCGTCTCCCGGCGCGCCGGAGCCCCTGTGGCTCGGCGAAGCCACCCGGAGCCCTCCGGCCGCCGGGTGCGCGGGCACAGCGCGGGCACAGCGGCGCTCGGCCCGTCCGTGACGGGGCCGGGAGGGCGCGGCCGGAGCCGCTGCTCGGAAGCGCGGCGGGGCTGCCCCGACTCCGGGCCCGGCTCTCGGCGTGGCCGGGGCCGCCTCGGCCGGAGTTCGCGCCGAGCTCGCCGCTCGCAGCGGCTCGGGGTGGCCGGTGCTCCCCGGCCCGCTCGGGCGTGTGTTCCTCTGTACGAACCGAGGGCACACACCGGGGCCGGTGTGCTTGTATGAACACAGAACGTGCATTTTTGTCCTGCTAAATGAGAGCCCATGCAAGTCACTGGCATTTAAGAAGGGCTCATGCCTGATATAAAAGGCAGGCAGTTACAGGGAAGACTCCTTTGAAACCATCAGAGGGGGAAAATGCTTAGGAACGCAGACAATAAAATCAGGTTTAAACCAGCTCCTTTATCTAAAGTTAGTTTCATTCTGTAGCGAAACAGTTCGGTGAAAGAATGTCATTGTGAAATGATAGGTTCCCTTACATCCCCTTTCAGGAGAGCAAGCCGTATCACAATGGAAGCAGGAAGAATTGCTGGCAAATCCAGAGTTGATCTGTTCTAAATACCAGTGTTGAACTGTATCTAAGGGAAAACGCGGGAGATAATTCAGAATGCAGAAGGTCTATTTATAGCAGGACTATATAAACCGTAGGATATATACACAAAGTTGAATTAAATATGCATGATTAGGAAAGGTGTTTCGAAGGAGAAGGTGTAATCATTACATAGCATTACAACAGACGAACAGATGAGCTTGCAAGAGCTTCCAGGGTGAAGATGAGAAGAATTTTTAAGACACATATTCTTTCTGGTGCTCAAGGCTCCTTTCTATTTTCATCTTTTGCGTATTACGTTACCATTTATATCAGTCAAATTCATCAGCTGAGGATTAGCGGTAGATGTTAGTCTGAATATGAAATCAAAATGAATATGGGATTTTGCTGCAAATACATTTTTCTTACAAGTTTTAGCACTTAAAAAGGCAGACTTGGCTCAGACTTGACTGTCAGCCATATTCGTGTTTGTTTGTTTTCACCTGAATTGAGTTAAAAAAAAAAAAAAAAGCTTCCAAACCTTCTTGCTATATTTAGCAACATAGCCAAAATAGAATTTGTTTTGTTTAAAACAAAACAGCAAACAGAAAAACTTTTTAAAAAAGTGCTGATATGAGAAGATGGGTTGACTACTGGAAAAATAGTTTTTTATTCCAAATCAATATGATGCACTCTCAACATCTCATACGAGGTAAAAGGATCCCTTGTATAATATCAATAGCGGCTCAGCCATTGCTTTCTCAGAGGATCTTTTCCTGGCATCTCAAGGCTTTAATGAGAGTACAAGCAATCAAAATACGACTCAACAATGGAACCAGTCAGGTTTAAGAGAACAGTGACTTCTAGAAGCATAATATGCTGTCTGGCAGCTGTGAAAAGAGAGCTATGATGTTTGCTTTATAATTCAGGGAGTTTGAGAGATGTGTTTCAACCTTTATATTTTGGTGCATTATTGCAGTTCGTTTTTAAGCACAAGCTTATATGCGTGATTTGTTGGTAGTATTCTTGGAAGGAGCTTTTCCATTGCATATTAAAATTTCAAAGTGCATCACAAAAATGCTTGTAATGGAGAAATCATTTCTAGAAACTTTATGAAGTCTGTTTTGAATCAATTTCTTAGATAGTCTTCCAGAATATAAGGCTTCATATTAGTTACAAATAAGACTTCACATTATTAAGGATAACTTCAAAAAGATTGAGTGTTCTCCTGAAGCTTACTGTCTTTTTTTATAGTTATTGTGGTACAGGGACTTAACCATTATGCTAAATTCCAGAGCAGTCAAACTTGTAGGCTTAAATCCTGAGAACTTTGAACTGTGGTTGCATAAACTTACCTTTGTTGTCTTGCCAGTGTGTATAAAACTGAGATGAAGGAATATCCATCAGATTTCCTGTTGATTTATTCTGTATTCTTCATTTTTAGACTGTCACTCTACTTCTGGTTCTTTATTTTTGCCGGAACCTTCCTGAGTGTGTCTTCTGGAAATTTTCTTTACATCTGTTTCTTAATTAGTAGTCATGAGTAAATAACAGCTATTTCTAAGTGCTGCAAGGGGTATTCAGCCTTTCAAGAGCAATAATATTTCTCGGCATAACCTGTCTATGTGGAACTGGCAGCATTATTTGTATTAATTATTTTTCATTTTCCAGTTAAGAATTGGATACATCATTGTGTTACTAATCTATGTGGTTGGGAAGTGCTCGAAAATAATTTGAAATGTAGTTTGTGAATGAAATTCTGTGACTAACACAAATCTGGATACTTAAATCTGGATACTTATTTTAATCTGACGTCGGAATCCTTGCAGTACAGAAGTAAAATGAGGAGTATGCTGCCTGATTGATGCCATTATTTCGGAGATTTTTCCCTGCAACTCTCAGCCATGGACTTAGTAACTGGCACCATTTTCTTTGTCCTGTGTTTTCAAACACAGCAGTGCACTGTACAACATACTTGGGCAAAATGTATTCTGTGGGTATGAGTAAGTCAGTGAGAGATGAAGCTAAGAGCCAACCTTGTGGGTGGCCTCTTTGTCTTTACATGAGCAGGGACAGAAGTGCCCCAGCGTAACTTTCTGCCAGTATTTTTGGGGAGTTGAACTGAGTGTAGTATATTGCTTTATGCATTTTAATTCTTTTACTTAGAGTATGACCAGTGGCCGTTTCTCAGGGGCAATTGACCAAAATAGACTAATTGACTTACTTTTGTTTCCATATTTTCTGTTTTTTTTTTTTTTTTTTTTTTTTTTTTTAATGTTATTTGAGTAGTAGAACGTGAAATCTATGCAGGTTTGGAAAGATGCATAGTTTAATTTGTGTTAATGCCCTACATGTGTATAGCATATACTGAGTATGTCTGTGTATGAGAGTGTTGAATGAGAGATACCAACCTGTACAAGACTGGACAGACTGCACTTCATGGTTTTTGAAGATGTTTTTCTTAAATGGAAAAAGACTCAGTCAATAGTTGTACATTATTTGGTGGCAAAAACCAATGGAATAATACCATCATTCAACTGAAGTTACATTTTAACAGAGTCTGTAACATCTGTGCAAATTAAAAGAAGGCTGTCAAAACTAAATTAGTTAAAAAAATGCAATCCTGTTTTAGTATTAACAGAAAATATTTTGTAATTTTAAAAAAGACTGAATCCTGGATTTGAAGTTTTCCTGACTCCAAGGGGTGTTTGTGCACAAAGCTGAAAAAAATAGCAGTAAAAATGAAAGTGAAACTGAAGACACCTATTTTCTTGACATCCCAGCAAATGATAAATGATAGGATAATGAGAAAGATGTAGTTTATTAAAAACAGGTAATGGACTTTATTAAAAGTGTTGTTAAACATGATTCTCTTTCTTTCAGTGATTAATGCCTAAGTTGCTCATTCAACACAGTAGCTTTGAAAAGTGTATTCTGATGGCAGGTTCATCTCACAAGAAAAGCACGGTTTAAACTAGGAATGAACCATTTCCTCATGCCCCAGAGGAGAGCAGCTGAATAGTTACACAGCAGAGCACAATAGCACAACTTTAAAGCACATGCAGAAAATGGGCAAGATATTATTGTTGTATCTAATTTTAGAGGAAAAACTCATGTGCAGATTGTAAGTTACAGTTATGGCTGCGATGAACTAATGCTGTTCAGTGCTTTATACATAAGATGGGATTTTCAAAAATACAGTTTTGCTCAGGAGAGAATGTCAGTAGTTCTAGCAATGCGTTCTGAAGGAAGAGGGCAGGGAGTTCTTAGCTGGTCAAATGTTCATGTGATCTAAGCAGAAATGTAAAAGTGCAGGGTTTGCATTGGAATGAGAATGGGGTCATCCACCCTTTGTACTCATCATCAGGGAAGCAGAACCTTCTTCCAGAGAGACCATAGGAAATCAATGTGTACACTTTGCTAGTGTAGAGATAAATGGGTACTGCAGAAGGGTATTAAATATAAAAGGGCAGCAGTAAAATGATTTACTGCATGAAGAAGTGGAACTTTCTTTTGGTCACCTAAAAAGCAATTTTCATTTTTTCTGATAACATAATTATATTTTTTTAATACTAATAACAGAAAAGGCTGGCAAATCAGCTATTTTACATGGATTTGAGCTATACAATATAAGTTAGGACAGCCTTGATAACAAATTGCAGATTATATACAAACATATACATGTTTTTTTCAACAAATTATCTGGCACTTATAATTTAGATTGTAATCATCTGATCTGACTTACCAAAAGTTAATGGGTTTTTTAATGTTTTTTTCCTGAGGCAGTGTGGATGCTTGTGATCCAGTTTGTCTCGCCATGACCAGAAGGTATCACTGAGGGATACCAGCACAACGGATGCACATAGGAGAGAACCTGACGTACATTTAGGTGTAGAGGCTTAATGAAATGTGGAAGAGCAGGTGCACAGTCCTAATGTGTCGGTGGTTTTTTAATTTCCTTTGATATGTCTGTCTGCTGTGTGAGCAAAACTCCTTGTACATTTAAAACTTACAGGACTGTAAAACTGCTAAAAAGGACAGAAGCCAAATAATTCTGCAGTATTTTTTTGTCTTAGGCTCTGTGTTCTCTACAAGTGACAGTTAGATTCTCCTTCTGCTACATAGCTGTGTGTTACTGTCTCCTCTCTAAAGGTAAAATTAAGGTGAAGACAGATTAATAGGAGGGCGACCCTTGCTCTGGTTATAGCACTTGTGACACTGGTGCTAATTTTGGAAGGAGAAATTGGGTATTCGCGGTTCCACGTGAACTCACTGTGACCCAAAATGATGAGAGGTGTGTCTACGCTAGCACTTTTCTTGAAGGCAGGAGTGTGCTGCATTCATCCCAACGCTGCTGTGCTTTGGTTGGTGTTGTAGGCTGATCTCATTGCAATTGATCAGAATTCCTTTTGGATCAAGCTGGACTGTGTTCCAGGAGTACCCCTAGCACACGTGAGCTACAAATTTATATTCAGCTGAAGAGATGAGATCAGATCTAGGGTGAAGTTAAACAATCAAACTGTACCTTGAAGTGCGTGGTGCAGAGCATGGAGTGTAGATGTCGGATCCTCTGACCCTTGCAGAGTCACAGTTCTGCAGTACTTGCTTCTGTGGACAGTCCTTGCATCCAGTGGAGTCTGTCTAGCAGAGAGTGCATGGAAGCCCATATGTGGGAAGCTGGTTGTAGGCTTGTGGATAGAACGGGTCTCCTGACATGCACCTTATGTTGCAATCATAAGGCCATTATTCTTTCCCTCAAAAAGGGGCAGTTTGTGCTGGCCTGAAGAGGAAAGGTTCGTTTCATCACTTGTGATGTAACACGAGTGAATAAGAGGCGCTGGTACTTTGGCTTGCTAAAGCTCTCCACATTTTTAACCCATTTTATTATTTGCAAGAGCAATTTAGTTCCTAATGTTAACAATGAGTGATTATGATTCTGTACTTCCGTTTACAGCACAAATTAGCATTTTGTTTTCCATTACAGCTTTTGAATGAGGAATTTAATGTATAATTTGCTGCAAATAGATGTTATCATCTCTTTGGATGTGAACAACCACATAAACTTGAGCAAATGATAAAAATGGAATCAATTACTTCTCAAATGGAAGTAGTTTACAAACCTTCACAAACAAAATAGCAATAGTTGGTGGTTATTGTAACAAATAATTAGTTTTTTTTTAAACAACATTTATTGAATTCTATTGACAATTTACTAATTGCTTATAGAATATTTAATCATTCCCCTCACAAAAATACGTGCCAGAAAATATATGGATTTTTTTAAACTGTAGATTCCCTCGGTTGTCCTTGTGTGAAGCTTTTCTCATACTTTTACGGTTATATTCACCTGTACAAATGTTCCAGAAGGGCACCACTGAACCACAAATCATGCTGCTGATTAGAGAGTTTCACAATACTCTGGAATTAGCAGATTAAGATTGAAATTGTGGAGGAGGGAAGAATTAAGAATAAGTGTTGTAGGCTGTATGCAAAGCCTGCTGAACATGATGTAAATTTTTCTGCTGCTTTTGACCTCGTGATCTATGTTCTGGTTATTAGAAGGATGAAGAAGAGAATCGAGACATTATTACAGTTGCTGGAATGAGTGAATGCCGTCAGTCTCTACTGTAGGGGGAGGTAATATCTTGTACTTTAATGAGTTTCCTAGTTTGAATTTCACAAAGAAAGTTTTCCGCTGTCAGTTGCTGTGATCAGTTTCTGTATTATACAGAGTTATTCATGCCTGGAAAAATACCAATCCACAGACAAAATCACTGTGAGAAACAGTTCACAATCACACTCAATCTCTCCCCATTGCAGAGACTTTCCTCATGTCACTAAAGGACGTAATCCAAGCGTCATTTTCAACCCCTTCCTTTCAAAGAGGCTATTTCTAAATTCTGATTATTTTCTACATACTAGCTTGCATATTTGTGTATTTCTGATCCCCTAAAGTCACCACCTACATAATTTGCTGTCACTGTGAATTAATCAGCCTTTTTCTCACAGTCATCCCCAGTAACCCCAATGTATCCATCCATTTTGTATACAGTATAAACTCTGATTGTACATAGTGTCTTGATTGCCCCTACCTACTCTCTTACCCTTACTTAAAAATACAAATTGAAGTCCATACTTTGTCTCATTTAGTACTTTAGACTTTACACCTCTTGTCCTTTTAAAGCCTTTGCATAATGTAGTTTTTCCCTGTTTATTATTAATACCACCTCTTTTTGCTTATTACTGATGCTGGTCTGAGCACTTTTTGCTATCTCATGCTGTCCCCTTTGACTCACTGAAGTCATGAGCCCATTGAGGAGGATCATGTGGGCTTTCATCTGCCTGGTATCTTGAAAGCCATTGTTGTCTAATTATTAAAAATGTGTAATCTTATTTTGCACTTGGAAAACTGTAGAACACACTGACCAAAACCCCATTCATCACTCTGCTGCATTTCACTATATTCATCTGTTGCCTGTTTCTTTGGGTTGATGTCTGCTGCCATACTTGGATCAGTCTGTAGATCAGATGAACAATAGCTTTTTATTCTTCTAATAATTAAAAAAGAATAATGATGTATTTTCTCATTTGCTTCACTCTACCAAACACTGAAGTAATTAAGGGGGAAAAAAGACAGAAAGGGAATAGTATAGCTTGCAATTCAGGGTCCTGTTTTCAGCCTTTTAGCCTTCTTTTGAGACCATGGAGCTGATTGTTTAAGATGGCGATTTTTCCTAATTTTATTTTTAAGGCAGCTGTTGTAAAAGTTCACTTGACTTCTCATTTTGACTATAAGTCTGTTTATTTGTTACGTCCTTTTTTTTGTCTTTCAGAGCAAACTTACTTGGGCTAGAGCAGATCAATGTTATGATAACTGCATGTTTGCAGTGAACATTTTGAAGCTTAGAATGTGTCTCTGGTGTAACGATTCCTGAAGAGTTGATTGAACTTCATTTTAGCAATGTGTGCATGGCTTCGTAAAACATATTCACAGTTGTCACAGGCTGCCTGGACTCAGCAATTCACAATGTCAGAGGTTTATTTGGATTGTAAAACTCATAAACTCACTCCAATGAGAGAATTTACTTCAACCATTTTCTTTCTTTTTCTGTTTCTTTTTTTTTAAATGATATTTTTTGAGTCAAACAGCGCATTGTAAATTGCTATATCTGCTAAACTTTGACTTGTCATTCATGATACTTCTTATTACATCTGCCTGCTACCTACATGTCTCAGTTTGCTTAGGCCTTGATCCAGCAGACCACTTAATTGCTCAAAAGTAAACACTTGGAAGTCAAGGGAACTGCTTACAGGTTTACAATGGATGTGTGGTGTATGGGATTAGGGCCTTAAACAGCTGTATCTTGAGGGCAGAGAGCTTTGCTTCCATCCTGTTTGTCAAGAACTTGCCATGCTTTGAATACATTACGAGTATTGATGGTAATTGTGGTGGTGGGAGCAAGAAAGCAGTGAGGAGATCAAGGAGATCTGGTCATGTAAAGGAAACCTGCCAATTCTTCTGTGGAGTTCGTTCTCTTTCTTTTTAAAATGGTTTTACAAATAAAAGATGATTACTCTTCTCCCATCCAAAAAGCTGTGTGATTAAATGCATAGGTTGTGCTCTAAAATGCAAAATTACTACAGAAAACCTTCCATGAAATATGTCTGAGAGTGAGAAACTCCAGGTTTAAAGAAAAGGGAAAAAAAGATGGCTGTAAACATGTAATGGTAAAAAAAAATATTTTAAGTAGGACATGCACACACTGAAACAATGAGAAAATGAACTACTGACCAAATAAATTAGCCAAACAAAAGTAAGGTTGCACTCCCAGCCTTTTTTTATTTTCATCCAAAAGACTGTTAATTGCTGGAGGATTAAAATAATTCATATTCAAGGATAGAAAGTGATAACAATATGCAGAGCTTGGATGCTCCAGCTATATAAGAGACAGTGAAAGGAATACTTTTCTCTCTGTGTGATGTCAAAGCCAAAAGAGGGGGGAAAAAAAAGGAGGGGGTTGTGGCTCTTTGATGTCACTTACAGAATAAGAATAATGCTGTAAAAGAAATAGCATAATCTTTTTCTATTTATCTAAGTCCTTTTTTTTCCTAAAGAGTTAGGGCAGCATTGTTAATTGATTTTTCTGACGCTCATAATAACAGCTGTATTAAAAATAATTTACAAAGAATTTTTTTTCTAGAAGCTGAGCCCTGAAGAATCTGTTGTAGAAAAGTGGGTAGAGAGTGGATTATTATACATCACTGTTCTCACATAAGTATAATCTGCTTGATTGGTAAAATGCATGTTGTGCTTTTGCATTGTCCATTTTCAACCAGTGGTGTCTTTCCAATAAGATTTGCTGGTTTAATAGTAATAGCATCTGGAAGTCTCATGCCCTTTCAGTATGAATAAAGGTTGTCCTCACAGCTGCTCAGATTGTGCTGGCATAGTAGCCATCTTTGCTGGAGTGTCAGTTTTTGGCTAGAATATTTTAACACACTGGGGCTTTTTTCTGGTTACCAGTGGTTGAATCATGTCCAGCTGTGAAAACAGATGTGTGGCTTTTTTGGGAAGTAAAGTTAATTAGGGGTCATTTATGAATTGGTTCTTTTTTTTTTTTTTTAATTAATACTTTATTTTTAAATTTATTTACTGTGAGGTTAGAGGATACCTTTAGAAAACAAATTGGATGTTTTTATGAACGTGAACTTGGACAGATCCAAACAAACAACATTATAAAGAAAATTCTGGGTATATCCACAACAAAAAGAACCTTTCAATTGCACATTAGCTTTTAAAACAATGTTAAAAATGAAATAAGAAATACTTACTCTATATAATGATAACTACTAAAATTGAGACAAAAATGGAAAATAATAATGACTGGTTTATCTTGGTGCATATTGTGTATTAATATTGCCATCTTGCCATTTTGTAAGGCAGCTCACAGTCTTTTCAAATCTGTATGGGCCAACATTTAACACACATCTCATTAAAGTTTTTGTTTTCTTCATCTTTGACTTTCCTCTCTGAAAGGAATTCTTTAGGTGAAAACTGGAAAATATTTGCCATGTTTCAGATACTATTTTCCCTTTTGTGTTTACTATAGTCATTTGTACCTTCAACATTGATGTTTGTCTATTTTTAAGTCTGCTGGCAGACAACCCAGTTTTGTGGAAAAGAGAGCTTTTCATGTGAAGAAAGTTTTAGTTTTGTGATTCCTTTCTTATTCTTGTTCTTGATTGCTATATAAAATAAAGAGCAAATATGAAAAAAACGAAACAGCAGCAATTGCTGTTAAAATTAATGAAAACAAAATTAAATTTGATGAATTACAAAAATTGCTGTCAAAAATCAAACAAGAAAACTTGCTTAATTTCTGTTACTCTTGTTGCAAATAAGTGTCACATGAAATGGAAATCTGTTCATTAGAGCATCCTGAAGCAAGGATGTCCCTGTGCACATACTGGGGCTGCACAATGTATGCAGCAATGACACCCCAAGTGTGCAGAATGTCTCTGGAATCACCACTAAACCTTCATGTCTGAATGAACTCTAAACTCATTGAACAGCATTCAGCTTCCCTAAGACTATTGCAACTGTAAAATAGCAATGCAAGCAGGAAAAGAAAGATTTTTATGCATATATTTTGCTGCCTTTTTTCTGCATGGGGAAAAAAAGAATATTTGGAAAGATGATGGAGAGACCATTAGAAAACAATTATGTTTGTGGAGATCACAAACATATGTGTCTGAGAAATGACTGAGCTTCTCTCATGACAGATTGAACTATAGGGTTTGCTTGGTGCTTTGGATGTAATCCCTCTTACAGAGTCCCAGGGAAAGACTTTGCATGTTTGGAAGAGTATGCTGCCTATCAGGATTCGCAGAGGATGAGGAGATGATGTTTTTCTAGTGGTTTTAGGTGTTTTCTGTAAGGGACATTGCCCATTACTTGAGCACAATGAGCATCTGTTGGATTAGTAGCTGCCCAGGATTATGGAAGGATGTGGCAGTGCTACCTGCAGGGCAGGTTTCTAAGGCCTAACATGTCAGGTTCCTGTTTTTGGATATAGTTTTGCCGTATGTTGACTGTATGAACTGGGTTTTGCCACAATTGTATGTCTCAAGCAAGGGTAGTTGTTTGGTTGGTTTTGTGTCTTTGTGTTGGGTTCTTTTTTAATGCAAATAGGAAGAAATATGATTTTACTCTCCTAAGAAATGTTACTAGATTTAAAAAAATGCATAATTTCATACTGCAATATATAATTAAATCTTGTTACCAGGAAAGGCAGTATAAAGTATGGAACTTTTTAAAAAATAGATTTGTTATTTTTATTTTTTCTTGGTGAAGATTATTAAGTGTAAGACAAAAAGCAAACAAGAGAATAAAAGCACTGGCATATTGAGAATATTTTATAAAATATTAATTCTTTTGTAGTTTAGAAGATGTAAAGCAAAGTGGCAGCAAAAGTCAGAGCTGTATTTGATTAGAAATCAAAAGGTTATTAATAGTGCTGATTACTTCAGCTTAGTTATATCTGCTCTAGTATTACTCATATTTGTTTGCAACACTAATCAACCTCACTGTAAGCCCTTATCTTTGACCAGCCAGAAGAAATCATAAAAGGAAATAATTGTTTAGTGAGAAAGACTTTGATAACAGCATGACTCTTGTGTGGGAGACAAGGAGATAACACTGTCGGAGTGAAATGATATAAGCAAGGTAGCTAAGGTGATAAATTCTTTAGCTGTCTTGTCCTCAGCAGTAAAATATACAGCAAATTAAAGATGTCTTTTTAAGAATTGTTTTAAGAACTGATCATGTTTGCAATTTGCATGTTTCACATTTGCATGTGTAGAGGAAATGGAGGAGATTTGGTTTTGAGAATAATACGATTTCATAAAGCCACAGATTTAGCCAGAGTTTGACCAGGTGGTTCAGTCACAACTTACTATTCAGTTATCTCTCTATTGAATTGAAAATTGTGCTTAGTGTTTGAATTTGATTTGACCAAAATATTTTACAAAATATAAATATTTATCTGAAGGAAGGCATCGAGCATTCAGTAAAGCTTTTGCTACTTACTGTATTAGTTAATCATTCTCAGTGTTTGCTGTCTTTAACAGGTCTTGGTTTCCATTAGAGTTGCTCAGAATTAATTTTATAGCCAAAAGTTCTCTTTATGACTTGGCCTGGTAGGTTGGGAAGCTCTTCAGTATGTTTTTGTTCCTACCTACAAAAAATACGTTTACTCAAGACACAGTGTGCCATTTTTTTTTTAAGCTAATCAAAGTGACCTCTTTAAGACTTACCAGAGGACATTTTTTGCAGACTTCAAGTACATTTGAATAACTTCTTTGTTTTCCTTCCAATTTTTTGATTTCCCTTCAGGAAAATCAGATGCCGGAAGCACAAGATGTTACTTCAGTATTGGTCTCTACAATGCTGTCAGTGCTACAGAGAAGAATTCATTTACCTGCTTCTCTTCATTATGTTCAAGGTTCAAATTCATTTTTTGCTGCAGTGTCACAGTGAGACTCACATTGAGTAACTTGTGTATGTCAGTATTGCTGAGTTAACTGAGTCATGACTACCCAGGGTATAGCCTACCACCCTGTACAAATGTTACATTTTCTGTGAATTGATCTGCAACTTAGCACTTGATCCAAACAGGCTCAAGAGCAAGCAAGCAAGGAAGAGTCAAATCCATGTATTTTAGCATCATGATTGCCTGTAGTGGTTTCAGCATGGTGTAATCTGCAGTCAGGTGTGCTAAGGAAGTTACCATGCCGGTTGTTCGCCTTTGCTGCCCCATTGTGTTCTTGTGACTTTGGGACAGAAGGCTCTCCATCCAAAATTGTCAAGCTTAACTGCTCACTCATTTGCTCCCTAACCTGGTTCTTTCAAAATGACCTAAACTAATAGAACATTGAAAAAATTCTACTGTTATGAATCTTTACAACAGCAAGCAAACCTGCGTTTATTTTGAATGAGCTTGGGTAGAGCGGTGATGTGCTGTCATGCTGGGTGACCATCAAGAAGTGATGATGAGCAGCTAGAGGTCTGTAGAGGTGGTAGCCTGGGTTAGCTGCAGCCTCGAGAGACTCACTGAATTCAGTGTTTGCTGTAAAAGCACTAAACTGGGAGAGGTACTATGTAAATAAGAATGAAGAGCTTTTTCTGGGAAAGATTTGAGATGAAAACATTGGGAGCTTCTTTTTTTCAGTAGGTGTGGATTTTTCCTCACTGAAGAGCTATAGATAGTGAATCAATTTTTTGTAGATGTGTGTTGAGGTTGTGATTTTTATTTTTAGCCCTGCCCATTTGCAAGTTATGATTTTGAGTGATCAGGTTTTTGAAGCTCAGCTTTGAACATCTTAAATAGGGCTGACTTTCAACAGCTAATTGTTTAGTTTTTACTGAATTTTTGAGCAACCGAATCTTAAACAACAAGAATCTATGTCTCTTGACATGTGTGCCTCTGATATTTAATGTGTGAAGACAGCTTGCAACTACATTTCAGGGAAAGCTGTATGGGAACCTTGCTAGGCTGGATTATGCAGAGAATTGCCAGTAGTTACAGAAATTGATTATTGTAACTGATATCTCTCTTTAATAATGTATGCTTATGATGTTTGTAAATCAAGGCAGGACTTTGAAAACTGCACAGACTGCTGTATAAGTTTTTGGAAACAAATCTAGCATGGTCAGTTTCTTATGTAGTTCCACAGTGCAGGGCTCTGTTTCCCAGTCTGATTTGATGACATATATTTTGCTTGCAGATTTTTGTAAGCTGAAACTGAACACTGGAACAGGCCTGTCCTGATATCTGTGTGAAACTCACATGAGATAAAACAGCCTGAAATAATTCCCTGTAAACTGTCAGTGACTACGAAGAGGTTTGATTTGGCAGTGACGACTGTATTTAGAGCTGAGCCCAGAGGACTTAGGGTAACATTTGTCAAAGGCTTGTTTTCTGAAGGTGCATGGATGTGAGAAGTAAGGTGCCTTTCAGACTTTAGTAAAGTTCTCCTAAAATATGTAGTGCTGTGTAGGAACATTTGAGATAGTTTAAAATTAACTAGCTCAAATAACAAAGGCAACAGAGATAGGTCGCACTTCAGTCTTGTAGTGGATTAGTGACTGCAGGTTGGCAAGTGTAGCGTCCTTCATCCTGTCTACTGTCCAGATCACAGAAGCACAGCATCATTAGATTGGAATGGACCTCTGGAGATCATCCAGTCCACCCCCCCTGCCAAGGCAGGGTCACCTAGGACAGGTGACAGAGGAACTCATCCAGTGGGTTTTGAATGTCTCCAGAGAGGCAGACTCCCTGACTTCTCTGGGCAGCCTTTTCCAGTGCTCTGCCACCTTCAATGTAATGTTCATCCTCATGTTGAGCTGGAACTTGTGGTTTAGTTTATGGCCATTGCTCCTTGTCCTGCTGCTGGGAGCCACAGAAAAGGGTCTGGCACCATCCTCTTGGCACCCACCTGGGAGATACTTGTATGTATTGATGAGATCCCCTCTCAGTCTTCTCTTCTTCAGACAAAACAGGCCCAGCTCCTGCAGTCTCTTCTCAGAAGAGCGCTGCTCCAGACTCCTCATTGTCTTTTGTGCCATCGACCGGACCCTCTCCAGTTTGAGTTTCTTGTATGGAGAGGCTCAGAACTGGGGCAACACTCCGGGTGTGGCCTCGGTAGAGCCGAGCAGAGGGGCAGGATCACCTCCCTCAGACTGTTGGCCACATTCTTCTCAATGCACCCCAGGATCCCATTGGCCCTCCTGGCCACAGGGGCTCATGGACTTACATTACCTCAAGGAAAAAGGGTTGTTGACAGGTCCAGGGTTTTCAAAATCTTTTTTTAAATTGTTAATCTAGCTTAAAACCAAAATAAACGTACATATTGAAATGCCTAATTTATGTTAATTGAGACGTATTTGTCTGTGTAGTAACCCTAAATACTCTACTGTGAAGCATTAGAAATTCCATCTGCAATGTTTTCTACAATAACTTTCATATGGGTGCCTTAATGAAGTTCTTAATGTAAGAGAGATGACTACTTTTGTATTGTGAAGCACACAGGTTTCAATGGAGCAAAAAAATACATAATTCTCTGAAACAGAATATATATACATCATAAAAGTAACTAACTTAGAGTTAACTTAAAGAGTGGCAAAACATGTTTAAAAGAGTCGTGTATAGTCAGTGCTCTGGTGGAGGAGAGTGCAGAAATTTCCATTTTTATAAATTAAGCTGAAATGGTAGGGTTATTAACCATTGGAGCAGGCTTCCAGGGGAAGTGCTTGAGTAACTACTCCTAGAAGTGTTTAAGATATCTGTAGCTGTGGTGCTTAGGGACATGATTTATTGGTGGACTTGGCAGTGCTCAGTTAGTAGTTGGACTTGATGATCTTAATGGTCTTTCCCAGCCTAAATGATTCTATGATTCTAGGAGAGTCTTAAGCATTGTCCTGGTGTTTCTGTATTTCTTGTTCTCCCCAGCAACTTCAGAAATAGCACAATATGTGGCATTTAGTTTGTGTTTAATCTCTCTTTTGTTTTTAAACAGGTCTTCTTCAACTGGTAGCAGCTCTAAGAATTATGTGAGGAGAATTCTAGAAATAAAAGCAAATCAGAGAAGACAATGTAATGATGTTTTGTACTTGTATTTAAGTTTTCTATCATTTGGAAACTCGAGGGCTCTTGCTTTTGGTTGCCAAATGTTAGGCTGATTGCTTTCAAGGTGAAGCTGTACTATGCTGCTTTGAACTGATACTGCATGATTAGGGTAATAAGTAAGTGCCACTTAATTGGAACAGGCCTGATCAGAAGACATTCCAGGTAACTGATTTAAGCCAAACAATACTTAATTGCAGTGAATGTTGCTTAATGGGTATGATAATTATGTGCATTGGGGATACCTTCAAATGATTCATTGGTGGTTGGGTCTTTTGTGTCTGCCTCACTGTTGGCTCTCTTTCCTGTTGCTCAGAACAGCTTCCAGTGCCTTCATAAATAGCCATGATTCATTCAGAAAGCAGATAAAACCATGGTTCGCTTTTAATAAATCAGCAGTCTAAAATCAGCTTGTTTAAAACCATGATGTCTCTAATGATTTTTGAGGACTTTTTAATATTGTTTTCAGGATTTTGAACTGCTGGGTTTGCTTTTTCAATTTTCTATGTGATCAGGAATGTTAGAAATTGAAATAAGAAAAGACAAGTCACATAATTTCTTGGCTTCTGGATCAAGGCAGGCTCTAACATAATGAGACTTACTAAATCATAGAAGTTGATATGTTCTCTGCCCTTGGCAAATAATTAACTTGCTTTAGTTCTGTCATATTTTCTTACCAAGATTGCTTGTTTTCCTCTGCATGAACCTACCTGATGTGTTACAAAATACACTTTAGAGCTGGGAAGCCTCCCCCTTTGTAGCTGGACGAAGACAAAACCTGATCCTTTTCCCACTCATTCTCAAACTTTGGCTTGCAAGTGCATATTTTCACCTCCATAATTTAGCCTTGCTCTGTCTATCTTCTCTGCTGGTTTATTATCAGTATGGGAGGCTGATGTTTTCAGCTTCAGCTGCTTTATGTCTGTCCACTTTTTCCATACACATTTTTGTACTTCTACACTTATTTTTTTTGGGAAGACCTGTGTATATATATTGAATATTGTGGAGATATGCAGTGTTTTCTGATTTAATCTGGAAGACAAGAGTTTGCTTCTGATGCTAACATTAAAATTCATTTTTAATTCCAAAAATCTCATGCTTCCAGATTTCTCAGTGTTCTGTCTTTTCTGTTGAGTGAACATGTTGGATTAACAGAAGTAAAAGTGTTTCAGTTTAAAAGGCTTTTATTATATCCGTTTATTCTTTTTAGGTTAATGAGTGCTTTTATGGTCTCCCCCTTCCCATACCCCTGCCTTACTACACGCAGTCTCCATGTGGGTAGATTTTGACAATGGCTCCTGCAAGAAGTGATTTCCAGTGACAGGAACATGTTGAAGACATTTTCATTATTTAAAAAGCAGACATGTTTCTCTGTCAGCAAATTTGCTGCACATATGAAAGTGGGACGGTGTTTTTATTGTGAACTAGAAGAGCACTGTATTACAGAAGCACAGAACACTCTGAGTTGGAAGGAGCCCACAAGCATCATCAAGTCCAGCTCTTCAGAGAGCAGCCCACACAGCGATCAAGCCTGTGACCTTGGCTTTGTTAGCCCAACACTCTTACAGAGCTAATTCCAGGGCCTTAATAACCCTTTTCAAAACTGAAAGGATCCTTCAGGTTTGCAGGATTACATTTCCTCCTCTCCTTTCATTTCTCACTATCTCTTCCCTTTTGGAATATTTAAGGAGGAAATTTAGGATGATGCATAGAAAAGGTGGCACAGGAGATTTTGTTGGCAAAACCAGAACCTCTTTGTCTCCAGAGAGGCAAAATTGTCTCTGTTGACTTCAGCCCCAAGCAGTCAACATATTGTGCTGTAGCTATTTATTTAAAGTGGTTGAGAATATTTAATTTCATTTACTGTGTATGGAAAGAATATTAGAAATATGAAACATTAGGGATGTTGAGAAGCTCTCAGGTGTTGCCTAAACTACCTTCTTTGAAGTGTTTAAAGGTTGGTACCATTTACCTGTAGAAATCAGAAATGAAACCAAAATTACTTGAAACACACTTAGCATGATCACTTTGCTCGGGGAATTTGATGTCTTTAAAGCATATTAGTGAGATCTAGACCCTTGTTTTGCTAGGCATTGTACTTACTAATATAATCAGTTTTAAGTCAAGGACTCATGTTAAAAAACCCAAACAAGTAAATTAAAAAATAAGAAAATCATAAATGTAATTTAAATCATAAATCAAATAATGCCCATATAATAGCCTATTATTTTAGTTCTCTGATGTATAAAGAAACACACGTTTTTATCACAGCATGACTTTCACCTGAGTGCAACATAAATGCAATTCTTTCATCAGTAATTTCCATATATATACACAAATCTTGAAGTAAAAGCAGTCATAAAACACACATGAATTAAATCTCTTGAGCAGTCTACAGAATATATATACTTATTTTTCTGAGTAACTGGTTTTATGTTTTTTCCCTTTTGCTGTACTAAATATGATTAAGGATGGCAGTAATTGTAAATATTTTGAGTAAAATTAGGAATAGTTACAATGTTTTTCATTCAGTAACAGATTTTAAAATAAAGGTCGTCATTTTTAGAGAGTTAAAAGATAAAATAGTTTGATTCAAGCTAGGAGAACTATAAAATAGTTGTAATGAGTTTAAAATCTGGTGATCAGGCCAGAGTACAGCTGATGTAGGTGGAGTTGGATGACTTCTGCTAAGGACCTACCCCTCTGCCTGTATGAAAATTAGAATTCCTTCACTTGTCAGTGTGTAGTGGAACTATTTCAATGAAATGCTGCAATTTTAAAAAATGTTTTCAGACACTGTATTGAAGTCTGTCCCTTATTGGCTGGAATATCTGTTGAGACTGGAAGTTACCTGGCTCATCCTGGTGGCTGTGTTTTCTTGTGTAAGGACACAAGAGAGAAGTGATGTAAAGATGCTTGAGGTTGCACCAAACTGTATTACAAGATGTGGTCAAACAGCAAATGCTTTTATTTGCCTGGCTGTCACTGTTTTTAAAGAGTGCTTCAAGACCTCTCACCTGAAAGGGAGGGTGCTTCCACCTTCCTTATCTTCATCCTGCACCTGCGTATTTGATTGCTGAAGTGCTGCTGTGAGGGAATGCCAGCAGCTGTGAGTGCAGGTCACTGAGGCTGGAGCAGAGCGTGCTGTCTTCATCACCGTGCTCCATCTCCTGTCTCACGAAGCAGGCAGGAGCGCAGTGTTTCTCACTTGTGCTGCTGCTGGCATGGTTGTTCTGAGATCTGAAGGCTTTCATTTTTTTATATCCTTCATAATGTTTCTCTTTTTACCCTCCCTTGTTGTGTCACAGTTCAGGCGGGAGGAGCGGCTGCGCAGAGGACCCTGCAGTGGGACTGGTACGTGCGCGGCGTGTGTGGTACACGGCAGAGCTGTGCACACCGAGCTGGGCAGTGTGGGTTGCTCCCTTGAAACCCCTTATTCAGAGGAGAGGTGACTGCCTATCTTCATGGGGCTGGTGGGGGAAGAGCAGACAATAGAGGTTCTTTGAGGTTTCAGCTTGTTCACTGTGGGAATTGTGGCTGGATGGAGCCTTTTGAAAGCTGTGTTACGTGAGAGAAGGTAAGTGCTCTCATGAAACACTAATAAGGATGTAAGAAAAGACACGAAGGGCCATGTGGAAAAAATGGGCAAATGGGCCATCTGTAATATTAGAGGCACTACTACTAGATTCTGGTAGTGTTCCTAAAGTCATAAATTGATAATGCTGTTAGTGTTAGATTCCAGAACTGCTGCTGGTGTCCAACAGCAGGAGTGATTTTCCCACTGGGAGAGTGAGTTCTGCTGTCCCTGTGGAGAGAAGTGTAATAAAAATATGGAAACCAGTGAATTATGTTGTTGTTTGTAAAATACTGACATATATCTTACATAATGCCTGCGCTGTTGTATTTCAAACACGTTCAGATATGTAACCTAGAGCAAATTAGGAGAGTGCGTTGGACTGTTTTGTGTTAGGCACTAAGATGCTATGTAGAAGGGTAAAAAAAGGAACAAAAGGACACAAACAAAGTGTTTGAGCTGTTGATAGATAACAAATAAGTAAGAGTGATGTTGTCCCTCAAACAGGAGAATGCAAAAGTGTCTTTTCCTTCATGGATGAACACACTCTGCTTAGTGGTATTGTTTTCTTAAGTAGCAGACCCAGGCATATGTGGGCACCCTCTTAAAATGGGACATGCACAACTGTCAAATGAGAGATAGTACCTGCCTGATAGAGCTCAGCCTGCAAATATCCTAGAAGATATGGTGGGTGAGTGCAGGCAGGTAGGGAGGTGCAAGGAGGCATTGAAACAGTCATTTCTGATCTCTCTACTGTATTGGTCCTGCTGTGAAAACAGGGCAGAGACCTTTGTTCATGAGGACCTGGTGCTGCTTATAGCAGTTGTTTTCTCTTTGGCATAAGTAGAGTTGTTTGGGGAATGTGTCACAGCTGCTCAAGCTTCTTTTAGAATGAGCTTTGACAGAGCCCTGAGACTAAGTCAGCACATACTTGTACCAATGGTATGACTAAGACTTGTGTCAATATAATAAATGCCTCAGTAAGGCAGGCAAAGTTGGAGAGATGTTGTAGTACAACAGGTGAAATAACAGGTCTCTGTACTCTCAGAGAAGTATTAAAGTGACTAATAATAATTTGTTTGTGGTTATGTATACTTCAGAGCAATGAACCAGAGCATTTCACAAACACTGTGTTGTGTACTGCATTCCTTTGCAACTTGAACTTCTGTGTTGTTCTAAAACAATGTGTCTAACTTTACAGAAGGTGTCTTATGTACATCAACAGTTGTGTACTGAAGAAACGCTGTCTGGCTCCTGAGAAAGCAATCTCAATTAAATCAGATAGGAGAAGGTCACCTTGGGTCATAAACTATTTGCAAATCCTAAAACCACTCAGACTTTTCCAAAAGTTTTTATACGAACAAGTGACAAGGTAAAGTAGTGAATCTATTTGATTCAATTTCAGACTTTTGTAAACAAATAAACTGCAACCCCAATCTGATAGTACACAAAAAAATCCAATCAGCATGTATATTCTTTTTCCCCCAATTAGGTAAAAAAATCTCAACTTTGTTCATTTTATAGCAGGTAAACTCTCCTCATTATGGACTTGACAATGTAGTGTTACACAAAGAACCAAGTTAATGTTGGAATATTCTCATACTAGAAAAGGATACAAATATTGTGTGTTTGACAGCAGATAATCTGGTAACATTTGAGTAACTTTGTTTACCACTCAGGAGGTCAGTGCAAGCAGCTAAGCAGTTGGTTCCGCGTACAAGTAAGTAGATCCCATGTGGCTAAATGACAGTGACAGAGCGTTGCAGATTGGACCTCATTTTTCATTTCCTGCTTTTAGAATAGTTCCATTCAAATCCCTTCTTTTTTTTTAGGATCTGATATATTGCAACCCATGTGTTTGGGAGTTAAATAATGAATATCTGTGAAAATTAGGTATGAGCAAATCAAGTGGAGAGGATTTGGAAAATGTAAAATGGTTTTTAGATTCACAGAATTTATCAACTTTTTGAAAAGATTTTTTTTTACTCCCAAGAAAAAGCACTATATTATGTCCAAGAAACATCAGTTGTGGCAGGGAATGGGGGGGTCAAGGGGAGAAGAATAGTTTTATCTGAATAAAAGGTCTGTGCAGATGCTGAAGAAAACGAAAGATGATGTTGCATGGCAGAATTAATCTGTTTCAGCAAGTATATATGCTGTAGATGGAGTAGCAGCTGAATTGCTGTAGAAATTAATTTGCTCCACACAGAATAAGTTGAATAATTTACTAGAATAAACATGCAGGGCCATGATGGGAAGCCATCTATTCGGTGTGTCTGTAAAGAGACAAAAAATGAAAGTAGTCTTGTAACTTGCTTCTTGCAAGAAGAGAGGGAAGGCATAAAAAGATTTCTTGGGCTGTGTGTGTGGCAGGATGGAGAAGCAGGATGGAGAGTAGCTACTCTGCATGCTGCCATCTCAAGCAAATATGGGTACCTAGGAAAATGGACTTGCCAGCTCTGGCATCTGACAATATAAAGGAAGGGTGTTTAGTGTTGCTGCTCGTGTTGTGTTTCTTTTGCCTGGAGGAAGGAAGAACTGGACTCTTAACAAAGCTGTGCCTGGAGCAGTGCACCTGTGTACTGCTCCTTACACAGGACCTGTGACAGTTGTATCTGGGTTCTGCATGATGACCACAAAGCTCGTATGGTTACTGCCAATAATGCAGTGGTGGAATATGGTGTTAAATCAGTTAGAATAATTTACAAATGAAAAAATGTGCTCTAATTTTATTTCCTTCTCAGCGAAGTAATAGAATGTTCCAGGTCTCCAGCAGAAGCCTGGGGAATGAACTCCTTATGGAGGTGTATGCATATGGTCTGTGAAGTGAGGCCTTTGCCTGCCACCCTGACTGGAGCAGCAGTGTGTTCTCAGTCAGTGACAATGGGATGTCAGCATGCTGGGGAGCAGCCTCACAAAGGGGAGGAAACTCCAATGATTTTCATGTGGTCTGTATCAGAAGGTGCTCGTGTCTTATGCAAAGTATTGAATGGTTAATTTCCATTGGGACCAATTGAATGAGTACATTGTTAAGGTGATAAACCCTCACTTCTTTTGTTATAGCCTGATGTCACATAGATAAGCACACATGCAGCTGTCCCCAGTTTTCTCTAAAACATTTTGAAAGTGTTATATTTGGTTGGCTGTGCATGTAAAACATATCCTGTGAGGCAGAAAGTTGTTGTGGTGTTGGAGAGCTTTTCTGGCAGCTGGATTTGGTGGAGTGTACATACCTGAGTGGAATTCGTCTTGGGCAATGTTAACCAGGAGTCTGTACACAGTTGTTTGGGCTCCCTTAGTAGCCTCAGAAGAAAGAAATGTGTCCATAGGGTGACTGACCCTCAGCCAGTGGTTGAATTTTAATGCACTTGTTAAAATTCATTACTTCTGGAAGGGTGAAGGTGACATAAAATATGCCTTTACTGATATCATAGCAAACATGGTTTCATTACAGTGAGCAGCTGAACTGGGCACTGCTGTTAGCATGTTTGCCTTCAGATGCATTATAATGGGCATTTTAGAGGTAAGAGCTGATGTTGCCACTCTTGACTCCATGCTAGTAGTGTTGGCAGAAATACTCTCTGAAGCTACATAGAGGTCTCGGTTAATGATCACAGTCTGGTTTTCTGACTTGGTAACATTTCCCACCATACCAAGTAATTTGGAATTTGGGCTTGCATAGGGACAGGTGAAGTAGTTTGTTGTAAGTTGGCAAAAGGGATAGTTGAGGTATCCAGGTCTTCAAATTCTTGGTGTCAGTAATGTAGATGTGTACCATTTTCCTTCTGCATGTTTTGCTGTTGAAAGAGGAACAGCCAGATTTCTTCTGCTGCTGATGCCTATAAAATTCTGACTCACAGAACTGCTTCTCTAACCACTGCTGGGAAATGAGTTCGGTGGGGTGGTTGATGGAGCAGCTGCTCCCTGTGCCTTGCCCAGCTGAGAAGATTATTCTGCTGTCAGTTGATTTGCCTTTCCTGCCTACCCGAAGTTCTTCCACTTCGGGTGATCATCTTCTGGTGAATTTGCAAAGCCTTATACCTTGGATCCATTAGTGAAGCAGACTTTTTGTGCACACTTGATTTGTTGTGCCCTCATGAGAACAGTTTTGTGCTATCCACGGCTTATGATTAGTCTGGCTTTTGAAGGCTGATTCAGCAGGCATATCTCCTATAGTAGTCTCAAGTGCAGCAAGTATTATGCATATCTGCTGTATCAAATTCCATGGAGCTTGTGGGTGGTTTGGAAATACTGTAAGCTAAGCAGTTTTTGAGCACAGCTTGTTTCTGTAGATGAAGGCGCAATAGCTTCCACAAAGTGCAGTTTTTAATTTTTTTTTTTTTGTCATGTACACTAATCAGGAGTTTAGAAGTAAGAAGTTTTGGTGAGAACCACTCTTTCTTTATGATCTTGGTGATGTAGGAGAGCCCAATTTGCAGTGTTCAGGAATTGCTGGAAAACAGGTAAGTAGAAGATTGCAAAGTTGAAAGGCAGTGCCCTGACAGATGTACAGCAAGTTGTAATTTTACATCGATCTATATATGTGTAGTGCTTCCACTGTATAGCATTGGGAGCTTAAGGTTTGTCTCAGTTTATACTGAACCTAGAAGAAAGCGGGTAGCTCTTGATAGTGAAGAAATACTTGTGAAGGGTTTTTTAATTTCAAAATGAGAAATGATGACATATTATTTTTTTTAATATAAGATCAGTGGCTCCATGACAGCGCTTGTATTTTTTTTGTAAGTGTGTGGTAAACCACTTTAAAAAAAGTGTACAAACGGACTTTCTTTTTTAAGGTCAGGCTTGTCATTTCAGAAGTAGAATTGCTACTGTTTAGTTCTCCCCTGTTCTGTTCTCCCCACTAGCATTTACTGCTGAAGGGATATGTTTATCATGTCTTTTCATATCCTTTTACTTTTCAAAAGGGGCAGCTTCATGTGCAGATAGCATGTTGTTGAAGGGATATGTTTATCATGTCTTTTCATATCCTTTTACTTTTCAAAAGGGATACTTTTTACTTTTTCATGTGCAGATAGCATGTTGCTCCCTATGAACAAATAATACCAGTGGCAGGAAGGGCACAGGTCACAGTAGTATGACAGGGACTTGTTTTACAGCCTCCTTGTGATCTGAATGCAACGGACAGTAGAAGGGAATTTTTATCATAGGTAGTGAATCTTTATAATTTTTCCTTATTTTACAAATCCATTAGCTCCGTAGCTGCTGTGTCTTTTGCAGGAGGAGCTGAAGGCAGGTGTGGGTAGTGTTTTTGAAGGTGGAGGCACGCTGCCAGAGCTCAGTTCTGTGTGCATCTCTCTTGCTGTGTTGTTAAATGCAGTAGTTTGCAGGGAACACCTTGTGCTCCTTCAAAGAATCTACACTTAGGAATTCTTAACAATTCCTCTTGTTACCTCTGCATCCCATTGCAGATGTGTCAGCCTTTCTGCTGAAAACGACAGAACTTGGAGGTAGGACAGGGCAGAATTGCAAGCTTGCTTATGTTATATATAATCCAGTTGGTTTGTAATGCTTCTCTGTAACCAGCTGATGTTTCTTCTTTGAGCAGCAATGTTTGATTGGTGTTAGACATTTCTGCTTTTGCTTATCATGATATCTGACACTACCATTGTCCCTGTTGTCCTTTTGATGCTTTTGCAAAAAGCATGGAGTTACTTATAATACACACTATTTTTTTGAATCTGACATCTCTTTTTTTTTCCCTCAGGTACAGTGGACTTGTGAGAAGAAGCTGTTCTTTTAGTACAGGGATGCAAGTTCAGAGGAATGCCTGTTGTGGCAGTATTACAGATGTGTCAGTGGGCAGTTACAAGGAGCAGTAGGGTAGCCACTTTCAGTAGAACAACAGGTGATCACGCACACATGAAAGAGGAACAGTTTGACCTCTTAGGCTGAGAAGTGAAGAAGTTGGACGTATTTGAGGGACCAGAATTTTTGTCTTGTCAGTAACCAATATCCCATTACCCGCATGGCCTGCATAATATAGGAGCAGCCCCAAGCTTTCTAACATACACCCTAGTCCCAAAATCAGCTGTCGCTTTGCGTGCCAAAGGACAGTATACTCGCAGAAGAATTACTTCAGTGTGTGCATAACTGAGGCACCTCGTTAGTGTATGAACAGTGTTACTTGATGCAAGAGATGACTGAACCAGCAGAGCAGCAGCTAGCAAGTTAGGCCAGGAAAGGCTGAACCCTGTGTCTCTTTGAAGGAGGAACAAATACTGCTTCAGTGAAAACAGTTCCAACATTTTCTTGGGCATTAGAGACAAAAAGCATAGATAGAGGTCTTTGTAATCTGAGCAAACAGGTGCTTGGCAGTAACACTATATGAACATAAACATCGAGTCTTTGTAGTGATGGCAGCAGTATACTAGCCTACAGGCTTCTGAGTCTGTTCTCTTTTGGTTATATAGTTTTATTGGAAAAAAATTGGTCCACTTAAGTTTCTTACAGATCTTCTGTTTTGTAGACTAAGTTCTTGCTGAGCTAAGCAAGATATATTGGTAGTACCTAATTGCTGTTTAATTTGGAGGTATTATTTCCACATTCTGATGCATCAGACCATGGTGATCTGAATTAGTGTAGCCCAGATATCATGGTTATCCAAGTGTAAGAACTGATCACAAAGGTTTGACATGAAAATAGAAGTCTTCAAGTGGTGGTGCACTGGTTGTGCTCTTAGCACATAAATCTTTCTGTGCATTGGTAGATAAAAGAACTTGGTGACCTACTAGGTCTTCTCCATCTCTCTCTTATATGATTGTCCATGTTGAAGCCCTAGAGCATCACTGTTGTCGCCTCCTTCTGAGCCAGCTGGCCTCAGGGAAGGAATCTGTCAGTGAGCAGGAGAGCTTGCCAACTGGCCATGAGTTGTGTGCTGGCTCAGGAGACCTTTCCTTCACACGATAATAGCCTGCAGAAATGGGCCTCTCTGTTACCTGAGCCCATGATTGTTTGGAGATTGGTGGGCTTTCCAACGACCCAGGGATAATAGCCTTGCACTTTATAGTGTTCTGCTGCCCTTTAAATTTGAAGTGTAGTGAGAGCAAAGTGTGGCAGTTCTTGAAATCGTGTGGAAATGGAGCCAGCCTGGGATCTCTGTGGGGATCTAAAGCAAGTGGGGTGCAGTCCAGCATACCATACTGTTGGATCAGTGCATTTCTTTGTCAGCCTCAGAGTTCTTCATAGTAACTTAAATGTGCTCTGTCCTACTGCAGATAAAGGGGAGGATAACTGTGGCATTCCAGCTGGCATTCTGTCTGTGAGGTGGATCCCATGTGAGGCACAGGGCTTTCAGGCAGAGGGAGCATGTCTCCCATGTCATCAGTGCACTGAGATTAAGATAAGTGTGCAGCTCATGAGCTGGGAGTGTCAATTACCACTGCAGGAATCTTCATCCTTCACTCTTTTGGAGCTGGTGTAACAATGGCTTCTAGAATATCGCTGCAGTGAAAAAAGCCTTTGAATCCAAAATACCATCTTTTCTTTTTCATGTATGCACAGTCTTCCAGGTGTTATAGAGGAAAGCGTAAATGTGTAAAGAGATGCATCTCTCTCTTAAAAGGATGAAGAAAAGAGATAATTAGGTTGGTTAAAAAAGAAGACAGGAGAGACAGAAGAACAAGCAAATGAAAAATACATTAATAAAGTGAAGAGAGAAGCTGTTATCTGACAAAATGGCCATATTTTAAAAAATGACTAGGAGTTTTGGGACGCTCCTGTCTTATTCTATTTCTCATGAGGATTAAGCTTCTGGGAATCTAAGTCACTATTGGAAAGGCTCTTTTTAGTTTCCTGAATCACTTCTTATGGTTTTAAAAACTTTCACCCCAGTCTGACATACTAGGAGAAGCTCACTGTCACTGAAACGATAGGATATTGGGAAATACATATATGGGTTGCCTGTGTGCTGCACATACAGGATGCTGAGGGAAGCAAGGTGAAGGTGCACTGACAGTACAGAGCCGGGTGGAATATGATATACTCTCAACTTCCAGATCATAGAAGGAAGAGTATTGACTTTTGGAGTGCCTGGTCACAAAGGCCTAACAGACTAGTGGCTGTGTTGAGTCAGAACAGAGGTCTATACAGCCTTGTATAAATATATTCTAATGTTATTTACCAGTCTGTATTTATTACCCCCTCCGCTTCCTGTGATCAGTGTGATATTTCTTTTGTCAACAGATGCTCTAGAATGTCCTTCCATGTCTAGTGAGGTGCTCTGAGAATATCCTTCTGTGTCTTGTGAACTACAAAAGCTTTCTGATATGTCTTATATGCCACAGTAATATCTAAACTTACAGTGATATAAAGCACCTTTGGATGCTGAGTTCCTATTCAAGGAAAATCACAAAGTCAGCCTACATCAGAGTATGTTAGTGCAAGACCATGTCTTTGAATAGCTAATTCCTATGCACCACACTCTGCACTGCCCTGATATCTGGTGATTAAATAGCATTTTTTAAAGTGGCACTAATATTGTGCATCTTCTGGCAGAAGTTCTTAAAATCTGCACTGATTGTAGTTGTTCAGTAAAAGGTAAGTATGCCCCTTAGGAGAGCTGCAAGGGAAAACAGCTTATCTGCACACACCTGAAACTGGAAGAGACAATTCACTGGAACTTAATTGGCTGCATGCTGGAAAGACTAATGATGATTCTGCATTCCATTGGCAAAGAAATGAGGTAGATGGCAAAAAAAAGCTCTTATTATAGTGCCTGGGTAGTAGAAATTTATGAGAAGCTTGTTCTGCTTTTGCAACCCGTGATGTCTATTCAAAATCTCTCTGTAAGGTTTTTGAGGGAAAAAGCTGCAATACTGTATGTAATCTAAAGAAAAACGACACCTGCACCAAATCTGACAATGACTTAATTTCTGTCATGTCATATCCTAACTTCTGCAAATGTACTGTTGCTGTAAAGGAGTAATTTAATCTTATTTGCAGTGTTTTCATAGTAAAAGGATGTAGAGTGGGAAAAGGAAGGAGAAGCAGCTATTTTATGTTGATGTAGTGCTGCCAGTAAGGAAAGCATAAAATTTCTCATGTCTCTTCTCAACTTTGTCTTTCAGCAGCTCTTGCTGTTCAGAGGAACTTAGCTATGATGTTGATCAGAGTGAAGTAACTAGAACAGGTATGGTATTGACATGAAGGAAGGAGTGCTGGCTGAATTTTGGGAATTTGGAAGAGACCATTCATTTGTGTGAAACATCTCTCTTCAGTAAGGGACTCAGGGAAGACCTTTGACTGGAGCTTTTTGTCGCCAGTATCTTACAGTATCTTGTTTCAGGTCATAGCCAGTAGCAAAGGTCAGTGGTGAATGGGGAGTAAGAACCAGGAAACCCATTTTGGTATTTCATCTTTATATTCTTTATATTCTGATTTCCAGTTGTCTGGGACTTCCTTAGATGTAGGTTTTAAATTTGAATGGTTCTGCATGTCTTTTTGTATTTTTTTTTTTCCTCCTCCATGTATTGCTCCAATTGAACTTTTAACCTATGAGCATTTTTGGCATAAACCTTATCCTCTGGCAATTGATGACACAACTTGGCTAGATTTTGTAGGAAGAAAACCACTTTGTTTGTGAGCCTTTCACTTGCTAATTTAATTTGATGACCTGTTTCTTCTGAAGGAGATGCTGAAAAATCATTCTTTATTTACTTCCTTCACGTGTGAATTTGTAGACATGAATGGCATTTTTCATAAATGTTCAGTTAGTTCTTTCCATGCTTAAGATCCCTTCTCTTTTAAGTTGTTCTTCACACTGCAGGTGTTCCATGTTTTTTGTCAAGCTGGTAATCCTTCCTTGTTTTTTGGTTCTGTTGTCTTTTCTGAGAAGAGGCAGCCGTACCTGTGCACAGTGTTCAAGGTACAGATGAACCTCTCATTTAGGTTGTGGCATAATCTTTTTTCTTTCCTATCCTAAAAATTTCTAAAAATTTAATTTGCATGTTTGACTACCCCTGAGCACCAAGCTTAGATTTCATAAGGTTTCAACTATAACTCCAAAATTTGTTATGTGGTGTGTCAGCTTTTTCCGATCCCATCCACATTTAAGTCATGGAGGATTGTTTTAAGCAGTTATTAAGAATATATTTCATTTGTCATTTGGTCATGATACTGTTAGTCATTGTTAACTATTGTCAAGTAATTTTTGTACTTTAATTTCTTGAATAACTTGGTGACATCTACAAACCTTGATGTTTGAATTCAAAATAAGGTTAATTTCATGCTTTTTATGGATTATTTGGTACTATGTTGGACAGCTATGGATCTGGAATAGATCCCTGCAGGGCTTCATGGAATCTCTCATTTGAATAACTCTCCTCTCCCTTTTTTTTAATCTTATTTCTGCCCACCTCCCCTACCACCCAAGTAATTTCCAGTCTTCACCCACAGGAGTGTCAATGAGGGAATTTTCTGCAATTCAAGAAGACTTTTTCACAATGATCTCTTGTGCCTGCATGCACAGTGATTTCTTCAGAAATCTCTAATGTATGAGAAATGCATTTCCTTCTACAAAACCTTTCTTGGTTGTGCTGCAAAAAAGAGAGGTCATTAGATTGTTGGCAGTAAGGGGCATTCAAAAACTGCAAATTCAATGGCAGTTAAAAACTGTGGCTAATGAAAAACTAGTTGTGAAACTGAATTGTGTACTTTTTTTGTCACAAAGCTGTGGCTTTAAAAAACACTCAAAATATTGGGGCATTGACTGAGTTGACAGTAGGGACTCTCAGTTAATTTCAGTTGCTTATTTTAAAATGTTTTGTTTTGTGATTTAGTTGAAAACATGCTTCTAATGCACACTTTATTTGAGTGCCAAGTCCAGAATTTCAGCATAAAGCCATTTTCTAGTTGTTCAGCCTCTTGGCAGAAGCAATGGTTACATTAATTTACACTTCCATAGCTTCCATGCATCTGAGAGAATTTTGGCCAAAAAAGTGCATTACCAAAAAAAGCTCTATACTAGGGGCCAGAAGAAGCAGAGAACCTTCTGAATCTGCTACAGGGATTGATGGTGTGTCATTCTCTAGACAAATTTTTTTTCCTTCCATAATTCCAACTACAGGAACTGCACTTCATTGCTCAGAAAGTCTGTCCATGCAGCATATGCTGGAGGAGCAGTACCATTGTTGCTCCATGTTGTTTTAAGTTGTTCTGGAGGAACTGATTAATTCATTCCGTAGGTTTTCTGTTTCAAAAGACAGGAGGTATCTCCCTCCAGTCTCTTCCAAACGCTAATGACATTTTACAGAAAAAAAAAGCCAGGACTGAAAGATAGATCAGATCTACTTAAAGATGATGTTTTGCTTCCTGCCCTGTTGAACTACTGACCTGGAGGTCAGAGACCTTAATAGTGCTTTAGGCTGTCTGTCCCTTGTGGATGGAACAATGGATACCAGCAGCAATGGCTGGCTTGCAGGATGATTTTTTGGTGGGAAACTACTGTGCAGTGAAGAACAGTCCTATGAAAATGCCTTTTATGGTAACAGAACAGCAGTTAAATCTTAGGTCTCTCTACTGGGAGATGCCTAATATTGAGGTTATTGCCAAAATTTTAATACAAAACAAAAAGCAAACCCATTCCAAGAGACTGAGGTTCAGGTGAGCTTTCTCATTAAATTAAACTTTTAATTTTTTTCATACATACATACATAAATGAAGCCATTAAAAATTTTTCTATACCTGGAATTATTAGCAATGCCATGAGGCTGCTGTAACATTTGGAGTAGAGGAGATGTACTCAGATTTCTCGTGTTCCAAGGTATTGGCGTGTGACTGTCCATGCTATGCATTGAGTCTGTGCTGGAGGATAGGTGGCTGACTAGGTGGGCTGGGGAGTCATTATGCAATCTAACTTGCTTCTGCATCATTTTGTCAATAGAGGTGTTACAAAAATCAGTAGTAAGCTATTTGGGAACTGGGGCTTTGCCAGACAAAAAGAATTAGCAGCTTCTTGAATATCAGCAATGGAAAGTGGGTCATCTAAGGAGTCAGCCATGTGCTCAGATGTAGATAGTAACTGTAGATTATTTTATAAGAGAATTTAATATAATTTATAAGGAGGCTGTAGGAGTGAACATCTTCCAATATACAGATTTTTTTTAGGGAACATGTTGGCTGTCTGCTCCATTTTAATCACAGGAATGCGCTTTGCTACTGGAATAGTTATTCTTTTTTAGCTTTACCTTATTTTATACAACACTTTTATGCTTTTTGCTAAGTTGTTCCATACTCTGGCTACATGTGAAGTATCCCACTGGCTTGCTCAGCTCTTGAAGAGGCATATCATCCTGGTTGGTGGAATTACTTCCTGCTTATAGAGAGCAGTGTTACATGCCAAATCATACCAGGACATCGTGAAACCTGGAATCTTATTTTCAAAAAATTAAATGGGAAATTGATTGTTTCTTAGAGATTCAACTCATGGGAATTACACAGAGCAAGAAAAAACCCCATGATTTCCCATAACAGTAGGAGAACAAAATGGTAAAATTTATGTGAGTTGTTGTATGAACTAATGATGCTTTATATCAAAGGGAAGCTGCAGCAGAAAAGTAGGGTTTATGTATACAGAAATTTTGGAAAAATTCACACTGAGTTCTGTTTGTTAGCATTCCATAGTCTTTTTAATTGCTACACTTCAGAGAAGTAGGCTGTGAGGTCCAGCAGCTGGAGCAATGACTGATTTGCTTGCATATTTCACCACTGAACCCTTATGCTTTTCTCTGTTCACAACTTCCTGGTTTTCTTCCCTGTTTATATTATCATGCTCACCATTGTGAACTAGTTTGTGATAGTTGGTGTAGAAAAAAAATGTTTTAAACATTGCTATGTTTTGTGGAAGACCTGAGGGATGTCAAAAAACCCCAAGAACAGGTGAGAGAAACATTTAGAGAAGTTCTAGTGCAAATGTGGATTGTATATTTGTACATGTACTTTGTAGGCTCTCTGTGCCATTCTCTTTAATTATGTTTAAATAGGTAATTCCATAATTCTTTTCAAGAGGTAGTTAGGAATATCAACGTGAGCTTGGAAATGTTCATGACCTGCAATCACAGATGGTGAGAAAGGGTTTTTCCTCATAAATTCATAGGCATGAAGAAGCCAGACCTTTTCTTCTGGAAGAAAGGATGAACTTTACACAGCTTCACTGTACTTCTTCCTTTCAAGAATATATTTGGCCAGATTTTAAAGAGCTCAGCTCCCATTTGGGTACCTAAATTAAATGGCTGGATTTGCAGAAGTGTTTAGCATCCAGCAGCTACTTTTATTCCCACATATGTACTCAAATGGGAGATGAGTTGTTTTGACAGTGTGGCCCATTATTTGTCAAGTTGTTTGTGATTAAGACTCAGATCATTCCAGGAGCACTCTATTAAAATACTCATAGAGCAGACAAGCTTATGGGGCCATTTATGAAGCCATACTGCTGAGCCAGTCGAAATGAAATCCAAAATTGTGCAACCACATCTTGTAAATGGAGAGGATAAATGGCTGGTGGTTGTTCTTTTCCCCTGTTTAGAGAATGCAGCTGAAAATGAGAGGAAATTCAGGCAGTTGCAGCCACAAACAACTTTGGAGTTGTCAAAATTGGGGTTTGCTGTTAAAGTCCACCATGTGCTTACAAGTGAATCTGCACTCTGAACAACTTGTTTTTCTAATAATTCGCATTTGCCTTACCTTAAATCAAATTTTGTGGCACTGAGCTTACATAGCTATTTTAAAATCGTGGTAGCTGAGGCTCTCCCAAATACCACTGCATGTGTACTCATGATGTGTCTGCTTTATTGGTGTGGTCAAAATAGATTGATGTCCTGAGCTGGGTCTGTCTGCACGGCACAGTGAAGTGCTGGCTGACACGTCTGAGCTGGTGCTCACTTGTGGAGGCAGTTTAATTATGTTAATGTACTGATTGCTCCAGGAGGATATATAGGATTTTACAGTTCAGAGTTAGCCTGATTGTCTCTGCAGAGGGTGGCACAGTGTTGCAGACATAAAACTAAGACTGGTAGAACTAGGAATTCAGTCTGGTCTCTTGGATTTCAGGCCAGTGTCCAAATTAATGTAATTTTTTTCCCTTTTTTGTTTCTTTATTGCCTTTTGGCTCCTGTGATAGCTGCCAGGAGGTTCATTCATGGTCAGAGTTCATCCAATTAGGGCCTTTCCAGGCACTTTGGTGTTGATCTATTAACCTTCACAGTCAGCGGAAAGACAGCATCTCACAGTTTTTACTAGAAGTGGATTGGATTCTTACTGAGATAAACTGCTTTTTCTGAGTGGCTGCAGTTATAGATAGCAGTAGAGTTGAGGGAAGCAGTAGTGAGGAATTTTCAGAGTGGTATGCAGTGAAATGTATTAAAGAGTGTGTACAGTGTAAGAGCTATTGTCTCTCATGAGGAGATATGGGAGGTGAATGTTCCAACATCTTTACAGCATGTGTTATCTAAAAATTGATTCAGCATACTGGACTTGGTGTTTTCTCTTCCAGTGTAGCTCTATTAGTCAAAGCATGTATTTTTTGGATCATTATAAAGCTGCCTAGTGGGATAACGTTGGAGAGGGAGAAATCCATGTGTGCAAACTAGCTTTGTAGCAGTGTGAGTGTTTATGGCAAGACTGCATTACTTACTTTCTAGCTATGAAACTCCTGTGAGCATCATATCATACCTAAGCTGTGATATACATTTTAAAGTCACTACTGGTCATTATCCAATAGTTAATACCTGAGGAAATGATATATTATTGCTATTTTAAATTGTTTCTTTACTGGTTTTGGTTTCCCTTTTTACTGAATAGCTGCTGATAACACCCCAAGTCCCTACAAGCTGGATTACAGTGGTTGAGACATAGAATAATTTTGTGGCTTTGTTGTATATATGTATGTGTTAGGAGAATGCACCTACTACATTATTATGTGGGTATTGCAAAAAAGTTCAAGGATAATAGGAAATTCTGTATTATGCTACAACTTTTACTACTGATGCACTTCCTGGAAATAACTTGAGATAGTTAAGCTCATCTTCCGAATTTTTTTTGTACTATCATGTATTTATGATTCTCAGTGATAGTCATATCATATAATTGGTGTTGTTCAGCCTGGAGCTGAGATATTCTGGGGACACCCTATAGCAGCCTCTCAGAGCTTAAAGAGGTGCTATAATAAATCTGCAGAGGGACTTCTTACAAGGGCATGTAGTGGGAGGACAAGGGGTGATGGCTTTGAACACAGAGAGAATAGGTTTGGAACAGATGTTAGGAAGAAGTTCTTTACTGTGAGGCACTGGAACAGGTTGCCCAGAGAAGTTGTTGATGCACCATTCCTTAGCAGTGTTCAAGGCCAGGCTGGATGGGGCTTTGAGCAACCTGGTCTAGTGGAAGGTGTCCCTGCCTATGGCAGGGGGGTTAGAAATAGATGATCTGTAAGGTCCCTCTCAATCCAAACCATTCTGTGCTTTTATTATATGCATGTTCTATGAAATACACATAGTATTGAAAGATTGATGTAAAAATAAAGCATTTAAAAACTGCTATTGGATTTTTGTATTTCTATTACTCTTTCTCTTTAAGTATTGTACATTTAATTTTACCAGATTTTAAAAATTTGTTTCTGGAAGTTACTTATCTCTGTTGTACAGTTTTGAAACTGCAAGCAATATCATGTGTTGAAATGTGGCTGTTTATTATATATTCTGATTTTCTGTGTGAAAGGATTACTCACAGGAAAGAGATAAGGAAAAAATAGGAGAACATAATGATTTGCTTCCAGATGTGAATTTTTTCTCCCCTCAAGGTATATATGTGAATGACAGATACTCAACTGAACAGTGGATAAAAGATCTTAATATTAAAAACAAAATAGGACAGAAAATATACCTTAGAAGCATAGTGTCTTGGAGACTCGCCATTGCTTTCATTTGCCCCCATGAATTAATATTTTAACTTAATAAGATCTGCAAGAGTTGTGTAGTGATTTTCATTTTTCTTCATGTACTGCAGTGCTGCTATATGGAAAGCTACATTAATGTTTAAAACAGGCAATTTTGTCAAGAACTACTATATAATCTAAATCTGCATTAATTATTGTCCTTGTTAAAAGTGTAGCAATAAACCATTATAGATGAATCTCTGTTTGTTTATATATCTGTTAGATGACTGGTAACTATGGCAAGGTTGCTCTGTCTGTATATGAAATAAAAAAACCAAAGTTCAAACACATACTCAGCTTTATTATTAAGTAAAGAACAGTGGGAGACTCAGATGAACTACTTAATTTAAAAAGCTTTGCTCCTTCTACAAAAGAAGAGCAGTTTCACGTTGTTTATTGGTATGGTCCAGTTATTGCATAATAGCCCCAGCTAGCCATAGTATATATAATTGTGATATACCTCATAATCTCTATTACCATAATACATTTTTCTTCCACAAGAGAAATTAGATGCATAGTGTTCTGTGGCTCACGACTTTGCCATCTTAAAGAGATGCTTAGTATTTGAGTGATGGTTGAATCACCTATTTTATACTTAAGTACATAATCCCAAGAAGGTTTAAATCAATGTGTTAATTGGTAAGTGATACTGTAATTATGTGTATAATCATGGAAATTTTGAATCCAGATTATTTACTTGCTCTCAGGAAATTAATCTACAGAGGTCATATATTAGATTGCTTGTTTATTAAGTGGAACCCCTGTAGTTACAAAGTACTGATTGGCTATAAGCTGAATGAAGCATTCTTACAGCTGTATTCAGCAGGTGTCAACAGTTCAAATCTTGGAGTGCGTATTGATCCAGATTCAAACAGTTCATTAATCTAAGCACACATTATATAGATTTTTCAATGCAATTTTGAAAGAGTTGAAAAATCATATTGAATGATGAGAGATGATACTCAAATTATGTTTTTATGGCAAATCTCCCTTGTGCTTGTGACATACTGAGATGAGGTTGGGTGCTAAAACTGACACCGTGTCTTGATTTTTATTTTCAGATGTACTTTTCTGCCTTGAGAGTAGCTTCAGTGGGTGAAGTAGTCTTTGCCTGCTGGCAGTGCAAACCATCTGTTTTTCTAGCATCAGTTTTGTCACATACAGCCCCTGCTTCCTTTTAATTTGCTTGGACAGAAATAGCTTTGGTACCACTTAAGAATCCAAGAGACATCCAGATATTCCTTGTGTTATTTCTCCTTGGTCATGGTCCTGGAATCCTCTGGCAAGGCCACTCAGCGCAGGTTTAAAAACGTGGTGGCTCTAATGAAATCATCTAACACCTTGAACCTGTGAAGCTAAAGCATGTGCTTAGGTGCTTTGTTGTTGCGTGGGGAAAAACGCCATGGGCATCATGCTAGAAGAAGCATCCAAAGCTATTCGGCTGGGTTTTCCCTCATCCACCCTGTTGCACCTGAGGATAGGAGCCAGCTTGTCATTCACATCCCTTTTCCACTGCTGTTTTCTCACGTATGAGGGTAGTAAGAGAAACAGTGTTTCCCATTGTGATGAATTTGGACACAGTTTCAGCAAGTTAGTGCATCTATAGGCTTTTAGTTTGGCAATTGTAACATTTTACTCCGTTTCTCTTCTCTGCTAATTGCTAGTGTCTTTGTTGATGTAGAGAAGAAAGACAAAGAAGAGATGCTTTTGCTGTTACTAGTGAGAAAAAAAGAGGGAAAGACTGTTGAGTTTTCAGGGAAGAAAGTGCAATATATAGAAAACAGATCAGGGTATTTGGGAGTTACATTTTTTCCTTACTGTAATGATCAAGCTAAAGATACTTACAGTGCTGCTGACCAGTTTTGATTAGATTGCTGTAATACCTAGTACCATGTATTAGGATAGCAGGAATGCCTTCTTAATCGTTTACAAATGCTAAGAGGTTTTCACTCTTTTCTTTTTCTTGCTCCTTGTGATTTCCAATTTTTTTTGCAATATTATGGAAGTTATGATACCTCTCAGACACTTGTAATTCATATAATATGAATTGCAAAGCTGCAAAGAAGGTAGCAATTGTGCAATAGAGTGTTGTAGATCTGATGCAATAAAGATACTGTGCAAAATCTGACCCAATTATCTTGCAGTTTATGCTCCTTTTATACTGACAATGCTCTTGTTATTTCCTGGCACTAATAACTAACTTTATATTATGTTTAATTTCATAAAGTACAACTTGTATTTTACAGATTGGATATCTAATAAAAATGCAAAATTGTAATAAAGCCTATAAAATAATGGATAGGGATTTTTCAGAAGAGTTGACATGCCTGTCACGATAATGCTGATAGAATTTTATATGTCTGCAGTAGGACACAAAATTAATTACCAAAGAATCTGACTTTGTTAGTCCCTTTTTCCTGTTATATGATAGCTTCAGTGCTCTGGAAAAAAAAAAAAAATCAAAGCTTAATTTTAAAACTGTTCTCAGAATGGCAGGTTTTCATCTAGAAATGTTAATGTATGTTAAACTTTAATTAAAAAGACTGCATATCATATCTTAACCTATTTTAAATATAGCATAATTAACTATGGTACAGCTACTATTCAAAGGTATATTATTTTATTGAAAGACTCTATTTTAATGTAAAGGGTTTCTGGTTTTCAGCAAATTATTGTCACCTTGCAGTTTTGGAGAGCTGAGCATACACACAGTGGTGCAATACGCTGTCTTCTGTGAAGTCCAAAGGTGTAATTCAGTCACAAAAATTGGTGACTTTTCCAACATGAAATATAGATTGAGCACTTCATACAAATACAAAATACCACGGTTCCTTTGTAACCTTTGTGTTTCTAATGATATTTTGTCCAGATATCACTACACTGTTGAAAGATGGGGGTCTGTAAATCGCTGAGTTCCAAGACCTGTTTTTCTGTCAGGCTGACTGTCCTTTGCTGCTCCTGATTCCTGCCGATCCTTGCATCCAGATAATGCCTCCTTCCTTCGTCTTTCACCCTGACTGTGAAGGCACGCAGGATGCCACGGGGGGAGGTTTCTTGGAGCAATGGTGATGTGCTGGAGGAGAGGCAGTGGTGGCCAGATGTGCAGTGTCCCCGCAGCTGGCGGGCCGAGGCAGCGGGCACTAGGTGTCACTGTTCCTCCACGGCCAACCTGCCGCCTGTGCATTTTTTGGGCTGTGGGTGTAAAGTAGCTGTAGGTGGCAAAGGCTTGTAAAATTTGGTTTGCGTAGTGCCACTTTGAAGCAAACAGTGATGAACTTTGAGACTAACAGCGGCTGGATTACAAGGCGTTTTCTCGTTTAATCATTGAGCATGGGGTTGAGATGGGGGCACCACCAAGCCTTTTTTAGCTGGGTTGGTGTGAGCCAACTGTGGTCTGCTGGTTTGGAACTACTGAAGCCTTAACACAGAGCAGAGGAAGCAGGTTGCTCGTCTTCATATTATTTATCAGCAAAGGCATGCCTTTATTTGTAGCCACTCACTGGAAGAACTGGATGAGAACTTTACTAGAATTTCATAGGTGAAGGTTGGTTAGGTAGTGAATGCTGTAGTTTCTCTCTTCACTCACTGAAGCTTGCTCTTTTTATTGCCAAAGGTGAGCAGTAAACGGGAAAACACAGGGCCAGCACTTGCAATATGCTTTTATGCCTGTGTTTAGACCAGAATTTATTTGAGAAGCACCAGTGACAAAAATGAGTAGAGAAGCTGGATATTTGTGCTGCATATATTAAATTAAAATCTTAAAAATAACTTTAGTAACCTACAAAAAAACTGTGTTGGTGTGGATATAGCTCCATAGCTTTTAGAAGGTCTTTTCTTCAGGTCTGCCCTTCCTTTCATAAGGAGAGCTTTTTGACAAGGAAATTTTTCATTCTTGAAATAAATATGTAGCTCTTAACATCCAGTAGCAGAAATTAGAAAACTGCAACTACTTGTGTTGTATTTTTACATTTCAGTTCATCATCAAACCTAATTACTTCATCATGTAGCAACTCCTGTGTCAGTGGACATCTTTAAGTGAAGGTAGAATATTTTTCTAAAAGATACCCTGCAAGTAGCTTAGGAGGTACAGGCTTTGTGCTTGAGTTACTAGGTCAGTTTTGTGGACTGTCTATTATGTGAGACCTAAGGCTTTGTATTGGAATCATGTCTTCACCTCCAGATAATCTTAGGTGGTGTGCTGGTGTGTGACCTCTCTACTTTTCCTGTGCTTCTGAGTAGAAAATCTCAGGCAGTATCCTCATAGAAAGAAAAAGGCTGAAAATCTAATGTGGCTTAAATTTCAATCATATTTTTGTTGTTTGTCTTTAGAAAAGTAATGTAATAGAGCTGTGTTTCTTATTTATTGTCCCAATGAGTAGTGTAAAATAGCTATTTCAATTACAAGAATATTTTTTATTTTTGGACTTACGAAATGGACCTTGTGCTGCTTGTTTTTAATCTTTTGTCCCAGTTGGTAAAATGGTTGAGCAAACAGGTCCATTCAACCCATTTTGGTCTTGCATAGAGGTAACTGATTTGTTTTAGAATTCAGTTCTGATGATAGCCTAAAAGGTACACCAAATTTAATTCTCTTGGCTAGGTAAGCTATTCAGAGTGGAGGAGCAAAAAAGCGCAGCAAAAAAGCTATCATTAACATCACAGGACTGGATAGTCACAGGAATGTAATCATGCTATTTATGTGTAGAGGTGCATCTTCAAGCAGTAAGGATGCAGGTGATGAAAGTTAGTTAAATAAAAGTGCAGGATAGGCAGCTCAGCAGGTCTCCATTTGACAGTGAATGGACTGCTAGCAGGATCCCAGTGATCCTCCCAGAAGGGGGGCTGCATTTCCCCTAGACATATTTGGAAATAAAAGTATTACCTTGTATCCAATAAAATCAGGCTGACAGATCCTCTCTTAATTAACTCTTAGTATTCAAGGTCTCACTAAGTTACAAATTTTATAGACACCATCCATCACCACTGAATCGGCCCACTGCAGGTTGGGTTGGCCTGTCCTGCACGGGGCTAAAATCCTGTTAGAGGAAGAAAGAATTCAACATGGAAATGAAATGCTGCAATGACAGAAGCTGGAAATTAGTTAGGCTGCCTTTCAAAGGATGTATAGAGAAACAACTTATGCCGTATTGATGGAGTTTAAACTCAGAAGTGTGGCCAGCTGTGTCACCATGGTAAAGCCAGCTGCTGTCCTGTGCCATAGGGGGATGCACATTCTGGGACCTTCACTGCTGCAATCTTCACATGGCTGATCAGAATCCTTGAGATGCCTATCATCAGAAACATCAAAACTGGCCTCGTTGGTCTTGCCCAGCCTTATTTCCTTCCACAGCCAGGGATGTTGGGTGCTCAGTGGCCCTTGCAGCAGCACAGAGCCCTGTACCAGAGTCACAGCTGAGACACTTACAGTCCTGTAACTCGGAAGCTACAGATAAGCTGCACAGTCATGCTTTATCTGGAAAGGGCATCACCCATATCCTTTTGCAAGATGTTGAAGTTTAATGACCTGATTCTCTGTCTCAACCCTCCATAGCAGCTGTAGGTTTGGGGCAATACTGTAAGCAAACAATGAGTTTTGTATGCTTTGGACCTCGGTTTTGGGCCCCAGCTTCCAAGTGTGGTGAAGAGCAGACTTCAAGTTAGTAGGTCAGAGGTGTCAAAATTTTCTACTCTGTAAGTAGACAAGATTTGATGCAGGTATTTTAAACAGTGTAAATCAAGGTAGGGTAGTTAAAGGAGCATGGATCCTGTAAAAGCTTTTCATTTGGGTACTGGACTTTGAAAAAGTAGAAAAGGAGTATCTGGATTCCTCCAGCCTGCTGTGGATCCTTTGGAATCAGCAAATTCTGGGTTCAGAATCTCTCACTTCTTCCACATGAGCACGTCCTGCTCCCACTTTCCTGACTGACCTGGCTTTAATGTGACTCATGGCAATTCCTCTCTTTCACAGAGGGCCTTTTCCCCAGTCAGGGACCTACAGGTCATAAGGAAAGAGGAGCATAGTGTTCCAAGCAGAGGGAATAAAATACTGCTGCTACTTAGGTGTTTCTAGAGTGGCTAGGAACCACCGAGTTTGTGATACCAATCCAGGGACCAACTTCACTCAAAAACTTGCATTTTATTTAACATTTATTTAAATAGTGAAACTCTTTGATTATTAAATTAGCATTAAAGCAGGCTGGAAACTGGTTTACAGTCTCTGGAAAGCAGCCATACATCATGAGTGTCATAAATTATGTCCTTTTTTTACCAAGATACTGGCTGCCAGCTGAAAGGTTAGAAATAACTTATTTTATTTTCAAATGCAATTTGCAGTTTATCTACAGAAACAAATGAACAAAATGGATGCAGCTGTTTTTTAGATTAACCCCACAGAGTTGTCAGGCATGGAGTTCCCAGGGAAGTGAAGTTTGTTCAATATTATCCCTACAGAACAGGAAAGCCTGCCTCTTGTGGCATCTGAGAGTTAAGGGGTGGAGGGACATGTGCCTATATTGGCAGAGAGCCCAGGCTGTCATAGTGACAAACCCCCACAACAAAGAAATGGAATAACTCTCAGGATATTAATTCAACAGAGGAATGACGTGTTTAGGTGATGCAAACACAATTTCATGATGTAAGAAAATGAGTGGCATAATTTTAAAAGACTTCTAGTGCTAATTAGCAAAATCAAATTCCATTTATCTGGTTAAGGTGTTCTATCTCACTTCAATCTTTGAGGAAATTTCATCTTTTGAAGAAAAAACACTTTCTGTTTTGGAAACTTTTGTGCCTCATGAAAGTGCCAAAGATGTGAATATCTGAGGAAGTCCCTTGAATTGGAGAGGTTATTTGGCATTTTTTCAATATATTTTGTGTTTAGCTTTTTTCAGTGCAGTTTGTACATTTCTGCAAGTCAGTTTGTCAGGGAAGACTGTAAGACAGGAGAGTAAATCTTGAATTAATAGATCCAGTGGCTTAGCATTCATGTCAGGTTACCTAAAGTTATTGTAAAATGATACATAAAATGATTTTTAAAAACAGTGACCCCCCCTAGGTTGTTTAATTTTCAAATCCATCACTCAAGCTGAGATGGTTTACAGTGCATGTGACACAGTAGAAGAAGGATTACTGTACGTGTGAAGCATGAGGACAAAGATTACTGAGGAAACACTAGAGTCAGATGTAGCTGGGAATCATTGTTTTGTGCATAGGAGATGTTATTTATTTACAATATAACTTCCTTTGATTTGACAGTGAGACTGGATCCTACATCCAGCACGCAAGTTCAGGCTGAAATACGATCTGTGAGGCATAGATTCGTGTTGTGGTTTTGTTTGGTGGTCACACAGCTGCATCATTAGTGGCATTTTATGTGCAGAACTATTGTAAAATAGTTTCCCCTGGCATGTGCCTTTTTAATGTTCAAAGAAAACTCATGCAATATCTGCTATCTTGATGTTTTGTCACCTGGCAATGAAGCTTGTGGTGTAAGAGCAGCAAGCAGAAACTGGAGCCTTGCAGTGAGAATGTGCAGGTCAAGTCCAGTTGCATGAGTTATTGTTGAATTTTTTAAATAAGGTTGCTTACTGCTGCAGATTTTTAAATGGAAAATACAAAATCATACAGTCACTCCTGAAAAAAATTCCCTTCATGTTAGTGGTGTATTCCTTGTGCTTAGGAAATCAATGCTGGTGATGTAATGGGAGTTTCTACATCATAGTGGTATGTCATTCACATGAAGAGAGCATCGTGGGAGCTGGTGAGATTGATGTCCTCTCTAAGAATAGCACTGATTATAGAACAGATTTTCCCATATACAGAGCCATTTTTAATTCACTGCCTACTGCAGCTGCCAGCCTGCGGAGATAATTCCTTCTAGCAGAATAGCTCTAGATTATTATAGGGAAATCAAATTTGCATAAAAGCGTTTTATCTCTTCCCTTTTTTTCACGTCAAAGTTACCAAACATTCACTGCCAGTTACTTCTTTGCATGTAGGAAGAACTTGGTTAGAATTACATCTTAAGTAAATTTTGTTAAGATCTTTCTGACTCTGTTGTTTTATGTATTTTAGAATGAATACTAAGCAGCTACAAAGAAGTACTGTAAGGGAACAAGCAAGACCTTAAAACATAAAACTGAGAATGAAGAGCTGTTTTTGCACACCTTGAAGAGCCCAAGTGGCCCCATACACATCTACTTGTGTCCTTGGCAGGTCTGGTAGGATGGGTCCATGTGGTTTGGAAGTGTCATGTAGCCAGCCAGTGTTCAGAGAACTGTGCAAATCTGAGTGGGTGTTGTGATTTACTGATGAGGAAACTGAGGCACAGGTAAGTTAATTAACTTGCCTGGAGTTACAAACCGAGACCAGAGTAGAGTTCAGTCTCCTGAAATGAATGTGGTTGCCCATGTGGTTGGGCTCTTCCCCACATTGTGATGTTCTTTAGCACTCAATCAAACAGATTTTTGAGGTTCAACAGCAAGAGCAATTTTGCTGGATCTTTAGCTGATATTTTAAATATATATACTTAAACATAGCTAAGTGCAATATTGGATGTCTTAGAATCTGTATATAAGCTGTTTTTAAAGGTCCAGGGAAATATTGTAGTGAGATCTTAGGGTAGAGAATGAAATTTTCTTCCAGTTTTGAAATCTAAGTTTGAAATTCTGCTTGATTTTTCTTTGCTACAGCCTTGTTCCCAGGTCAGTGGGCTACTACTTGAAAGTATTAATGTCATGTCTCTCCTCTGTTAAGACCTCTAGAATGGCTTGTAGAATTCTAAAACTGTACTGTACAAGCTAGATATTTGAAGAAATCATCAAGGCATCATTCAGTTGCCTGAACTGAGATAGCTAAAGCCTTTACTTTCTAGCCCAGAAAGGTGCAGGCATTCCAAATTTAGTGTGTTGGATCCAGGTTTGTGGAGATGCTCTCAGATAGATGCCCTTGCATAGGCAACTGGGCTGAGGTCCCAGATTTACTTCAGAGCTAAAAAAGCAGGCTAAGCAGCAAGAATGGGGCCTGGCACACTGACCATGAGAGCAAGATGGTGGCTCATCCATGGGGGAAAGCAGTCAGAAGACCATTCAGTGGATTAGCCTAGTTTCAGATTCAGAATTTGCTGCTTTATTCCTCTGAAAACTCTTTGAAGAGGAATGGTAGGTATGAGAAGGCAGTTAGACCCCCACCACAACTGTGAATTTCTTGGTGTGACAAAGCTGAGAGGCTGTGTGGGAGTTGATTTCTGTGTTTTGCATTGTTGAGACTGATCCTAAAGTGGAGCTTAAGCTGATCTGTCCCAGTGGGACCTCCTGCAGTTAAAATCAGATGAAGTGGTGAATGCTCCAGGAAGGTCCACTGTAGTCTTCTAGCACATGTTCTGTAGGAGGTCTCAGTGGTTTTGGTTGGAGGGGTCAGGAGTGAAATGAATATTTACATTGCTAGTTATGAGATCATGAAATATTATGCACAAGCAATTAATTGCTGACCTTGATGCCTCTTCTGGCTTCATTGATTCCAGTAGATGGGGCTCATAGAGGTCTTGGCCACTCTCTGCATTATCAGCAGTTGAAATTATGGATTCCCTTAACAGCATGCAGAGTTATATTTTTCCCAGGTACTGAGATAGCCTGCTTAAGTACTGTGCTGCCTCTGCTATCAGGTGCTAACGCAGAGTTTATGGTTGTAACAGGCAAAATGACTTTGGAGGATTGTGCTGTAACCTGATAGTTTTTCCCCTACCCTCAGTGTTATAACATGATTTGGTCTTGCCTGTGGATGGAAGTAAATCATATTTTACCCTCACTGCTAAATTGTGTTATGGCCCTGACCTTTATAGGTGAGACAAAACTGCATTATAATGTGGTTATAGGACTGCTGTGTTATACAGGGGAAACATGGTTATCTGAGGGTCTCATGGGAGTGTCCTAAAACAGAAGACAGTTAGGAGTTTGGATAACCAGGAATTTCAGTCTCACAGATGCATTAAGCTAAATCAAAGCTTCACTGTTGAAACTGGGGGACAAATGTGAACCTAGTAAATATGCATTAAAATGTAACATAATATTCAATGTGATGGAATGGTGTGGAGCAGGCCCTCAGCTCAGCTGCTGTGAGTTGTCATGGCACTGTAGTCAATCTATGACAACTAACACCATCTGGGACCTTCCTGTCTTCCCAGATTGGCCCTCCACTATGTTTTTTCCTAGTATGATTATTTCAAAAAATAAAAAAACTGGGAAAGTCAAGCCAACAGGCAGTATAAGGTCCTGTTAGACAGAAAAGTGGAGATAAAAAAAAACATGCTCACAACTGCCTGGCTGGGTATGTGGTTGTAGTATGTTAGGTGAAATGCTGATAGTGTATGCTGGGGTTTCAAGCAATGCAGTAGAGAACTTCACTGAGAAGAAGAATATGCTAGAAAATACATACCACTGCAGATTCCCTAAAGATCACAGCTGATACATGACACAGCTTCAGAATGGCCTGTTCTGTTGACTCTGTGAAAGGCTGTTTGCAGGTGCCTTGCAGAGACCACAGTGTCTGTACTGCTGCCTCTGTGTAGGAGCAGACACTGATCTGAGCAGCCCTAGGGACCCCCTGTCACAAGAATCAGTCGGTGGAAGAATCAGTTGTGGGGCCTGGACTGGGAACACGTGTTTGACCCCACTTCCCTGATTTTCCCCCAAGAGTCTGAGTGAAGCCATCAAATCTAGGTGTGTACCTCCAGACCTGCGAATTCCCAGCGAGAGATTGGTTTACCTTGAGCGTTGGTTGCACCTTTTATCTAAGGGTGAGCCCTCACTTTATGTGATACAGAGCTGTGTGAAGTACTCTGCAGGATGTTGTGATGATTGCTTTCCTAATGTATTCAAGTTGCTAAATGAAGTCTAAAATTAATTGGAATTCTCACAGCATCTTCAGGGATAAGGGTTTAACAGTGTGCAGACCTTAAACTGTTTGCACAGTTGTGCCTTACAAAAAGGATGTGTAATGTTAGCAAATACCTTCGTGTTCCCTTTTACAGACAAGTTCAGCTTTCCTGCAGCAGAAGCCTGACAATGGGGACTGCCATCCTTTAGTCTTACAGACTGCACTTCACTGGATCTTTATAAAAGTGTATGTGTGTGTGTCTAGCTGTGTGTATATATATGGAGAGAGAGAATTTTTTTTGTGTGTATACATAGAGTACTATATAGTACAGTTGCATTTTCAGATTTTAGTTTAAAAAGTAATTCCTTATGCCAAGAAATTCTCTGGCTGAACCCTCACCACCGTGACCATTTCCAGCTCTGATGGGTTTCCCATTCACTGAAGGTGAGTATACAAGTGGATGAAAAGGTGATTTCACTGGCCCACAAGGAAAGTATATTTCATTTTTAGTGTATGCTAAGGATTAGGCATTGGTATTCGGTTCTGGCTTTCTCCTTCATAATAAAGAAGGATGGAGGCATTTTGCTAACATTGAAGTTTACTTTCTGCAGAACCTTGGTAGTGTGTGAGATGATGGAGCATCAGATTCTTGGGCAGTATTTTTTGTTGATGTGAATGAGACTACCCTGAGTTTACAGAGGATCTAGCTGTGTAAATCCTTCAAACTTACAATTTGCTACATCAAGTGATTTCTACTGCTTCATCTCATAAGTCATAAGAAATACTGCTAGGATTTTTTTTTTTTCTTGTAACATTTGAAGCCCCGAATACAGACTCATCTTTCACTCTGACACTATACCAGCCAGGTCACCATGTGATTGAAATGTAAAATAATGTCATGTAATCAAAATAAATTTCTGGTGAGCAAGTCAGCCCCCCACCTCCCATCATGTGGACTAACATAATAGAGCCTGCAGTCCTATGACTGTAGTTTTGATAAGATTCCAGCAGACATCAAAATTTATTATGTCAAAGTTGTTAAAAGAAAAAATGCTGTAAGGAAGCATAATTACTGACTTTCTTCAGATCATAATAGCTTGCATATGACCATTGTCTGTAAATAAAAAATAGGTTTTGATGGATTTTATGAAGAAAAGACTGAATTTCTTTTGGGCTTTTACTGTCTTATGTACATGACAGTCTTGACAGCTATGCACCGATCGTTATGTTCTTATAACAATCAGGTAAGAGACTGATCAATTGAAGACATAATAAATTAAAGGTTTAATAATGTTGCTTGTCAAGGTATTACTAACCAAATAAGATCTGGCTTGTAATTTATCTGGTATATTTACATTAAGTGGGAATTACACTTAGAGATTTGTATAATTGACTTGCTTTGCAGCTTTTAAAAAATAGATTAACTTTTAAATTGTGTGTTATTTGCTATAAATAACAATGATTAGTTTGGTTCAGGCATAGGATGAGGGAACCAACAAAGTGGAACAAGAACCCTGTCAGATGAGCAGCACCATCATCTTTACAGTTTTCATTGGCAGTTAAATTAAGGGTTTTTCTGTTCCCCATAGAGAGGAGTTCTTCTCTGGGTGTGCAGAAGAGTTGATGTGTTCTTAGTGATGTACATTTAAGCTTGGCATTATCAGCAGTTTCCTGAAGCAGCTGTACAACACGCAATGTTCTTCTGCATAAGCATTTTGTGGGGAAGGTTACAGAAGCATCCAGAGCCACTCATGGGGAAGCTAACCTTAGGCTAAAGTAAAAGAAGGGCAGAAGTGTTTTTTTATTGATGATGCACTAATCCACTGGGTTTAAACAATGCCTTCTAGTTGACTACTTGCTTTATTTGAAGCCCAAAACATGAAACTCACTGACCAAACATAATGGTAGTCTAGTAATAAGAAAGGTAAATAAAATACATGGAGTTTTTATCCTTCAGCACTTCTGTTATCCTTGTTGGAGTTACAGCTAAGGATCTTTACACAATCCAAACAGGTGCTGGTGTTGGAAGAAATTAGAACAGTGGATGGGGTTTGTTTTTTTTTTTTTTTTTGGAGAGAAGTCAACCTCTGTTGCAGGTGTAAGTTTTGAAAAATATAAACAAGAAGCAGAGTCCGTGTAACTGTACCATCAATTAAGTTGGTTTAATAGCATTTCAACTTGTTGTTAATAAAGCAAACATTTACTAATCTTATCTCTTGTAAGCAGGAAGGAAGTTACAGTGCACAGTAATGCACACTGCTGTCAGGAATAGTGGTTTATAATATCATATGATATAATTTGCAGTGAAGCAAAACCAGCAAATTGCTATGTGGGAGCACTCTTTATCCTCTTGATTTAACTTCTTTCCCTCCATCCCCCCTTGCTAGCTTTGTTGTTGGTTGTTGTTCATTTCCCTAGTTTTCTGCATCCTTAGCATTTCCTCCTGTAATCTGCTTGGATATCAACAGCCTGGATGTTCCAAGATCATACCACTGGAAAACTGATAAGATGGAGGATAAATGGTGTGAACTCTCCTTCCCTTGGGTTTTTTTCTTTGCTTTCTCCCTGGATTGAGCTACTTTGAGGAGCAATCAGCATTAATGTTTAATTGTACTCCAAGGAATGCTCTGGCATCATCAAGACTGACAAACGATGGTCTGAGGAATGAGGGCACTTGCTGAAAAATTTGTCTGTCAGTTTTAAAAAGCTGAATATTACTGATTGATTTTCTTGTCTCACTTGTCTTCCTCCTTTGCCCTTGAATCTTCTTGTACCAATCTCAGTATTGCCCAATGAGATGAAGCCTCTTTGCTTTTAAGAGAGGCTTAATTCCTGACTAAATGGAGATTCTTAACATGATGATTAGGTCCCTAAATAAGCAAACTTCCTGGAGCTGTTATATGCTTAGCAATTCACAAGTCAGCCTGCTAACATTTAAATATACCTAACTTTGAAATTCTGTTAAAAATTAATGGCCAAGAGAGTGCGGGAGGAGTTTGGAGTGCTGGATCACAATTGCTGCAGTTTCCCGCTGCTGTTGTGTCAAAGAGAATGAATTGCTGATTAATTCTATAGTTTTGCATGCAGTAGTGATTTCTGAAAACATTCTCCACCTCCTTTGTCTGGAAACGATCCTATAGTCTGCTGGCATTTGAAAGAATATACAGCTTATCTGTTGTGAAGTCCACTGAAAAATAATTTACTATTCACATGTTAAATACAGGGGCAGTTGGTCTTTTTATACTACTGCAGTAATTCTGTGAGGAAAATTTCAATGATGAAAATGAAAAAAAAGTTAAAATAGTAATAATTTACTGCTTTAGTCTGCAGGGCAGCTGTTTTCTGCCTCTATCTGTATTCTAATAAGTCTTTTAAATGAAGAGATTTATGAGATTATTTTAATTTTTATGTCTTTTTAATGCTTCATGCATTTTAAATACAACCTTTTAATAGTTTTTGAGATTGAAGAATTTAATTTTATTTTATACTGCAGAAATAAATGTATTCTCGGGAGACTGCACCATTATTACTGCTTTTTAAATATTTTTTTAAAAGCCCAACATGTCTGGCATATACTACTATAGTATCAATCAGCAGTGCTACGCTTAGCATCAAATGCAAAGCAGCACTGGAGTTTGAGGTACACTGGCTAGTAAGGATACTTTAAAGAAAACCCAACAAAACTCCATGTGCTGTGTTTGTAGAGTTGCACAGGATGCTCCTGCTGTAAAGGGAGGATTCTGAATTCTCTGAATGCAGCAAAACAGGTGTGGTTGTGCTGTGCTGGGTACCTGCTCATGCCCCCTGTGTGCTGCTGCTGCAGCCTGCAAAGGCCAAGCCCCAGAGTGGCTGCATGGCTCTGTGGGGGAACAGCCCCAGCCACCTCCCTGCTGTCATCTCCCAGCTGTACAGGAGTCTGACTCTTCCTCAGCTCATACAGAACTCCTCTCTGCAAAGTCTTGGTGCCTTGTACTTCTGCTTTGGCTGCAAGCTGTTATCACAGGCATATTTTGCATAAGAGCAGAATAAAATGTATTAAAAGCTTTAAAGAAGTAGAAGGGAGTGGCAGACTCTTGCCTAATTTTAGCCATCCGAAAATGAAGGATTCAGCTAGTCACAGATCTTTTCAGAGTGTAGGTAGTGGGCCTTGCCTGGAAGGGCATGGTGCATGTTTCACATGTGGCTGGGCAACGTAAAGCAGCTGAAGAGCGGCAGTGAGGATGGTGGTGGGCAGCACAGGGGCTGGCAGGGCACAGGCAGCGCAGTCAGAGGCAGATCTGTGCTGCTGCCTCGGTTGTGCTACCTCTGCAGGCTTAAAAGCAGTAGCAGGAGTGGCTCTGCAGCTGGCACCTTAGCCCTCAGTATTGTCGTGGTTGGCATGTCTAATGACTATATATTAAAATCTATCTTTGTAACATTGTTTGAGAGAGCCTGTGTTCTTCAGGCTCCATCAGTTCTGTTTGCTGCAGAGGACTTAGCTCCATCCTGGTGCCATGCTTAGCTAATCTCTGTGTGGGTACCTGGGGAATGTGCAAATGCAGCACTTGGAGCCACTGTTGCTGTAGTGACTCACATGAATGCTCTTCTGTCAGGCATAAGAACTGTCCTTGTCCTCCTGAAATACTTTGGCTGAGATTTGCCTAGGTCCAAGCAGTTAGGCACATGAGAGGTCAGGGAAGAACTCTAAGTATTTTTAAAGAACATCTTTCAAATCATATTTTCTACCTTACCTTTCTGGAGAAAATTGGATGGGAACTTAGGGGATCCATTGAGATTTCATAATTAAAGCAACATCATTAAGCTCAGGAAACATTTTATCTCCAACTGTTACGAGCTCACAGAGAAAAGACCATATTTTCTTTCAAAGGCCTACACATCTGGCCACTGTTTAAAATAACACGAGATAGAAACTTGGTCTGAAGTGATAGGCTGGTTTCTGTGCCATTCTTATATGTAGTCTTGTCACTGTAAGATGGTTTAGGTTGATAAGTCCATAGTGTTCAACCTATTCAACAAGAATAGAGATCAACAATGGGAACCCATACTCAAATGAGTAAAATCTGAGAGAAAATTGTATTTGCTCTGTGGCCATGTTACAGAAATGGAAATTTCTGCTTGACTCACTGCTCACAGCAGCTGGATGTCCTACTTCGCATGCATCTGTGGCAGCAGGTACCTGGCTCAATCACTGACACGAAATACACAAATCATTATGTTTTTATCACGAAATACAACTGCTAAGTAACTCAGTCAACTGAATGTCCCTGGTTTGATACTAATTCCTCTGTTGTGGTATTTCAGGCTTCTGAGATTTTTAGAAGGTTAAAATATAAGGCTTGGAAAAAGTAATCTGGTAATTATCAGAGAAGGAATAAAATAGGAAGTGAGTAAAAGCAGGCAAGAGCCAGTATCTATCTTTCCAGCTGGTTCTCCATATTTTGAGCATTTCTGCCTTGATCTGCCTCGTGTTAGTCAGGCTAAAGCAACAATCTCGGCTGTGCATGCATGTGAGATTTCAACTACCACACTTTAGGTTTGTAATTAAGAAATTAATTAAAATACTGTACAGTTTACTGCACAGTCTATCAAGAGAAGGGCAGTTTACAAGATTTTCCACATGTGTGCTATAAATTCAGTGCTACAGATATACAGAATCATAGTCACACTGACATTAAAAGTTATCCTCCTCCTGCAGAGGAGTATCATGAAAAATTATTGTGGAGGACTGGTAATAAACTAATTTTCTCAGCAGAAAGCAAACCAGTAAGAATGAACATTTTAACACTGAAAGATTATGTGGAATCTGAGGTGAAAGAAAGAAGTATAAAAACCCAAGCCAACCAACAGCCCCCAAACTTCTGAATTTGCCTGCAGTTTCCTGAGGTTACTGATGAACTGCTGCTAACCTTCTGTTGATGCCACTTCAATTGCAGTATGTTAGAATTCAAAAGTACAAGTGTGAAAGTTGTATTCAGTTTTGTACCATTACTGGATCCAGTGATACATTGCCAGTTACATATTGTAACACCCACAATTTCATTGTCTACCAGATTGAGTTTAAGTTAGCTGAAAACACTGAAAAAGACACGTTTTTGCAGTTTCCGGGCTGGGACTTGTTTCACTTCAATTAAAATTATTTTCCCTCTCATAATGTTTAAGGTAACTTTTTAGAAAACATGCATAAAAATATTGGTATAAAACTTCACTTTGCATGTTTTCAGTGGTGAACATAAGAAAGAAAGAAGGCAAAAAGAAGATTTGTAGGTTAGTACTGAGTGGTATTGGTGAAACTTTCTCTCAGTTGCCCTATTAAAACTGTCAGGTGTATATGCCTGTCTTGAGAGATATTGCCAGAAATCATGTCGCAAAGGCCAGAGAAAAAGCAACATAAGGTAGTACCAGTAGGAATATTTAAATAAAAGATCCAGAAATTGTGGCAGAAAATATCAAATATTACCCTCTTGTATCTTCTTGTTATCAACAGGAATTGAATTAAATTTTGAAGTATAGTGATTTATTGATCTCTTTTTCAAGTAAGCTTCATCACAGTTTTGAAGGGTTTGTAGATTTCTGAAGAAATGCTGAACATGTGAATTGGGATAACCACCTCAAATACTGGGGGCTCTTCCCTTCCCACTGCATCTCAGTAGCAACACAGTTGCATGATGCTGCGCCAGGAGACTGCACTGGAGGAAGCTGATGGATTGTTGCAGGAAGGGCGTGGGTGTTAAACTGAAGTCTGCCACCTGTGTGCAAGTCAATTAATGACTGGGATTACTTCTCTTTGTGAGTTACAGCAGTGTGCCACGGGGCAGACTTTTCCCTTCTGAGTGAAACCGTACTGCAAGCAAACACCAGCTCTGACCCCCTGAAAGTTGCCCCCTGGACAGGAAATTGTGCTGCTGTCAATACTGGTGCTTAAAATGTCCTAAAACAGTCAGGCAAATTGCAGCACCCAAGCGGGGGATTCTGTACTTGGCAGCATAGATAAATTAGTCTGTTTTTGTTGAAGTGACATTGATGTATAAGAGAGGAATTGAGAGCTCTTTCTGTTTGGGCATTCCAGAGGATACCAGGGCACAGCCAGATGCCAGAATTGGTTTTATATGAGCATTCTTTATTTTTGCTTGAATATTGAGCTTTTGCTCTTCCAGAGCCTATATACTTGCTATTAGAGTTCTGTGTACCGCCATGATATCTGTCAATATTAAGACATACATAGAAAAGAAACAGTAAAATGCAGTATCACATGTATTAGCATAGACTGCATAGAAAGTTGAGGAGAAATAGGGATCATCCCATTTTTGGGTCCAGAACTCTTGCTTCCTCTCTCACAGGAGCAAGCATAGATATGGAATAGGAACAAAATCTTCCTTCTTTTCCTCAGATTCTATGATACGCAAACTGGCTGAAGTATCTTCATTCTTCCTTAGAACCTCTGGGGAAGTAAGGAAGGAAGGCCATTATGACACAATGGCTGACACTGCTGCTGATGCATGGTTCCTACTGGATCAATGCCTTGATTGCTGAAGACTGATTATAATTTATTGTTGAATTCATGTATGAAATGTGTAATGCAGGAAGTGGTAGAGTATTGTGCTTTTTCTGCAATTTGCAAAGCTCTAAGTGACTTGATACCTGCCTGCTTCAGGAAGCTGCCTTTCCTCTTCTCTGGCTTTCAGTTTGGATCACTTGGGTGTTTAACTTGCTGTGGGGGGAGGAAAGGTTCAGACGATAAAGTGATCTCTTCAAGAGTCTCTTTATTTTGGAATATTTTTGCCTTCCATCAGGGCTCTTCCTGACTTAGATGGTTGCTCATTAAGTGGCAAAAGAGAGAGAAGTTGTCAGGATCCATTTATTATGTATCTCCTTGCCATGAATACGATTCAAAAGCTCCCCTTTGGGTTTGATGAACGTATTTTTGGAGCTTTTTAAGGCCAAAATACTCCCAAGCAAATAAAATTCCATCCTAGATAATGAAATATAGATGAATACATTGAACATCAGAAACTTGATAGCTATTTGTGAAACAGTTGAGGGCCTTTGTTAAGTACTACGCTCTCCCCTACATTACAAGATGTATTTATTTTGTGTGCATTTAATGATGCAGTAAAGATGATGCCTGAAATGCTGAAGTACAATGAGGAATCACTAGTGTTCTGCAAGCAAGGTAAAGGCATTATGTGTGACTGCCCCAGGGTACATGCAAGATACTGAAAATGAAATTAAATAAATAAAAAATGCAGATGGCCAGGTTCTGGATATTGCTAGATGAATTAATTAATTGCTAATAGAGCACCAAGCCATGAATTACTCAGTCACTGCCATTTTTTTCAGTTTTATGACTTTTCTCTTAAATATAGGTTTGTTAGCAAGGAATCAAATGTCACTGGGCAGTGAATTATACCGAAACAAATTTATGCTTGTGAATGCTGATTTTCCATAATAAGTTATGACTTTAAAAGGACACTAGCAAAGTATTTTTCATAGTTTCAGCATGACTTTTTTTGCTGTTGTCTATGATAAGCCCTTGTACTTTGGATAAGGAAAGCTGTCGTATTCTTTTCTTCTTTTTTCTTGATCATGTGTAAATGAAAATTGTTATTGTTGGTTTTCATACCATAAAGTTCCTATATTTCAGTAAAGCAATATAATATTTTGCTTGCTTTAACATGTTTATGTAATTTATGTTAGAACTACATATGTACCAGATACAACTACTTTCTCTCACCTTAAGCATGTACTGTTTTTGGGAAAGGCTTTCCCTTGGAAACCTCAGTTGTATCTATTGGTCTTAAACACAGTCCTTGTCCTGCTATAATCATGGAGCTGGATAGATCATGTCTGACCTGTCAAAATCAGTTTCATGCTCTGACGGCCTTTGTAAAGTGGTTCTTGTGCTTGTGGATTCTTATTTTGTGTTCCATGTTTGATTGGTAAAACATACTTTATAATGGTTCAAAACATTAAAAAGAAAACCAAGAAACAGCTTGTAGCTCCAAGTACTCAAGTGCATGTGAAAGTACTTCCAGTGCCTTTGGTTTCATGTGAAAGGTCGTTTTTACTTTACTATCTTGAGAGTAAAATAAAGCTGAGTCTAAAATAAATTTTCTGTATTAGTCTTGGCAGCTTTTTCAAACAATAAATGGACAAGTGTGTCTCCTTGGGGCTAAGCATGGTAAAACTGGGAACTAGGTACACCTTCAAATTTTTATGTTAATATTTATTTGTTAGAACTGTGTGCTGAAAACAGTGTCGTAGGTCTTGGTGCGCTGCTGTGTTTGTTTCTAATACACTTTTCATTTAAACATGATATTGTGTTGGTTGCTTAACATGCAGTGTCATAAAATGCAAGCTTCTCCTTTGATTTAGTTTTTCATGCTGTGATCAGGAAGTTAAAATGTAAAGCAGTTTTAAATATAAAGAAAGTAATTTCTACTTTTTGTTTCTGTATTTAGTTTTAGGCATGATCACATGTTTCAAATATTTCTATTTATGCTACTCAGGTGTTTGTAGACATCTTAACACCATTAATAGTGTCTGCTTTAGGTCTTGCCTGGCTGAACTATATGCAACCAACTCTTGATTTTTTCATTTGTGTGTCATACTGTACTGCCAAAATAAGGGTATAATGCAGTCTTTCCTGCACCATCCTGTCGGTGCCTGCCCTGCCATCAGTCTGTTCTCCTCTTGTAGCAAAAGGTGTGTTGCTAATCCTGGCCTCCTTTGTCCAGGCTGTACCTGGGCAGCCACAGGGAGCCCCACCAAAGTGATGAGCTGTGAGTTGTTGCCAAGACGCCCAGCTTGTCTCTGGAAACGGAAAAATACTAAAGGCCAAATTTGTAAAGGTGTGAGTAAGGCACCTACAAACACTTCTGGCCACCTCACAGGAGTTGAGAGAAAGGATCCTGAGATACCTAAACAGATAGTACCTGTCTGTCTCCAGATCTTCCATGTCCCAAATCAGATCTAGATATGTGACAGAGCCAGAGTGAACCTCCCCCGAGTTTCTGCATGGAACTGAAAAGTTATGGCATTCACCAGTGTGTTGATGTAAATTTGTGTATTTAAATGGATAAAAAATGTAGCCTGAATTGGGGATTCCATTTGTGTGGGAAATATGAACAGCTTCCAAATGAGCAGGACTGAATTCCAGGAAGTATGATTAGTAACTTAATTTGAGGGACACACAAAACATCAGATGGGGTCTGTTCCATTAGGGACATTGCAAATGCTTTACTGTTTCTCTCACTGTTTCCTTTCCTTGAATCTTTCTGAATGGACTGAATTGCAGTATTACTTGGATTGCCAATGTGATAAAGCCAAGCTGTTTTCCAACAGCTGTATATGGCATTTCTCCAAGCTAAATTTGGGATGGAGAAATTCCTTTTTCAGCAGTCAGTTCTTTTCCATGATCAGCTGAAAAGCTGATGAGAAGAGGAGAGCTAGTGGATGTGGAGGGCTGGCACTAGCACCACACAGAAAAGCACGGGGGTAACATGCAGCTCTCAGAGAAGATGTGAATAAAATTTTACAGGAATGATGTAGAAATGTGCCTTTCAAGACTAGTTAAGTGCTTATAACTTCTTTCGTGTAGCACTTTGGGCCTAAGTGTAATTTTTCATAAGCAAATTGCATTTGAAATGGCATGAGAACAGGATATTGCAGAGCAGTAATTCTGAAAGGTGCCAAGTGATCCCTTTCAGGAATGCCTTCACAGTTTATGTTGTCTGTGTTAGAAATACCCTGCTAGTCTCTCTGCTGGACACCTCCTGAGTGTATATGGACAGTTAATCTGTCCCTGCACTGTGGAAAACTGCTGTAGACAATCTACTGGATGTTTATTCCTGAGGGGTTTTTTGGGTTAAAGGAGGTGGATGTGTTCTGAAGTCTTTGCTCTGTGAAGACTTGTCTTATAAAAAGAATGTCTAACTAAGTCAGTTTTTAAAATCACTGCATTAGTCATCCAGTGATTATATGAGGAACACTTCAGGAGTATTTCATATACCATCAGCTGTTGGCTCAGAATAAAAATGAGGGTGAACTGTTAAGAGCTGTGTGCTCATGAAGACAGACATGGCTGCATTGTTACACAGAGAGATCATCTCAGTATTTGCTGTTGAAGATATCTTTGCATTAATTCAGCTCGTTTCTGAGACGACACACTGGAAGAAAACATAATTTGAATTAATTATTTGCGCATATGGCATATGCCTGATGTCAGCTAATGCTGCATTAAGGATAGGCATGCTGGGCACACATTAAATAATAGAGTAAATATTTGTATTGTTTATGATAAACTAGTTCCTTATGCAGATCTTCTTTTTTGTGTCTCAGTAAACATTCCCATTGGGCTTATTTACTGTGATTCACATAGTGCAATATGTTAAGTGTTATAAAAAGTGTGTGTTTAAATCTAAATTCTGCTGCAAGACCTCATTGTGGTTTTAGAGCAATTGATGGTTCAGTAACACTTTAAAATAACATTGAAACCATTATGGCACCTTATTATTATATGAAATGTCTTGTTAACATTAATCACAAAGGTTCATTTTGTGTCGGAAATGCCTCTATAGAAGTTCCATTGCAATCTAACTGTAATGAAACATACATTTATCTGAATATGTTTTGAAATATTCATGTCAAGTGATTATTTTAGGAAAGAGTATTAGATGCCCTAAAGTTGTGCAGTAGTTGAAGAAAGAAGGATTCTAAAAAAAAAGAACCAAAAACTACAATCCCCAAATCAACAACCTCCACTAAAAAAAAAAAAAAAATTAAAATCCAGGACCCTTTGTGAGAAATTTAGGCACAAACCCTTGCCTTAATGGATAAAGTGTGAACAAGTTCTCTATTTTTAGAGGATGGGAGAAGGCAAGAGTAGAGGTCTGGAAAGTCCATTAAATTTGGAGAGAAATCTTGATTTGAGCTTGGCTTGCTTCTGTCAATGAGGTCTGATAACTTCTTGAGGAGGCCTAGTACCAGAATGGGGAGGCTGAAACCTTATGGGATAGCACGTGTTTTTCACATTTTGTCTGCCCCAACTGCCATCCAGCCTTGGTTGTTCCAAGGTGGGATTTAGGTGGGCCTTCCAGTGTTGACAAGGCTGATGCAATTGTCAGATGCAACCTTTAGCAGCTGTCCTGTTGTGTCTGGTTTGCAGATGCTTGTGCAGGATGATGTGCTGGGCTTAGAGAAAATGGTCAGGCTGATTAGCTGTCCTGTCCTGTTTTCCCAGAGAAAGGGCTGATCTGTTGTGATGAAGGGTTGCTCTGTGCAGGGACAGTAGCCCTTTGTCAAGGATTTCCCAAGATACCAGACATTCAGAAATCTGGTGAATGACCCAAACTGAAAGAAAGCAAGTTGCTGCTGAAGGCAAGTGCCCTTCTCTCACATTGTCCTGCCAGGTGTGCTGGGTGGGGTTGATTGGTAGGGACGGGGCACGCTCTCTGAGCTGCCTGTCCAAGTGTAATTCCTTAGCTGGGCAGGTGCCTATGGCAGGGGGTCAGTCCACCAGCATCTGTTATCTTTGTTGGCAATGGCTCTCAGGAAAATAAGCTCAAGAATCCAGGAGAGGCCTTTCACCTTTTGAGGAAAGATGGTGTGGGAATTTCAGCTACAGGATAAATCGGTGGATGTGTACCTCTTGCTCTCCTGAAGATGATGATACTGTGTGTGGATATTGATGTGAACTCGGGTATAACCATGCCTTCACCATTTCCTCTTAGTTTTGTACATATCTTTTCAAATGGGTAATATTTTACAATATGTTTATCAGAAAATGCTGCCTGACAGAACATGTCTACATACTGAGACAAAGTACCAAAAATGACAATTCCCAAATAGAACAGAAATAAATCCAGCAGTATCATTTGCTTATTAAGAAAATAAGCATTAAAATAGGAGCACTGCTATGATAAACTTGACTGCAGACTCTGCAGTCCAGGCTTGTAAATGAGATTTAGAGACAGTATAACTGTTTGGAGAATACAAGATTGAACTGAGTTCCTAACGTATAGATGAATGCAGCCTTCCCCTTCTCCATTATTGGGTCCCCCTTTCTCCTGGAATGGTAGATACCCTTTGGTATATTGACATCTGTATCACCACACTAAGATCTCCCACATTCTCAAAGAGCAGTATAGCCATTAGACTCCCAATTAATACAAACAAGAAAAGGTTCCTGGTAACTAGTTTGCTTTTCACTTTACAGGCAGAATGGGGAGAGGTGTAAGGAGAGGTTTGTGATGTTTATTACTAATTCAGATGTGCTGCAGTGAGAAGGAATTCTACATTTGAGAGACAATTATACTAAAATGGGGAGAGGTGTTAACTGTTAATCATTCCACCTTCCCAAGAGCTTTTGAGCTGTTCAAAATCCACAGCACACATTTGGCAAGGCAGATATAGTTCTAAATCACTTCTGCAATTTCTGAATTTTGCAGTATGAAGCCATCTCCAGAGGACTGCATGTGATGGCTTTTCTGAATTTGGTACTTCTGAAGGAGGAGGAATAGGAAAAACTTCCCCTGATACCTGATCATGAGAGTAGGGGGTTCTAGGTATGGGAGAGGACGGGTGTCTGTGGATGCCAGAGGCTAATTCAGTAAAGGATTAGCCTATCCACTGGAGGCTATCCAGTGAGGATAAGCGAAAAACTCTTGATTTATATACTGTATAAACAATCTCTCTCTGTTTCTGTACTTGGTCTGTGTTGAAGTTGATTGTTTTCCAGTTTTTTAAAATTCAGCCATGGCTGGTACAAGGTTGACAATTATATTGGCTTCCGTAATTTATCCTTTATCATCAAAGTATTTTTTCTGTAAGTTTTTGTTAAGAACATTATTAGAAATCATCCATCAAGGAAGTTGGGAAATTTGTCCTTAATTCTAAGAATGCATAAAAACAATTGTGTTGGATGTCCAGGTAAAATGTTGATAGGCAGTTTTGCACAGGGAAACATTAAACACAGAGCAGTCTGTGTGACTGACCTGGCAAGGCACTGATGTGAACAGCCTTTGGTTTCTTTTTTGCTTCATAGCCAGCCAGGCACTTCAGCTTCTCATACACATTTCCTTATTTTGCTCACGAGTCAGCCCACAGCCTGCAGAATAGGCAACTCATCAGTTTGTAAAAGAATCAGAGTTTGTTATTTAGGGGAAAATGGGGATTAAAATAAAAAAGATTGATTTTTTTTTTCAGTGTCATTTGGGACTGACTTATAATAAGATCCTGCTGCATTAGACAGTCTTTGCTTCGATTCTTGGCGGCACTAGTTGGATTAGGAATGTCTAGCATGCAACTCAAATCCAGAGATTGTGTGCCCAGTATTAAATAGTGGCATAAAACTAGTAAAAAATAGGAAAGCTCTGTTTAATAACTGACTTGCTACTTCTGTCAAAATGCAGGAATACATTTTGTTGATTGAGGTCTGGATGTGTTAACACATTTTCAGTTGAGATGAAAGGATTTTGTAAAATAATTTTCCTAACACATCAGAAATGCAGGCAATCAATTTGTATTAAAATATCACAAGTTAAGGATCTTTTTAGTGTTACAAATTACCTATCCGTAATTGTTAGCTAGCGCTTGAATTATGAGAAATTCCTTCTGTGTTATTTTCGACTGGCTAGCTTTGGTCGGGGTGTACAGCTCCCCAGCTGTATATTTATATCTACCAGAGCCCATGATACAGTATATGCTGTTACTCCTTTTTCATCTAGATTTTAGTTTTGGATTAATGAGATTTAGTACTTTTTCTCTGTGATGCAATTCTGAGCTCTCTTCATGTGCACATCCTGAGTGCTGGACCCTGGCTCATATAAGGACTGGCAGCTAAGGGCAGCGCAGGAGCCGTGATGCACAGCAGAGATGTTGATGCGCCAGTTCTGTGACGCTTCTGGTGCCTGGTTTGGCCCCTGGGATGAGTTTGAGAGATTGCAGGTTGTCTTCCATTCATTCCTGCTCTATGGCCTCATATGGATGCTTTCTGCCAACCCACAGGCATGGGAGAGTGAGGCACTAGGGCTGTTCCTGCTTTGCAGCCGAGATCCAGCTCAGGTCTGCGCCAGTCCTGTATCTTCGGGCATGTTGTTGATGCACTGCAGGCATCAGAAGCAAGGCAGAGGGCTGGCAAATGTAATAACAGACTTTCCAGGGAGTGTGATGGCTCTTAAGACAGCCAGGCGTGTCTGTATCAAAGCCAACCATTATAGAAAAACATTTGTAGCTATTTTTAAGAACTGAGAGCAAGTCAGTGAATATAACACAGTAAAAGAGCATAGAAGTAGGAGGTTGCACGCTTCATTCCTGCAGAGCAAATGTATGTTTGATGACCAAGAAGCTGTTTGTGGGAAGAAGTCACAGGCAGGAGCACTTGTGGATGATTTCTGAATTTTGAAAGAAAAGGAGAAACGTAATTTTGTTGAAGTTTAGCAATTACTTACCATAGTTAATTAATCATATAATTAAGTAAAATGAGACCATATTTCTTGAAATGTGTCAGATAATTATGATACATTTTGGTAATTATGTGTAATAAAATTAATTAAACATATAATTCAAAGAATCAGGAAAATTATTACTTGAAATGATTTATCCCATACGTAGGTCAGAAAAATCTGTTTTATTTTCCTTGTGCTCAATCCAAACCCTATAATTTGATCTTTCCTGGTTTTGAAATAATTGCAGATTTTTAGTATTAGTTCTTTGCCTTAATATTAGATCTTGGTCAGAATTTTTCTTGGGATGCTTTAAACCTTATAATATTATTGGTCATCCAGTATAAAAAACCTCGGATCTCTCTTTTTAGATCATTACTCAGAAAATAGATGGGACTGTTACATTGTGCTGATTGTTGCACATACAGAGTGTTTGTAAAAGATGAGAAAGGAAAAGAAAATGAGGAAAACAAGTATTACCCAAGTGTAAGCCCGTGTGCTTGGAGCTCAGAGGTGTTTTAATATGGTTTTTTTTGCCATCTGCCTGAAGCATCAAGTTCACAAATACTCTCCCTTGGTATGGAGGCCTAAACTGACCTCCCTTTCAAGTTGCAAAATTTTTTATAGTTAGTTCTCATTTCCATTACTGCTGGGAGGAAATTCTGCTGCCACTGCAGATGAGATACTCTAAGAAGGGGAAGTGATATAAAAAAAAAAACCTATAAAATCATGCTTGTGATATTAATTTTCTCACCTCAGGCTTAATAATAATTTTATGGTCATTTTTGAGAAGTTTTTTAGCCATAATGTTTTATCTATCTTTATGGTCCCTTACGCTGTATTTAATCAGTGTAATTATGGAAGGATAATTAAATATAATGCTACTTAGTTCTTAAGATTTTAGCACTATTACTATTAATGTAAGTAAAAAAAAAGCCCCTTGTAAATCTTGATGTCTACACAAAGCAAAATATTTGATATGCCATTAAAAATGAAATGGTGGTGCATTTTTGTTGGTATGGCAGCACACATCCTACTGCATTATTTCATTGGTGGTTGAAGGGAATTTTTAGCAGCATGAAATCAACTGGAGTGAAAAATACTCATTTGTTTTAGGATCCTAGGGTGTCTCAGATTTTTAAGGAATAACATAGGCCTCAGTTTAGAAAACTACTTAGGCTTATGATTAAATTAACCTTTAGGGAGTGGAACTCTTGAGTGCTTGTGTTCATGTTACAGGTTTACATGCCCAAATGGACTGGCTTGGCTGTTTTTTTGTATATCTTGTATCTTTTGGAAAGCAAGGCATGGATCTGGTGCCAATGTGATCTGTGTTCATCTTGTTTAAATTCAAGTAAAAGAATCATGTATGAGAGTAGAGGCTGGGGTAAATGGGTGTAAGGAGGAATATTTCAGTGCTGCTCAAACCTGCTTATGGTGCTACTGTGAAGAGGATGCAGGATGAAAATGTAAATTTTGCTCTAAACCTATTCCTTTTTCCATTAATTTCACATTCCAACTTGCCACGGAAGAACTTCCAGATTGGCAGGTTAGATACTGCAGTTCTATGATAAACACCATAGTTCCTTCATATGTTTTCAAATAAATGAAAGAATGATGATATTTTAAAGTGTCCTGTAAGTAACAGGAACGTAGTCTGATATCAGTGTGAAAACAAGTCATTATATGCATCCTAATCAGTGGACACCAATTGTCAAGCTTGTCAGAAGAGAGCCAAGACTGAATGTGCTCATCCTTTTTAGCTCAGAGCTGAGGCATCTTGGCAAGACCGGGTAAAGACAATTCCTTGATTTTGTCATGCAGCACCACTTGTCTCTACTTCTCTGCAGTGTCTGTCAATTAGACACCTTTGCAGTCACCATCTTTGGCATTTCTCTGGGGAATTCTGGGGCCAGCTTTTTCATGTAAAGTCATGTCAAAAATTACATGTATGCTTTTGGATGATGGATGGTCCTATGTCTTGCACATGCAGATGTCAAACATGCAGGTTTGGGCACTGGACTGTCTGCTTTGGGACAATAATCTTGGCTCATGCTGTCTTATTAGTCCTAAGCTGTATTTACACTTCCAGTAGACAATGTAAGTGATTCAAAATTGATCTGCCATGCAAATACAAAATTAAAAAAGTAAAATATTCATAGCCTGGCAGTGATATCATATGATTTCATGCCTTTGAGAAAGATAGAGAAAATATGTGCTATAAAAACATCTGTAAACTAGATAGTTCATCTTCACAGTGAGTGTCAGGTACAGGTAGTTATCACTGGAAAGGCATGGTGCCGTATTAAGGCTATCTCTAGCCTTAATTTGGATTTGGACTGTGTTTCTGCAGTGGAATTGAGGGACCTGAACTCATTCTGGGGTGGAGAGTTGTAGACTGACTTGTAAATGAAATGTAAAACTTCTTTCTTGTCTTCTCACAGAATTAATTTTAGAAACTAGAACCTCTTCCATAATATTCTCCTAAAGGAAATAGGGGAAATGCCTCTTTTTCAGAGAGCCTGAACAGAGCCTGTGTATCACCTGAATGCTGCCTCTGCTGTGCTTCATGTGACAGTGAAGAAAAAATACTTTTTGGGGTTTCATAGTACTGTTACTGAGCCAAGTATCATGGTAACACAAAGTATGAGTAGTAACAGTAGTATATTGATTTGAAAAGTAGTGCAATACAGTATGCAGAGTGGGAATAGTAGGGGTTTGTGTAACTGATGGTATGAAATGCCTTTTGTTCTGCTTGTCCTTGCCAGAAGATAAGGAACACCGCAGTTTGAAAGTGCTCAGCCACATTCTAAGTGATTTTAAAGGAGATAGGCAGCCACCACTCTCTTCCAAGGAGAGTCCTAGCACCTTTTCCTGTGTCCCATTACAACTACTGCTACTTCTGTCTTGGTGCAGCCTCAGGGGTCAAGTTGGGCATAGGAGCATCAGTACCCTTGCAAGAGGTGTACAAGGTTGGAAGAGGTACAGTGATACTCTAAGGGGACTTTGAAGAACCAAAGCAGGTGCCAAAAGCCAAGAAGTATCAGCACATAACACTGGAGCCATGCATTACAGCAATTGTTTATTATTCACAGCATTGGGTATACATTGCTTTACTACACTAGAGGTAGCAGTGGGGTGTAAATATTACATCTGCCTTGTAACAGTGCTCTGCAAAAAATTAAATTGCATTTGGTATCTCCATTTCTATGGTATTCAGTCAGACTTTATGGGGGTGTATATTCAGAACCTTGGATTTAGATTCAGAGTTGTTTGGCTAAAATCCTCAGGTGTTTTGTTTAAAAAACACCAACAAAACAATTGAACCTCTTGTTTTTCCAAAAGAATGAATGTTCCTGTGGTTACAGCTGTGGGACACGTGCATTTCAAATACTATTGCTTCTCTTCCCATTTTAATGAAATACAAAATGGTAGCTTTTCAGAGATTACTCTTCTTGTAATAAAATGTCTGTCCCTTAGGAAGAAAGACATTTTTGCATTGTTGCTTAGGAAGGCGGTGGTGCAGAAAGTTTTGTTGGTGGACTCATGAAGAAGACATTGGATATGTCTGTATGGTATTAGAACTTTAATTAGTGGAAAGCATGTTAGAAACTGTATTTCATGTTTAGAATACAAACAGAAGCTGTTGCACTGCATCTCCTTCTCTTCTCCTTTCAATTAGTTTGTGCCTTACAAAGGATTCTTTGTATTGAAAGCCTTGCTTCTACATTGCGAGGGAATTTCTTAAAACAACAGCAAAAACAGGCCAACTGATAAATAAAGTGATTTTTAAAAGGCCAGGTAATCCTTGCATGGTTAAGCTACAGCCATGCTTAGAAAAAGTGTATAAGGAAGCTGCTTTAATGATAAATAAAAGAATTGGTAAGCAAGATGAATTTCTGCCAAGTAGGGAGCTTAGCCCAGCTTTGACTTTCAGCAGAACTCTACAGGCCCTTTTCATTTTTACTTGTGTGGTTCATTTTAATAATGTGCTTTGTTTTTCAGTGACTGGATGGAAGAAGCATTAAGAAGACAATTCATTAATATGGATTTGCATTTTTGAAACTATTGGGTAGAAAAATCCATTAAAAACAAGGCCCAATGAAATGCCCAAGGGGGCTACTGTTTCAAGTTAGTGGTGGTGTTCTTCTAATGGCATCAGAACCCTTGTGGCTAAAACCAGATTTTTTTCTCTTCATGTACCTGGCTGTCTCAGATTGAGGTAGCTTCTTTCCTGTACTTAAATACATTTCAGAATATATAGGTTTGTATTCTATCTCTCCTCTGAAAACCAATTATTAGAAAGAAAAGAATCACAACTCATGACACTGGATTCAAGATGGGAAAGCTACATACAGCCCTTGTGGAACAGGGAGATTTCTCTGGATAATTCTGTAATGTGTGTGGGTTTAAAAAACCTTGTATCTAGAACAGTTTCCTCCCCTGTGTTTAAGGCAAATCTCTTTTAAAGGTTCATATACTCTTAGGCTGTTGCCATTCTCTCTTCAGCTTCAGGCTCAGGACGTGGAATCACAAGAGTTATTAAGGCTGGGAAAGACCTCTAAGATCATCGAGTCCAACCATTAACTTAGAATTGCCATGCTCCCTGCTAAGCCATGTCCCCAGGTGCTTTTGATCAGCACTAGAGAAGATACAATGGATATTCCTATGGGATTCTTCCATCTAGCCTGTGTCTTATACCTTTTGAATCAGTAGTAAATATCTCCATTAGTCTTTGTGGGGGGAAAGTTAACTCCTCATCTTTTGTTCTAGAATTTGCCCCCCTTTTCTTGCCCCTTATATAGATTTTTTCTTGCTGCTTCTCAGAAGCAGCTCATCTGCTTTTCCAGGAGTAGCTAAGTTGCAGCGCAGAACATTGTGGTACAATGATCCGGACATTCCCTGTAAAGATTAATTTCTTTGAGTGCTTCTCAGTGGCATTTATTTTCCCCATCAAGCCATTTTTTCTTACATGCTCCTGCCTTGCTCTTTGCTCATCCTGCAAGCCGTTCTTACAACAGGCCTGTTACCCCATGATGGGTATTAAAACATGACTGCTGTTCTGTGGATTCTCATTCTTGTGCTTTACCTCCTCCCTAAATCTCCCATTCCCCTACTTGACTGTTTGCCTCTCCAAAATTCACTGCATTTGGCTGAAATGCTATCTTACATTCAAAGGATGGTTCCCTAACTGATGTGGCCTTCATAATGGTCTTGGAAGGTAAAAGGTTGTGATAGATGGACCTACTAAAAAAGGCTATTTTTTTTCAGGAAGCAGGAGCATGTTTTTACTCTGCTGTCTCCACTGGTCCATTTACCACTGAGAGAAGAAAGAAGTGGAGATTAGAAGTTGTTCTGCTAAATTAACCCTAGCTGGTCTCAGGTGATTAGTCACTAATACATTTTTGCATGAACACCTTTGGTTGACAAATTCTGACTCCTAGCACCAGGTGGCTAAGAGCTTTCCTAGGGAAATACATGAGCATCAAGTAATATCTGCTGTTGAATTCTTTGTGTAGTTAATGGGAACTGGCATCTTCTGCCATCAACTGTAATTCAAGTAAATGATATGCTTTGTGACAGAAGAAATTAAACTATGTTGTACAGCACATGGCACAACACAAATTCATGTTTTCCAACATCCTAAATCATATAAGCAATGTCTTTACAGTCAAGTTTTTTAAGGCAGATTAATTGTTCATGTCAATGCTTATTTTTTGAGATCTTTTGCTTTCATTACCCAGCTTTTCTTACCTCACCAGCATTACTTAGGGCAGCTTTTCATAGAAGAGACTGGTGGAAAAAAATTCTGAATTTCTTTGATGTTTAATTTGGAAAACCTCTGCATACCTGGCAGTTTGGAAAGTCCAGTGTCTCAGTAAGGAATTGAAAGACTATTTTTAGATAACCATGTTTTGGAAAGCTTGCTTGTAATTTTCTTCCATAATAAAATGTGGTCCATTTAATCTGTTCTGCATAATTTCCAATCATGATACTACTCCTAGTGCATAAATAATTAACTAGAATGTCTGAGGTCATTTGTATCTTTTGCTCTACAGAACAAATGACATAATGACCACTACTCAGAATTAGGGATAAGATAGCCCTTAAAGTTCTAATATTGTTGTATTCTGTTAGCTGACCTAAACCAAGACGCCAGTAATGGTTTGCTAACCTGCAGAGAAAACCTTAGATGTTGAAAAAAGTCATGTTGCTGGGTGGATTTGTGTAGCTGTCTAAAACCTCTGTCTGGAAGATACTATGTTAACTGGTCACTGCAGCATCTCATTTAATGAAACCTTTTGGCAGTTCAGGTCTTTATTTCTTTCGTTCCTCTTCTTCTGCCTGAGAATGGGGCAACCAGTATTTATCTGCTTGACAGGAATGCTGTGGAGGGCAAGGAAAGCCTGTGGAGTGCTTTGAAGTTGCAATGCACAGCAGAGTAACACTTCTATGAATAATATTTTCTGCTCCATTTTTCATGATAGCCAATTAATGTATCAAAAAGAGTAAAACTTTCAGAATCATAGTAGTTGATAGAAATGCACAGAATATTTATCTTTAAGGTGTAGTAAAGAAAAATAACTGATGAGTATGGCAAAAATAACTTGGAAGAGACGTGAGTGAGTGTTCTTCTTCCCAAATTAATCAGGAGCTTCCTTAAGATGGGAGATTTGACTATTTTGGGTTTACTTGTCATAAGTATGATATCGACCAGGTTTCAGTATCTTGAAGTGTTTTCTAATTAATTTTCTCTCCCACTTGAACTGGAGGAAAATATCCTTTTTTTACTTTTGTGGCATTAGTACGATGCAAAACCACTCCTACATGTTCTAGTTGCAGGACTTGACCAAATGCAGTGTGTAGGTGCTTAAATGGATCGTGTTTCTTCTTTTACTCTGTCTGCTTGAGTATGTAGAACTGAAATGAGTCCAGGTCTGAAGACAGAGAACTGTACAAACCTAAGCAAACCTTAACAACTCAGCAGTAGAAAACCCCCTGTAAATGCTATTATCAGCTCTGTGTCCTCTAGTTTTAGTGTCAAAACAAAATATCTTAACTAAGCCTGATGGACAGAGGTAATTGTGGTTTAAATTTCTGTTTTTCACGGCTGTAACTGGAGAAAATTCAATGTCTTTTTATATGAGTAAATCTCACTAGATTGTTGATTAACTTTTGCTGACATTTTTTTGATGCAACTTTTCTTCTAATCAAGAGGTTGACCAGGTGACACAGAAAGGCTAAGCCATGCACTAGGGTTTTATTATCCATTTAGGGTTCCAGAAGAGCTAGGGACATGTTTAGGTTAGAAGATTTCCAAATAAAGTATCTAAAATTTTTTGATGCTGGAGTGCATTCTTGGTTTTGATCACTTACAGGCTTTTTGACAATTGCTTAAAAGAGAAGTATAGTGTTTGAGGCCAAACAGACTATATCATCCTCAGATTTGAAGATTATTTTTTGCCTTTTTCATTCTCAGAATTTTTCAAATAATATTTCATATTTAACCTAAAAACAATTTATGGCTGAAGAAGATACTCCTTTTTGCTAATGTTCTTGATTATCATAATGAAAATCTGTTATTTGCCTACCTCCGTTGTTTAAATTTTTCATACTTAAAAATTTGTGGAAACTGTCTATTCTTGAATAAAGATATAAATAGATCTGAATTTGATCTTTCATGAGCTCTAGATTTAATAATTTGAAATCAGTTTTGATGTGTCATTCTAACAATCAGTATGCATAAAGGTGTATGTATGTGTATATCTAGCATATTTGTGTGCTTGTGCGTTTAATTGATTTATTCAGCAGCACTTCAATTTGTACTAGGATTGTTAAGAACTTCAAGCTTGGTATTCTATGGGTTCAGTAATCTTAAAAAAATTATTCCTTGTTTTAAATTAGCTCTAGATTTCCATTGGGAAAAGAATAATATCACCCATATAGAAAATTAGCCTGGGGCTTGACATATCAGAACAGTTAAGTCCTTGAGGAATCACTCATTGCAGAGTGGTGTCATCATTGCAGAGTGGTGCTGTGTATTGGGGATTCAAAAGGAGTAGTAGTTTGACAAATCAAGTAAAATTCAAGTGACTTTTAATGCTGTCAGGTTCAAAAGTCTTGCTCCTCAAAGTCTTTGATGATACCTGTTTGGTTACATAGGTTCCCATCTTTGGTACTGTGTTTGGTCTTTCTTCTTCTTGATTTGTCATTAGTGTTACCTTTTTACTGACTGTCAGCTAAAAATGTCCCTCCCCCATATGCGTCCTCTCACATTTAGAAATTTTCATTATTTCTGTCAGATTTTGGTTCCCAGTCTAGATTGATCTGCAGAGTGAACTCCCTGCCCCTTGCAATATTTTTCAATATCTAATTTCTCTATAAAAAACCCAACCCTTAAAGCAAATATACAGTTTTTAGATGTCATGCTAGTTGAGAAAACCTTTGTTAAGTAAACTAATTGCAATGTAGTGGAATTTTACCTCCCAGGATATCTGGCACATTAATTCCAGAAAAAGAATGATATTTCTTTGTGTGTCACTGTTGATTGCATTACTTACTGCCTATGTTTTTAGGAAAGAGAAGTTGGAAAAGTATTTAAAATGAGAATTGTAAATTAAAAAATCAAATTGAAGAAAGAGTGAGCAATGAAACATAGAGAAGAAAATGAACAAGAGTAATAAAAAAGAGAAGAGGGTAAGTAATTATTTCAGCCTTTCAAAATTGAGGACATTTTCTTAGGAAGTGGTGCAACAGAAGTGGGGGTGAGGAGAGGACAGGACAGGTTGTGCAGGACATCCCTTGTTTTCCAGCAGATCCTCAAGTACTTTTGAGTCAAGCATGAGCAACAGAAACATTCAAGAATAAAAACTGTTAAAGTTCTGAATACTTTTGAAAATAAGGCTTGTGCCTAAGGGGATTTGGGACCCCATCTCAAACTGGTCATGCACAGGTGTGTAAGCCAAATGTTTTCTTTCATTTATGAATTACTCTGATAGGGGATGAAAGGCAGAGAGGAAAGTGGATGAACAAAGCCAGTTTTAGTGCCAATAAAGTGTTGTTTTCTAGGAAACAGCACTTGCACAGCTTCATTGTTGCTGGGTCACTACGTCTGCAGGTCAAAGCAAATCCACATTCTCACACTGTACCATAAATTTTAATTGTGTTTGATATAGGTAGGAAGTCCAGAATTTTGAATACAGATGAATTATAGGAAGGTAAAATAGGGGAAAAATGTTTCCTGCTGAGGTACTCTGTAGAACAGTGTTTTATTTCTAGTAATACTAGGTTTTTTAAAAAAAGAGAATGTTAAAAAAACATTCTTTTTCAATGTCATGATTTGTATGATAAAACCTGAAAACCATTAAAGTGCTAAAGAAATCAAAAATTAAAGATGACATTTCATCCTTGAGCTATCACTAATACAAATTAGTGCATTAAGGTAAAATAAAATAAGGCAAATGTGTGAATGAAATTTTGAGTTTTCTGGATTCCATGGTTTTTCTACTCTGTGTCTTGTAATTTAGAGTGTTATTTGACTATATATCAAAATTTCCAATTTATGAACAAGCCTTTGTTGTGAACATATACAAGGTACAAGCTTTTGACAATGGAAAACTTAATGATCCACAGCAAGAACAGTGAGAAACAGCAAGCAATAACACATGGAAGTGAATTTACTAATTTCTTCATTGTAAAGATAATTATGGTTCTGAAATGCAGTGAAAAAATATGATGTTGAGATGCTGTGGTTAATGGGGGCCATATAAAACTGAAGTAGATGGAAGAGAACAGATAGAAACTTGAGGAGAAATAGTCTGTCCAGAGATCTGCTTGCTGCTGTAGTTTGAAATTCATAAGGTTTGCTGCTATGTAGAAATGTAATTTCCTTGGGTTTCCAGGTACTTGAATACTATAAATGAGCTCCTTCACCATGTTGTAATTATGACAGAAAAAAGAACTACTTCAAATCCTTAGATACTTCAGGTTGGAAAAGACCTTTGGTACCACTGAGTCCAACCATTAACCCAGCACTGCCATATTCATCACTAAACCAAGTCCCCCAAATGTCACATCTACATGTTTTCTGAACACCTCCAGAGGTGGTGATACTTAGGGAATTGTAGGATAAATTGGTCTGAAAGATTCTTCAGGAGATCTCTTGTCCAACCTCATACAGTGTGGCCAGGTCAGACCAGGTTGCTCAGGTACTGATGCTGTTGAATCTTCAAAGTCTCTGAACAAACTGAACCACTTTTAAGGCCAGCTCATTCCACTGGTGGACTGTCCTTACAGGGAAAGGTTTTACTCGATATCCTGTCTGAGCCTCTCTTATTTTACCTTAGGCCCATTGTCTTCTGTGCCATCACACTCTGCCGTAAAGACCCCAACTTCATCTCTTCAGTGACCTTCCTCACAGGTGCTAGGGGACTGTTGGTAGGTACCATCGAAGCCATCTGTTTTCCAGGCAAAACATGCCTTGTTCCTTCTGTCTCTTCCCACAGGTCTGGTGCTCCAGTCCCCAAGCAGTCTTGAAATCCTCTGCTGAAATTTGTTGGTTTGTTGTTGTGTTTCTTGTATTTGTGGGTGGGGTTTGTGGTATTCTGGATGTGGTCTGAAGAGTACTGTGCAGGGCAGTCGTCCCTTCTCTCTGCTGGCTGTGGTCCTGCTCACACAGCCGAGGAAACTGCTGGCCTTCCTGCCAGTGCACACTGCTGGCTCACGTTCAGCTCCATACACACCCAGACTTTCCACTGGCCTGCTTCCCAGCGAAGCCCAGCCTGTATTGTATATTCCTTCCCAAGTGCAGGACAGGGTTTCTGCTCTTGTTGAATTTCAGGAGGTTCCTATTTCTGTTTGAAGACAGGTGCCAGATTTGCCTTCTGCCTTCTTGGGGGCCTGTCTGTCTCCTTTCAAAGGTGCCCCTTGCAAGTGATCAGCCTTGGATGCAGCCTGCCAGGTCCCATGAACACCTATGGGCTGAGGTCTCCTGAGATACCTGGGTCAGTCATCTTCCACTGCTGGGCATCTCCTTCTCCAACTCTGCCTCTCAGTGCTGAGGCCTGGAGGACCTTTTTGGTGAAGACTGGATCAAAGAAGTCATGGAGTACCTCAGCCTGTGTGCGTGGCCACTAAGTCACCTGCCTCTGTTGCTGTGTTCTTTGAAAAACAGGTAATTATTTTTGACGATTCTAATTAAAAGCATGGGCACTGTTCTGTGAACAAAGGTCAAGGTCTTCCTGGCCTGGTATCTTGTTTCTGTTGTTAGGTATTCTGCACTTTTTCAGAGGATCCAGGCTGATATAAATGATGATGGAATAATCGGTCTGCAAGGAAACTTTCTTTTTCAGCTGTTTTAGAAACCCTCTTCTCCTGTGATACAGGAGAGTGTTTATCCTTGATGTCCTTTGGACTATTTTTTAATGTCCTTCTTGACAGAGGTAATGTATTCAAGGGAAGTATATGTCATTAATTTGCAGTGATGGCAATATAAATGGCAGTATATTAATATTTTTCATATTCTGTATTCCCTTCTCAATACATCATGGCATCCTGTTCACTTTTTCTGACCCCTCATGTGTATTGAGCAAATGTCTTCATTGAAGTGTCCGTGATGAATCTTGCATCTTTTTCCTGAGAGGTTATAACTAATTCAGAACCCATCAGTATGTACAAGTGGCTTTAAATTTGTTCCTTCTAGTGTACCCTACTCTGCACTTTTTTCACTGTGAATTTCATCTGCTGTCAGGTTGTCCAATTACCTAGTTTTTTAAAGGTCCTTCTGGAGTTCCTCACAATCCTTTGTAATCTTGACTACCCTAAATAGTTCTCTGTAGTCAGCAGATTTCACATTCTTATTACTTACAGCATGTCAGCTTTCAGTTATTAGTAAATATGAATAACTGTGCCTTTCATAGTATTGATCGTTTGGACATGCTTTCTTCATGCACTGGTTATTTTTTCCTCCTTGTTCCTATTTCCAATCATTTAGTTAGTCTTTCAGAGCGTGGCAGGAATGCACCTAGAAGTGGCTGGGTCACACTGAATACTCAGAGAGATGCCTAGTTGCTACCAGGGCCGGTCTCCAAGGTGTCCTCAATGAAGTAAGTTGCCTTTGAGACCAGAATATAATCTTAGGTGGACTGAATTCCCTTGGAGACCTTCCCACCCCTCCAGAATATTTGACTTTCAAGACTGCATATCCAAGTTTTCTAAGTAAATTAATATGAATAAGCTTCTAGAGAGTCTGTTTAATGTTCCTTTGCTCACTGTTCACTCACACTGTTAGGGATGGGTTCTCAGGGCACTCCTGGTAAGATAAGGAATTCTGTTACACTCTGTGTGTTTTGTGGCTCGTAACTTCTGTGGTAGATAATAACCAATACTCTTTCTGGTTAAAGAGTAAAAATTGGGTACCTCTAATTAATTCGTATTGAGAGCAACTTTATCCTCAAGGCTGGAAATATAATAGTGCAACTGTGTTAGCTCTACTTTCTTGATCCTTGCTTCTTTCAGAGCTCGTGCAGTGTTTCACAGCCCACCTTTAGGGCTGGAAACTGCTAAGCTTAAGATACTGTTTGGGAAACATGTATTGTGAAAACCTGGCGAGTTCTTGGGCACAAAAGGTTGATGATGGTTCAAGGTTATACTGAGCAAGTAATTGGAAGAGAGATCTGTTGAGAGTAACAAAATAGGCAAAAAAACCATCAAGAACAGAATATTCCATCAACTAGAAATAGCCAAGGTGAGGCAAGGACTTCAAAAGGAGGTGGTATCATATATTCATGCCCGTTTCTGGCTTCTTTAGAGCCTGGACACTGAGAACACAGTCGAAAACAGAGTTCTGCCTGGTTCTGAACCAGCCCAGCTGCTCTTAAATTCTTAGAAATGATAAAAATACTAATGCAAACTTCATGCTGTCTGTGGAGCACATGATATTAGAACATTCCAAATAGGATCTTTTTCTTCTGCTTGACCTTCAAATACTGTCTCTCTTTCTGCTGTGAGAATCATATGATGACAGATGGGCTATAAGTGGGGTCAAATTTCCAAACAGGTTTGAAACTGAGGAAGGCTCTTGATCCCGAATGGAGTAGACAGTAGAATTTGTCAAATTGCACCCTCTTTAATCATCGTGTCTCTGACAACAGCAGTGTGATAGAGAGTTGTCCATTCCAGGTATTATTAATTGTGATGGATAGTGATTCCAAGAAAAAATGTAGCTTCCTGGCCAATTGCTTTGTTTAACCCAACTGTTGATACCTGCATGGCTTAATAGGAACAGCAGTCCTGCTGAAAGCTGTACTTCCAGAAGCTTAGTTATATGATGTAATTGACTGTTTTGGGGAGTCTGTTCACACTTGTAATCTGTTTTTACACTCAATATGATGACATTTGGGTTTGTCTGTTGCTTTTCTTCTCATTAGTTTTTTTTGTTTGTTTGTTTTTTTGATTGTTTGGTTTGGGTTTTTTTGGGGTGCTTTATTATTTAGCCATACTATTTTGTTCTTGACTTTTTAGTTTTTACAGACATATATATATAAATATATATATGTTAAAAAAAAAAAAGCCTCCTGTGACTCTAATAAGATACTTTTTAGTAGATTTCTATGGGATTTAGTTCCCTAACTCTCCCCTTTACCTAATTTTCTCATTTAGGAAGAAAAGCCCCTCTCATACTTCAAGTTTAATGCACTGTCTGTTGATGTGATGACTCTGAGAGGGATCCAATTTAATTACATTTTGACCACTCCTTCTTAATGGCTAAATCTTACTTCCCGAACTAGTTGCACTGTGTTACAAGAAATACATATTTTATGACTTCAGTGAGCTCCACAATGGGTTTCCACAGAACAGAGATAAGTTTATGGCATTGAGAGTATTTTCATTCTTTCTTTAACCTAATGTGACACTTAGCCAGTTGGCAATCGTGTAGCTGAGGGTGTTCATTGTCTCTGTTGCAACTGATGCTGTTTGTGGGCACCCACGGCTGCCAAACACATTTGGATTGCAGTTCTGGCTTCCCTTCCCAGTCAAAGGGGGGTGGAGGACCAGTATGTTGCCACATCAAGCAATGAGGGCTTTGCTCTTCTTGTCTGCATGCGGAGGACAAGATGTGAATTTGGAGTCACAGTGCTCTTGCTCTTCATATCAAGCCAAAGTTTTTTTACCTTCTTGTGTTTCGAAAGAGAGAAGGTCTGGTGCTCAAGACTCCAGTGATGAATCTGCCTCCTGTTCTGCTTCAGGGCAGGCTTCTGACAAGCTGGGGGTCTCATGCAAGTAAAATGGGATATTTCCAAGATCTGGTATAAAGATTTACAAAGGAATTTCAAATATAGATGCCAATTTCAGGTTTCTTGATTGTCTTGTCCCCACCCTGGTGGTGTCTTGAATGAGAGTGTACTCTTGAATCCACAAAAGTCTTGGTTTTGTTCATATCTGAGAGGAGAGTGGGGCCCTTTCTTTCCAAAAAGCTTCTTTACTACTTGCCTCAATTTCTTGACGTGTAATCATCCTGATAAAACACATTTTTTTTTTATGGTGGCTGGTACATTGTTATAAACTCTTGATTGCTGCAGTAGTTAGTGATGCTTACTTGGGTTTCTGATCTTCTGATGCAATCAGCAGCCTAGGAAAGCTGGTGGTCCATGGGTCAGTTGGGCAACATGAACTTTCACTACCAAAACAGCACAATGTATCAGCAGATGAATTTAATAATTCTTCATAACACCTTTTCTTGCCCCTTTTTCCTAAACCTTAGTGCTATACAATGGTATTTATTAGGTCAGATGATGTACATCGCTTCAAAACATTAATATGGGAAAAAATGAACAATTGTGATTAAAATTGATTTTTTCCCTTTGGGAAGTTAGAATAAAAAATGGTTACCTGCTCATTTATGAAACAGATTTATTCTGTTGACATGGAGGCTTGTTTGAAATGTAATTGAATTTCTGTTACCTAATGGAAAGTGACAGTTAACAGTATTTATTTTCCATTTGTGTCTCAGTAGATAACATAACACAATTTTGATTTGTAGTTAGCTTTGGAATCTGAGATTGTTCTATCTCTGTAATTGAAAAGATGGGAGCACGATGGCCTATTACACTTCTGGTTTTGTTTTTTTACACCAGTAAAGGCAACATTAATACAGTAAACAGCATCTATTCCAGCTTAATAGTTGTACTGAGATGTTATTTTTGCATCCTGCCTTTCTCATTAGAAACTGCCACATCATGATCTGGATTGATAATTCTTCCATTTAGACACTCTGCAGCAGCTAATTTCTATGAGCTATGCCTCCCTTGTCTTGCCCACCTCAAAATAACTTTTTTACCTTTCAGCCAGAACGCTGTTCTTAGCGTTCTATAACACGACAATTATATTCTTCACATGTTTCTTTAGCAATTTATTTTTGTGATATGTATCTTGCTCACTTTTTATGGTAAGTGCTGTCACTCAACAGCTGGAGGACAGTCCCAGGATCAGGCCTGGCCAGCATGAGTTCATGAAAGGCAAGTTCTGCTTGACCAGCCTGGTCTCCCTCTGTTACAGGGTGACCCACTTAATGGGAAGGGAGAGGCTGTGGATGTTGTCTAGCTGGACTTCAGTAAAGTCTTGACATAATTTTGCACTGCATCCTCCTGGGGAAATTAGCTGCTTATGGCTTAGATGGGTGCACTGTTTGCTGGTAAAAATTGGCTGGATGGCTGGGCCCAGAGAGTCGTGGTGAGTTCATCTGAGATTGTTCTGTTGCTGATTGAAACTAAGGGAGCATGATGGCCTAACACAATTCTGGTTTTGTCTGATGATTGTCCCTGTGCACTCAGCACTGGTGAGGCCATCCCTCAAATCCTGTGTTCAGTTCTGGGCCCCTCGCAGCAAGAAAGGCATTGAGGTGCTGGAGTGAGTCCAGAGGAGGGCAGCAAAGCTGGTGAAGGGTCTGGAGTGCAAGCCCTACAAGGAGCAGCTGAGGGAGCTGACATTGTTTAGCCAGGAGAAAAGGAGGATCAGGAGGGACCTTATCACTCTCTATGACCTGAAAGGAGGTGGTAGTGAAGAGAGGGTCAATCTTTTCTCCCAGATTACAAGAATTAGAACAAGAAGAAAATGCCTGAAATTGCACCAGAGGCAGCCAAGATTGGATATTAGGAAAAATTTCTTCACTGAAAGGATGATCAGGCATTGGAACAGGATGTCCAGGGAAGTGGTGTATTCATTATCTCTGGAAGTGTTCTAAAGGTATGCAAATGTGGCACTTGGGGATGTTGTATAGGGGTGAACACAGTGGTGCTGGGCTACCAGGCTTAATGATCTTTTCCAACCTTAACCTTTCCTGATGGTCTTTTCCAACCTTAACAATACCATGAAAGCCATTGCTTCATCATTAATGTTAATAGTAGGTAACTACTTGGTTCTTTTATTATTACATGCCTTACGCTGCGATTTCCCTGCTGCTTTTTATTTAGACTTCTGCTTACCCCTAAATGATTAGGCAGCTTCTTCACACAAAGGAAGTTATTTCACTTTGAAGCCAATGTCTACCCATTGCTACTGATTCTTCTAAATCTGGTGGCACTGAAGGAGTAACATCTTTTGGAGAGGCAGTTGACTTTTCTTTGTCATGATAAAACCTTTGCTGTTCAAGGCCTGGTCACCATTTACTTGCCTTGTAACTTGCACAGTTCTTACTGCATTTATGAAGAAATCTGAGTGCTACAGAGCAGGACCAAACATGGTGGAGGAGCTTGTTTTCTTGTAAATGCAGAAGAACAGTCAAAGTTAAGTGTTTGATCCCAGATGGTGCTTCTTCAAGAGAAGAAGGTGGCTGTCACAGCACAGCCTCCATTCACCCAGCCTGCTTTCCAGATGGGCCAGAAGCAGGACACTAAACACTCACATTGGGTTATGAGCTTCTACTGCCAGTTTTGGTGCACTATTTTAAACTTGTAAGTTTTAAAACAACAGTTGTGCACTGTCCTACTACGGCATTTGGGAAGGGGTATGATTCAGATAATATTTTTGGTATATTCAAGTGTTATGTTCTCATGAATTCAAGCTTTTTATAGTGGATCAGATATAACAACTATTAATTATTTTACCACCAGCTTTTTTTCTTTGAGCTGATGAATAAATTAAGAAGTCAGGTTTTTATGAGTCTTGAGTCCTAAGTTGATTCAGGAAGAGAAAATAGAAACGTGGTACTGTGGTTTCTAAAATGGAAACTGAGTAGAGCTTCTGTGTACCAGTAATGTGTTATTAAGAACGATTGTTTCATTTGGGTTATTCTAAGGGACTGTGTGCATGAAAACCACAGAAAATGGATACGGATTTTTGAAAATCTAGAAACAGTTTCTGAAAATAGAGAAGCAGTATGTTCTATAGCTGCTGCCTCTAGGTTTTTAAATTTTGTTTCAAACGAAAGAATGTATATTTTCAAAGTTTACTTCATTAAAACCTCAGTGATTTCTGATATGAGCTTCGTAGAAATTGAGTTTATTTATTCAATAAATAGATGAAATCATAAATAACGACAGTGCATGAGGTAGCCTAAACTGACAAAAACCAGATTAATCTGAGCATAGGACTTGCTGCATTGAATATGAACAAAAAGGATTTCAATAAGAAGCATGAAATGTATCATATTTTCAGAGCAGCCTTGAGCTGGTCTGCAGTACTCATAAACCACAGATTTCATCCTTGTCCATTGGTTGGCTTAAAATAGTTATAATTTCAGATGTCTCCTGGTTAAAGACTTACTAATGAACAATTATTTAATAAACCATTTGTAATTGTACTATTTAATGTGTAAATATGCAGTTTGTAGTGATAGGATTTCCAAGCTTGTAATGGCTAAATATTTCAAGACATTTTAATGAGACCTGGAGTGGAGATTTCAGTGGGTATTTCCATGCATACTTTTTTACATATGCAAAAATACGTGTATGCATACAGGGGTACACATATGTATGTGTGTATGCATGAATCAGGGCATCTGTTTTATAATTAGTTATCAAGTAGGGTTGATAATTAACTCATGAGCACATACATTTTCAGTGGTACAGTGTGGCTGCCATATGGGTGAGAGCTTTTTAACAGACACAAAAGCTTAATGTTCAGTACTGTTTTGTACTGAAAACATTAAATTTAATGCAAGATGGAATTTGCAAACTTTGAAGCTTTAGAGGACTGTCACTTCTTTCCTCCCCAGTTCTGCAGATACTCAGCAGTCCATGGCAGCAAGGTTTTTCCGTATCTGTTCTTTTTTAACCCTAAATTGTGACTGTGTGCTGACTTTTACTGACCTCCCCTACATGCCATATTCTGATTACCTCGTCTGGAAGAGAATTTCTGATGATTTTGTTAATAGCTGAAACATAAATCAAAGTAATTTATAGAGCATTTTGTGAAATAAGAAATCTCCTCCTGGAAGGGTGGCATTTGAGTAGGCTTTATGTGGAAAATTCTGTGTGTGAAATACACAGCAATACCCTATGTGAGAAGTAAATAGAGGGTGTACAAATTTTGTTTTGTCAGTTGTTTATATTTAATTGGTACATTCCTGCAGGAACTGAGCCGTCTCTGTTGATAATTGTGTAAACCAGAAGTTTGTGTGCTTCAAAATAGCTGTGTGGCAGAAATGAAAATATGTCTTAGAAGTAACTAGATCTCTGGAAAAACATCTAATAGAGAGAAATAAAAAGCTGGAATCGCTTAGTTTTGAGCAGAGATTAATGGTAGAAGCTGTAGGAAGTAATGGTACAAGAAAAGCCTGGGGAGATTCCTTACTTCCCTCTTTATTCATCATCTCAGAATGGTGAGAGGAGGGAAGCATCCTACTGGAATTAACGTATTTATCTAGGTATTTATTCATCACTGTACAATTTGACTTGTCAGTGTGTTAATAGTTTTATTTTTATATGGCAGTTGTCAAGGAGGGACAACTTGTAATTATTGCTGTTTTAAAGGGCAATGTCTAGTGCAGGACATCAGAAACAGAAGCATGCTCCTGAATCCACATGCTCACTGCTGGTATGATTTTATTCTGAGATGGATCCATTTCAAGTAAAATTTAATATATATAGAAGAGGTAAAGTTAGCACATACACTGTGTGTGTTTTGCACCTCAAGCAATGAAGGCATAGGTCTTTGTTTCCCTGACTATAACAATTGCTGCTTTGCTGGAGAGACAGTACATGGTGTACAGAGACTTCTTTGAGGAGTTCTTGCGGTAGGATGGATAGCACTGGAAATGTGTTGGGCTCAAGATCTTCCTGGAGAGTGCTGAGCTCCTTTTGTTGCACATGTTCCTGGCTGTCTCCTGGGTGTTCTCTTGTGTGCTGGGTTTTCAGGGAAGTAATCATGGTGAAATTGGCTCAGTCAGTGACATGGGTTGAATGACACTAAAATTTCAAATTATGTCTGGTTTGCATACTAAATTGAGACTGGTATCTATAGTATATTCACCACAGTGGGAAAAAACGTACGTATGGATGAGCTTAATCTGCTTGTTGGTCTGTGGACTTGTTGTCCCTAGAGATGGTGCAAATCCAGAGGATATCCTTTCACAGGATTTTGGTGCTTAATCTTGTGAGTAGGCTGTAAAATCAGAGGTGGAAGGACTCCTTTTGATTATGCAGTTGGTGTGGCTTGTGTGTATTATTCCTTCTAGCAGATACATGGAATCTGCTGCATTTTAGACGTGTACTCCTGATGCAGAGTCAAATGTGGCCCACCAGTTAAAATACCCATTCGTTTCACTTTAGTCCTCTTTACCATAAACAGCTGTCAGTGACAGTGTTGTTAGGAGTCAGATGAACTGGGTTGCAGATGAACTCATGTGAGATGATGCCAAGCCCCCAGACCAGGGATATATCCCAGTTTGGCTGAGGGGGAGGCTCAGCTCTTGTGATCCTCTTCTTTGTCCATCTCCTATGTTATTTCTCCCTCCTGACCCATATCACAAATCCCATAGGGTAAACTGAAACTGAAGCAAAGGGGAATAAACTCAGAGGTTGGAATGGATCTGCCCTCTTCTTCCTGTTCTATTCCTGTCCACCACAGAGGAGGCTGCTGTCCTCCTCATCTTCCCCTGCAAAAGGGGGGGGGGGGGGGGGGGGGTGGTTTTTCTA